>NC_135235.1:748173294-748800079 GCF_051348905.1 Ranitomeya variabilis | reverse complement strand
CATGATCCAGCAGTTCTTTTCAACAATGATAAAACGAAAAACAAAACAAAAGCAGCAGAAGGGACCCCGGGTAAACAAAGGGATCCCTTTAAGAGTTACCCTAGTCGGGTCATAGCAGCAAAACAGCAAAAGACAAACAGTCAACTATTTACATGTGATGAAGCATTCTTGCTTACTCAGCTTCTGGCTGCCCCCCACCGAGGTTTTACCTGGCAGGTGGCCCTCTGCGGCCCAGGCAGGCCGGACTCCAAGTCTACTCCCGATACCAGGTGTACCCCGTGGGCTCGGGTCTTCTGCACGACCAGGTCATGCGCTGCGATAAGTGTCTGCGTGGGTCGATGGATGATGCTGGCGGCGGCAGAGGCTGCAGCAGCGGCTTCAGCGGCAAGCTCCACCCCCTCGGTTTGGGGTACCGCCAGAACGGCCGTACAGCACTTCATATCCCGGGCCCACCAGCTGCTTCCCTTTGGACGCCGGCAGTACGTCACCACATCCCCTGGCTTCAGTAGCTTTGGACGCCGGCAGTACGTCACCACATCCCCTGGCTTCAGTAGGGACTTGGCGCCGTCTCCACACAGGCAGGGCTCCACTTCGTCCCGGGTGATGCGGACCCTCAGGGCTGTTCCAATCTCCTGCACGAAGCCCTTCCCTTTCTGGGGCTGGTAGACGATTACGATGCCCCATTTCGGCAGGGAGCCCTCCCGCAACTCACCACGCGCCTCCCGCTCCACTTCCCGCTGGAACTCCGCAACCAGGTGGTTCCTGTATTCTCCCCAAGGGAAGGGCCCCAGGTCCAGCCCCCCCGGTACTTTGGGGCCATTGTTATGACCCCAATGGCAGAGGGTCTCAGAAATAAATACCAACTCTGCAAACACAAAAAAACAGCTCATAGGGCAGTGGTAACTGGGCTGACCATATAGCTAATCCTAGCACCACAAATAGCAGCAGCCGGGGAACGTGCCTACGTTGGTTCTAGACGTCTCATGCCAGCCAGAGAACTAACTAACCCTAGAAGGGAAAAGATAGACCTTTCTTGCCTCCAGAGAAAAGACCCCAAAAGTTGGATACAAGCCCCCAACAAATATTAACGGTGAGGTAAGAAGAAAAGACAAACGTAAGAATGAACTAGGAATTTAGCAAAGAGAGGCCCACTGACTAATAGCAGAATATAGTAAGATGACTTATACGGTCAGCAAAAACCCTATCAAAATTTCCACGCTGGATATTCAAGAACCCCCGAACCGTCTAACGGCCCGGAGGGAGAATACCAGCCCTCTAGAGCTTTCAGCAAAATCAGGAATCACATTTAGTACAAGCTGGACAAAAAATAAGAGCAATGCAAATAACCAAAAAACAAGGAAGCAGGACTTAGCTTAATTTTGCAAGAACCAGGACCAGCAGACAGGAGCAAACAGAAGGACTTATTACAACGATGCCAGGCACCAGACTGACAATTCAGGAAGTTCATATAGCAACACCCCTGGACTAACGACCCAGGTGGGTGCCAAACTGAGGAAAGACAATCCCAGAGTCATATCACTAGTGACCACAAGAGGGAGCCAAAAAAGTCTAATTCACAACAGCACCCCCCCTTTAAAGAGGGGTCACCGAACCCTCACCAAGACCACCAGGGCGATCAGAATGAGCAGCGTGAAAGGCACAAACTAAATCGGCCGCATGCACATCAGAGGCAACCACCCAGGAATTATCCTCCTGACCATAGCCCTTCCACTTGACCAGATACTGAAGCCTCCGCCTGGAGAGACGAGAATCCAAGATCTTCTCCACCACGTACTCCAACTCGCCCTCAACCAACACCGGAGCAGGAGGCTCAACAGAAGGAACCACAGGTACAACGTACCGCCGCAACAAAGACCTATGGAACACGTTGTGAATGGCAAACGACACCGGAAGATCCAAGCGAAAGGACACAGGATTAAGGATTTCCAATATCTTGTTAGGACCGATGAAGCGAGGCTTAAATTTAGGAGAGGAAACCTTCATAGGAACAAATCGAGAAGACAGCCATACCAAATCCCCAACACGAAGTCGGGGACCCACACCGCGGCGGCGGTTGGCAAAACGCTGAGCCTTCTCCTGTGACAACTTTAAGTTGTCCACCACATGACTCCAAATCTGCTGCAACCTATCCACCACAGAATCTACCCCAGGACAGTCAGAAGGCTCCACATGTCCCGAGGAAAAACGAGGATGGAAACCAGAGTTGCAGAAAAATGGCGAAACCAAAGTAGCAGAACTAGCCCGATTATTAAGGGCAAACTCAGCCAACGGCAAGAAGGTCACCCAATCATCCTGATCTGCAGAAACAAAACACCTCAAATAAGCCTCCAGAGTCTGATTAGTTCGCTCCGTTTGTCCATTAGTCTGAGGATGAAAGGCAGACGAAAACGACAAATCAATGCCCATCTTAGCACAAAAGGATCGCCAGAACCTGGAAACAAACTGGGATCCTCTGTCAGACACGATATTCTCAGGAATGCCATGTAAACGAACCACATTCTGAAAGAACAAAGGAACCAGATCGGAAGAGGAAGGCAGCTTAGGCAAAGATACCAAATGGACCATCTTGGAAAAGCGATCACATACCACCCAGATGACAGACATGCCCTGAGACACTGGAAGATCTGAAATGAAATCCATGGAAATGTGTGTCCAAGGCCTCTTCGGGACAGGCAAGGGCAAGAGCAACCCGCTGGCACGAGAACAGCAAGGCTTAGCTCGAGCACAAGTCCCACAGGACTGCACAAATGACCGCACATCCCGTGACAAGGAAGGCCACCAAAAGGACCTAGCCACCAAATCTCTGGTGCCAAAAATTCCCGGATGCCCTGCCAACACCGAGGAATGAACCTCGGAAATGACTCTGCTGGTCCACTTATCAGGAACAAACAGTCTGTCAGGTGGACAAGAGTCAGGTCTACCAGCCTGAAATCTCTGCAACACACGTCGCAAATCCGGAGAAATGGCTGACAAGATTACTCCCTCTTTAAGAATACCAACTGGTTCTGCGACTCCAGGAGAGTCAGGCACAAAGCTCCTTGAAAGAGCATCAGCCTTCACATTCTTTGAACCTGGTAAATACGAGACCACAAAGTCAAAACGGGAGAAAAACAATGACCAACGGGCCTGTCTAGGATTCAGGCGTTTAGCAGACTCGAGATACATCAGATTTTTGTGATCAGTCAAGACCACCACACGATGCTTAGCACCCTCGAGCCAATGACGCCACTCCTCAAATGCCCACTTCATGGCCAACAACTCCCGATTGCCAACATCATAATTCCGCTCAGCAGGCGAAAACTTCCTAGAGAAAAAGGCACATGGTCTCATTACAGAGCAACCAGGGCCTCTCTGCGACAAAACGGCCCCTGCCCCAATCTCAGAAGCATCCACTTCAACCTGAAAGGGAAGTGAGACATCAGGCTGGCACAAAACAGGCGCCGAAGTAAACCGGCGCTTCAACTCTTGGAAAGCTTCTACGGCTGCAGGAGCCCAGTTAGCAACATCAGAACCTTTCTTGGTCATATCCGTCAAAGGTTTAACAACGCTAGAAAAATTAGCGATAAAACGACGGTAGAAGTTAGCAAAACCCAAGAACTTCTGAAGACTCTTAACTGACGTGGGTTGAGTCCAATCATGAATAGCTTGGACCTTGACTGGGTCCATCTCCACCGCAGAAGGGGAAAAAAAAAACCTCAGAATTTCCTTTCTTATTATCCCACTTCTGCAATGCATTAAACATTCAACTTTGGCCTGGCATACTGTTATGACCCCAATGGCAGAGGGTCTCAGAAATAAATACCAAGTCTGCAAACACAAAAAACCAGCTCATAGGGCAGTGGTAACTGGGCTGACCATATATCTAATCCTAGCACCACAAATAGCAGCAGCCGGGGAACGTGCCTACGTTGGTTCTAGACGTCTCGCGCCAGCCGGAGAACTAACTAACTCTAGAAGGGAAAAGATAGACCTTTCTTGCCTCCAGAGAAAAGACCCCAAAAGTTGGATACAAGCCCCCAACAAATAATAACGGTGAGGTAAGAAGAAAAGACAAACGTAAGAATGAACTAGGAATTTAGCAAAGAGAGGCCCACTGACTAATAGCAGAATATAGTAAGATGACTTATACAGTCAGCAAAAACCCTATCAAAATTTCCACGCTGGATATTCAAGAACCCCCGAACCGTCTAACGGCCCGGAGGGAGAATACCAGCCCCCTAGAGCTTCCAGCAAAATCAGGAATCACATTTAGTACAAGCTGGACAAAAAATAAGAGCAATGCAAATAACCAAAAAACAAGGAAGCAGGACTTAGCTTAATTTTGCAAGAACCAGGACCAGCAGACAGGAGCAAACAGAAGGACTGATTACAACGATGCCAGGCACCAGACTGAGAATTCAGGAAGTTCATATAGCAACACCCCTGGACTAACGACCCAGGTGGGTGCCAAACTGAGGAAAGACAATCCCAGAGTCATATCACTAGTGACCACAAGAGGGAGCCAAAAAAGTCTAATTCACAACAGGCCATGCTGCGGGAACGCTGGGGCACCAGTGGTCGCAGCGGCGGCCGGGTCTGGTGCAGAGGTGAGGCGGCCTCCCTGGGGGTCGCGGCACTCAGTACCCCCACTTGGGGTAACTCCTCTGGTGCCACTCCACTCTCCTGAGGGAGGCACACAGGTTGGGGACCGCGCAGGCAAAGGATGCCCCATCGACAGCTCCCACGGGTCCAAATCCTCCAGCAGGGGCATATCGGAATAATCCTCCGGTGATGGGGATCGATGCGGGGCCATCCTCTTTCGCAGGCCTTCTCTGGTCACTAGTCCCACCTCATCTGAGTCATAGTTTCATTTCCTCGGTCTCCGCCCGCCATAGAGGATCAGGAGGCGTATCTCCCATGCTGACGGGCACGTCCCCAGGACACAGAAATATTCAGACTGGGCGGCCATTGCCTTTCGTACTCTCCAGCTCAGGTACGCCCACTCCACGCCCTTCTCCTTCTTCTGCGCTTCTCGGAGTGCTATAATGGCGGCGGTTTTGGCGGGAATTTTTGGCGGCAGCGGCAATGCACAGCCTTTGCGCTAAGTCACAGTCCAAGCACAATAAATCACAGTCCCAAGGCACACATGACCTGATTCTTCAGGCTTAAGTAGATCCTGTTCGTGATGCCAAATTGTAGCGCCCCCACTGCCGCAGGGCCGAGGGGTACCCGGTACCGGGCCTCTGAGTCTCTGCTCTGGGGTTGTCACGGTGGCTGGACCCGGTCCGTGACCCTGCTGAGGGGCATACAATGAAGGTGGAAGGTGGTGATGATGTGGTGCAGTGCCGGTCGCAGTAATTAACGAGGACACCAGGTTGCAGTCTCTTTACCTCTTTACTGAAGGCTCAGGATTCTCAGTCTGGAATACGGTTAACCGGGCTGTGGGAGTCCGGCCGGTCCGATGGCACCTCCAGAGTTCCCTTTGCAGGTGAAAATCTGTGCCTACCTTCTAGCGCTTGTGTGTTGTGGTCCTCCCCTGCTGTGCTGCTTACGGGATATTCCCCACAACTGTTGTGTCTGTTTCTGAAGTTCCCTCACAACTCGATTATGATGTTCTGCTTCGTCCCCCAGATCATATGGCTAGGACGCACCCGTATGACGGGTAGGCTCGGAGCTCTTCCGGGACCCTAGTGTCGCCCCTCTCCAGTTGTTGCCCCCTATGTCTTCTTAGGTGATTAGTGTGAGACAGCCCGCCTATAACTGACTGTCCTGCCGTAGGTTTGAAGTAAGGCCTGGAGCTCAATACTTCCTCGGCGTTCCGGCCACCGGCTACGCGCCTCAGTAGGATGTTGCCTCGGTCTTACAGCACGACTCCTACTGGTGTTTCTCCTTGTTGCGTTGATCTCGTTTCTCACTCAGCACAATAAACCTCGCTTCTTGTCCTTTCTTGGGGTACCGCCGCAGGGAAGTGCAGGCGCGGTCCCTTTACGTTCTCTCTGGTTCGCTAGGTCTCTGCCAGGATCCCACTCCTGGCAAGGACCCCCCCTGAGTCTCTCCCCGCAACACCCTCTGCCACAGGATGTTGCCTGTTCGATTCCCAGTCAGCTTCTCTCTAACTTCCTGTCTAACCCCCTGTTTTACCATACTGTGAGGAGTGGCCTAATACATAGCGCCCTTAGCTCCCCCTGAAGGCCAGACTGTGAAGTGCATTGGTGTCTGTGATACCTGGTCAGGTGAACTCCTTCAGTGCCATCAGACGTACCATAGCCCCCCTTAGCGGCGGAGCATCAGTACTGCAACGACCAGGACTCTGGGGCGCTGAATATATATGGTAGTCTGTAGGGAAAGTTAGTCAGTTCTTGCCAGGAAACAGACTGGATCTGTCTGAGGCAGAAGAGGGTTTAAGGAGCTGCGTAGCCGCAGTGCAGCAGTTCCTGGAAAGAGACATTGAGAAAGCCAAATACATTGCAGTGAATGTGCAGGAGAGCTAAGCACAGGAGAGGATACCAGGGGGAGACCAGCCCCGGGCAGGCTGCCTCCTTCTGAGGTGCAGAAAACGGTAGTCGGAACACCGAGGATCGTAAGGCCCTCCACGACTTACATCAGAGACCGGCAGGACAGCTGAACTCCACATTACCTGTCCACTTTAGTACCCAGGAGGCACGGTGACACCCTTAGAGGCTGTGGCGTGCTAGTGTCCCTATAAAACGCCTTAAGTCACCAGTCATACGGGTCATGTCCTATCCTATATGGGGGACAGAGAGAACAATAGAACACCTGTGAGGACCTTACTTGAAGCCCTAGGCAGTAAGGGACTATAACACCACGGAGCTAGAGGAAGGCTTTGATTTCCACCTGGGTAAGGGGACTCCTAACTTGTCTCCAAGCCGGCCGGATCCTACCTGCCCTGTGATCTGGTGCCTGGACTGTGGCTGCCTGAAGACTTCAGTAAACAAGGTAAAGAGACTGCAAACCTGTGTCCTTGTTCTTCATTGCACCTCTCACCATTTTCCATCTACACACCGGGAAGCCCTGGGGATACACTTCTCCTGTGGGAAGTTATACCATCTAGCTGCCGCAACATCACCCCAGCAGATCCCTTAAAGCAGCATCGGTCCCCACTCACCGAATACCACAGGTGGCATCACGAATATAAACTTTATTCCCTTTAAAGACCTTTCCCTTTTACATGGGCGCCCAGGGCCACGGACCGGGTCGCCTCCGTGACATCCCCCTGTGAACTCAGGATCTGGTACCGAGTACCCCACGGTCCTGGCAGGGCGACTCATCTTGAGCTTTTGAGGCATCGCGATTGGACAGGTCTTGTGTCTTGAAGAAGACTGACAGCCTGTGAGTGTCGACTGGACCACAATGGCCAAGCGAGGGAGAGGTTTCTAACAACTGTACATTTCGGTGTGGTGCTTTTATGGTTACAAAGTAATTTAATTTGGGTTGTACACAATATGGATTTTCAAAAAATTGCTCCTGAAGGTCTATGTCATCTACAACGTCGTGTGATAATAAAGCTGGCCATAGATATTGGATTTCTTTAGGTGGAAACTCTCAACCTCTGCAGAGTCCACTAGAGGTTGCCAGATGCTTCTGAAGAGCACAGAAACTACTCAAACAGACCACTTTTATGGTTGTGTCGGGGTATTAACTTCATTGGATCTTGAAGATTTTTGGTTATATCGGTTAAACCCCCCCTCCACTAGAGTTATAGCCACCGTTTTTAAAAGCAGATGGGACCTTACCAATGGCCAACATTT
The DNA here is from genome assembly GCF_051348905.1 of Ranitomeya variabilis. NCBI lineage: Eukaryota > Metazoa > Chordata > Amphibia > Anura > Dendrobatidae > Ranitomeya > Ranitomeya variabilis. The sequence goes on along the minus strand of NC_135235.1, from coordinate 748,792,310 downwards.
TTGCTTTCTTTGAGATGGGAACTAAAAAAAAATAAAACGATGAAAAATAAAGTTATCGATCATACAGCAATGTGACTTTTTGAAAGGTTTGAAAAGAGTTTCTAGAATGGGAACGGCTGGACGTGCAGCTCGTCAGAGAGGATCAGATCCTGGTTTATGTGCCATGTACTTGGCAGAAGTCAAGAACCTGGCAATGAAATGTTTCTCTGGAGTGTGAGAGACAAGCAACTGTAAACTAACAGTCACTGATAGGGCCCTGATCTGGGCAGACCAGACTTGTTATTGAAACGTGACTTTTAAGAAATGGCCCAGCAACAGTTCAATCATAATGTAAAGGAAAAGGAAAAAAAATCAAAAGCTTCTCAGGCTTGTTGCACTTTATCTGTAATGCCCTGTATGTCTAGGAAGGGGATAAGCACCCTAGTACCTATGGGCAAATTGTCAAGTTGTCTACCATGTTGGTATGGTATTTTCAGCTGGACTTTGCAAATAGGAAGCCACTGTCTAAAAGATCTTTGGAAAAAGTAAGTCAACTGTACTGGTCTTGAGTTGACTCTTTGGTCCACATCATGGACATTGTACACTGCTCAAAAAATTAAAGGAAACACTAAAATCCCACATCCTAGATATCACTGAATTAAGTATTTCAGTTGCAAATCTTTATTCATTACATAGTGGAATGTGTTGAGAACAATAAAACATAAAAATGATCAACGTAAATCACAACTAATATCCCACGGAGGTCTGAATTTGGAATAATGCTCAAACTCAAAGTGGAAAATCGAATTACAGGCTGACCCAACTTCAGTGGTAAGTCCTCAAGACAAGGAAATGATGCTCAGTAGTGTGTGTGGCCTCCATGTGCCTGTATAACCTCCCTACAACACCTAGGCATGCTGCTGATGAGGTGGAGAATGTTATCCTGAGGCATCTCCTATCAGACCTGGATTAATGCATCAGTCACCTCCTGGACAGTGTGTGGTGCAACGTGGCGTTGATGGATGGAATGAGGCATGATGTCCCAGATGTGCTCTATTGGATTCAGGTCTGGGGAAGGGCAGGCCAGTTCACAGCATTAATGCCTTCATCATGCAGGGACTGCTGATACACTTCAGCTGCGAGGCCTAGGAATGTCATGAATCAGAAGGAAGCCAGGGCCCACTGCACAGGCCTATGGTCTCACAATGGGTCTGAGGATCTCATCTCGGTACCTAATGGCAGTCAGGCTACCTCTGGCGAGCACATGGAGGGCTGTGCGGCCCTCCAAAGAAATGCCTCCCCACACCATTACTGCCTACTGCCAAACCGCTCATGCTGGAGGATGTTGTCGGCAGCAAATTGCTCTCCACGGCGTCTCTAGACTCTGTCATGTCTGTCACATGCTCAGTGAGAACCTGCTCTCATCTGTGAAGAGCACAAGGCGCCAATGTCGAATCTGCCAGTCTTGTGTTCTCTGCCAAATGCCAATCGCCCTGCACAGTGTGTGGCTATAAGCACAGTACCCGCTTGTGGACATTGGGCCCTCATATCACCCTCATGGAGGCTGTTTCTGACAGTTTGAGCAGACACATGGATGTTAGTGGCCTGCTGGAGGTCATTTTGTAGAGCTCTGGCACCTCTCCTGTTCTTCCTTGCACAAAGGAGGAGGTAGCGGTCTTGCTGCTGGATTGTTGCCCTCCTATGGCCTCCTCCCCACCTCCTGGTATACTGGCTTCTCTCCTTGAATCTGCTCCATGTTATGGACTCTGCTGACAGACACAGCTAGCCTTCTTGCCATAGCTCGCATTGATGTGCCATCATGGATGAACTGCACTACCTGAGCAACTTTTATGGGTAGTAGACACCGCCTTATGCTACTGTACTGTACCTCTAGGGGTGAGAGGAATGACAAAATGCAAAAGTGACCAAAACAACAGCCAGGAAGGATGAGAACAGAGAAATGGTCTGTGGTCACCCCCTTTATAGGGGTTGCATTCTAATTGCCGATCATTTCTACTTGTTGTCTGTTCCATTTGCACAACAGCAGGAGAAACTGATTCACAATCAGTGTTGCTTCATAACTGGACAGGCTGATTTCACAGAAGTGATTGACTTGGAGTTACGTTGTGTTGTTTAAGTGTTCCCTTTAGTTTTTTGAGCAGTGTACAAATGTTTGAGTTAATAGTGATCTTCTGATGATATTCTACATCCAACTGCAAAATTAGATTTTGGGACCTTCAAAGCATAATGACCTAATAGATCTACTCAAGATGTTAAAGTAGACTTATTGCTAGTCTTGGTGAACAACTCCAGACGTTCAGTTCAGAAGGTTAGGGGACCATATACCAAAGTCCTATGTAAACTGGATGTTAGAAAGACAATGTCCCCTTTCGAAGATGACTCTGGCACCATAGTAGCCCATTGATGTAGAATACCCATTCATTCGATTACCTATTGAGCTACTTAACTTAACTTAAGGAGAAGATACTGTCCCAGAACCAAGAAGGAGATCAACTTTTTTGACCAATTTGTAAGACCTGGGGTGTTTTTTCCTTCATAGATCCAAAAGTACAAGACAATTTAGAAGAAAAAAGTTGATCCATATTATCTGGGAGATTTCATCTTGGGTTCTGTTCTTAGGCTGAAGTTGGCCACTGGAAAGGTCCTACCTGTAATAGTAAATCTAAGGTCAGTATTTTGCTTGGAAGTATTTTTTTGAGACCTGTCTGGGCTCTGAATTATTGGAATCTCCGGTCTGACTTAATTTTAGTGGTCATGGAGTCGGAATTGGGCTCTGAATTAATCCTGGAGTCAGGTCTGGGGTCTGAATTGAGCTTCGGGGTCTTCAAGTCTTAATTCATTATTGGGTCCACTTTAGAATCTGACTCATGTTAGGATACTTTATGAATCTTCAAAATCTCTATGGTCTGAATAAATTTTGGGTTCTGGTCTTGGATCTGAATTAATTTCGGGAATTCAGAAGTTTGTTTCTAAGGTCCATACTATCTGGTTATGTGATATTTATGGATAGAACCTCCTGTCTTACTAAAAACTGCAGCAATGAAAGGGTTACCTACATTTAGCAGTTTTTGCCTTTTCGTTGCCAGAACTTCTCCAGGACCTCGGATCAACACAAAAGTTAAAATGTAAATAGTGATTTGGGTTTCGTAGACTACAAACGCTCCCCCGTAATAAACCGTGAAATCATAATCAGTGAGATAATCCCGCCAACGTCTCCTATTTATATATCAGCTCCACCAGCGGGTCGTAAAAGCCTGACTGCTGGCAGGACAAGACATGGTGACATGAAGATTTCATGAACTGGAAAACTGTAAGCACGCGTGAGTGCTCACAGAGTACATAGGACTCTGTGGTTGAAGAATTAAAGGACACTGCCCCTTTAAATCCAAAATGTTCCGCAAAAATATGTCTTTGAGTCAACCTAGGTTATTAAAATTGTTTGGGACACCACCAGAATTATGGCCAGCCAACGTAAGGGTGTGGTTGGTGTCAGCCCTTTATTTGCACCCTTTAAGGAGGCCATGACAAAAGTGGCCAGCTTTTCCTCTGATCTTATTCCTGCTACTCTGCTGAATTATTCTTTTTTTATTTTTTTTAAATCCGACAAACGTATCCAGAGATATGGACTTTTTTGATTTTGTGCCAATTTTTAATTATTTTTCAATGGGGCGTGGCTCACTGGATCCTCATGGGCGTGTCTTTAGTGTGCTCTGCATAATTACCCTGTATGCCACGCCTTCTCGCTAAACACTATAAAAAGTAGCTCCAAATATGAAGGTCCAGATCTCCGGAACCGTACGACCGATTTTAAAAACACAAAAACCGGAATACTCAGGAGAACAGCTAATAATAAAAAAAAGCAAAAATTATTTAAGCACTGTATGATGGTATTATGTAAAAACTGTATAGTGGTTTTAGAATATGGTGGTATGATTTGAGCTCCGTATGTTGTTCTCATTTGAGGGCTGTTTTGCAGCATTATTTCAGCAATGTATGGTCACTTATTGGAACACTATATGGTGGTATTATTTGAGAAATGTATGTGAACTTATGTAAGCACTGTATAATGCTACAATTTGAGCAGTCTATGCCATTTTTATTTGAGGACTATTTGGCACATGATATCAGCACTATTTATGGCGATTTTATTTGACCCTGGTTATTATTTTATTTTTAGTCACTATATGGTGGATTTTGAATATTGTATGTATTATTTGAGCACTATATGGTTATAAAATGTCTTCACTTTCTGTTATTATTTGAGCACTATATATATGCGAAATACTTGATCATTCCATGGTGATTTTATTTGAGCACAGTATTGAGGTATTATGTGACCATTGTATGGTACATTATTTAAGTATTTTTTAGCACTATATGGTGACATTTCAGCATTATATGGTGATATTATTTGAGCATTATATGGTGATATTATTTGAGCCCAGTATGGCTGTATTATTTGAGCATTATATGGTGGCATTATTAGAGCACTGTATGGCTTTATTATTTGAGCATTATATGGTGATATTATTAGAGCACTGTATGGCTTTATTATTTGAGCATTATATGGTGATATTATTAGAGCACTATTTGGCTGTATTATTTGAGCATTATATGGTAATGTTATTTGAGCCCAGTATGGGTGTATTATTTGAGCATTATATGGTGATATTATTTGAGCATTATATGGTGATATTATTTGAGCCCAGTATGGCTGTATTATTTGAGCATTATATGGTGGTATTATTAGAGCACTGTATGGCTTTATTATTTGAGCATTATATGGTGATATTATTAGAGCACTATTTGGCTGTATTATTTGAGCATTATATGGTAATGTTATTTGAGCCCAGTATGGGTGTATTATTTGAGCATTATATGGTGATATATTAGAGCACTGTATGGCTGTATTATTTGAGCATTATATGGTGATATTATTTGAACACTATTTGGTGGTATTATTTAAGCACTGTATGGATACATTATTTGAGCATTATGTGGCTGTATTATTTGCGCACTATTTGGTGGTATTATTTGAGCACTGTATGGCTGCATTATTTGAGCATTATATGGCTGTATTATTTGACCACTATTTGATGGTATTATTTGAGCACTGCATGGCTGCATTATTTGAGCACTACTTTAAAAGGTGATATTATTTGAGCACAGTATGGCGGTATTATTTGACCATTGTATGGTGCATTAGGTACTTTTTTATCACTATATGGTGACATTTGAGTATTATATGTATTATTTCAGCAGAGAATGATGACATTATTCCCGCACTAGATGTGTTGTGAATTTGGATTCTGGGCTCCCCCGGTGGCTACTGGTGGAATTGAATTGGTGTCTTCATCTTCTCTGTTCACCTGTTCCCATCAAGATGTGGGAGTCGCTATATAACCTTGCTGCTCTGTTAGTTGCTTGCCGGTCAACAATGTTATCAGAAGCCTCTCTGTGCTTGTTCCTGCTCCTAGACAACTACTAGATAAGTTGGACTCTTGTCCATGTTTGTTTTTGCATTTTGTTCCAGTTCACAGCTGTAGTTTCGTTACTGTGTCTGGAAAGCTCTTGTGAACGGGAATTGCCACTCTGGTGTTATGAGTTAATGCCAGAGTTTTAAAGTAATTTCTGGATGGTGTTTTTGATAGGGTTTTCAGCTGACCATGAAAGTGTCCTTTCTGTCTTCTGCTATGTAGTAAGTGGACCTCAAATTTGCTAAACCTATTTTCATTCTACGTTTGTTATTTCATCTCAACTCACCGCCAATACATGTGGGGGGCCTCTGTCTCCTTTCGGGGTATTTCTCTAGAGGTGAGCTAGGACTAATATTTTCCTCTGCTAGCTTTATTTAGTCCTCCGGCTGGGCTGGGCATCTAGAATCAACGTAGGCATGCTACCCGGCCACTGCTAGTTGTGCGTTAGGTTTAGTTCATGGTCAGCTCAGTTCCCATCTTCCAAGAGCTAGTTCCTATATATGCTTATGCTATGTTCTCTTGCCATTGAGATCATGACAGTTTGACCGGCCCGCAAAGTGTTAATTGTTTGGGCTGAAGCAGGAGAAAAAGAAGTGTTGAAGGGAAATTTTTTTTTTTTTTTTTTTTCCCCTCAGAGTTTTGCTGCCTAGCCCTTAATTGCTGTCTAGCTGCTTCTTACCTCCTCTTAACCCTTGAATGGCTCTGTGTCCACCTGTTTGTAATGGATCTTCAGAGTGTAACTGCAGGTTTGAATAATCTCGCCACGAAGGTACAAAATTTGCAAGACTTTGTTTGTCATGCACCTGTATCTGAGCCGAGAATTCCTTTGCCGGAATTTTTCTCGGGGAATAGATCCGGGTTTCAGAATTTTCGAAATAATTGCAAATTATTTTTGTCTCTGAAATCTCGCTCTGCCGGAGACCCTGCACAGCAGGTCAGGATTGTGATTTCCTTGCTCCGGGGCGACCCTCAAGACTGGGCTTTTTCATTGACACCAGGGGATCCTGCGTTGCTCAATGTGGATGCGTTTTTTCTGGCCTTGGGGTTGCTTTATGACGAACCTCATTTGGAGCTTCAGGCAGAAAAAACTTTGATGTCCCTATCTCAGGGGCAAGATGAAGCGGAAATTTACTGCCAAAGATTCCGTAAATGGTCTGTGCTTACTCAGTGGAATGAGTGCGCCCTGGCGGCGACTTTCAGAGAGGGTCTCTCTGATGCCATTAAGGATGTTATGGTGGGGTTCCCTGTGCCTGCGGGTCTGAATGAGTCCATGACAATGGCTATTCAGATCGATAGGCGTTTGCGGGAGCGCAAACCAGTGCACCATCTGGCGGTGTCCACTGAGAAGTCGCCAGAGAGTATGCAGTGTGATAGAATTCTGTCCCGAAGCGAGCGGCAGAATTTTAGACGGAAAAATGGGTTGTGTTTCTATTGTGGTGATTCTACTCATGTTATATCAGCATGCTCTAAGCGCACTAAAAAGCTTGGTAAATCTGTTTCCATTTGCACCTTACCGTCTAAATTTATTCTATCTGTGACCCTGATTTGCTCTTTGTCATCTATTACCACGGACGCCTATGTCGACTCTGGCGCCGCTTTGAGTCTTATGGATTGGTCCTTTGCCAAACGCTGTGGGTATGATTTAGAGCCTTTGGAGACTCCTATTCCTCTGAAGGGGATTGACTCCACCCCATTGGCTAATAATAAACCACAATACTGGACACAAGTAACTATGTGTATTAATCCGGATCACCAGGAGATTATTCGCTTTCTGGTGCTGTATAATTTACATGATGATTTGGTGCTAGGATTGCCTTGGCTGCAATCTCACAACCCAGTCCTCGACTGGAGAGCTATGTCTGTGTTGAGCTGGGGATGTAAGGGGGCTCATGGGGATGTACCTGTGGTTTCCATTTCATCATCCATTCCCTCTGAAATTCCTGAGTTCCTGTCTGACTATCGTGACGTCTTTGAAGAATCCAAGCTTGGTTCGTTACCTCCGCACCGAGAGTGCGATTGTGCCATAGATTTAATCCCGGGTAGTAAATACCCAAAGGGTCGTTTATTTAATCTGTCTGTGCCTGAACATGCTGCTATGCGAGAATATATAAAGGAGTCCTTGGAAAAGGGACATATTCGTCCATCGTCATCTCCCTTAGGAGCCGGTTTTTTCTTTGTGTCAAAAAAAGACGGCTCTTTGAGACCATGTATTGATTATCGGCTTTTGAATAAAATCACTGTTAAATATCAATACCCATTGCCGTTGCTGACTGATTTGTTTGCTCGCATAAAGGGGGCCAAGTGGTTCTCTAAGATTGACCTTCGTGGGGCGTATAATTTGGTGCGAATCAGGCAGGGGGATGAGTGGAAAACCGCATTTAATACGCCCGAGGGCCACTTTGAGTATTTAGTGATGCCTTTTGGTCTTTCTAATGCTCCGTCAGTTTTCCAGTCCTTTATGCATGATATTTTTCGCGATTATTTGGATAAATTTATGATTGTGTATCTGGATGATATTCTGATTTTTTCGGATGACTGGGACTCTCATGTCCAGCAAGTCAGGAGGGTTTTTCAGGTTTTGCGGTCTAATTCTTTGTGTGTGAAGGGTTCTAAGTGTGTTTTTGGGGTACAGAGGATTTCCTTTTTGGGATATATTTTTTCCCCCTCTTCCATTGAAATGGATCCTGTCAAGGTTCAAGCTATTTGTGATTGGACGCAGCCCTCTTCTCTTAAGAGTCTTCAGAAATTTTTGGGCTTTGCTAACTTTTATCGTCGATTTATTGCTGGTTTTTCGGATATTGCTAAGCCATTGACCGATTTGACTAAGAAGGGTGCTGATGTTGCTGATTGGTCCCCTGATGCTGTGGAGGCCTTTCGGGAGCTTAAGCGCCGTTTTTCCTCTGCCCCTGTGTTGCGTCAGCCTGATGTTGCTCTACCTTTTCAGGTTGAGGTCGACGCTTCTGAGATCGGAGCTGGGGCAGTGTTGTCGCAGAAAAGTTCTGACTGCTCCGTGATGAGGCCTTGTGCCTTCTTTTCCCGTAAATTTTCGCCCGCTGAGCGGAATTATGATGTTGGGAATCGGGAGCTTTTGGCCATGAAGTGGGCTTTTGAGGAGTGGCGCCATTGGCTTGAGGGGGCCAGACATCAGGTGGTGGTATTGACTGACCACAAAAATTTGATTTATCTTGAGACCGCCAGGCGCCTGAATCCTAGACAGGCGCGCTGGTCATTATTTTTCTCTCGGTTTAATTTTGTGGTGTCATACCTACCGGGTTCTAAGAATGTTAAGGCGGATGCCCTTTCTAGGAGTTTTGAGCCTGACTCGCCTGGTAACTCTGAGCCCACAGGTATCCTTAAGGATGGAGTGGTATTGTCAGCCGTTTCTCCAGACCTGCGGCGGGCCTTGCAGGAGTTTCAGGCGGAGAGACCTGATCGTTGCCCACCTGATAAACTGTTTGTTCCTGATGATTGGACCAGTAGAGTCATCTCTGAGGTTCATTCTTCTGCGTTGGCAGGTCATCCTGGCATTTTTGGTACCAGGGATTTGGTGGCAAGGTCCTTCTGGTGGCCTTCCCTGTCACGAGATGTGCGAGGCTTTGTGCAGTCTTGTGACGTTTGTGCTCGGGCCAAGCCTTGTTGTTCTCGGGCTAGTGGATTATTGTTGCCCTTGCCTATTCCTAAGAGGCCTTGGACGCACATCTCGATGGATTTTATTTCAGATCTGCCTGTTTCTCAGAAGATGTCTGTCATCTGGGTGGTGTGTGACCGTTTTTCTAAGATGGTCCATTTGGTTCCTCTGCCCAAGTTACCTTCTTCTTCCGAGTTGGTTCCTCTGTTTTTTCAAAATGTTGTTCGTTTGCATGGTATTCCTGAGAATATCGTTTCTGACAGAGGGACCCAATTCGTGTCTAGATTTTGGCGGGCATTCTGTGCTAGGATGGGCATAGATTTATCTTTTTCGTCCGCTTTCCATCCTCAGACGAATGGCCAGACCGAGCGGATTAATCAGACCCTGGAGACATATCTGAGGTGTTTTGTGTCTGCTGACCAGGATGATTGGGTTGCTTTTTTGCCATTGGCGGAGTTCGCTCTCAATAATCGGGCCAGCTCTGCCACTTTGGTGTCCCCGTTTTTCTGTAATTCGGGGTTTCATCCTCGATTTTCCTCTGGTCAGGTGGAATCTTCGGATTGTCCTGGAGTGGATGCTGTGGTGGAGAGATTGCATCAGATCTGGGGGCAGGTGGTGGACAATTTGAGGTTGTCCCAGGAGAAGACTCAGCTTTTTGCCAACCGCCACCGTCGTGTTGGTCCTCGGCTTTCTGTTGGGGATTTGGTGTGGTTGTCTTCTCGTTTTGTCCCTATGAGGGTCTCTTCTCCTAAGTTTAAGCCTCGGTTTATCGGCCCGTATAAGATATTGGAGATTCTTAACCCTGTTTCCTTCCGTTTGGACCTCCCTGCATCCTTTTCTATTCATAACGTTTTTCATCGGTCATTATTGCGCAGGTATGAGGTACCGGTTGTGCCTTCCGTTGAGCCTCCTGCTCCGGTGTTGGTTGAGGGTGAGTTGGAGTACGTTGTGGAGAAAATCTTGGACTCTCGTGTTTCCAGACGGAGACTCCAGTATCTGGTCAAGTGGAAGGGATACGGCCAGGAGGATAATTCTTGGGTGAATGCATCTGATGTTCATGCCTCCGATCTGGTTCGTGCCTTTCATAGGGCCCATCCTGATCGCCCTGGTGGTTCTGGTGAGGGTTCGGTGCCCCCTCCTTGAGGGGGGGGTACTGTTGTGAATTTGGATTCTGGGCTCCCCCGGTGGCTACTGGTGGAATTGAATTGGTGTCTTCATCTTCTCTGTTCACCTGTTCCCATCAAGATGTGGGAGTCGCTATGTAACCTTGCTGCTCTGTTAGTTGCTTGCCGGTCAACAATGTTATCAGAAGCCTCTCTGTGCTTGTTCCTGCTCCTAGACAACTACTAGATAAGTTGGACTCTTGTCCATGTTTGTTTTTGCATTTTGTTCCAGTTCACAGCTGTAGTTTCGTTACTGTGTCTGGAAAGCTCTTGTGAACGGGAATTGCCACTCTGGTGTTATGAGTTAATGCCAGAGTTTTAAAGTAATTTCTGGATGGTGTTTTTGATAGGGTTTTCAGCTGACCATGAAAGTGTCCTTTCTGTCTTCTGCTATGTAGTAAGTGGACCTCAAATTTGCTAAACCTATTTTCATTCTACATTTGTTATTTCATCTCAACTCACCGCCAATACATGTGGGGGGCCTCTGTCTCCTTTCGGGGTATTTCTCTAGAGGTGAGCTAGGACTAATATTTTCCTCTGCTAGCTTTATTTAGTCCTCCGGCTGGGCTGGGCATCTAGAATCAACGTAGGCATGCTACCCGGCCACTGCTAGTTGTGCGTTAGGTTTAGTTCATGGTCAGCTCAGTTCCCATCTTCCAAGAGCTAGTTCCTATATATGCTTATGCTATGTTCTCTTGCCATTGAGATCATGACAAGATGGTGGCAATATGTGAGCTCTGTGTAGCGGTATTATACCTGTATGTCACCATTGTTATTTTGAAACCATGCGAAAAGCATACTTGATCAAAGCAAGGCACCATCGCCCTTCAGATGAATACGGCAGGATGGGTATAGGACTGGTGTAGGATGATTTGGAGCCATGTAGGATGGGAGTTATCGGCCCTTTATAAGGAGGGCAATGATTTCATCTTTGGGGGCATGTTTTGGGTGTCTCCCTCTTACATTTGTCCAGTAGGAGCTCCTGATATCCGACCGTGATCCCGGCCAGTAAATAGCTGTGTACAGCGTACACAGTGTACAAACATCGGCTCAGACGCTCCTCTCCTGGAAGAGAATAAAAGACTGATAAATGAGCCCGAGCTATGCAAATATTTAAACTGCACGACAGCCCTTTATATGGATTTATGATTATTAAAATTTGCAAAATCGAAGGGTTTGCCAAAAAACGCGCACTCCAGGGTCACAGACCACCCTGGAAGGAGCGTGCCTCTTAATATGTCCTCTCATACTGTCGTCTGGAGCTGAAGACATAAGAAATATGTTCAGGTCCAATGGATAAGAGTCCGAAATACCTCCCCTCCCCTACCCCGGCCCTGCACAGCTGAGCTGAGAGCCTCAAACCTCGGCGTGATCCGCGCCGTTCCCTCTGCTTTATTTATGAGGTTTAAGCATTGGTTTTGGCCCCAGAGCGTGTCTCCCATCATCTCTTCTTGCCAAGACCTGAATATCGTCTTCTCCATACACAGTGCAGAACCAGATTGTCAGAACATCAGTAAGAAACGTTCACGGGACCGGCCCCGAATCATCAAGTGAAGAGCATATGTCCATAAAGATTGTCACGCTGGTGGTTGTGGACCCACCGTGTCACAGACCCGGCTTGTCCTGGGGGGCCGTGACTAAGCGGCTGCCTGGTTCTTCACAAGAGTCCCTAAAGGTCGGGTTAGATTTGTCCCACAGGTACCACTCTGCCTCCAGGGCAGTACCCGGTACTCCAAGGGACAGGGACGTAGGTGTTGGGTGGGACAGGGGCAAGATCCCTGCTAGAAAAGATACTGGTACTGGTTTAGACTAGCTGGCTGGTTTAGACAGGACGGATTCAGGATCACAGGTACTGGTTCAGACACAACGACTGGTTTAGACAGGACGGATTCAGGATCACAGGTACTGGTTTAGACTAGCTGGCTGGTTTAGACAGGACGGATTCAGGATCACAGGTACTGGTTCAGACAGAACGACTGGTTTAGACAGGACGGGTTCATGATCACAGGTACTTGTTCAGACAGGACAGCTGGTTTAGACAGGACGGGTTCAGGATCACAGGTACTGGTTTAGACTAGCTGGCTGGTTTAGACAGGACGGATTCAGGATCACAGGTACTGGTTTAGACAGAACGACTGGTTTAGACAGGACGGGTTCAGGGTCACAGGTACTTGTTCAGACAGGACAGCTGGTTTAGACAGGACGGGTTCAGGATCACAGGTACTGGTTTAGACTAGCTGGCTGGTTTAGACAGGACGGATTCAGGATCACAGGTACTGGTTCAGACAGGATGGCTGGTTTAGACAGGACGGGTTCAGGGTCACAGGTACTTGTTCAGACAGGATGGCTGGTTTAGACAGGACGGGTTCAGGATCGCAGTTACTGGTTTAGACTAGCTGGCTGGTTTAGACAGGACGGATTCAGGATCACAGGTACTGGTTCAGACAGAACGACTGGTTTAGACAGGACGGATTCAGGATCACAGGTACTGGTTTAGACTAGCTGGCTGGTTTAGACAGGACGGATTCAGGATCACAGGTACTGGTTCAGACAGAACGACTGGTTTAGACAGGACGTGTTCATGATCACAGGTACTTGTTCAGACAGGACAGCTGGTTTAGACAGGACGGGTTCAGGATCACAGGTACTGGTTTAGACTAGCTGGCTGGTTTAGACAGGACGGATTCAGGATCACAGGTACTGGTTCAGACAGAACGACTGGTTTAGACAGGACGGGTTTAGGATCACAGGTACTGGTTCAGACAGGATGGCTGGTATAGACAGGACGGGTTCAGGGTCACAGGTACTTGTTCAGACAGGATGGCTGGTTTAGACAGGATGGGTTCAGGATCACAGGTACTGGTTCAGACAGGATGGCTGGTTTAGACAGGACGAGTTCAGGGTCACAGGTACTTGTTCAGACAGAACGACTGGTTTAGACAGGACGAGTTCAGGGTCACAGGTACTTGTTCAGACAGAACGGCTGGTTTAGACAGGACGGGTTCAGGATCACAGGTACTGGTTCAGGCAGGATGGCTGGTTTAGACAGGACGGGTTCAGGATCGCAGTTACTGGTTCAGACAGGATGGCTGGTTTAGACAGGACGGGTTCAGGATCACAGGTACTGGTTCAGACAGGATGGCTGGTTTAGACAGGACGGGTTCAGGATCACAGGTACTGGTTCAGACAGGGTGGCTGGTTTAGACAGGACGGGTTCAGGATCACAGGTACTGGTTCAGACAGGAAGGCTGGTTTAGGCAAAACGGGTTCAGGGTCACAGGTACTGGTTCAGACAGGACAGCTGGTTTCGACAGGACGGGTTCAGGATCACAGGTACTGGTTCAGACAGAACGCCTGGTTTAGACAGGATGGGTTCAGTATCACAGGTACTGGTTCAGACAGAAAGACTGGTTTAGACAGGACGGGTTCAGGATCACAGGTACTTGTTCAGACAGGACAGCTGGTTTAGACAGGACGGGTTGAGGATCACAGGTACTTGTTCAGACAGGACGGCTGGTTTAGACAGGACGGATTCAGGATCACAGGTACTGGTTCAGACTAGACAGCTGGTTTAGACAGGACGGGTTCAGGATCACAGGTACTGGTTCAGACAGGATGGCTGGTTTAGACAGGACGAGTTCAGGATCACAGTTACTGGTTCAGACAGGATGGCTGGTTTAGACAGGACGGGTTCAGGATCACAGGTACTGGTTCAGGCAGGATGGCTGGTTTAGACAGGACGGGTTCAGGATCACAGGTACTGGTTCAGACAGGATGGCTGGTTAAGACAGGACGGGTTCAGGATCACAGGTACTGGTTCAGACAGGACGGCTGCTTTAGGCAAAACGGGTTCAGGGTCACAGGTACTGGTTCAGACAGGACAGCTGGTTTAGACAGGAAGGGTTCAGGATGACAGGTACTGGTTCAGACTAGACAGCTGGTTTAGACAGGACGGGTTTAGGATCACAGGTACTGGTTCAGACAGGACGGCTGGTTTAGACAGGACAGGTTCAGGATCACAGGTACTGGTTCAGACAAGACAGCTGGTTTTGACAGGATGGGTTCAGGATCACAGGTACTGGTTCAGAATGGAAGGCTAGTTTAGACAGGACGGGTTCAGGATCACAGGTACTTGTACAGACTGGAGACACTTCTGGAGTGAGCGCAGGCCCTTTAAGAAGCATGGAGCATCTGTGCGCCCTTAGTGCATTTCCAGGCTCTGGGACCTGGAAGCTGCAGTGGGAGCTGGAGTAGGAGGAACACCAGGGAGCATGTTGGAGTCCCTGTTGTGGGGAGGGGGAGGAACAATGCAGGGACACTGGTGTTAGAGTTCCCCCTTCTTTATGCCCCCTATTCTTCAAGCTCGCAAGGTTGCAGAAGAATTGGGGTATGAATAGTCTCCCTGGGCTCCCACAATCTCTCTTCCGGGCTTTTCCAATCCATCAGGTAAAAATTTTTATCTCTCACCTTCTTCATGGCCAAGATGTTCTTCACCTCAAAGACATTCTCAGAGCAGACTGGCGCAGGTGTGGAATCAGCATCCTTGAAGAAGTTGCTGAAGATGACTGGTTTATGGAGAGATACGTAGAAGGAGTAAGGCACGAGTAATGAAGCTGAAACTTTAACTTGTAAGACATGGGGTTGATCTGCTTGATGACCTCGAAGGGACCGATAAAGTGAGGACCAAACTTGTAAGATGGAATTTTGAGATGTATGTATTTCGAGGAAAGCCATATCATATCTCTCCAGTGAAAACATGGTGGATCCATGTGTCTTTTGTCGGCCTGCCTTTTCATCTGTTCGAAGGACTTCTCAAGATTGGTTTTGGTGACCTTGCAAATCTTGGAAAAATATTCAGAGAGAGAATTGGCAGAAGGGACTCCAGAAGCGGCCAACACTGGAACAGGAATACCGGGCTGTTCACCATAGACAATGAAGAATAGTGACTTTGCAGAGAACTCACTTACTTGATTATTAAAGGAGAACTCCACCAATGGTAAAAACTTGAACGAGTTGTTGTGGTGCACGTTCATGAAATGCCGCTGAAAATTGGGCAGAATTTGGATGATCCTTTCCACTTGATCATTGGATTGAGCATTGTATGCAAAACAGAAAACCAAGACCACACTCACCCTGTACATACAGTTATATTCTTGTACATAGGGGGCAGTATTATAGTAGTTATATTCTTCTATATAGGGGCAGTATTATAGTAGTTATATTCTTGTACATAGGGGCAGTATTATAGTAGTTATATTCTTGTACATAGGGGCAGTATTATAGTAGTTATATTCTTGTACATAGGGAGCAGTGTTATAGTAGTTATATTCTTGTACATAGGGGCAGTATTATAGTAGTTATATTCTTGTACATAGGAGCAGTATTATAGTAGTTATATTCTTGTACATAGGGGCAGTATTATACTAGTTATATTCTTGTACATAGGGGCAGTATTATAGTAGTTATATTCTTGTATATAGGGGCAGTATTATAGCAGTTATATTCTTGTACATAGGGGGCAGTATTATACTAGTTATATTCTTGTACATAGGGGCAGTATTATAGTAGTTATATTCTTGTACATAGGGGCAGTATTATAGTAGTTATATTCCTGTACATAGGGGGCAGTATTATAGTAGCTATATTCTTGTACATAGGAGCAGTATTATAGTAGTTATATTCTTGTACATAGGGGCAGTATTATAGTAGTTATATTCTTGTACATAGGGGCAGTATTATAGTAGTTATATTCTTGTACATAGGAGCAGTATTATAGTAGTTATATTCTTGTACATGGAGGGCAGTATTATAGTAGTTATATTCTTGTACATGGAGGGCATTATTATAGTAGTTATATTCGGAGAGTATATTAATTTTGTACCTGTATATAGGTGCTTTTTATTTCCTAGTTTAGTCGCATGCTGGCATTACCCTGTTCTATTTGTAGTGAAGCGGGGTTGGTTCAGTGTGACAGACAGTGACCACAGGGAAAGTTCACAGCAAAACATGTTCAATGTCCAAACACACAGTGCACAGCATCCTCTGGATCACAGCCAGGAAACAAGACAGTCCATAAGTGCGTCCGGTAGCCGAGGGCGACTGTACCACCATATCATGCTACAGGGTGCCAGGAGTTAATTCTGCTTGGCTCTGCTTTTACAGAGCTGTAGCGCCCCCACTGTC
This sequence comes from Ranitomeya variabilis, assembly GCF_051348905.1. Lineage (NCBI taxonomy): Eukaryota > Metazoa > Chordata > Amphibia > Anura > Dendrobatidae > Ranitomeya > Ranitomeya variabilis. Next base: position 748,775,859 of record NC_135235.1, on the reverse strand, counting down.
GCAGGGCCGAGGGGTACCCGGTACCGGGCCTCTGAGTCTCTGCTCTGGGGTTGTCACGGTGGCTAGACCCGGTCCCTGACCCTGCTGAGGGGCGTACAATAATAGATGTGGAGGTATGGTGCTGATGTTATGGTGCGGGGTAGTGCCGGTCGCGGTCAATAACGAGGACACCAGGTTGCAGTCTCTTTACCTCTTTACTGAAGGCTTCTGAGTCCTCAATCCGGAATACGGTTAACAGGGCTGCGCAAGTCCGGCCGGTCCGATGGCACCTCCAGAGTTCCCTTTGCAGGTGGAAATCTGTGCCTACCTTCCTGCGCTTGTGTTGTGGTCTTCCCCTGCTGTGCTTACGGGATAGTACCCCACAACTGTTGTGTCTGTTTCTCGTGTTCCCTCACAACTCGATTCTGATATTCTCCCTCTACGTCCCCCTGATCTTACAGTTAGGACTGTTATGGTTCTCAATGGCAAGAGAACATAGCCCAGCAAACATACGAACTAGCTCTTGGAAGGATGGAAACTAAACTGACCATGAACTAAACCTGCCGCACAACTAACAGTAGCCGGGTAGCGTAGCCTGCGTTTTATCCCTAGACGCCCAGCGCCGGCCGGAGGACTAACTAATCCTGGCAGAGGAAAATATAGTCCTGGCTCACCTCTAGAGAAATTTCCCCGAAAGGCAGACAGAGGCCCCCACAAATATTGGCGGTGATTTTAGATGAAATGACAAACATAGTATGAAAATAGGTTTAGCAAAATTGAGGTCCGCTTACTAGATAGCAGGAAGACAGAAAGGGCACTTTCATGGTCAGCTGAAAACCCTATCAAAATACCATCCTGAAATTACTTTAAGACTCTAGTATTAACTCATAACATCAGAGTGGCAATTTCAGATCACAAGAGCTTTCCAGACACAGAAACGAAACTACAGCTGTGAACTGGAACAAAATGCAAAAACAAACAAGGACTAAGTCCAACTTAGGCTACGTTCACATTTGCGGTCAGCGCCGCAGCGTCGGGCGCCGCAGCGGCGCCGCATGCGTCATGCGCCCCTATATTTAACATGGGGGCGCATGGACATGCGTTGTGCTGCGTTTTGCGCCGCATGGCCGCAAGCGTTGGACGCAAGAAACGCATCAAGTTGCATTTTTTTTGCGTCCAACTTGCGGCCAAAAACGACGCATGCGGCGCAAAACGCAGCGTTTTAGCGTGCGTTTTGTCGCGTTTTCGGTTGCGTTGTGCGCTGCGGCGCCGACGCTGCGGCGCACAACGCAAATGTGAACGTAGCCTTAGCTGGGAGTTGTCTAGCAGCAGGAACATGCACAGAAAGGCTTCTGATTACAATGTTGACCGGCATGGAAGTGACAGAGGAGCAAGGCTAAATAGCGACTCCCACCTCCTGATGGAAACAGGTGAACAGAGAGGATGATGCACACCAGTTCAATTCCACCAGTGGCCACCGGGGGAGCCCAAAATCCAATTTCACAACAGTACCCCCCCCTCAAGGAGGGGGCACCGAACCCTCACCAGAACCACCAGGGCGATCAGGATGAGCCCTATGAAAGGCACGGACCAAATCGGAGGCATGAACATCAGAGGCAGTCACCCAAGAATTATCCTCCTGACCGTATCCCTTCCATTTGACCAGATACTGGAGTTTCCGTCTGGAAACACGGGAGTCCAAGATTTTTTCCACAACGTACTCCAACTCGCCCTCAACCAACACCGGAGCAGGAGGCTCAACGGAAGGCACAACCGGTACCTCATACCTGCGCAATAATGACCGATGAAAAACATTATGAATAGAAAAAGATGCAGGGAGGTCCAAACGGAAGGACACAGGGTTAAGAATCTCCAATATCTTGTACGGGCCGATGAACCGAGGCTTAAACTTGGGAGAAGAAACCCTCATAGGGACAAAACGAGAAGACAACCACACCAAGTCCCCAACACAAAGCCGAGGACCAACCCGACGCCGGCGGTTGGCAAAAAGCTGAGTCTTCTCCTGGGACAACTTCAAATTGTCCACTACCTGCCCCCAAATCTGATGCAACCTCTCCACCACAGCATCCACTCCAGGACAATCCGAAGATTCCACCTGACCAGAAGAAAATCGAGGATGAAACCCCGAATTACAGAAAAAGGGAGACACCAAGGTGGCAGAACTGGCCCGATTATTGAGGGCAAACTCCGCTAAAGGCAAAAAAGCAACCCAATCATCCTGATCTGCAGACACAAAACACCTCAAATATGTCTCCAAGGTCTGATTCGTCCGCTCGGTCTGGCCATTAGTCTGAGGATGGAAAGCAGACGAGAAAGACAAATCTATGCCCATCCTAGCACAGAATGCTCGCCAAAATCTAGACACGAATTGGGTACCTCTGTCAGAAACGATATTCTCCGGAATACCATGCAAACGGACCACATTTTGAAAAAACAGAGGAACCAACTCGGAAGAAGAAGGCAACTTAGGCAGGGGAACCAAATGGACCATCTTAGAGAAACGATCACACACCACCCAGATGACAGACATCTTCTGAGAAACAGGAAGATCCGAAATAAAATCCATCGAGATGTGCGTCCAGGGCCTCTTCGGGATAGGCAAGGGCAACAACAATCCACTAGCCCGAGAACAACAAGGCTTGGCCCGAGCACAAACGTCACAAGACTGCACGAAGCCTCGCACATCTCGAGACAGGGAAGGCCACCAGAAGGACCTTGCCACCAAATCCCTGGTACCAAAGATTCCAGGATGACCTGCCAACGCAGAAGAATGAACCTCAGAAATGACTTTACTGGTCCAATCATCAGGAACAAACAGTCTACCAGGTGGGCAACGATCAGGTCTATCCGCCTGAAACTCCTGCAAGGCCCGCCGCAGGTCTGGAGAAACGGCAGACAATATCACTCCATCCTTAAGGATACCTGTAGGTTCAGAATTACCAGGGGAGTCAGGCTCAAAACTCCTAGAAAGGGCATCCGCCTTAACATTCTTAGAACCCGGCAGGTAGGACACCACAAAATTAAACCGAGAGAAAAACAACGACCAGCGCGCCTGTCTAGGATTCAGGCGTCTGGCGGACTCAAGATAAATTAGATTTTTGTGGTCAGTCAATACCACCACCTGATGTCTAGCCCCCTCAAGCCAATGACGCCACTCCTCAAAAGCCCACTTCATGGCCAAAAGCTCCCGATTCCCAACATCATAATTCCGCTCGGCGGGCGAAAATTTACGCGAGAAAAAAGCACAAGGTCTCATCACGGAGCAATCGGAACTTCTCTGCGACAAAACCGCCCCAGCTCCGATTTCAGAAGCGTCGACCTCAACCTGAAAAGGAAGAGCAACATCAGGCTGACGCAACACAGGGGCGGAAGAAAAGCGGCGCTTAAGCTCCCGAAAGGCCTCCACAGCAGCAGGGGACCAATCAGCAACATCAGCACCCTTCTTAGTCAAATCAGTCAATGGTTTAACAACATCAGAAAAACCAGCAATAAATCGACGATAAAAGTTAGCAAAGCCCAAAAATTTCTGAAGACTCTTAAGAGAAGAGGGTTGCGTCCAATCACAAATAGCCTGAACCTTGACAGGATCCATCTCGATGGAAGAGGGGGAAAAAATATATCCCAAAAAGGAAATCTTTTGAACCCCAAAAACGCACTTAGAACCCTTCACACACAAGGAATTAGACCGCAAAACCTGAAAAACCCTCCTGACCTGCTGGACATGAGAGTCCCAGTCATCCGAAAAAATCAAAATATCATCCAGATACACAATCATAAATTTATCCAAATAATCACGGAAAATGTCATGCATAAAGGACTGAAAGACTGAAGGGGCATTTGAAAGACCAAAAGGCATCACCAAATACTCAAAGTGGCCCTCGGGCGTATTAAATGCGGTTTTCCACTCATCCCCCTGCTTAATTCGCACCAAATTATACGCCCCACGAAGATCTATCTTAGAGAACCACTTGGCCCCCTTTATGCGAGCAAACAAATCAGTAAGCAGTGGCAACGGATATTGATATTTAACCGTGATTTTATTCAAAAGCCGATAATCAATGCACGGCCTCAAAGAGCCATCTTTCTTAGCCACAAAGAAAAAACCGGCTCCTAAGGGAGATGACGAAGGACGAATATGTCCCTTTTCCAAGGACTCCTTTATATATTCTCGCATAGCAGCATGTTCAGGCACAGACAGATTAAATAAACGACCCTTAGGGTATTTACTACCCGGAATCAAATCTATGGCACAATCGCACTCCCGGTGCGGAGGTAATGAACCAAGCTTAGGTTCTTCAAAAACGTCACGATATTCAGTCAAGAATTCAGGAATCTCAGAGGGAATAGATGATAAAATGGAAACCACAGGTACGTCCCCATGCGTCCCCTTACATCCCCAGCTTAACACAGACATAGCTTTCCAGTCAAGGACTGGGTTATGAGATTGCAGCCATGGCAATCCAAGCACCAACACATCATGTAGGTTATACAGCACAAGAAAGCGAATAATCTCCTGGTGAATACAGAGCCATTCCAGGATTAGAAGGAGAGAGAGAGAGAAAGGCTGCAATATAGGCAGACTTGCAAGAGATTCAATTACAAGCACACTCAGAACTGAGAAAAAAAAAAAAAAAAAAATCTTCAGCAGACTTCTCTTTTCTCTCCTTTCTCTGTCAATTAATTTAACCCTTTTCGGGCTGGTCAAACTGTTATGGTTCTCAATGGCAAGAGAACATAGCCCAGCAAACATACGAACTAGCTCTTGGAAGGATGGAAACTAAACTGACCATGAACTAAACCTGCCGCACAACTAACAGTAGCCGGGTAGCGTAGCCTGCGTTTTATCCCTAGACGCCCAGCGCCGGCCGGAGGACTAACTAATCCTGGCAGAGGAAAATATAGTCCTGGCTCACCTCTAGAGAAATTTCCCCGAAAGGCAGACAGAGGCCCCCACAAATATTGGCGGTGATTTTAGATGAAATGACAAACATAGTATGAAAATAGGTTTAGCAAAATTGAGGTCCGCTTACTAGATAGCAGGAAGACAGAAAGGGCACTTTCATGGTCAGCTGAAAACCCTATCAAAATACCATCCTGAAATTACTTTAAGACTCTAGTATTAACTCATAATATCAGAGTGGCAATTTCAGATCACAAGAGCTTTCCAGACACAGAAACGAAACTACAGCTGTGAACTGGAACAAAATGCAAAAACAAACAAGGACTAAGTCCAACTTAGCTGGGAGTTGTCTAGCAGCAGGAACATGCACAGAAAGGCTTCTGATTACAATGTTGACCGGCATGGAAGTGACAGAGGAGCAAGGCTAAATAGCGACTCCCACCTCCTGATGGAAACAGGTGAACAGAGAGGATGATGCACACCAGTTCAATTCCACCAGTGGCCACCGGGGGAGCCCAAAATCCAATTTCACAACATAGGATGCACCCGTATGACGGGGAGGCTCGGAGCTCTTCCGGGACTCCAGCGTCGCCCCACTCCTGTTGTTACCCCCCTGTGTCTTCCTGGGTCTGGGTGAGACAGCCCGCCTGTAACTGACTGTTCTGCCGTAGGTTCAAAGTTTGGCTTGGAGCTCTATACTTCCTCGGCGTTCCGGCCACCGGTTATGTGCCTCAGTAGGATGTTGCCTCGTTTTACAGCACGACTCCTACTGGTATTTCTCCTTGTTGCGTTGATCTCGTTTCTCACTCAGCACAATAAACCTCGCTTCTTGTCCTTTCTTGGGGTACCGCCGCTATATCGTGCAGGCGCGGTCCCGTAACGTTCTCTCTGGTTGCTAGGCCTCTGTCAGGATCCCACCCCTGACAGGGACCTCTCTGAATCTTCCCCCACAACACCCTCTGCCACAAGGTGTTGCCTGGTTCCAACCCAGTCAGCTTTCTGTCTAACTTCCTGCCTAACCCCCAGTTTTACCAGACTGTGAGGAGTGGCCTAATAAATAGAACCCTTAGCTCCCCCTGGAGGCCAGACTGTGAAATGTATTGGTGTCTGTGATACCCGGTCAGATGAACTCCTTCAGTGCCATCAGACGTACCATAGCCCCCCTTAGCGGCGGAGCAACAGTACTGCAACGACCAGGACTCTGGGGCGCTGCACTCCCCCCCGGTTAAATCCAGTACTCCTGGACTGGGAAGAAAACAACAATACATGTCAGCAAAAAGACATACAATTTTGAAAATGCAAGTACAAGTAAACTTTTCAACAGAGCTTCCCTTTATGGGAGGTGAGGACACTTGAACGTTACAAACATGGTTAAATACTTTAAATAACATCCTATAAATAACTCTTCTTTTACCCAACCGGGTATTCTACTAAGTGCAAAATCTTTGAACAATAATTTAACTTTGCCTTTAAGGACGTACTCGCTAAATCCACTAAAGACCTTCTTATAACACATTATAAGGCTAAACAACTTTTTTCATTCTCCTTCTTTAAATCTGCAGGACCGCCTGTCCTAACTGCTCCAGACCTACTGCCTCTCCTTTCTGTACAGGACCGCCCCTTTCCACCCGGGCCTACTGTCTTTCTACTACTATACACAGTATAGAACATATCATTTTTCTTTCAGTTCAAGATCACTGAGCCATCTCTGTATGGCTCCTAAGAGGACTCACCACTAACCCCTACGGGTTCACTTCCTGTCCTCATTTTCTAGCACATTATTAAACATTTTCTATTAAATACAACATTAAACTGCCTTTATTACTTTCTTACTGACTTGTATGCAGGACGCTATGTCTACCCCTACGGGCCTGCTGCATCTTTCTTCTAGCTTTCACCTTTACAGGACTTTATTTCAGAGCACATTACCAACATTTCTTACAATCAACTAGTTAGTTACATTTAAGTTCTTCTTTCAAGACATTATTGCCATTTAACCATCTTAAGGCAACACTGCTCATAAGTGCAATATGTGAACATTCCCTTTAAGAGGGGACCAAGTCTCTATGAGGTAGTGCAACTTCTCAAGCTGCAAGTCTGTTCGCAGTATGGACTCCGTTGCTGGTTCTGCGACCAGTGCCTTCGCAAAGAGTCCTTTCCTTGTGTAAAACCAGTAGAGAGCACCTTTAAGAAGGTGCAAACTATGTACAAAAAGTTTGTAATCATGCATTGTTCATGATTCAGCAGTTCTTTCAATGATGAATAAACAGGAAACAAAAACAAAAAGCAGAGGAAGGGATCCCGGGTAAACAAAGGGATCCCTTTAAGAATAACCCTAGTCGGGTTTAAAGCAGCAAAAAGCAGGGAAACAAACAGTTAACTATTTACATATCCATGGCATCGAGGTTTACTCTCGCTCTGGCGGCCGTAGCTCCGCATAGACCTCGCCCGGCAAGGTGATCGGCGAGATCAGGGCCTTTAAGAAGTGCTCCATACCCGGGGCCTGATCCCAGGGTGTAAGGCACTGGAGTCTATAGGTCCCAGGGAGAGGGGGTGCCGCGACGGGGCCTATCAGCAGGTCCTCTGCTGGCGGGGCAGGGTCGTTCTTCATACCTGCTTCAGATGCGGTCCCTCCGGTGCCGATCTGCTCCGTCTCCGCTGGGATCTGGAACGCTGGTTGCAGGGCCTTGCGCTGCGGCGCCGTTATCTCCGTTTGCAGCATCTCGCTTTCCGGCAGGGCCTTGCTTTCTGGCTTCGAAGCGCTGGAACTTCTTTCTTGCTCCGGACCAGATGAGGCTGCCGACAGATGTCTGGTGAGGCTCCCGATGTTGGTCTTCTTCCACCCGGCCTCAGTGCTCAGCTGCGTCTGCAGGAGTTGGTGGATCAGCTCGTCCACTCCGGTCTGCAGGAGGTCAGCGTCAACTGTGGAGGTCTGGCTGCAGTGCCTCTCCGGGTAGCTGGGGGAGTCCTCGGCTCCGGCTCCTGGCGGCTGGCCATGGCGTCCTCCATGTCGCTGACTTCTTCTTCCTGGTCTTTTTCCCGCTCTCCTTCGTGGGCGGTTTCGCTTTTGTTGTCTCCGCCCTCCATTGAGGATCAGGAGGCGGATCTTGGCTGCTGACGGACACGTCCTCAAGGGGCAGAAATATTTAGACTGGGCGGCCATTGTCTTTCGCGCTCTCCAGCTTGTCTACGCCCACTCCACGCCCTTCTTCTTCTCCTGCGCTCTCCTTAGCGCTGTAATGGCGGCGGTTTTGGCGGGAACTTCTGGCGGCAAGTGGCAATACACAGTCTTTGCGATAAGTCACAGTCCAAGCACAATAAATCACAGTTCCAAGGCACACATGACCTGATTCTTCAGGCTTAAGTAGATCCTGTTCGTGACGCCAAAATTGTAGCGCCCCCCACTGTCGCAGGGCCGAGGGGTACCCGGTACCGGGCCTCTGAGTCTCTGCTCTGGGGTTGTCATGGTGGCTAGACCCGGTCCGTGACCCTGCTGAGGGGCGTACAATAATAGATGTGGAGGTATGGTGCTGATGTTATGGTGCGGTGTAGTGCCGGTCGCGGTCAATAACGAGGACACCAGGTTGCAGTCTCTTTACCTCTTTACTGAAGGCTTCTGAGTCCTCAATCCGGAATACGGTTAACAGGGCTGCGCAAGTCCGGCCGGTCCGATGGCACCTCCAGAGTTCCCTTTGCAGGTGGAAATCTGTGCCTACCTTCCTGCGCTTGTGTTGTGGTCCTCCCCTGCTGTGCTTACGGGATAGTGCCCCACAACTGTTGTGTCTGTTTCTCGTGTTCCCTCACAACTCGATTCTGATATTCTCCCTCTACGTCCCCCTGATCTTACGGTTAGGACGCACCCGTATGACGGGGAGGCTCGGAGCTCTTCCGGGACTCCAGTGTCGCCCCACTCCTGTTGTTACCCCCCTGTGTCTTCCTGGGTCTGGGTGAGACAGCCCGCCTGTAACTGACTGTCCTGCCGTAGGTTTGAAGTTAGGCCTGGAGCTCTATACTTCCTCGGCGTTCCGGCCACCGGTTATGCGCCTCAATAGGATGTTGCCTCGTCTTACAGCACGACTCCTACTGGTATTCTCCTTGTTGCGTTGATCTCGTTTCTCACTCAGCACAATAAACCTCGCTTCTTGTCCTTTCTTGGGGTACCGCCGCTATATCGTGCAGGCGCGGTCCCGTAACGTTCTCTCTGGTTGCTAGGCCTCTGTCAGGATCCCACCCCTGACAGGGACCTCTCTGAATCTTCCCCCACAACACCCTCTGCCACAAGGTGTTGCCTGGTTCCAACCCAGTCAGCTTTCTGTCTAACTTCCTGCCTAACCCCCAGTTTTACCAGACTGTGAGGAGTGGCCTAATAAATAGAACCCTTAGCTTCCCCTGGAGGCCAGACTGTGAAATGTATTGGTGTCTGTGATACCCGGTCAGATGAACTCCTTCAGTGCCATCAGACGTACCATAGCCCCCCTTAGCGGCGGAGCAACAGTACTGCAATGACCAGGACTCTGGGGCGCTGCAGAGCCATCTGCTCTGCTTTCTGCAAACTCCACACTGACACAACCAAACCCTTGCTGCAGGTTTTATTTTTTAAACCCGGAATCTGTGGTCATGGGCCACTTGCAAGACCCGGCCTAGAGGAAAGGGACAGCCCCGCTACCTTTCTGTGGTCCATTAAAAAAATAATAGCCCATAATGGGTTTTCCTGAACAATGCCTTGGCCAAATAGCTTGCCCAGGTCCATGCTTACTTTTATTTTGCCTTGTGACTCACAGGCATCCTGCTGTGACCACAAGCCACTCCAGGGGCCTCAATATGCTTCTTTGCGCATCCTGGGGGACACATAGCGACCCTCGTATATCACCCCGTCACAGTCGGCAGAATTAGAAGTTACCTTTACGTTGTAAAGGTTTAATTGTACTTGTCTCTTTCTTTTGTCTTCATCACATTGCTTTTTCTGAAGAATTTTGTGGCTTCAAAGTAGGAGAAGAAATCAATATTTAGACAAAAATCCGAACTAAATACTAACAATTCAAGTAAAATTGAATTGTATTCACAGTCACTTTTGTCTCATAAATTAATGGGAAAAATAATATTTGGATGTGCAACTTCTGTAGATCTTGGATCTTAGACATTTGTATCTGCAGTTGGTGGAGTTGACGTTCACAAGTTTCTCCATACAGTAAACACATAAATTTATGTGCAGGTGGATGAAAGAGAAGTTTTGGAGGCACCTCTTTCCATTCACCCCACAAATGTTTTTGTTCTTGACTTTGAAGAATGGATAGTAAAAAAACACTTTCTACTCACATTGTGCTTGGGGCTTGGGTTTTTGTGTCTTATGATGACACCTGCATGAATGATCACAAACCTATCTGGATTGGAGAAATGACCATGATATCATATGTGTGACATGTGTCCACCTGGAGATGCTCTCAGAGGACATAAATGATCAGCACATTTTTTTTAAGGAGAAGATAAGAATCATCTTCTTTTTCAAGGTCCAGGCTTCAGGTTCCACAAATATTGCAGCTCGATATTACTACTGCCAAGAGTATCAATGGTGTAAACAACTTCATGGAAGACTTCTGATCCTTAATGGAATTTTTTGGAGAACTTTTTGTGAGGACTGTACTAAGGTTACTAAGGGGTGGACCCACTTGACTGTGACAACGATCCTCCCACGGGCGAGCTGACCAGATGGACCACCCCCTATACAGGGAGCGTTAGGGGCAGACCCGGGGAGACTATCGCCACGGCACCTGGTAGGCTAGGAAGGACAGGAAGGTGACTAACAGAAACACGGAGTAGGCGGAGGAAGAGAATAGACAGTCTGGGGACAGGAACACGGGCAGGGCGGAGGACATGAGCTGGATGGAAATACAGACTGGACGGAGGATGAGAACTGACAGGCTGGAGACAGGAACATAGGCAGTACGAAGGACATGAACAGGCAGGCAGAATACTGAGAAGCAGACAGGACAGAGAACGAGGGCTGGATCAAGGAACGCTGAACAGACGTGCGGCCAGAATCACTTGAAACACAAATGAGACACAGGCAAAGCAAAGCGGAAGAGGCAGAGTAAATAAGGGCAGGGCTGTGCAGTACTTCCGGGTAGAAGTCCTCCTTGATAAGTGAGAGGAAGAGCCGGAGAACTCCGAAGTGTGCGCGCGCACGGGAGGCAGACGTTGAGCGGGAGAGCCGAGAAGCAGAGAGCCGGCGTGGATTGACAGCTGCGGAGGCGCGCCGAGACGCCGATGGGAGGTAAGTATGGGAGGAGTCGGGAGGCGGTGGCAGCAGCGGCGGAGATGTGACACTTTTATTTCATTGCTGAAAATTTCCGCCAAGGTCTGGGTAAAGCGGATAGTGCAATGAAATGAGACATCTTGCTGTATCTGTCCACCACCACTAAAATAACTGTATTACCTGAAGATACAGTTAGATCGGTGATGAAATCCACTGCTAAATGAGTCCAAGGTCTACTAGGAACCAGCAAAGGCTGGAAAGACCAATAATGATGAGCACGAGGGGTCTTAAAACACTCACACACACCAACAACCTCCTTCTCAAAATCGGAACTTATACAAGCCATAACTAGAGATGAGCGAATATTTCAATATTTGGTTCGGATTACGATCGCCGAATTTGCAATATTGGCCAAACATAACCGAACGCCATTCATGTCAATGGGAGGCAAAAACAAACACATGCACAACACGTTATAATGGCCCCAAATGCTGCCAAAAAACATCAAATGAGGGACAGACACCAGGAAAGTGGCCTCAATTCACCCACAGTACAAATTTTAGCATGATACTGCAGCAAACAGTCAGGCATGAGGTATCGGGGTCTGGGACAGCATTTACAGCTTTCAATTGAATGTCACAGTAAGACGAGGTGGGTGATGGACCAGTGTAGGCCTCCTGTGCTGGGAGCCCTGATACCACATGCAACAGCTCAACCTGCTTTCATGCTTTGCCACACTTAGGTGGCACAAATATCATATAAATTTTGTATACTAACATTGCAGGAAAATCTAAGGATAGTAGTACGGGTAGTTGAGTCCAAGGAAGTGGAGGCCTGACGGTCTCGGAGGCCTTTCTGCTACAGGCAACACTCATGAAGGAGACCCAACCTGGAGTGTTCACATTTCCAAAAATTATTGGCAGACAACACAAAAGTGGCATCAATTTCATCACAGTAGAAATAGTATAATAGGGACCGATAGGTCTTCCACTACGCCCAATCTATCAGATGGACACCTAACCAGGAGTGTTCACATTTACACAAATGAGGGCCTTACACCACACAAGTGTCATCAATTTCACCACAGTATAGATAGTATAATGGAGACCGACAGGTCTTCCACTACACCCAAACTATACGGGGATCATATTGCAGATAGTGCAGCAAGAAGGCACTCATATGTCGGGCTCTACCATGAGCTCCAAGAACATGCTGTGTTGGTGGCTGGGTAATGAAGCTCGTTTCCTCCTGCCAACCAAGAACAACTGATAGGGGAGGATTATCCTCTTCATCCGACAGTTGCTCTCCCATCACCTCTTCCTCCTCCATTTGTTCCTCAGATCTTGCACCTTCGATAACAGTTTGCCTGTTATCACCAGCCCCCCTCGATCGCAGTAATCCACCCTCCCTTGGCACTCGCCTGTGTGTCGACAGTCTTGAACTTAGAGACAATGTTATTCCTTCCGCATCCTCCTCTGCTTCCTCCTCTTCTTCTGGGACCACCAGCTCCTCCCGCAGGCTTTTCAAAGTCTGCTCTAGCATATACCTTGTAGATGACCAGAATAGTGATGCTGATGATGGCGGCATCAGCGCTAACCATCTTAGTAGCCATTTCAAAACTGTGCAGAAGGGTGTAGAGGTCCTTAACCCCTTACCGACCTCCGCCGTACTATTAAAGCAGAGGTCGGATCCCCGGCTTTGATGTGCCCGCAATGGCGGAGGGTGAAATCGCGATACACCCGCCGCTATTAACTAGTTAAATGCCGCTGTCAAATGCTGACAGCAACATTTAACCGGTGCTTCCGGCCGCGCAGCCGGAAATGAGCGCATCGCCTACCCCCGTCACATGATCGGGGGTCAGCGATGCATCGGCATTGCAACCAGAGGTCTCCTTGAGACCTCTATGGTTACAGATGCCGGCTTGCTGTGATAATATTAGCAGTTATCACAAAGCAAAGGGAGGGGTAAGATCAATTGGAAAAGACATGTACACAAAAGTAATATTGGAACAATCTCACCAATTGCTGAGGATAGGTAAGGTGGAGCCCCAATTCGCTTAGGTGGAGAGATTCTTCAAGCCACAGCAGCAGGAGACAATTCCCTGTCAGTCCCTGGAGGGCTATCAATAAATCTCAATCCCCGAGCTCCTGCCCTTACAAGGACAGTCCACATCTACCCCTAAGGTATAACATGCCCTGCACTCTCCCTATTTCCAGGTCCCAACGCGTTTCTTTGCAAGCCCTCCAGGGACTGACAGGGAATTGTCTCCTGCTGCTGTGGCTTGAAGAATCTCTCCACCTAAGCGAATTGGGGCTCCACCTTACTACAGTTTATTTAATATATTCCTTTATTTGGTTATACATTAAAAGTTATGTTTTAATTTTAATTCCTGCTTATGCTATGTTCTCAAGATTTTGGTAGGATCATGTGATACATTCAAACTATTATATATTGCTGTTTTTGCATTGCGTGTCTATGAACTCATAATGACCTGGAGAATCAAAATAGCAGGTCAGTTTTAGCATTTAGGGAACCTAGCAAAAAAGCCAAACAAAAAACAAGTGTGGGATTGCACTTTTTTTGCAATTTCACCGCACTTGGAATTTTTTTTCCGTTTTCTAGTACACGACATGCTAAACCCAATGATGTTGTTGAAAAGAGCAACTTGTCCCACAAAAAACAAGCTCTCACATGGCCATATTGACGGAAAAATTAAAAAGTTATGGGAAGGAGGGGAGCGAAAAACGAGAATGCAAAAACGGAAAAGGGCAAGGTCATGATGGGGTTAATCTTTGCCCACTCTGTAATCATGATATGCGCCACGTCCAGACTGCATTGGCCCAGGTTATACGATATGACATAATGCGTCAGGGCTTGTTGCTGCTGCCACAGTCGCTGCAACATGTGCAGAGTGGAATTCCACCATGTTGGCACATCGCATATCAACCTGTTAACTGGCATGGACAAAATCCTCTGTATTGATGCAACTCGATGACCTGAGGGGTGCAAACGGTGGAAATGAGCACACAGCTTACAAGCTTTCTGGAGCAGCTCACCCAAGCCAGGATATTGGCGGAGAAAATGCTGTACCACCAGGTTGAGGACGTGAGCCATGCAAGGCACGTGTATGAGCTTGCCTCGCTGTAGGACCGCTACCAGGTTTGCACAATTATCGGACACCGCCTTTCCTGGATGCAGGTTCAGCCGAGAGAGTCATTGATCAAACTCAGCCTGGAGAGCTGTCCACAACTCTTCAGCGGTATGACTGTGATCTCCAAGTCATATCAGTTTTAATGCTGCCTGACTGCGGGGAGCCCTGGCTGCGCAGTACGGAGGAGGTGGGGATTCGCTTTGCACGTGTCTCATTAAAGAAGAGGTTGAGGGTGCAGGTGAAGGTCCTAGAGGAGATACAGGAGGCAGAAGCAGCGGAGGAAGTGTTAAATGTAGAGGTTTGTCCTGCAAGCCTTGAGGATTCCAAGACCTGTGGAGCATCGCCTACCCCCACAGCCACCAGAGTCACCTAGTGTCCAGTCAGCAAGATGTAACGCCCTTGGCCATGCTTACTCGTTCAAGTGTCTGTGGTGAAATGCACCCTGGCAGAGATTTTGTCAAGGAATGGGTGATGTTGTCTGCAACATGCTGGTGTAGCGCAAGCACAGCTTTCTTAGAAAAGTAATGGCGACTGGCCAATTGGTACTGGGGTACTGTGACGGCCATCAGCTTTCAGAAACAGTCTGTATCTTCCAGGTGGAAAGGCTGCATTTCTGTGGCTAACAGATTGGAGATGGTGGAGTTCAACCTCTTATCTTTGTCATGCGTAGGAGGAAACAATCTTTTACGTGACCACAACTGTGGAACCGTGGGCTGGCTGCAGTGCTGAGAGAGGGTGGAGTACAGTGAAACTGCTGGACCATGAGAGATGTGCAGGCGGAGATGTTACTGTGGATTGAGAAACTTGTAGTTTGATCATTCCCTGAGATCAGTCAAAAACAGCAGGCATGTCCCCTTCCATTACAGCTGACGGCGGGCTCTCAGTCAGCGTGACTGGAGCGGGTAAAAAACCAGAGGTTCTGTGGTTGAAGACCTGCATCTCAATAATTGGCACGGTAGCAGAGGAGGAGGAAGAAGCGGCAGATGCAATTGATTGAGCGGTTGATGGTTGTTGGGGTCCGCTGGTCCGCATTTTTGCACAGTGGGATTCCCACAGTAAAGCATGTTGATTGTGCATGTGAAGGTTCATGCATGCAGTAGACAAATTATTGCACTTTTTTCCTCTACTCAGTTTTTTCTTCATGGTTGGCAGATTACGTGAGTTGGCTCGTCTTTTGCAGTGTCAAAAAATGCCCAAGCTAGGCAACCCTTGCCACCCCTACGAGCTGCAGACCCACGGACGCTGCTGGTCACAGGCACAGTTGTGGCTGAGGAAGCATTGCTCGTTGTGGCTGCATCACTGTCTGCGACGTACGGCGCAACGTAACCTCCTCGTTTTCCTCCTCAGATGATCTACTCAGCTGTATGCCTCTATGTTCACGCCAACTGGGATCTAACACCTCATCATCCTCATCATCCTCTGTGTTATCACATTCCTCACCCTTGGAGTCACCCTTCTCCTCTTCTTGACTTGACAGCACAGTACAGTTCGCGTGAGCCTCAGATATCTGGGTCTCATCAGGATCACCTCCCCCCAGGGGTTAACGTCTGATGACAGGGGTCAGGATGCTGTTCGGTCCCTGCTTCATCCTGCCCCGCATCCAAGCTAAAAAAAATTTGGGCATCGGTGCAGATTTCCTCCTCTTGACTCTGTGAAGCTTTTGAGTACACTTCTGATGACCATGGCATAGAATGTGCAAACAGCTCTTGACACTCCCCCATCTGTGGTTCCGTACAGTAAGTTGTACGGTTGGAGAGTTGGGATGCAGGAGGAAGCAAGGGGAATTTGGGTGCCACCTCTGTGGACTGTACTGGGTGTGATGTTGAGGTGGAGGAAGAGGAGGAGAGGCCACTTGAAGCTGCACTTGCCATCCACTCGAGCATATGCTCTTTCTGGGCATCATTGACATGGTGTACCACTGTGCATCTGCCAAAGAAAGGTTGTGGAGTAGCCCTTCCAGTATCAGAAGTTGTCAGTTGTCTTTTGCATAGGATGTGAGGTTGGTTCACTAGCACTTTCACAAACATTACCACCTCCCCCCAGTACACCTTGAACACCAAGCCTAATCCCCGTCCACCACGGCCTCACTTTTTCCCAGTCATGTTGCTCAGATAGTGTGGTAGGAGCACAGTATTGGCAACAAAATAATTGATTTTAAACTCTGCCATCACCAAAAAGCTGAATTTCAGTTCAGTAAATTCCAAGTTGAAATATGGCGTGCTGTATCGTGTTAGTCACAGAAAAAAAGAATTATTTGAGTGTGGATGAGGCCTTTATGACAACGAAGTTATGCTACAAACAATTTGAAAGTCAGGTCCCCTACTGTATGACACTAGGAACAGAAGATTTTTTTGTGGCCTCTGTATCAGGCCTCTATAACACACTAGATGCTACAAACTATTTGAAAGTCAGGTCTCCTACTGTATTACGCTAGGAACTGAAGGATTTTTTGTGGTCTCTGTATCAGGCCTTTATAACACACTAGATGCTGCAAACAATTTGATAGGTCCCCTACTTTATGATACTAGGAACAGAAGAATTTTGTGTGGCCTATGGATCAGGCCTCTATAACACACTAGATGCTGCAAACTATTTGAATGTGAGATGTCACCTACTGTATGACACTAGGAACAGAAGGATTTTTTGTAGCCTCTGTATCAGGCCTCTATAACACACTAAATGTTACAAACTATTTGAAAGTCAGGTCTCCTACTGTATGACACTAGGAACAGAAGGATTTTTGGTAGCCTATGGATCAGGCCTCTATAACACACTAGATGATACAAACTATTTGAATGTGAGATGTCCCCTACTGTATGACACTAGAAACAGAAGAATTTTTGGGTGGCCTCTGGATCAGGCCTCTCCAGCTTAATTTCAACCTAACGAAATGACAAAGTGTGATACAGCGGACTGTCTAACACAAATATTTTCCCGCACTTTTACGGATTGTTACCGATTTTATAAAATTTTGCTCGTGTTTCCAATCATGAATTCGAATGTGCCATATTCATGCCGAATATATGTTTGGTGATCGTTTTCCAAACAAATTCGCTCATCACTAGCCATAACTACCCCCTAAGTGTAGTATAGGAACTGGTTCACAATTATCTCTACGCCCAGGAAATCAACAGGACAAGACATCCAACTTAATATTCTTATTCCCCAGCCTATATGTCACAAAAATGTTGAAATCTGGTGAAGAACAAAGACCATGTTGCTTGTCTATGCGTCAGACGCTTAGCAGATTCTAAGTATAAAAGATTTTTATGATCTGTGATTACCATAACCGGATGAACTGCCCTTTCCATAAAATGTTGCCACTCCTCAAAGAACCACTTAATTGCCAAGAGTTCCCTGTTACCAATGTCATAGTTTTTCTCTGTAGACAACAGTTTCTTAAAAAAATGCGCATGGACGCCATTTACTAGGAAGTGCACCTGCAACAATACAGCCCCCCTTCAGATGCCTCAACTTCAACAGTAAAAGGCTGAGTGATGTCAATGACGTCAATGATTGGTGCATAAGCAAAGCCACTATCAAAATGTTTTTGATTAACTTATGATAGTAGTTAGCGAAACCCAAAGACCTTTCTAACGCCTTTAGGTTCTCAGGACAATCCAAATCCAGCACGACCCAGACTTTTCGCCGGATCCGTGCAAAAACCGATGGATGATAAAAAAAACAAGAAAAGGGATTTCCTGAACCAAGAAGATGCATTTCTCTGGTTTGACAAAAAATGTATTGTCCTTGAGTATCTGTAGGACCTGCCTGGCATGTACCTTATGATTTGAGGTAAGGCGAAAAAGTCAATATGTCATCAAGGTAGATCACAACAAATCTACCTGCCGGGTGGCTGAAAATGTCATTAACAAAGTGTTGAAAGATGGCATGAGTATTAGTAAACCCAAATGGCATCAGGAGGTTTTCACGGTATCCCTCAGGTGTATTGAAGGCTGTCTTCCACTCATCACCCTCCTTTATGATATTGTATGCCCCCCTGTAATTCAGTTTAGAAAACCAATTGGCTCCTATGATCTGATTAAAAAGGTCCGGAATAAGAGTGGATCCCGGACCGTAATCTGAACAGTTTGTGAAAATCCAGGCTAGGGTGTAACCTCCCCCCCCCCATCTTTTTTATTGACAAAGAAAAACCCTGCTGCAACGGGAGATGAAGAAGGTCTGATATGACCCTTTGCCAGACTCTCAGCAATATAGTCCTTTATGGACCAGAGATACTGTTTAACCTGCTTTTCGGCAGCTTTGCCCTCAGAATAAGATTAACAGAGCAATCATAAGGATGAGGTGGAGAAAGTTTTTAACACCCCTATTGTGAAAAGACATCCCCAAAGACAGACAGGTACTCAGGCACAGATTGGGTACCCACTGTGGCTAATTGGATGCTCAAGCAGTGTTCTTGACAATGCTTGCTCCATTTTACCACCTTCCAAGTCTGCCAGTCTATCACTGGATTGTACAGTGTAAGTCAAGGTAGTCCAAGAACCTCAGGCCCTCTTTCACATAACAGTCTATAAGTTCGGAGTGCATGGCCATACTTGTTGATGCAACATATGAACAACTTGAGTAAAATACCCCTGGCTCAAGAGTGCAGGTTCCATGGCGACTATGGGTATAGATCTAGACAACTTATGTGGTTTCAGGCCATATGGCTGGATGAATCTAGTGTCGATCAAATTAAACCTTGCTCCACTATCCAAAAAGGCAGAAATGATCACCTTACTTTTGCCAAGGCAGATCTCGGCTGGTAAAAAAATTTGTGACCTTCCTGCGGAGGAAATTAGTACTCCGGGGTTGCCAACCTCCCCCCAACCCGCACTCCTTAGTTTTCCGGCGGCTATTCACAATGTGATATGGAAGGACAAGTATCCATGAAATGATCCTTTCTACCATAGAACAGACACACTCCCCCTTTACGCTGAACTACAGTTGGTTCAACAGAATGTGTCGCCCCTCCAAACTGCATGCGCTCCTCGGTTGACTCAGGCCCAGGCTCCCATGACCATGAGCCCCCCCCGCAAATTAAAGTATCTTCTCATGTCTCTGACAAATATGACGGTCTACACGAATGACCAGAGACATGGCTGCCTCAAAGGATACCAAAGCCACATACAGGCCAAGGGCATCCTTAATTTCCGCTTACAGATAACTCTTGATAGAACTGACTACGGAGTGTGAGGTCATTCAACTTAGGATCAGTGGACCGCCTCTGAAACTTGGAGTAATACTCCTTCGCTGGTCAGTCTCTGTGCTGAAGATGATGTAGCATAGATTCAGCCAGCGAGACATGATCGGGGTCTTCGTATATATGTGACCATGTAAAAATTCCTCAACCAACCAAAGCAACTGAGAGTCTGCCAGGAGAGAGAATGCCTGGCTTGAGGGTCTCCCCGTAGGAGCAAAATTACGATCCCCATCGTTGCTCCTCAGTTCCTGAGGAGTGTGGATGTAACTTAAAGTATAGCTTACAGGCCTCCCTAAAAACAACAAACTTGTCATGTCCGCCAAAAAACCTGTCAGAGAAAGTGACCTTCAGCTCCACCTGGTGTTGCCTGGGAGTCCCTAAACCAGCCATGTCAGGTTGTTGTGCCACCTCAGTGTGAAGATCTGCTACCTACAGGCTGAGCTGCTGCAGTTTCCAGCCAGAGAAGTAATAGGATCCATAATGGATCAAAAAATAGTCTGGGCCATGTGTTAATGCCACCACTCTGTTGTCAGATATCCCGGGGCCAGGGGCTCCTTGCTTGCCCCTAGCCCTGAGGGCACCCTGTCATGATCTCAATGGCAAGAGAACATAGCATAAGCATATATAGGAACTAGCTCTTGGAAGATGGGAACTGAGCTGACCATGAACTAAACCTAACGCACAACTAGCAGTGGCCGGGTAGCATGCCTACGTTGATTCTAGATGCCCAGCCCAGCCGGAGGACTAAATAAAGCTAGCAGAGGAAAATATTAGTCCTAGCTCACCTCTAGAGAAATACCCCGAAAGGAGACAGAGGCCCCCCACATGTATTGGCGGTGAGTTGAGATGAAATAACAAACGTAGTATGAAAATAGGTTTAGCAAATTTGAGGTCCACTTACTACATAGCAGAAGACAGAAAGGACACTTTCATGGTCAGCTGAAAACCCTATCAAAAAACACCATCCAGAAATTACTTTAAAACTCTGGCATTAACTCATAACACCAGAGTGGCAATTCCCGTTCTCAAGAGCTTTCCAGACACAGTAACGAAACTACAGCTGTGAACTGGAACAAAATGCAAAAACAAACATGGACAAGAGTCCAACTTATCTAGTAGTTGTCTAGGAGCAGGAACAAGCACAGAGAGGCTTCTGATAACATTGTTGACCGGCAAGCAACTAACAGAGCAGCAAGGTTATATAGCGACTCCCACATCTTGATGGGAACAGGTGAACAGAGAAGATGAAGACACCAGTTCAATTCCACCAGTAGCCACCGGGGGAGCCCAGAATCCAAATTCACAACAGTACCCCCCCCTCAAGGAGGGGGCACCGAACCCTCACCAGAACCACCAGGGCGATCAGGATGGGCCCTATGAAAGGCACGAACCAGATCGGAGGCATGAACATCAGATGCATTCACCCAAGAATTATCCTCCTGGCCGTATCCCTTCCACTTGACCAGATACTGGAGTCTCCGTCTGGAAACACGAGAGTCCAAGATTTTCTCCACAACGTACTCCAACTCACCCTCAACCAACACCGGAGCAGGAGGCTCAACGGAAGGCACAACCGGTACCTCATACCTGCGCAATAATGACCGATGAAAAACGTTATGAATAGAAAAGGATGCAGGGAGGTCCAAACGGAAGGAAACAGGGTTAAGAATCTCCAATATCTTATACGGGCCGATAAACCGAGGCTTAAACTTAGGAGAAGAGACCCTCATAGGGACAAAACGAGAAGACAACCACACCAAATCCCCAACAGAAAGCCGAGGACCAACACGACGGTGGCGGTTGGCAAAAAGCTGAGTCTTCTCCTGGGACAACCTCAAATTGTCCACCACCTGCCCCCAGATCTGATGCAATCTCTCCACCAGAGCATCCACTCCAGGACAATCCGAAGATTCCACCTGACCAGAGGAAAATCGAGGATGAAACCCCGAATTACAGAAAAACGGGGACACCAAAGTGGCAGAGCTGGCCCGATTATTGAGAGCGAACTCCGCCAATGGCAAAAAAGCAACCCAATCATCCTGGTCAGCAGACACAAAACACCTCAGATATGTCTCCAGGGTCTGATTAATCCGCTCGGTCTGGCCATTCGTCTGAGGATGGAAAGCGGACGAAAAAGATAAATCTATGCCCATCCTAGCACAGAATGCCCGCCAAAATCTAGACACGAATTGGGTCCCTCTGTCAGAAACGATATTCTCAGGAATACCATGCAAACGAACAACATTTTGAAAAAACAGAGGAACCAACTCGGAAGAAGAAGGTAACTTGGGCAGAGGAACCAAATGGACCATCTTAGAAAAACGGTCACACACCACCCAGATGACAGACATCTTCTGAGAAACAGGCAGATCTGAAATAAAATCCATCGAGATGTGCGTCCAAGGCCTCTTAGGAATAGGCAAGGGCAACAATAATCCACTAGCCCGAGAACAACAAGGCTTGGCCCGAGCACAAACGTCACAAGACTGCACAAAGCCTCGCACATCTCGTGACAGGGAAGGCCACCAGAAGGACCTTGCCACCAAATCCCTGGTACCAAAAATGCCAGGATGACCTGCCAACGCAGAAGAATGAACCTCAGAGATGACTCTACTGGTCCAATCATCAGGAACAAACAGTTTATCAGGTGGGCAACGATCAGGTCTCTCCGCCTGAAACTCCTGCAAGGCCCGCCGCAGGTCTGGAGAAACGGCTGACAATACCACTCCATCCTTAAGGATACCTGTGGGCTCAGAGTTACCAGGCGAGTCAGGCTCAAAACTCCTAGAAAGGGCATCCGCCTTAACATTCTTAGAACCCGGTAGGTATGACACCACAAAATTAAACCGAGAGAAAAATAATGACCAGCGCGCCTGTCTAGGATTCAGGCGCCTGGCGGTCTCAAGATAAATCAAATTTTTGTGGTCAGTCAATACCACCACCTGATGTCTGGCCCCCTCAAGCCAATGGCGCCACTCCTCAAAAGCCCACTTCATGGCCAAAAGCTCCCGATTCCCAACATCATAATTCCGCTCAGCGGGCGAAAATTTACGGGAAAAGAAGGCACAAGGCCTCATCACGGAGCAGTCAGAACTTTTCTGCGACAACACTGCCCCAGCTCCGATCTCAGAAGCGTCGACCTCAACCTGAAAAGGTAGAGCAACATCAGGCTGACGCAACACAGGGGCAGAGGAAAAACGGCGCTTAAGCTCCCGAAAGGCCTCCACAGCATCAGGGGACCAATCAGCAACATCAGCACCCTTCTTAGTCAAATCGGTCAATGGCTTAGCAATATCCGAAAAACCAGCAATAAATCGACGATAAAAGTTAGCAAAGCCCAAAAATTTCTGAAGACTCTTAAGAGAAGAGGGCTGCGTCCAATCACAAATAGCTTGAACCTTGACAGGATCCATTTCAATGGAAGAGGGGGAAAAAATATATCCCAAAAAGGAAATCCTCTGTACCCCAAAAACACACTTAGAACCCTTCACACACAAAGAATTAGACCGCAAAACCTGAAAAACCCTCCTGACTTGCTGGACATGAGAGTCCCAGTCATCCGAAAAAATCAGAATATCATCCAGATACACAATCATAAATTTATCCAAATAATCGCGAAAAATATCATGCATAAAGGACTGGAAAACTGACGGAGCATTAGAAAGACCAAAAGGCATCACTAAATACTCAAAGTGGCCCTCGGGCGTATTAAATGCGGTTTTCCACTCATCCCCCTGCCTGATTCGCACCAAATTATACGCCCCACGAAGGTCAATCTTAGAGAACCACTTGGCCCCCTTTATGCGAGCAAACAAATCAGTCAGCAACGGCAATGGGTATTGATATTTAACAGTGATTTTATTCAAAAGCCGATAATCAATACATGGTCTCAAAGAGCCGTCTTTTTTTGACACAAAGAAAAAACCGGCTCCTAAGGGAGATGACGATGGACGAATATGTCCCTTTTCCAAGGACTCCTTTATATATTCTCGCATAGCAGCATGTTCAGGCACAGACAGATTAAATAAACGACCCTTTGGGTATTTACTACCCGGGATTAAATCTATGGCACAATCGCACTCTCGGTGCGGAGGTAACGAACCAAGCTTGGATTCTTCAAAGACGTCACGATAGTCAGACAGGAACTCAGGAATTTCAGAGGGAATGGATGATGAAATGGAAACCACAGGTACATCCCCATGAGCCCCCTTACATCCCCAGCTCAACACAGACATAGCTCTCCAGTCGAGGACTGGGTTGTGAGATTGCAGCCAAGGCAATCCTAGCACCAAATCATCATGTAGATTATACAGCACCAGAAAGCGAATAATCTCCTGGTGATCCGGATTAATACGCATAGTTACTTGTGTCCAGTATTGTGGTTTATTATTAGCCAATGGGGTGGAGTCAATCCCCTTCAGAGGAATAGAAGTCTCCAAAGGCTCTAAATCATACCCACAGTGTTTGGCAAAGGACCAATCCATAAGACTCAAAGCGGCGCCAGAGTCGACATAGGCGTCCGTGGTAATAGATGACAAAGAGCAAATCAGGGTCACAGATAGAATAAATTTAGACGGTAAGGTGCAAATGGAAACAGATTTACCAAGCTTTTTAGTGCGCTTAGAGCATGCTGATATAACATGAGTAGAATCACCACAATAGAAACACAACCCATTTTTCCGTCTAAAATTCTGCCGCTCGCTTCGGGACAGAATTCTATCACACTGCATACTCTCTGGCGACTTCTCAGTGGACACCGCCAGATGGTGCACTGGTTTGCGCTCCCGCAAACGCCTATCGATCTGAATAGCCATTGTCATGGACTCATTCAGACCCGCAGGCACAGGGAACCCCACCATAACATCCTTAATGGCATCAGAGAGACCCTCTCTGAAAGTCGCCGCCAGGGCGCACTCATTCCACTGCACTGAGTAAGCACAGACCATTTACGGAATCTTTGGCAGTAAATTTCCGCTTCATCTTGCCCCTGAGATAGGGACATCAAAGTTTTTTCTGCCTGAAGCTCCAAATGAGGTTCGTCATAAAGCAACCCCAAGGCCAGAAAAAACGCATCCACATTGAGCAACGCAGGATCCCCTGGTGTCAATGAAAAAGCCCAGTCTTGAGGGTCGCCCCGGAGCAAGGAAATCACAATCCTGACCTGCTGTGCAGGGTCTCCGGCAGAGCGAGATTTCAGAGACAAAAATAATTTGCAATTATTTCGAAAATTCTGAAACCCGGATCTATTCCCCGAGAAAAATTCCGGCAAAGGAATTCTCGGCTCAGATACAGGTGCATGACAAACAAAATCTTGCAAATTTTGTACCTTCGTGGCGAGATTATTCAAACCTGCAGTTACACTCTGAAAATCCATTACAAACAGGTGGACACAGAGCCATTCAAGGGTTAAGAGGAGGTAAGAAGCAGCTAGACAGCAATTAAGGGCTAGGCAGCCAAACTCTGAGGGGAAAAAAAAAAATTTCCCTTCAACACTTCTTTTTCTCCTGCTTCAGCCCAAACAATTAACACTTTGCGGGCCGGTCAAACTGTCATGATCTCAATGGCAAGAGAACATAGCATAAGCATATATAGGAACTAGCTCTTGGAAGATGGGAACTGAGCTGACCATGAACTAAACCTAACGCACAACTAGCAGTGGCCGGGTAGCATGCCTACGTTGATTCTAGATGCCCAGCCCAGCCGGAGGACTAAATAAAGCTAGCAGAGGAAAATATTAGTCCTAGCTCACCTCTAGAGAAATACCCCGAAAGGAGACAGAGGCCCCCCACATGTATTGGCGGTGAGTTGAGATGAAATAACAAACGTAGTATGAAAATAGGTTTAGCAAATTTGAGGTCCACTTACTACATAGCAGAAGACAGAAAGGACACTTTCATGGTCAGCTGAAAACCCTATCAAAAAACACCATCCAGAAATTACTTTAAAACTCTGGCATTAACTCATAACACCAGAGTGGCAATTCCCGTTCTCAAGAGCTTTCCAGACACAGTAACGAAACTACAGCTGTGAACTGGAACAAAATGCAAAAACAAACATGGACAAGAGTCCAACTTATCTAGTAGTTGTCTAGGAGCAGGAACAAGCACAGAGAGGCTTCTGATAACATTGTTGACCGGCAAGCAACTAACAGAGCAGCAAGGTTATATAGCGACTCCCACATCTTGATGGGAACAGGTGAACAGAGAAGATGAAGACACCAGTTCAATTCCACCAGTAGCCACCGGGGGAGCCCAGAATCCAAATTCACAACAGCACCCTAGCTATCCCTGTTCCCCGGATTACTTCTAATGGTGAAGATGCCTGGGCCACGTACCTTGCTGAACGTCCCGGAATCTGTTCCTCCACTACCCAAGGAAGGGATAGTTGTGTATGAAAATACACAAACCCGACTAACAATGGAATACATACAGGGATAAAGGGAAATACTAATCACACTAATATGCACTCAAAAACAACAGAGTGAAGGAAGGTGAAAACCAAATAGGAGAGGATGAGGAAATACACACAACCGAATAATCAACCAATGTGCTTTAGATAAACACTCTAAACACCTCCTCAACCAACAAACTACTCCAGCTCCAGAGCTAGGCAGCAGGAAACTAAGACTGACATCCCTGATAGCCAGAGTATGTATAGGAGAGGGGAGTGGTCAACAGCTGAGACCATCAACACTGGAAAGCTCTAGCAGCTCTCAACTGAACAGCTTAATCCTTGCACTGCTAGGTCAAACTTTCACCATTTAATATGATGGTGAGGTGCTTCTAATCAGTGGAGGAGCGTGTGAAATCAGACGCTGTGGTTTTCTGGGACCTCTCTGTCACGGTAAACCAATAACATATGACCTTTATGACCTTTACTGAAGATGTCCACAGGGTTCCAATCTTGAGAGAGGTAGCCGTGTCCTTGTTTACACCCTACACCCTCATAATTGAAGATTGTGGACTTGGTTAAGAATCATGACTCAGTAAGAGTTGTCCTGCCAGCAATTTTTAAATATGTCTTCTCGATGAGTTGCAAAAATGTGACCAAGGATGGTCTTCATGGCCAGACATGAATTTTGACAAATTTAATGACTGAACCTCTTCTTTCACATCTTACAGATTAGCAAAGATGAAAACATACATGTACTCTTGTCCTCTGGGCTTTTTACCGTTCACACACACGTGAAGATAAGAGCTGTGTGAGAATTTTCTATCCTTCTCGATGGACCTAAATCAGATTTCTCAATTTATTTTTACCCTTGTATAAAATTTCTCCTCCTAGTTGCTGTCCAATTCAGAAGAACATATGAAAATGCTTATGGTTTGAGTGTTTTATACAATGTTCTAGATTTCATGCATCGTTGTTCATGCATTCCTTGATGGAATCTCTTGAAAAAACAGAGTTTCCTTTTAGGGTGAAGGAGAAATGGACTTCTCCTTGAATGGATTATACATTGCAGATGAAGAGCTCCAAATCTTCATTGGTATATATGTACAGGTCCTTCTCAAAAAATTAGCATATAGTGTTAAATTTCATTATTTACCATAATGTAATGATTACAATTAAACTTTCATATATTATAGATTCATTATCCACCAACTGAAATTTGTCAGGTCTTTTATTGTTTTAATACTGATGATTTTGGCCTACAACTCCTGATAACCCAAAAAACCTGTCTCAATTAATTAGCATATCAAGAAAAGGTTCTCTAAATGACCTATTACCCTAATCTTCTGAATCAACTAATTAACTCTAAACACATGCAAAAGATACCTGAGGCTTTTAAAAACTCCCTGCCTGGTTCATTACTCAAAACCCCCATCATGGGTAAGACTAGCGACTTGACAGATGTCAAGAAGGCCATCATTGACACCCTCAAGCAAGAGGGTAAGACCCAGAAAGAAATTTCTCAACAAATAGGCTGTTCCCAGAGTGCTGTATCAAGGCACCTCAATGGTAAGTCTGTTGGAAGGAAACAATGTGGCAGAAAACGCTGTACAACGAGAAGAGGTGACCGGACCCTGAGGAAGATTGTGGAGAAGGACCGATTCCAGACCTTGGGGAACCTGAGGAAGCAGTGGACTGAGTCTGGTGTGGAAAGGCGTGTGCAGGAAATGGGCTACAGGTGCCGCATTCCCCAGGTAAAGCCACTTTTGAACCATAAACAGCGGCAGAAGCGCCTGACCTGGGCTACAGAGAAGCAGCACTGGACTGTTGCTAAGTGGTCCCAAGTACTTTTTTCTGATGAAAGCAAATTTTGCATGTCATTCGGAAATCAAGGTGCCAGAGTCTGGAGGAAGACTGGGGAGAAGGAAATGCCAAAATGCCTGAAGTCCAGTGTCAAGTACCCACAGTCAGTGATGGTGTGGGGTGCCATGTCAGCTGCTGGTGTTGGTCCACTGTGTTTCATCAAGGGCAGGGTCAATGCAGCTAGCTATCAGGAGATTTTGGAGCACTTCATGCTTCCATCGGCTGAAATGCTTTATGGAGATGAAGATTTCATTTTTCAGCACGACCTGGCACCTGCTCACAGTGCCAAAACCACTGGTAAATGGTTTACTGACCATGGTATTACTGTGCTCAATTGGCCAGCCAACTCTCCTGACCTGAACCCCATAGAGAATCTGTGGGATATTGTGAAGAGAAAGTTGAGAGACGCAAGACCCAACACTCTGGATGAGCTTAAGGCCGCTATTGAAGCATCCTGGGCCTCCATAACATCTCAGCAGTGTCACAGGCTGATTGCCTCCATGCCACGCCGCATTGAAGCAGTCATTTCTGCCAAAGGATTCCCGACAAAGTATTGAGTGCATAACTGAACATTATTATTTGATGTTTTTTTTGTTTGTTATTAAAAAACACTTTTATTTGATTGGACGGGTGAAATATGCTAATTTATTGAGACAGGTTTTTTGGGTTATCAGGAGTTGTAGGCCAAAATCATCAGTATTAAAACAATAAAAGACCTGACAAATTTCAGTTGGTGGATAATGAATCTATAATATATGAAAGTTTAATTGTAATCATTACATTATGGTAAATAATGAAATTTAACACTATATGCTAATTTTTTGAGAAGGACCTGTATGGTCAAATCGTATCGACCTCATGAGATTGAGCAATCCTCAAGACCATTCGGAGGACAGTCAATCTTCTGGCTTTCATTGATTTCTTGTAGAAATTTTATTTCTTGGAGTATTTCTGATCCTTCTTCTGAAAGCCTTGAACCCCAAGCCTTCTTCTGAAAATCTTTTAAACCAAAGATGCCTAGTAAATGTGTGAAGAATTAATAGCCACGACCTTGAGGTCCTTGATCGAACATTTCCCCAGGTTCCAATCTGAAGAGCTTAACTATGTCCTTGGTTTCTGAATACACCCTCAAAATAGAAGACAAGTAATGGACTTGGTTAAACATCATGACCCGTAAGAGGTCAATTTTAAATGATGTCTCTTGATGTGTTGGAAAAATATGGCATAGGTCTCGTCAGCCAGACTTGTACTCTTACAAATTCTATGGTTAAATCTATAGTCTTGCCCTCTGAGCTTTTTGACCCTTTTTCAGAAGAGAAGGATGGTGTGACCCTTCTCCATGGACCTTCAGCAGTTGTTTCAATGTTTTTAGCTACTGTGCATAGTATTGGTCTTCTCAATTGCTGCCTCCATCAATCCACATGGAAATACTTGTATTCGGTGCCTTTTAGAATGTTCTACATATAACACATCTTCAGAAAGTTTCCTCGTTGACTTTAAGGAAATTTCTGAACATTGATGTAAAAAACCTACAATCATGCTAACATTTTGGTCAAGTCTACAAGCTTGGGGCCAACTCTCAAATGCCCTTGTAAACGAATACAAGGAATACGAGGACCACCAGAAGAACACAGAGAGTTTGGCCAAAGAAATGTCTCACTTGACCTTTACAGATTTCAATGTTTTTAGATTGTTGTAAATATTTCTGTGAATATTTAGTCTCGAAATAACATATCTGGAGACTAATTCTTGAAAAAATTGACCTCATCCCACCATAAGAAAAGAAAGTGGTGGTTCCGGAGTCATCTTATCATTGTGAGGCACCGTGGCTTGTGCTATAGAGGTCCTAGAAGACATTCCATCATTTCCCATTCATCCTGACTGTGTTGGTCAATATTCTGGAATACAATTCATGAACCAGGAATCCCAGGATGAACAGGCATAACTGCTCATTCATAACCATTTGATAGGTAATGATTTCCTAATGGTCTTATGAATAGACTGGGAGGGAGAGGGGAGTCGCCATCTTGTCCTCTTTACTCCAGGCCTTGTCCTTTTAAAGAAATAACAAGCTTGTAAGTTGATAAGTTTCTATGATGATAGCGATGGCGGATGATGAAGCTGCGACCCGCGAGCCAACGCTTGTATAAACAGACAGACAGATTCATTATACGGGGCGATAATTCCTCTAATCACAAACTTTGACTGCGGCATCAGGGTCTCCGGATCCATCAAATATGGGGATTTGGAGACATGTAAACAGCGGACTGTGGAAAGATGGAGGATTACGTCATCAGCCAGCCGCTCGGGTCACCTTACACCATGTCCCAGTTCTCACAGCTACTTTTCTAGGTTTATTTCTTTCAAGGGAAAGTGGGTGACAACCAAAGTGGGCACAAGTTGTAGCCCTCACTGTGCTCTTCTCTGTGCCCCTCTCTGTACCCCTTTCTATGCCCTTCTCTGTGCTCCTCTCTTTGCTCCTTTCTATGCCACTCTCTGTGCCCTTCTCTTTGCTCCTTTCTGTGACTCTCTCAGAGAGGGGCACAGAGAGATCTCTGTGCCCCTCTTTGTGGCCTTCTCGGTGCCCCTCTCTGTGCCCTTCTCTTTGCTCCTATCTGTGCTCCTCTCTGTGCCCCTTTCTGTGCCCCTTTCTGTGCCCCTCTCTGTGCCCCATTCTGTGCCCCTCTATGTGGCCTTCTCTGTTCCCCTCTCTGTGCCCCTTTCTGTGCCCCTCTCTGTGCCCCTCTCTGTGCCCCTTTCTGTGCCCCTCTCTGTGCCCCTCTCTGTGCCCTTCTCTGTGCCCCTCTCTATGCCCCTCTTTGTGGCCTTCTCTGTTCCCCTCTCTGTGCCCCTCTTTGTGGCCTTCTCTGTTCCCCTCTCTGTGCCCCTCTCTGTGCCCCTCTCTATGCCCCTCTTTGTGGCCTTCTCTGTTCCCCTCTCTGTGCCCCTCTCTATGCCCCTCTTTATGGCCTTCTCTGTTCCCCTCTCTGTGCCCCTCTCTGTGCCCTTCTTTTTGCTCCTTTCTGCCCCTCTCTGTGCCTCTTTCTTTGCTCTTTTCCATGACCATCTCTGTGCCCCTCTCTCTGTCCTCTCTGCCCTTCTCTGGACAGCTTGTTAGTAAGGACATTTCTTTCTGACATGAGCTGCTTCCAGTCTCCCATTCTCCATGTAGGAGCAGGACAGGAGCTGTCAGCGACACGTCTCCACAGCGTCATCCTGAAATGACACATTGACACGCAGCTGTGGAAATGACAGCAATGCTCGTATCACTGGGCACTGCCACCCCCAGTACACCGTCCGTCACACTACACCCACCTCTACATACTGCAGTTAGGGGAAGATATGTCTATTGACGGGTCACTGTGTGTATCTAGTCCTCTCCTGTGTGATACTGACTGGTGAGCCGAGTATCTAATCCTCTCCTGTGTAATACTGACTGCTGAGCCGTGTATCTAATCCTCTCCTGTGTAATACTGACTGCTGAGCCGTGTATCTAATCCTCTCCTGTGTGATACTGACTGCTGAGCCAGGTATCTAATCCTCTCCTGTGTAATACTGACTGCTGAGCCGTGTATCTAATCCTCTCCTGTGTGATACTGACTGCTGAGCTGTGTGTCTAATCCAGTTGGAGCGCCCCCACACCGCCGCAGGGCCGAGGGGTACCCGGAGCCGGGCCTCTGAGTCTCAGTTCTGGGGTTGTCACGGTGGCTAGACCCGGTCCGTGGCCCTGTCTGTCAGTGGGGGACGTCCGGTGCAATAAGTGGTGTTGTAACGGTGCAGTTGTGGGGTGCAGGTCGCGGTAAATAATGAGGACACCAGGTTGCAGTCTCTTTACCTCTTTACTGAAGGTTTTGGAGACCTCAGTCCAGAGCGCTGTTAACTGGGTTGTCAGAGACCGGCCGGTCCAAAGGCACATCAGGAGTTCTCTTTACAGGTGGGAATCAGTGTCTACCTTCTAGCGCTATGTGTTGTAGTTCTTCCCTGCTGAGCTCCCGGGATAGTCCTCACAACTGTTTCTGTCTGTCTCTGATGTTCGCTTTCTCCGTCCCCCAGATGATATGGTAGGACGCACCCGTATGACGGGGTAGGCCTGGAGTTCTTCCGGGACCCTAGAGTCGCCCCTCTCCCACAGCTGCCTCCGTTGTCTGCTTAGGTGTTAAGTGAGACAGCCAACCTGTAATTAGCTGTCCGGCCGTGGTTTGCAGTAGTACTTAAAGTCTCTTACTTGCTCGGCATTCCGGCCACCGACTGTTTGCGCCTCAGAAGGATGTTGCCTCGGTCTAACAGCACGACTCCTTCTGGTTCTAATTCCTCTTTACTGTATTCCCGTTGTTCACTGGTTTGTTCTGCTCTGAGGAGTCTGCCAGGATCCCATCCCTGACAGGTCCTCTCACTAGCTCTTCCCAGCTACTTCTCCCTGTCTTCCTGTCCAACCCCCAGTTTTACCAGAGTTGTGAGGAGTGGCCTACTAGATAGGACCACCCCCCCTGGTGGCCGGAGTGTGAAGTGTGGTGTGAGTGTACCTGGTCAGAGAAACTCCTTAGTGCAATCAGACGTACCATAGCTCCCCATAGTGGCGGAGCCACAGTACTGCAACAACCAGGACTCTGGGGTGCTGCACTCCCCCCCGGTTAAATCCAGTACTCCGGGACTGGGAAAACAAGAACAATAATACATGTTAACAGGAAACACACAAATTTTTGAAATAGCATAACAATTGAACATAACTATGCTTCCCTTTACGGGAGGTGAGGATTCTTGAACGTTGCAAAAGTTAGGTCATGCACAGTTTATGACTCTCAGTTCAGTGGTTGAAACAGCGGGGACCCCGGGTAAACAAAGGGGTCCCCCTTATGAAAGTTTTTGAGCAATTCACCGTCCATTACTCTAGTGTCCATTTAAAAACCTGTAACAAAAAGATATGCATACAAACATTTTCAATTAAATAGCAGCCCTTATCAATACCTCCAAGTTTTGTAGCGGAGGGGAGTTTGATTTTGAGTGCTGCGTGTGGACCTTCGCAGCGCAGGGGTTGCTATTGGCCTAACAGGGCCCGCTATGCTTGCTACCGCTGGTGTAGTGCACTGTCTTCTAACTACACTTCTAGTGAGTCTGGGTAGCACTGGCAGGTTGGGGCTCTCAGAGCTGCGGTAATCAACAGTGGGTACAGCAGATTCACTGATAGCAGAGGGAGGATTTGCCGGCTCAATGGTTGGCATGGCTTCATCAGGTAAGGCTTGTTGAGGTAGCGGGGCCAGATGATCTGGTACCACCATCGTTTCTGGCGGGTCCGGCTGTTGAAACATTATGACAGGTACCACGACGGCTTGGTTTATCTGAGTCCAGGACTGGGGAAAGTCACCAAGGACAGTATGGAACATCTTCTCCTTTTCCACCGGCGGGGCGATTTCTGGGGCCGTGCCCCTCTCTTTTAACTTATCGGGGCAGACTTTAAGGTGATCCCTGGATACCGCTGTCGAGGTCTCCCCTCTGTCCTTGCTGATGAGACAGACCTTTGTGTTGTCGAAGTCGGATGGCAGGATGGTATACGGTTCTGCTTCCCATTGGTCATCGAGCTTGTGTAATCTCCTCTTTCGTTTAAGTACTTGCTCACCAGGTGACAGGGGAATCGCAGGAGCGTGTTGGTTGTAGTCCCTTTCTTGCTTCTGCCTAGCCTGGGCGAGACTTCTCTCTACACACTCCTGTACTTCGCGGTACCTTCGCTGCCTTTCTGCATCCCAATCTGCATCCGGCGAGGTATCTTCGGGTACTAGGACCCCCATGTCCAGATCAACGGGTAACCGACTAGACCTTCCTCGCATCAGGTACGCTGGAGTACAGTTGGTGGAACTTACTGGGATGTGGTTGTACATATCCACCAAGTCAGGCAACTTTGTCGGCCACAGGTTCCGTTCCTCCACAGGCAAGGTCTTCAATAAATTGATTACTACCTGGTTCATCTTCTCGCACATCCCGTTGGTTTGAGGGTGGTACGGTGTAGTTCTGATCTTCTTACACCCGTACAACTGGCAGAATTCTTGGAACACTTCCGCTTCGAATGCAGGCCCCTGATCGGTCAGTACTTTCTCTGGGTAGCCATGGGGCCTACAAAAGTGCTGCTGGAAGGCCCTGGCGGCAGTCCTAGCTGTTAGATCCTTGACAGGCACAACCACCAAAAACCTGGAGTAGTGGTCCACGATGGTAAGGGCGTAGATATAGCCCGACCGGCTAGGTGTCAGCTTCACATGATCCAGCGCGACCAGTTCGAGCGGCCGTTTGGTGATGATAGGCCGCAGGGGAGCCCGTTGACTGTCACGGTCCTTCCTGCGCAGACTACATGGACCACACTCCCGACACCACTTCTCAATGGTTCTCTTCATGCCAATCCAATAGAACCTCCCTCGGAGCAGCTTCTCCAGCTTCCTCCATCCGAAGTGTCCGGCTCCATCATGGTAGACTCCCAGAACCATGGGCGCATCTCGCCTTGGCACCACTATCTGCCACACCAATTCATGAGTACGTGGGTCGATGCTCCTCCTGCACAACTTGCCATCATGGATAAACAGTTTGCTTCTCCCCTTCCACAGCTGTTGGGTTTCTTGTGGATCATCTGGGCCAGGGTGCAACCCAGCCTGCGTCAAGAGTTCCTTCACCTGATGGACCGCGGGGTCACTATCCTGGGTTTCTGCCCATCCGTGGTGGGGCAGGGGATTCAGCATGGCATCCGGTTGGTTCTTGTGCCTGTTCTTCACATGGTGAGAGTTCTGAGTGGCTTTGGGGCGATGGAAGGCAGGCAGCTCCACCTCTTCAAGTGCCTCCGGGTCTTCTCCCACTTCTGGTAAATTGGGCATTCGGGACAGAGCATCGGCATTGGCATTCTGGTGTCCTGCCCGATATTTGATGGTGAAATCATAGTTGGACAGCCGGACCATCCACCGCTGTTCCAAAGCCCCGAGTTTGGCAGTATCCAGATGCGTTAGCGGATTGTTGTCCGTGAAGACGGTGAATTTCGCGGAGGCCAGGTAGTGCTTAAACCTCTCTGTCACTGCCCAGACAAGGGCAAGGAATTCCAGTTTGAAGGAACTGTAGTTGTCAGGGTTCCTTTCCGTGGGACGGAGTTTCCTGCTGGCGTAAGCGATCACTCTTTCTTTGCCTTTCTGGACTTGAGACAGCACGGCTCCTAGTCCCACATTACTGGCATCTGTGTACAGCACAAACGGTTGGTCGTATTCGGGGTAAGCCAGTACCTCTTCTCCCGTCAGCGCCGACTTCAAGCAGGTGAAGGATTCCTCCAGCTCCCCGTTCCAGTCAAAGGGGGTGTTCTTCCCCTTGGTCTTCTTTGGTTGGCCCACCAACAGGTTTTGCAAGGGTGCGGCCTTCTTGGTGAAGTCTTTAATGAACCTCCGGTAATAGCCTACCAGCCCGAGGAACTGCCGGACTTCGTGGAGGTCACTGGGCTTTGGCCAGTCCTTGATCACTGTGACCTTGTCGGGGTCTGGGGCCACTCCTTCAGCGCTCACCACATGGCCCAGGTACTGCACTTTAGGTTTCAGCAGATGACACTTGGACGGTTTCACTTTTAGGCCGAAGTTGGACAAGGCTTCAAACACCTCGGCCAGGTGCTTCAGATGGTCTTCGTAGGTTTTAGAGAAGACTATGACGTCATCCAGATATAGCAGCACGGTTTCAAAGTTCAGGTGTCCCAGGCAGCACTCCATCATCCTCTGGAACGTTCCGGGAGCATTGCACAATCCGAAGGGCATGTAGTTGAACTCACAGAGACCCATTGGCGTCGTGAAGGCCGTCTTCTCTTTGTCCGCCTCCGCTACAGGAACCTGCCAGTACCCACTGGTGAGATCTAAGGTAGAGAAGTAGTTAGCAGATTTTAAGGCAGCCAGAGACTCCTCTATCCTGGGCAGTGGGTATGCGTCCTTATATGTAATGCGATTCAACTGCCTGTAATCAACACACATCCTCATTGTACCATCTTTCTTTTTAACAAGGACTAACGGAGCTGCCCAGGGGCTACAGCTGTCTCTCACCACCCCAGCCTCCTTCATTTCCCGTAACATGTCCTTGGCACACTGGTAATGAGCTGGGGGTACAGGGCGATATCTCTCTTTTATGGGTCGGTGATCTCCCGTGGGGATGTGATGTTGGATCCCTTTCACCTGCCCAAAATCTGAGGGGTGTTTGCTGAATACCTGCTCGTACTCGTGTACCACCCTGTAAGCCCCCTGTATTTGATGAGATGGGGTAGAGTCAGTGCCCACATGCAATTCCCGACACCAGTCTTTCGAGTGCTCTGCAGAACCTTTGTTCTCCGCCACGTTTGACGGGACCAAGGGTTCAGGTGTCTGTATTACACTATTATTGACAGTGAACAGTTTGGCGAGTGTGGTATACTTGGTTAGGTGGACCTCTTCCTCCCCACAATTGAGGACACGTAGGGGCACTCTCCCCTGTCGGACGTCGACCACCCCCCGGGCTGTCAGAACAGTAGGCCTATTGTCTGAATATACGGGTTCTACCAAGGCCTGGTAGTCCTTACCCCTGAGGCCTATGGCTGCTCGACACCATATTAACATTTCACTCTTGGGGGGTATCGCGATGGGGTTTGAATCACTCACAGTGACACGACCAATCTCACCACCAGTCAGCTCTACCTGCTGTCTCTGCATCAGAGCTCTGATTTCCTTCTGCAGGGCACGTTGCTCACTGTGGCCAGCGGTTTCTGCCACCTGTTGCAACAAAACAATCACTTCTGCAAGACAATTTTCTATAACATTAGTACCAAGAGTCATCATGGGATTACATTCTCGACGATCAATATCTACAATCACAATCCCTTGGGCTTTCAATTCCACCCGCCCCACTTTGATGGTGACCTCCTTATACCCCACTTGTGGCAACGGCTGACCATTACTGGCGATTATGGTGAAATCATCGTCAGGGCCACGAGTAATATCAGCGTCCTCCCAATACCGTTTGTAGAGCACGTAAGGTATAGTCGTCACCTGAGAACCGGTGTCCAGCAAAGCATTCAAGGGGATTCCATCAATCACTACAGGGAGAACTGGTCGTCCTCCAATATACTTGGTTCTCCAATGCTGCGGGCCTGACCGTCCTACTCCTGGGGGTTGGCCCTTTGCCCCAGGGGTTGCTCGTTTAAAGGACAGTACCTTGCAAGATGGCCCACCTGGTGACAGCGGCGGCAGATGGGTCGTCCATCCTGGTGGAAACGATCGTCGGGCCGGCTCCTGGTCGGCGGAGTCCTCCTCTGTCGCATCCAAGGGACATCCTCCGGGCTGGAAGCCAACTGGATCTTCTCTTTGGGGGCCTCCTGTAGGGACTGCACCGTCCGGGCCAGGGCAGCAATGCTCTTGGTTAGCTCTTGCATCTGGAGACGGAGTCCTGCAGGGGAGTCGTCCTCGAAGCTCTGGGCGTCGGCCTCCGCGGCAACTGGGGTATCCGATGCCACCTCCTGGTGGTATGTGAGAGCGGGGCGCCTGGGTGGTACTGCGCGGCTGGGCTGTCGCTCCTGCAATGCCTGGATAGCTTTATCTTTAAACTGCGCAAAAGTCAAGTCTGGATTTTGCATGGCCAGGAAGTGCAATTGGCCCCGCTGGTGACTGCACAGGAGCCCCTCAATGAACCGCTCCTTCAGGATTTTATCCTCATCCTGCATGCTGCCGGGGTCACTCTGCTTAATGGCCCGCATCGCTTCCTGGAGATTAAGGGCATAGTCCCGTAAGCTATCCTGTGGCCTTTGTTTGCATCCATAAAAAGTCAGTTTAATTTCTGTAGCAGTGCGAGTATCAAAGGTGGCTTTAAGCTTGGCAAAAATCTGTTGTGCAGTTTCTTTATCCTCAGCGGGCCAGGATTTCAATTCTCTCAGAGCCGCCCCAAAGAGTTGGCCGGTTATCATATGGACCTTCTGAGGCTCGGTTAGGGGATAGAACTCGAGCAGGCTGCAGAGCCCCTCTTTAAAGTCAGTGAACGTATGCAACTCCCCAGAGTATCGCGGCAGCCAAGCCGCTCCGGGCAGGTACGGCATAGAGAAGGGCATTATGGCTTTTGTGTTAGCGGCAGCGTCCGGCTGGTTGGGAGGAACAGCGGGTTCTGCGGCTACCGGTGGTGGTATTAGGGCCGCGGCTCCGTCTGCTGCGGGGACCGGAGCTGCCCCTGCGTCCGCGGCTGCGACCGCCACCTCCTCTCCTCCCGACTCAGACATGGCTGTCCCTTCCTCCCACGAACCTGCTGGAGGTCGGAGTTCCTCTTCCGGGATTGGCGCCTTACCGCGCTTTCCGTTCCGCGCTTCTTTTGGCTGATTCCGCCCACGTAGCTAAGGCTCCTCCCTCCGTGCGCGGCAATGGCGAATTTTGGCGGTAAATGGCAATACACAGTCTTTTCAATAAAGTACAATTCAAGCGCAATAAATCACAGTTCCAAGGCACACATGACCTGATTCTTCAGGCTTAAGTAGATCCTGTTCGTGACGCCAAGTTGGAGCGCCCCCACACCGCCGCAGGGCCGAGGGGTACCCGGAGCCGGGCCTCTGGGTCTCAGTCCTGGGGTTGTCACGGTGGCTAGACCCGGTCCGTGGCCCTGTCTGTCAGTGGGGGACGTCCGGTGCAATAAGTGGTGTTGTAACGGTGCAGTTGTGGGGTGCAGGTCGCGGTAAATAATGAGGACACCAGGTTGCAGTCTCTTTACCTCTTTACTGAAGGTTTTGGAGACCTCAGTCCAGAGCGCTGTTAACTGGGTTGTCAGAGACCGGCCGGTCCAAAGGCACATCAGGAGTTCTCTTTACAGGTGGGAATCAGTGTCTACCTTCTAGCGCTATGTGTTGTAGTTCTTCCCTGCTGAGCTCCCGGGATAGTCCTCACAACTGTTTCTGTCTGTCTCTGATGTTCGCTTTCTCCGTCCCCCAGATGATATGGTAGGACGCGCCCGTATGACGGGGTAGGCCTGCAGTTCTTCCGGGACCCTAGAGTCGCCCCTCTCCCACAGCTGCCTCCGTTGTCTGCTTAGGTGTTAAGTGAGACAGCCAACCTGTAGTTAGCTGCCCTGCCGTGGTTTGCAATGTACTTAAAGTCTCTTACTTGCTCGGCGTTCCGGCCACCGACTGTTTGCGCCTCAGAAGGATGTTGCCTCGGTCTAACAGCACGATTCCTTCTGGTTCTAATTCCTCTTTACTGTATTCCCGTTGTTCACTGGTTTGTTCTGCTCTGAGGAGTCTGCCAGGATCCCATCCCTGACAGGTCCTCTCACTAGCTCTTCCCAGCTACTTCTCCCTGTCTTCCTGTCCAACCCCCAGTTTTACCAGAGTTGTGAGGAGTGGCCTACTAGATAGGACCACCCCCCCTGGTGGCCGGAGTGTGAAGTGTGGTGTGAGTGTACCTGGTCAGAGAAACTCCTTAGTGCAATCAGACGTACCATAGCTCCCCATAGTGGCGGAGCCACAGTACTGCAACAACCAGGACTCTGGGGTGCTGCACTATCCTATGTGATACTGACTGCTGAGCCGTGTATCTAATCCTATCCTGTGTGATACTGACTGCTGAGCCTTGTATCTAATCCTATCCTGTGTGATACTGACTGCTGAGCTGTATATCTAATCCTCTCCTGTGTGATACTGACTGCTGAGCTGTGTATCTAATTCCATCCTGTGTGATACTATCTGTCTGTGTATCTAATCCCATCCTGTGTGATACTGTCTGGCCGTGTAACTAATCCCATTATGTGTGATACTGTCTGATCGGTATCTAATCCCATCCTGTGTAATACTGTCTGGCCGTGTATCTAATCCCATTCTGTGTGATACTTTCTGGCCGCGTATCTAATCCCATCATGTGTGATACTATCTGGCCACGTATCTAATCCCATCCTGTGTGATACTGTCTGGCCATGTATCTAATCCCATCCTGTGTGATACTGTCTGGCTGCGTATCTAATCCCATCCTGTGTGATACTATCTGGCCGTGTATCTAATCCCATCATGTGTGATACTATCTGGCCACGTATCTAATCCCATCCTGTGTGATACTGTCTGGCTGTGTATCTAATCCCATCCTGTGTGATACTGTCTGGCTGCGTATCTAATCCCAACCTGTGTGATACTATCTGGCCGTGTATCTAATCCCATCCTGTGTGATACTATCTGGCCGTGTATCTAATCCCATCCTGTGTGATACTATCTGGCCACGTGTCTAATCCCATCCTGTGTGATACTGTCTGGCCGCGTATCTAATCCCATCATGGGTGATACTATCTGACCGCGTATCTAATCCCATCCTGTGTGATACTATCTGGCCACGTGTCTAATCCCATCCTGTGTGATACTTTCTGGCTGTGTATCTAATCCCATCCTGTGTGATACTGTCTGGCCGTGTATCTAATCCCATCATGTGTGATACTATCTGGCCGCGTATCTAATCCCATCCTGTGTGAAACTATCTTGCCGCGTATTTAATCCCATCATGTGTGACACTGTCTGGCCGTGTATCTAATCCCATCCTGTGTGATACTGTCAGGCTGCGTATATAATCCCATCCTGTGTGATACTCCCGGTGGTCCCAGCCCCTATATTGTATGCAGTGCCTCTCGTGGTGCTGTCCGCCCTCTGCCCCGGCAGTGCGGCCTGCAGCAGATGTCAGTGTGTCTCTGGCGTGCGCTCCGTGGTTGCACGGTTTACGAGGTGTGGCGCGTGCCGTCCAGACTCCGGCTGTTTGTCCCCCGATGCTCGTCTGCCGGAGTAAATACACTTTTATCTACATATAAACTATTGTGGCGCAGCTGAGCTACAGCCGCTTCCCGTAGAACGGCGCATTCCTCCCGCGCCCCGGGGACTGGCGAGAACTCATGATGGCTGCCCAGATCCTGACAGTTTAAAGGGGAAAACTAACAATACACAAAAGGATGCCGTGAAAAGTTTACTACGTTTCGCCATAAAGCAATGTTCTGGAGAAGTCAAGCGTCGCTTCCAAAAGTCATTCCTGTTCTTCCAGCTCATTGTTTTTTATATGTAGAGGCGCTGAACAAGACATCACGTAAGTCAAGAGAATCTGAGTCATTGTATGACGATGTTATTACAGTGACGAGCAAGATGGTGACAATATTCTTAACTTCTGACTTCCAGGCTCCATGTCTCTCCATGTTCCACTGCTCCGGAAGGGAGACCACGATAATTTTATAGATAATCATCTTCACTCTCTCACTGGTTCGAATCTAGGAGCCGCCATGAAGACGAGTTCCCAAGAAAAGTGAAACGGCATCATCCAGCTCATCGATAGCGGTGTCTCGGCCAAGAGAATCAAGGAGCCACTATGAAGACGAGTTCGCAAAAATAGAGAAACGGCATCATCCAGCTCATCGATAGCGCGGTCTCGGCCAAGAGAATCAAGGAGCCACTATTAAGACGAGTTCCCAAAAATAGAGAAACGGCATCATCCAGCTCATCGATAGCGCGGTCTCGGCCAAGAGAATCAAGGAGCCACTATTAAGACGAGTTCCCAAAAATAGAGAAACGGCATCATCCAGCTCATCGATAGCGCGGTCTCGGCCAAGAAAATCAAGGAGCCACCATGAAGACGAGTTCCCAAAAATAGAGAAACGGCATCATCCAGCTCATCATCTCGGCCAAGAAAATTGCCAAACTGCATCATGTGAGCATCATGCCTGTTGGAAGAATACGAAATGAAGTCCGTCCTTTCAGAAGCCAAGAGGTGGACGTTCAGGCAAAATATCATTGTCCCCAAGTCGGCCCATCGCAAGGTCTATCAGTTTGGGAGTGGAGGAGACTCGTATGCTTCATAGCAGTGAAATCACAGACGTCCATGTAAGCACCCTCCGACGTGCGTTACACAAGTCTGGAATGGTGGCCCGAAAAAAGGTGAAGAAGCCTTGACTTCTATATTGTCATAAGAAGTGTCGGCTTGAGTTTGCAAAAAAGTACGAAAAGTGGACAGTAGAAGACAGGAGACGGGTGATTTGGAGTGATGAGATAAAAGTCAATGATGGGTGGAAACAGGTCTGAAAGAAACAAGGAAAAACGGGACTAATGGATTGAGAAATTGAAGGAGCTGTCAAGTTCGGTGAAGGAAGCCTTATGATATGAGATTGTTTCACAGCCAAAGGCGTGGTGGTCTCAATGCTGAGCTATATGTGAGTGTCCTACAAGACGAGTTACTTCCGAGTACTATGGGGATGAAAAGGATGATTTGTTCCAGCAGGACAACGATCCGGAGCATACGGTGAGATTGGAGAAGATATGGGTCAATGACAATGAAGTAGAGGAGCTGGATTGTCCCCACAGTTCCCAGACCTCAACCCAATCCAACACTTGTGGGGAGAGGTGAAGAACAAGCTGTCTATACAAAGGTGACCAGAGGGCACCAACATGGGGAACGTGTAGGCAATTTTATTTGGGATTGCAATGTCAGTATTGTGTGGGAAATACAATATATCAGTATTATTTGAGCACTGTATGGCAGCATTGTTGGATAACGTATAGAAGTATTATTTGAGCACTGTATGAACGTATTTTTTATTCATTGTTTGGAAGCAATAATTTAGCATGAAGGAAAATTGTTATTTAGGCATTATTTGGAACTATTTTTTAGATACTGTATGGAAGTATTATATAGGCATTTCATGATGTTATTATTTATTCATTGGATAGCGGTATTGGTCAGCTATTTTATGGAGGCATTAAATAGTTAATTGAATTGTAGCATTATTAAGGAAAAGTATGGCGGTATAAGTAAGGCATTGTGTCAGTATTATTTAGGCATTGTATGGATCTGTTAGTTACAGTATACACTGTATGGAGATATTGTTTAGGCATTGTGTAGCATAATTATTATTTCACTTTATAACAGTATTTTTTATTCATTGTATGGGGGTATTTTGTAGGCTATGTATGGAGGCATTGCATGGGCATCATTCAGACATAGTATGGAGGTATTGGTTAGCAATTGTATGGCAATATTATTTATATTAACAAATTTTGCATAAATCAATAAACTAGGCACATATTAGAAACTTTCTAATATATTGTATCAGAGAATTCTTCTATTTTACCCACCTATGAGCCACTTCTTCTCCTCCCCTCTGCCTCTTGAACTCATCATCCACTCTGAAAAACAGCTCAATCCTTCCTACTCAAGACCAGATGGACTGCCAACATTGTATAGAGAGGAGAGGAGGAGTGAAGAGCAGAGTGAGAAAACAAACAAGAAGAGAGAGACACAGAGAAATCGTGCTGAGCTTTCTAACAAGTCTTTTGTCTCATCTTAAATGTGGATTCACATCTACACTGCTTAGTATTGCTGTATAATGTCCTACATGCTGTTGCTGTGTCTGTCTCAGGGTCAGCTGAGGAAAGAATATCAGGAACCCCTCATCCCTGTGTGTGTGTGCTTTGCTGAGGATGGGAGACAGTAGAGCAGTTAGTTTTCACCCACTAGCTCAGAGTCAAAGGCAAATTATGAGAGAACGTACAGAGGGGAAAAGTGGTAAAAATGCAGGAAACAAGTATTATAAATAAATAGTGTCATGTCCCATGTACACACATGTGCCCAACCCGTGCTGTAGTCTACATGGACAGCATGTAATTATTCTCTTGTTGGTCACCGGCAAAGATCACAGTC
Organism: Ranitomeya variabilis; assembly: GCF_051348905.1. Lineage (NCBI taxonomy): Eukaryota > Metazoa > Chordata > Amphibia > Anura > Dendrobatidae > Ranitomeya > Ranitomeya variabilis. The sequence continues at coordinate 748,732,446 of NC_135235.1, read as the reverse complement.
AAGTTGAAGGTCTGGATCACATTTAAGGTCAGGCTAAAAATCTCGGGGGTGGAGGGTTTACACTTGTCAAGGTCTCAAGAGTGGTTTGCAGAACTCAACCAAGTCAAGAGGAGGAACCTTGAGGAGACAGTTTGCACCCAAGTTTCTGCTGCTTATGTTAGGACAGGAGATCAAGTCATTACACACAAGAACGCTCAGTGATTGACCTAAGGAGAACGTCATTCAAGAAATAATTCTGAGAACCTTTTGTTGACCTGATTACTATACAGTGGGGAAAATAAGTACCGTATATACTCGAGTATAAGCCGACCCGAGTATAAGCCGACCCCCCTAATTTTGCCACAAAAAACTGGGAAAACTTATTGACTCGAGTATAAGCCTAGGGTGGAAAATGCAGCAGCTACCGGTGAATTTCAAAAATAAAAATAGATGCTCCATACCGTTCATTATGGCCCCATAGATGCTCCATATAAAGCTGTGCCACATATAATGCTCTGCACCGTTCATTATGGTCCCATAGATGCTCCACATAAAGCTGTGCCATATATAATGCTCTGCACCGTTCATTATGGCCCCATAGATGCTCCACATAAAGCTGTGCCATATATAATGCTCTGCACCGTTCATTATGGCCCCATAGATGCTCCATATAAAGCTGTGCCATATATAATGCTCTGCACCGTTCATTATGGCCCCATAGATGCTCCATAGAAAGCTGTGCCATATATAATGCTCTGCACCGTTCATTATGGCCCCATAGATGCTCCATATAAAGCTGTGCCATATATAATGCTCTGCACCGTTCATTATGGCCCCATAGATGCTCCACATAAAGCTGTGCCATATATAATGCTCTGCACCGTTCAGTATGGCCCCATAGATGCTCCATAGAAAGCTGTGCCACATATAATGCTCTGCACCGTTCATTATGGCCCCATAGATGCTCCACATAAAGCTGTGCCATATAGAATGCTCTGCACTGTTCATTATGGCCCCATAGATGCTCCACATAAAGCTGTGCCATATATAATGCTCTGCACCGTTCATTATGGCCCCATAGATGCTCCACAGAAAGCTGTGCCATATATAATGCTCTGCACCGTTCAGTATGGCCCCATAGAAGCTCCATAGAAAGCTGTGCCATATATAATGCTCTGCACCGTTCAGTATGGCCCCATAGAAGCTCCATAGAAAGCTGTGCCATATATAATGCTCTGCACCGTTCATTATGGTCCCATAGATGCTCCATGTAAAGCTGTGCCATATATAATGCTCTGCACCGTTCATTATGGCCCCATAGATGCTCCACAGAAAGCTGTGCCATATATAATGCTCTGCACCGTTCATTATGGCCCCATAGATGCTCCACATAAAGCTGTGCCATATATAATGCTCTGCACCGTTCATTATGGTCCCATAGATGCTCCACATAAAGCTGTGCCATATATAATGCTCTGCACCGTTCATTATGGTCCCATAGATGCTCCATAGAAAGCTGTGCCATATAGAATGCTCTGCACCGTTCATTATGGCCCCATAGATGCTCCACAGAAAGCTGTGCCATATATAATGCTCTGCACCGTTCATTATGGCCCCATAGATGCTCCACAGAAAGCTGTGCCATATATAATGCTCTGCACCGTTCAGTATGGCCCCATAGATGCTCCATAGAAAGCTGTGCCATATATAATGCTCTGCACCATTCAGTATGGCCCCATAGATGCTCCACAGAAAGCTGTGCCATATAGAATGCTCTGCACCGTTCATTATGGCCCCATAGATGCTCCATAGAAAGCTGTGCCACATATAATGCTCTGCACCGTTCATTATGGCCCCATAGATGCTCCACAGAAAGCTGTGCCATATAGAATGCTCTGCACCGTTCATTATGGCCCCATAGATGCTCCACAGAAAGCTGTGCCATATAGAATGCTCTGCACCGTTCATTATGGCCCCATAGATGCTCCACAGAAAGCTGTGCCACATATAATGCTCTGCACCGTTCATTATGGCCCCATAGATGCTCCACAGAAAGCTGTGCCATATAGAATGCTCTGCACCGTTCATTATTGCCCCATAGATGCTCCATATAAATCTGTGCAATATATAATGCTGCTGCTGCAATAAAAAAAAAAATGACATACTCACCTCTCTTGCTGCCCGCAGCTCCTCAGCGTCCCGTCTCTGCGTCTCTCCGCACTGACTGTTCAGGCAGAGGGCGGCGCACACACTAGTACGTCATTGCGCCCTCTGACCTGCACAGTCACTGCAAGAGGACGCGGAAGACGGAGCGGCACCCGGCGTGTGGAACGCGGACAGGTAACTGACATACATACCTGCTCCCGGCGTCCCTGGCTCCTTATCCCGGACAGCTGGTCTCCGGGTGCCGCAGCCTCTTCCTCTGTCAGCGGTCACCGTTACCGTCATTAGAGGAATGAATATGCGGCTCCACCCCTATGGGAGTGGAGTCCATATTCATAACTTTAATGAGCGGTCCCACGTGACCGCTGAACAGGGGAAGAGCTGCGGCACCGAAGACCGTGGGACGGGCAGGGGGAGCGCCAGGAGCACCGGGACTAGGTGAGTATGCGACAGTCCTCTCTCCCCCTCACCCGCTGACCCTACCGCCGATCATGACTCGAGTATAAGTCGAGAGGGGCACTTTCAGCCCAAAAATTGGGGCTGAAAATCTCGGCTTATACTCAAGTATATACGGTATTTGATATGCTGCCGGTTTTGCTAGTTTTCCTACCTACAAAGAATGGAGAGATCTGTAATTTTTATCGTAGGTACACTTCACCCATGAGAGACTAAATCTACAAATAAAAAAAACAGAAAATCACATTGTATGATTTCTACATAATTAAATTGCATGTTATTGCCTGAAATAAGTATTTGATCACCGACCAACCAGCAAGAATGCTGACTCTCACAGACCTGTTAGTTTTTCTATATGAAGCCTCCAAGGCTGCACTCATTGCTCCTGTTTGACCTTCTTACCTGTATAAAAGACACCTGTCCACACACTCAATCACACTTCAACGTCTCCACCATGGCCAAGACCAAAGAGCTGTCTAAGGACACCGGTGACAAAATTCTTGACCTGTACAAAGCTGGGATGGGCTACAGGACAAAAGGCAAGCAGCTTGGTGAGAAGGCAACAACTGTTGGAAGAACCACAAGATGACTGTCAATCTTCCTTGGTCTGAGGCTCCATGCAAGATCTCGCCTTGTGAGGTAAGGAATAGGATGATTCTGAGAGAGGTCCAGAATCAGCCCTGAACTGCACGTGAGGACCTGGTCAATAACCTGAAGAGAGCTGGGATCACAGTCTCAAACATTACCGTTAGTAACACACTGCGCCGTCATGGATTAAAATCCTGCAGAGCACGCAAGGTCCCCCTGCTCACGCCGGCACATGTGCAGGGCCGTTTGACGTTCACCCAGTACCGTCCCAACCGTGAAGCATGGTTTGGGAAACATCATACTTTGGGGGTGTTTTCTGTGAAGGGAAGAGGACGACTGCACCGTATTGAAGGGAGGATGATGGGGTCATGTATCATGAGATTTAGGCCAACAACCTTATTCCCTCGGTGAGAGCATTGAAGATGGGTCGTGGCTGGGTCTTCCAACATGACAATGACCCAAAACACACAGCCAGGGCAACTAGGGACATTAAAGTCTTGGAGTGACCTAGCCAGTCTCCAGACCTGAACCCAATAGAAAATGTTTGGAGGGAGCTGAAACTCAATGTTGACCAGCCACAGCCCCGAAACCTGAAAGATCTGGAAAAAATCTGTATGGAGGAGTGGGCCAAAATGCCTGCTGCAGTGTGTGCAAACCTGGTCAAGAACTACAGGAACCGTCTGACCTCTGTAATTGCAAACAAAGGTTTCTTGACCAAATATTAAGTTCTGTTTTTCTATTGTATCAAATACTTATTTTATGCAATAAAATGCAAATTAATTATGTAACAATCATACAATGTGATTTTCTGGATTTTATTTTACATTCTGTCTCTCACAGGTGAAGTGTACCTACAAGAAAAATTACAGACCTCTCCATTCTTTTTGGTGGGAAAACTTACACAATTGGCAGTGTATCAAATACTTATTTTCCCCACTGTAAATAATTTCAATTCTGTTGGGACCAGAATTTTGAGATGTTCTGATGTTGGTTCAAAATCCATGGGTTAAATTGCAGCCAGTTTTTGAATGTTCTGCAAGACAGAGATCAAAAGAAATGAGACGGCTATGTGTATAGTCTTTCCACTGAAAGCTTTCAAGTGGCACCAGGGCTAAATCACCAGTGGTGGAGGAGATGAAGGTGAGCACTCATCCCACTTCAGGGTTTTGGTCCCCACCTAAAAACCTAGTACTGCCACATCTCAGTGGCCTAATTAAGCAGTGGACAAAGTGACCGGAACCTACCACAAGCCCTGTCCTCCTATCTTTACAGAGTGAGCAGACTGGTGGGACAAAGGGGACATTTACACATTCCTCAGAAATCTAAAGCAGAACTGTAGGACAGGTTTGGAACTTTGGTTGGGGCTCCTGTAAAGATTAAGATCTCCGGTTGAGGACCACTTAGGAAGGTCATCTTTGTTATTTAAAGTGGACTTGTCACGTGACATAACTATGTAACCTGGTTCTCCTGAATTTGACACTGTTTTACTTTTGTTCCTGAGCCTCTCCATTCCTGAGATATGGTCTTCTCTTCTCCTCTTCACTGTATATGAATTTTGTCTTTTTGGCCAACTAGGTGTGGTCCTCAAGAAGACACCCATAAAGGTGAGTTGAGGAACCCACCAACTTAGTCAAAAAGACTCGATTTATATAAAGGAAAAAAAGGGCCATATCTCAGGAATGAAGAGGCTCAGGAACAAAAGAAAAACAGCCCTGGAATCAGGAGAACAGCGACATTTACACCAGGTATATAAAAAAATACATACTTATAGCAAGTGACTTGTCCTTTTTAACTGCAATATCTGTGTCCATCTAGGCAGCCTTTCTTACAATGGTGAGATGACCATGCATGACTGGAAAGGATCAATAAAGGACTTTACAAAGACTACGTGATGAAGGCCCAAAGCACGTGAATCATGTGCCCTCCATATAATCCCATTCTGTTGACCATCCCTGTAACTGCAGATAAATTACCATCAATCAAAGGAGGGCCTTGTTATGAGCAATCAATTTTAGTACCAATTTTTTTCCAATCAAACTAATTCTTTCCAGAAAATCTCAATTTACATACGTAGCCCCTCTTATCTGATCATGGTAGGTCATTACAAGCCGAGGATGTAACAGTGATGATGTCAGGCCAGTGACCTAACACTGATTCTCCATGTCGGGAGCAGAACTCGGAGGATTATGTTTCAGTTTAAGAGGAAAAGTAGAAACAGATGTGAGAAGTAGCGAGGACAAGAAGCCAGGATTAAGATGTAAAACTCCCCGTGGATGGAGGGAATCAGCTTAGCGTTGGGGATAATTTACACCACTGACATCACCGTTCTTCTCTATGTGTGAATCCAATGAGACTCAAGATCTGAAGCTGAGACTCGTTATGTAAATATGGGAATGTAAATATTTAAGACAATATTAGAATATGATCATAGACGTAATCTACAGGCTCCGGGGCTAGCGGTCACCAAGCCAACACCCTTGGACTGTTTGATCCATCAAAGAAGTCTACCACAAATCAAGTCATCTCCACAGTAGTTCAGTACCTGAGAACAACGTTGTCTCTGTCCAACTTGGAATGGGACTTGAGAGCTTCAAGTTCCGGTTCTAGATGTGGATCTTAATGACATTGGGGACCTCAGCTGTAAGAACTCCCATGTTCTGCTTAATTACCATGTTTCTCATGAATAGCACAATGGGGGAGGTCTAAGCGCTCATTACTTCTCTGGTATCTGAACACAGTTCCATGAGGGCTTATTTCCTGGTTCTGGTCAAGTTCTGCTCTATCATTGAAAGGCAAAAGAAATGGCTTAAAATTTTGACCGTTGTGGAGCTACCATGCATCTCTGTGACCTACAAAAGGCTTCTGCATCCTCCTCTTCAAGCTCAGGAGGATCCAGGGGCTTGATAGTGTCATTAGCCACATATACTGATATTTGGGTCTCCTCCTGAGCTTGGAACCCCATCCTTTTCCTGCTAAATTTGGGCCAATAAATATTCCAGTTCATCAAAATTATGAGAAAAGTATTTTTAGCATGAGAAACCTCACACCTGCGCTGAAATCTCTGACCTACAACTCTAGCTTGCACTCATAGTCTCCATCTGTGTTGCGACCGATGCCAATGCCCTCCTCCGGCTGATAATAAGAAAGGTATGAAAATGTCTAGTTTTGCATAGATGCTCCAAGAGAAGAACATGGAGTGCGGTTGACTCACACTGAATAAAGAATATCTAAAGATAACTCACTAATTTTCTTTGGGTCAAGATGCCAGAACTTTATCACTTTTGCTTGCTATAGTTGTGCTCAAAAGTTTACATACCCTGGCAGAATTTTTGCTTTCTTGGCCTTTTTTCCGAGAATATGAATGATAGATAACACCAATACTTTTTCTCCACTCATGGTTAGTGGTTGGGTGAAGCCATTTATTGTCACACTACTGTGTTTTCTCTTCTTAAATCATAATGACAACCCAAAACATCCAAATGACCCTGATCAAAAGTTCACATACCCATTTCTTAATACCGTGTATTGCCCCCTCTAACATCAATGACAGCTTGAAGTCTTTTGTGGTAGTTGTGGATAAAGTTCTTTATTTTCTCAGATGGTAATGTACCCACTCTTCTTGGCAAAAAGCCTCCAGTTCCTGTAAATTCCTGGGCTGTCTAGCATGAACTGTGCGCTTGAGATCTCCCCAGAGTGGCTCAATGATATTGAGGTCAGGAGACTGAGATGGCCACTCCAGAACCTTCACTTTGTTCTGCTGTAGCCAATGACAGGTCGACTTGGCCATATGTTTTTGATCGTTGTCATGTTGTAATTTCCAAGTACATCCCATGCGCAGCTTCCAGGCTGATGAGTGCAAATTTGCCTCCAGTATTTGCTGATAATATGCTGCATTCATCTTTCCTTCAACTTTGACCAAGTTTCCTGTGCCTTTGTAGCTTAGACATCCCCAAAACATCAGCGATTCACCTCCATGCTTTACAGTAGGAATGGTGTTCCTTTCATCATAGGCCTTGTTGACCTCTCTCCAAATGTAACGTTTATGGCTGTTGCCTTTGACCTCTCTCCAAATGTAATGTTTATGGTTGTTGCCAAAAAGTTAAATTTTGGTCTCATCACTCCAAATTACCTTGTTCCAGAAGTTTTGAGGCTTGTCACTGTGTTGTTTTGCGTATTGTAGGCGAGATACTTTGTGGCATTTGAGCAGTAATGGCTTTCTTCTGGCGACTTGATCATGCAGCCCATTTTTCTTCAAGTGCCTCCTTATTGTGCATCTTGAAACAGCCACACCGCTAGTTTTCAGAGAGTCCTGTATTTCAGCTGATGTTATTTGTGGGTCTTTCTTTGCATCCCGAATAATAATTTGCCTGGCAGTTGTGGACGCCATTTTTGTGGTCTACCTGACAGTGGTTTTGTTTTTACAGAGCCCCTGATTTTCCATTTGTTAATCACAGTTTGAACACTGCTGACTGGCATTATCAATTCCTTGGATATCTTTTTGTATCCCTTTCCTGTTTTATACAGTTTAACTACCTTTTCCAGTAGATCAGTTGACAATACTTTTGCTTTCCTCATGATTCACAATTCAGTGGCTGGATGAAAGATGCAAGAGTCTGTCTGGATCCCAAAAACTCTCAGCTTTTATGATCACACACTGATTACAACCAAACAGGTCACAGGTGAGGATGTTACCTTTAGTAGCCATTCACACCTATTTATGTCAACTTCTGTGCATGTGATCAGGCCAAAATCACCAGGGTATATGTCATGCTCGCGCTCTGACTGGTTGGCACGAGAGAGGGGGTGTGGCCCCACTGTGCCACAAACCAGACTACCCTGGAAGGGGTGTGACTAAGTAGCTACCTTGGTGTTCACTGGAGCCTTTGATGGTGAGGTCAGACTTGTGCGACAGGTAGCTACCAGCTACCACTCCAGGGTGGTGTCTGGCTGTGGCTACTGATCCCACTGAGGGATGGAACACTGGCAGGCAGACAGGTGGAACGCCCACCAGGGCCGTGGGGTACCCAGTACCCGGTACCGGGTCTGGTGTTCACAGGGGAATGTCACGGTGGTGACCCGGTCCGTGGCCCTAGGTGCCCATGTAAAAGGGGAAATTGAATAAAGTTTATGTTCATGACTCCACCTGTGGTGTTCGGTCAGTGGGTCCCGACGCTGCTTAAAGGGGTCCTCTGGGGTGATGGTATGCAGCAAGATGGTGACGCTTCCCACAGGTGAAGCGGGGTCCCCAGGGCTTCCCAGGTGTAGGGCACCAATGGTGTGGTGGAAGGTATGGCATAAAACGATGACACAAGTTTGCAGTCTTTCCTGCTTTACTGATGGTAGTAGTCCTCAGTTCAGGGGTCCAGGGTACCAAGTGCAGGGTAGCTATGGTCCGGCCGGCTAGGAGGCAATAGGAGATCTCTCTCCCAGGTGAGGTCCATAAGCCTTTCCTACTTGCACTATTTTAGTTGGCGAGGTCCCTGCCGCTTGAAACTTGGTTGCAAATTCCCCTCTCTCCTGTCCTAAGACAAATGTCTGTACGATAGGCAGTACGAGCCGGTTTATAGGGTTTCTATCATGACCCGTGCTCTCAGGTTATTGCTTCACCTCAGACTTGATGCGGGCAATTGACATATGCCCTCCGGTTCACTCATCCTGTTAGAACAACACGACCTCGGGCTCCCGGTAACCGGTTTCTGCGCTCTGGCTCCTAGGGTGTCCTTCCGCTGTTCCCCGAAAGGAAGGCAACATCCCTGCAACAACCGGTTATCTGGGGTGTTGCACAGGCACAGCTGAGACACTGGCAGCCGGGCGCGGCTGAGACATTGGCAGGCAGACACGGCTGAGACAAAAGGGACAGGAACTGTCTCGGAAGCACAGGAACACGGACAGGTGTGAGTGATATATGGGAACAGGAAGGGACCTGTTCAGACTGTAGGAGCAGGGACTGATTCAGGGAGGACAAAGACCCGCGAGGTACAGAACGAGAGCGGAGCAGAACTGCAAGGAGCGGAGCAGGGCATGACTGCAAGGAGCAGGGTAGAACCGCAAGGAGCGGAGCAGGGCAGAACCGCAAGGAGCAGAGCAAAGAGAGGAGCAAAGCCAGAGGGTGCAGAGCAGAGTGCAGAACAAAGTCACAGGATGCAGAGCAAGGTCGCAGAGTGCAGAGCCGAGAGCAGAGCAAAGCCGCAGGGTGCAGAGCGAAGAGCAGAGCAAGGTCGCAGAGTGCGGAGCCGAGAGCAGAGAAAAGCCACAGGGTATGGAGCAAAGAGCAGAGCAAGGTTGCAGAGTGTGGAGCCGAGAGCAGAGCAAAGCCACAGGGTGTGGAGCAAAGAGCAAAGCAAGGCCACAGAGTGCAGTGCCGAGAGCAGAGCAAAGCTGCAGGGTGCAGAGCAAAGAGCAGAGCAAGGTCACAAAGTGCAGAGCTAAGAGCAGAGAAAAGCCGCAGGGTGAGGAGCAGAGCTGTAAGGTGAGCAGCAGAGCAGGACAGGGCTGAGCAGGAAGGAGTGAACACAAGGGAAAACAGTGGAATAGGAAAGGCTACTGACAAGGATGCGAACGGACACAGGAATAGGACTAAGTTCAGACACGGAACAGAACAAGGACTCGGACCAGGCTACTAAGCCCCACTGGGTGGCTGACACAAGGGACACAGGTACAGGCCAGGGTACGAAGCCTCCTTGGGTGGCTAACACAAGAGTAATAGCAGGACAAGACCTGGCACCTCAGCAGCAAGACACTGCTGAGGAAGTAAGTTGCTCAGGTATTCCCCTAGGGGTGAGAATGCCTTAAGTACTTGAGGCCTCTTGCAATTGGATGGGGAAACCTTAGGAAGGTGCACACTGACACTACAAGAATCAGGAAGTGCCAGGGCCGCCGCCCTAAGCACACAGCCAGGAAGAATGCAAAGAGCAGGCAGGAGACGTGAGGCACACAGCATGGAGCCGGCAGCAGACAGAGCTCACTGCATGGCCCGGAGTAGTGAGTAAGTTGGTGTGTAATGCAAGTGGGGGATGGGAGGCCATGCAGAGTTGTTAGAGTATGTGAACTTTGTATCAGGGTCATTTGGATGTTTTGGGTAGTCATTATGATTTAAGAAGAGATAACACAGTAGTTTGACAATAAATGGCTTCACCCAACCACTAACCATGAGTGGAGAAAACATTCTGATGTTATCATTCATATTCAGTGAAAAAAAGACAATGTAGTATATAAACTTTTGAGCACAACTGTTTAAGACTAAGCATTCTGTTGATACCAGATTATTTGTGCTGAAACCATGGGAAAGTTAAAACCAATTTTTCAATGTTCTTCAAGAAAAAGTAATTTCTGAAAAAGATCAATGGAGGTCTGGCATTTTGGATCACGACCAACCTCAAATACAGGGGGGTTTCGGTAATGCACTAAAAATGGAGAAGTGGTTAAATCTCTGCCGGAGACATGCCCTAAAGAGAACATTTGTGACTGACAGACACCATTAATGGAAAACCACAAAAGTAATGTTCGAATATGACTATGACATGAGGGACGATTACTGAGAGGGAAAAATGTTTTATATTTTCCAAATTTTCATTATTTAGAAACATTGACTTTTTTGCCATAGATATTTCTCGCTTCTTTTCAGTCAAGGTGACCTCAGTGACCTTGACATTTGGCATCTTTACTGACAATACAGTGAAGGATACAGTATCCGATCAGACGAGGAGCGAGGCCTCCAAGCAGGTAAATCTGTGACCGGCTGGGTGGGCCAACTGTTTCTAATGCTTTGTTCTTAGCTTGCAGCCAAAGTTTTCCTCTTTAGAGTAGATTTACTGTCTCAAGTCTCAGCTGTTGAAAAGTGACCAAACTCGGAGGCTGCCAACAACTTCTCTATGTCCATCCCCTTAGCTCAGTCTTGCAGGCTTTCGATTAGTCCATTAAACTTTTTGGTAAAGTTTAGGATACTGAGTCACGTCTGAACCTCTGTTATGTGCAGTGTTTGCATGCTATCTGTTACTCTCCCTGGGTTCAGCTGTGGTCTCCTTGTGACACCACCATCCATGTCCGATTGCTCCTCAGTGATTCCTACACTCTGCCCTGGCCCTGAAACTCTTGTCCTAAACGCCGATAGCTGCATCTCGATGAGATCGGTTCTGGTGACCTGTTTACAGGAGATTCCTTCCTTCTTGCTTTTGTTGCTGTTTCTTACCTCCATCTTGTTTTGCATCATTACTTGGTCAAGCTTCTGTCTGACCTGTTCGATTTGACACCTGTTACTCATTACTGACCCCTGGTCCATACTCTGATTTAAAATTCTGTCTTCACTGATTTGTCACATCCTAACGGCTTTCACAATTCTTACCCCTGCCTACACTACAGTTCTCCTAGGATTTCTGCCCCACTTGCTGACCATTCAGGAAACCTCAACCTATAAATCTGAATGTGGAATTTCTCACCTGTCTACTCAGAACCCAACCCTATCTTCCATATTTGTTATAACTTTAGTTCATATTTTACCCATCGTGCAGATCATGAGCATGTAAATAATTAGATTACTGAGTTTTCTGCCCAACATTATTCATGTGTTGAATACTGATTTAATTTACCAGTACCATCAGAAGAAAAGAAGAAAAAACATGTGGGTAAAGGTCTTTAGCACCCTACATGGGACCCATGGGCACACGCAACCTTAGTTTCTAATATCCTAATATGTTCAGCTTTATTGTTGTACAGTTGTGCACAAAACCACAGCCCTAACCTAACCCTAGCCCTAAGCTAACCTTAGCCCTAAACTAACCTTAGCCATAACCCTAGCCCTAAACTAACCTTAGCTCTAACCCTAGCCCTAAGCTAACCTTAGCCCTAAACTAACCTTAGCCATAACCCTAACCATAAACTAACCTTACCTCTAACCCTAGCCCTAAACTAACCTTAGCCCTAAGCTAACCTTAGCCATAACCCTAGCCCTAAACTTACCTGAGCCATAACCCTAGCCATAAACTAACCTTAGTCCTAGCCCTGCCCTAAACTAACCTTAGTCCTAACCCTATCCCTAAATTAACCTTAGTCGTAACCCTAGCCCTAAACTAACCTTAGCCATAACCCTAACCATAAACTAACCTTAACCATAACCCTTACCCTATCCTAACCCTAGCCCTAAACTATTCTTAGCCATAACCCTAGCCCTAACCTAACCCTAGCCCTTCACTAACCTTAGCCGTATCCCTAACCCTAGCCCTAAACTATCCTTAGCCATACCCCAAGCCCTAATCTAATCCTAGCCCTAAACTAACCTTAACCCTAATCTAACCCTAGCCCTAGTTCAAATTACTCTTCAGGCCTACAGTTATAACGGACATGTATCGATAGCATCTAATAGATTATTTGTCAACTGACCCATAAAATACAGACCCTAAGGAAGGACATAATAGGCTTCAAGATGAAATTCAAAAGGGATTGTTCCACCATGGGCCTTAAGAGCCCATCATGGTATTAAGCAGGACCCCAACTATTTCTCACCTCTGGTTCCAGCTCTGCACTTCCTCTGGTGCCCGTGGCTCCTTCTGAGTCTGTATCATCTTAAGATAAGCTCTTGTTGCTGTGTATTACTACTTGGTTATAGTGTTTGGTATTTATGCTAACCTTGGCTTTGCTCCTGAATATGCTGCCTTGTTCTTTGGATTGTCTGTCTGGTACATGTTATCTTTCTCTTAGGTCACAAATCTAATGTTTGGTATCACTGTAATGATACTAGAAAATCATGTTTCCAGATCACTTTTAACATACAATAAACTCCTTCAAAGCAAAACCCCCAAAAGTCTTCAGTGTAATATTGTTCAATCATTTCATCCCATTTTCATTATTTAGGACATTATATGGTGTAATTCAAAACTACAATAAAACAGTCCTCGAAAGACATGTCAATATTGTAGTAGAAACATTATGACTCTTGGAAGAACTGGAGGAAACATGAAAACTCTAAAATGGAATAATCTCCTGACCAGTGGAACGCTTGAACTCCACACTCAAGTCTACCCTGTGCCAAAGTCATATTATGGCTTTTAGAATCCGCATTTCTGATACTTAACACCACCACATGGTCATTTAAAGACTTAGGTTGTCCAGTCTGACCAAGGATGGCTATCATATTTATGGTGTAAGGTCAATAAAAAGGGTTATGGCCAAGAAGAGATTGTCCATGGAATTGAGGAAGTAGAGGAGACAACCTTACTGCAATCGAGTCACAAGAGAGACCTTCATCTTCTACCCAGGTGCAGTCATCGAGATCTCTGGAAAAAAAATGAAGAAGTGAAGAAGTGAAGATCTGGGTTGTGTCACCCGTCATCCACACGCGTTTCCAAAGGCTTAAAAAAATTGAGCAGAGAGAAACCTGAGTAACAAAAGGATTGTGTTTATTCATTCCTCCTCTCACTGTAAGGATGTTGTAAACTGACTTTTTAACCAAGTATTAGGCAAGATTTGGGAGCGAGCCATCCTATAATAAACACTGACATGCTTGTATTCAAATATTTACTTAATACCGTGGAGTAACTTATAATGAGCGGAGCGGGGCTGCCGTATGGACCCGAGTGCTGAAGGATCAGGTCCCACAAGACAGAAATAATGAAAATCCAAAGTAAGAGAAGAACCTACCACCACCAGGACAACCTCCAGTCCTCATGCCATCTGAAATGATTATGGGGATTCCAACAACCTTTTTAAATCCTTCCATAGATATATCTAGAAGAATACCTGGTTTCTAGTACTGTCCTATCGTTATCAAAGGAGACCCCACCTTCGGTAATAGCCATTAGGCTCTATGGTTGGGTTGGCTTCACTGATCCTCCATGTTCCGACTAAGATTGATGGCCGTACATTCCCAATTGTACACGTATAAAACACATGTAAGAGCAGTAAGTACAGTTCGGAAATGATACGGAATGCCCAGATAAATTGTCATGAAAAAATATATATAAATGGCACATTAGACGTCAACTATGTTTGTATGCCCCAAGTCAGAACTTGTAAGTTTGTAGTTAAAACTCTTGGATTTTCTACAATAATAGTAGAGGTGCTACTGTATGCCCTTTGCTTATCTCCTCCTCATCCCCAACCTGACCACCACCAATCTCATCCTGGTTGCTGTAACTCGCCTGGCTGCTTCGACTCGCCACTGGTTCTCATCATTGCCTTTTTGAGAGCAAGTGGTATCAAGTATCTCTGTGGACCTCCAATTCTTAGCTACCCTTGGTTTTGTGAGGGATCTTGCGATATTACACCCTTGAACAATAAGGTCCACTAGGTTACAGTTCTGTGCATAGGTGTTTGTTCTGAAATTCTGGGCATTGACCATGTGTACCTGTAGCCTGACCAAGACCTATCTAACTATATTCTTCTTTCGCTGCCCTGTTACTATGATTTGGTGTCATAAGTCCTTCCAAAAGCTATTCACAGAGACAAGTCTAAAATAACAACCTAAGGATTCCTTGTGGCTTTTTGGAGTAGAAACCTCACATTTCCTTAGAGTCTGTACCCTGGTATAACCAATGTCAAATTCGTTAGCAATCCAGTAGGTCCAGATCATCCAAGGTAGCCCTCATGGTAGGAAGATCCTTGAATTCAGGGTATCCGTAACATACAATTGCCCAAAGTGGACCATTGACTAGATGACTAGATAATTTTAGAAATAATTTATCTTTGTCCACGTTGTATGTGGAAGACACTCTGCTGTTCACTGTCTCTTTCCTCTTGTGATATAACTGGGTCATCCTGTCTAAAGAATCCACTTTCATCAGATGTCTGGATATAAAACTTCTAGGGCCTGAATTTTTCACTTTTCTCTTACAATCTGTAGTCAAGTATGTAAAGTATTTCATAATTACTACTTATCTTTCTTATTAACCCTTAATTACTGGCTATAAGGTTGAAATCCTTAAGATAGGATCAAAATGAAGACTGTAGACGTTTTCCTCTTCAAATGTAGTCACGTAAATTTTAGTATTAGTTGACACACCATTAGAGCCCATAGTAGTGGCTTTTTGAAGTTTCTCTTCCAATCTGTTGTCAAATATCAATTTATTGCTAATAATCCTCTTCACTCTTTACATCTGTCTGTTTGGTTGAGATCCAAACATATGCCCTGGATGTCAAATTTTGAACATAAGCAGTTAAATGGCATCTATAGGCTTCACTAATAAGTCTGTGCCCAAATAAAGGTCCAAAAATTGATATTTTTTCTCTGGAACTTATTATAATGAAAAGAATTAAATAAGTGCTTACAGGTACCAGACCAAATCAAAAAGATATCATCTATGTATCTGCTCCGCATCAATACATCTTTGAAGTGATAGGTTATAAAGATGTCTTCCTCTTTAAGTGTATTCATGTACAGTGGGGGAAATAAGTATTTGATCCCTTGCTGTTTTTAATTCAGGTAATGAGTTGATTAGGCGCGTTTAACTGCTCTGTAGGAGCCAGAACTCTTTAATGGTTGGTAGGGGATCAAATACTTATTTCTCACTGCAAAATGCAAATAAATTTATATAATTTATACAATGTGATTTTCTGGATTTTATTTTTGATTTTCTATCTCTCAATGTTAAAATTAACCCACCCTTAAAATTATAGACTATTCATGTCTTTGTCCGTGGGCAAACTTACAAAATCAGCAAGGGATCAAATACTTATTTCCCCCACTGCACATGTTAGCATTAATTGGTGTAGCATTAGAGCCCATGGCAGTGCCTTTTGATATCTTTCTTTTAATCTGTTGTCACATTTCACATAATTTTTAACAATTATTAACACTTGCTCATTCAGTTTAGAGCTAACACAAATCATTATTGTCAGCTTTTGAACATAAGCAGACAATTGGTATCTATAGGCTTGAAAAATAAGTCTTTGCCCAAGTAAAGGTCAGAAAGTTGAAACATTGCTTTAAAACTTAGAAGGACGAAGTTGCTCATAATAAGGAAAGAATGAAGCTAGTGCTTATAAGTACTGATCCAAATAAAAAAAAATAATCTATGTACCTTCTCCACTTCAAGATATTGTTATTAAGGTAAATAAATGTGGATACAAATTTGTCTTCTTTTTTAAGTGTAGGTATGTACATGTTGGCATCAGTTGGTGCAATTTTAGAGCCCATAGCGGTGCCCTTTGATGGAACATAAAAATTACCTTGACATGAAAAATAATGGCAGGTCAAAACCATATCCAGTAATGTTAAAATAATTCATGATGTTCTGACAAATAATTCATTGAATTCAAAGCTTCACCAACTGCAGATATCCCTTTCTCATGACTGATGGAAGTGCACAGACCTACAGCATCAAAAGATGAACAAAAGTGTCACAGCCATTAATATGTCCTTCAGTAATTTCAACAAAACAACTGCAGTTTGACATATCCAAGATGACAAACTCTTTGAAATTTTAACTAGTAAAATAGCAATAAGACTCAAGATTGAATCTCATTCTAAATTGATTTGTCCTTCAGGAGGGCAATTTTATGTATTTTCAGAAGCATCTATATAACTGTTGTGGCTATATAAAATACATGTTTTTTCCTCAATGTTCTGGGACTGGTAATTATATCATGAAATAATAGGTTCTAATGGATCCAACCCATAATCATCACCATTGAGAGGAACCTTCATTTTTAGTGCCCTTGGCCTTTTTTCTCCATCACTCCATCCTCATTGGTCATGAAAAGCTCTAGTCTTTTATTTACCAGACAACGTAGCAGTCAATCGCCAATTTCTTGAAGACCTCTCCATCTACCCAAGGAACCGCCTATGGTAAGTCATGCTCATTCCAAGGTCTAACTAATGAGTAAGAAGATTAAGGAACTATGTAAGTGTCTCCCAGTACAATCTAAAGAGTGGCTATACTCCTAAATAACAGGCAAGTGACTACAAAACATACTTACCACTAACCGAGGCAAACCAAGGGCAAACCACTTGACCACTCCTGAGAGTTGTCAAATGTATCTGATGCCACCAAAACCTCTCAGAATACACTGTTTCCATAAACTTTCTTGTGTGCAATGCTTTATCTTCAGATGTAGCACAGACATATTTGGGGACTTGGTAATGGAGTCTAGATTGAGCATTGAAAAGGCATGGCCTGAAAAATACTGGCATGGCCACTGAAGAAATCACAATCTGTGACCTCTTGGATGACTATCCATGGATCTTGGAAAAAAATCTATAGTCACTTGCAAGTTGTCATCAGGTCAGAAATCCTTTTCATGGCCGAGGGTTCGTTGAGATGATTCACAATGTCTTCGCTGCACCACATGAGTATACATGTATACAGCCCGGCAGACATCTGCACATTATAACCTTCTATCTTTATATCATCAGCTCGGTAGATTTCAAGGAAGACTGTAAACAAGTGTCCAAAGTACAAGGTAAATCTGCAAAAATATTTTCTATAAAATCAAACACTTGACGTTGGTGCCCGTAAAACGTAGCGCAGCTCCTGTGACGTCTCTGGATCTGTTTTACGAGCAGAAGATTAGCATCAGCCATGAGTAAACGAGGTCAGGGACATGGATCTGGCCCAATCATGCACAACCCCAAAGATCTTCTGACAAGTGACCCAACAAAGGCACCAGGAATGTTCACATTACATGTTTACCTTCATGGACAGAAGCATGTTCCCCCCATGGACAACTCCGTTCTTTCCATTAATAACAAGTCCATTAAAAAAACATACAGCCAATGTCAACAGTGTCTATAAATAAGTGATAAAAGCCTTTAAGGTGGTTCCATAAAATGTGTTCTATAGCAGTTTAAAGAGGATTTCCGAAAATTGCATTTTATCCCTTGTCTATAGGATCGTGCTGTACTCGGCTTTCTCCTGCAGTCCTGTAGACAATGGAGCGGAGGCCAAACATGTACAGCTCCACACCATTCAAGACACTTTTCTCCATTCTCTTTGTTTGATCCATGCATCTGCATTTTTGATCCCTGACCCCCCTCCCCTTTGATCAACACATTGTCCCTTGTGACAATCCAATGGAGTGGAAACTCCTGTTCGAATCTGCTTCCCCTGTCATATGAGCTAGATAGGACTCCTTGTTATTAATGACATTGCAAAAACCTCCACTGTGAAGAACCTCATTATTGTGCCACACTCCAACATTTCAGGAACAATTTGCTTCTCTTACAGCCAAATATTTCATATTGACTCCTCAGTCCGGAGCACCTGCTGCCAGTTTTCCGCACCCCAGTTTCTAGGTTTTTGCTCATAGTTGAGTCACTTGGCCTTTTTTCCATGTCTGAGGTATAACATTTTGTCTCAATTCTTCCATGACTTCTGGCCAGACGTCTTCGAACAGCACTTGGATGTATCTGAGTACCACTGGTTGCTGCAATTCTGAGCTAATGGCACTGCTGGACATCTTCCAAATTCGGAAGGAAAGTATCATGATGTGTTTCAACTCCTGCACTAAGTTTCTTTGGCAGTTCACTGTGTCTATGTTTCTCAATGTTGCTCATTTCTTGGTGCTTCTTCAAAAGAGTTTGAACATTATATCTTGAAACCCCAGTTTGCTCTGAAATCATTGCCTGGGAGAGACCTTACTGATGCAGTATAATTACCTTATGTATTGTTGCTGTGCTCAGTCTTGCCATTTTATATGACCTGTGACATGAAATAAGAATGAGGAGTCCTAGAGGTCAAGACCCAGCCTCATAGAGCAGTGATTTCTCATCACCAGTCTGTCTGGGATCACATGAAGAGACAGAAGGATCTGCCCAAACCTCATACACAGAAGATCTGGGATCAGTTCTCCAAGATGTTTAGCATAACCTCCTGCAGAGTTCCTTCAAAAATTGTCTTCAAGAACAAATGACCTAGCAGTGATGAAGGCAAAAGGTGGTCACCAAATATTGATGGGGTTTAAATTTCTCTTTCACTCATTATTTTGTTAGTTGATAAAAATAAACCCTTTACATTTCTCTTTTTGAAAGCTTCTTACTGTTCAACTTCTGGACTGGCCTCCTCTTGGGGTGGGCAGATTTCACCCTCGTCATATAAGCACACTTCTCGCTTTGTGTTAGAACACTATCTACATCTATAGAATAGTCTTCACACAGGTCATGTCACTCTATACAGAACTATCCATGCTGTGTAATTCAACACTACTCCCCGAGAAAGGGTCGGAGATAAACAGAATAGAATGTTCCTAAGATATTGCAAATGGTTGATTTACTGTTTCTGAGCACAACGGACCCTGGTGACACTCTGTCTCCAGACCCATGACTTGTGTGGCATCACAACCAGAAATGAGTGTCATGATGAGTCTTTTTTCGGAGGCTCCTGTTGATTTAATCTATCTGGCATGACTGTACATTTCTTCACTGTCAACTGATTCCCGATTGACCCCACAAAGATATCTTTCCTTTTTCCTATACTGGAAAGCACGGTCATCTTCTCCAAATGAGACAGACCCATATTCGCTCCAATGATGTCACCCTCTTTATTTTTTGATTTATACCTTGCAAATTAACCTTCCCAAAAGTCATTGTCCTTTTTTCCCTACCTTGGCCCCTTCATAATTACATCTTTTTCAGATGACAGGAGGGCTCCAGGTACAGAGGGGCAAGACAAAGGCATGGTCAGCTTACAGTCCGGGATCAAATGCTTGGAGGGTTTATCAAGATAAGAGAGTAATATAAATGGATAGGCAGAGGCCAAGTCCGAGGGCAGGTACCTGAAATCAGAGGGCATCAAAGGCAGAAGGGATAATCCATACAAATGGTCATGACAAATCCTAGGTCTGGCAACAACATCAGGGAATCAGACAATAACAGACACATAGCTAAGCACACCAAATTAATCTAAGCTACAGCTGACACTGGACTGCTCACAGCTAGCCAGCTAAATAGCTAGGCTAGGCCAAAATGAGCTGCAGGGCTGTCAATCAAAATGCTGGCAGCCCAGCATGCCGTAGCATCAAATTGGATGACTGGACTGTCACTCACAACACTGACAGTCCAGCATACTCCAGATCCCATAGGGAGGCTGAGCTGTCACTCATAGCATCCCTAGGCCACAAAAAAGATGAAACCATGACAGCTTTCCTGTGCTAACATGTTTCTGCATGATATCCTAAGAAAAGCATCCACCACAAATCAATGACTTCTCCTAAAATCCATAGCTTTGTGAGGGTATTGATTGTGAGAGTTGGTTCTTTATACTCCATTCTATGGTTAGTCTTGGCCAAGCCAGATAGATCGTGTGAGCAACAAGAAGGTCCTAACTAAATGTTTGAGTCTTCCTTGAGTTGTTCCCACCTTACGATAAATAATAAGCAGGTAGCAGTGAGAACAATCAGTTACTCAACTGAGCAGAAATTTGAAGATAACAGAAGTGGAAATTACAGCACTCATCTGCTTTTCATTTTCCACTTTATTATACGTACAAGAATTGGATTGGCCTTGTCACTGCCTGAATTTCCTATTGGGTATAAACCGTTTATTTGATTCAGACCCATTATTCTGAGAATTATATAAGTCATAAATGATTTATAAAGATATATTGTATGTATAGCATTACCTATAAATGCAGTTATACTGCCACTTATTTCCTCCAAAATATATAAAAGAGATAGATGTAACAATATAAGTAACTGCTATGGGGTCAAGCTCAACCCCTGCCAAGTGACTGCTGTGGGGTCGAGTCCAACCCCAGCTGAGTAACTGCAATGAAGTCCAGGAACAATCAACCTCATCAACAAGGATTGATGCCCTTGTCTATTTTTTAAGGGTTCTTGGTGGAACATGTCAGATTACTTGAGTGTAAGAACTCATGAATTCTTAAGAAAATGTTCCCGTTAAAGTGTTTTTCTCAAAAAGATAAACCCTTTCATGAGACTAATTAGAGTATATGGTATTGTTAAGCAAATCTGCTGAAATTAGAATTCAATTAGGTGGTTAACCCAAGTTTGGTTAGGAAAAACGATGTACATCAAATTTATTCAATGCAAATCAAAAGTGCCTAATTATGCTCTGGGGTCTCTGTAGACATCAAACCATAATGATTGTAGAGTGAAAAATATGAAAAAATTAATAAGCTGCTGATCTTTTTTATGCCAATGGTCCATTTCAGTTTTTGGCACCCTTTGTGCCCACTTGCCCAAGTCAGTTTAGGCCTCACATGATATCATGCCTAGAGGGTGCCAGAGGCACAGAAATTCTCATGAGATCTGTGCCATGAAGAAAACTGGTGGCCTGTGAATGAAGACCAAGTGGAGAGCAGGTAGGAAAGCTTGACAGCTCGGGAATGGTGATTTTTTTTAAAAAAAAAACACTTTGCGGCTGCTTTTGAATGCAGCAAAAAAGGTGACTGGCTGGTTTCTATTTTGCAGGATTTT
Organism: Ranitomeya variabilis; assembly: GCF_051348905.1. Classification (NCBI taxonomy): domain Eukaryota; kingdom Metazoa; phylum Chordata; class Amphibia; order Anura; family Dendrobatidae; genus Ranitomeya; species Ranitomeya variabilis. The sequence continues at coordinate 748,710,897 of NC_135235.1, read as the reverse complement.
CAAGAATTGAATGTAAAAAAAATTTCAGATTTCAGAAAGATTCTGGTGGATTCTAAATCACTTAGAATCAATTCGCTTATATGTTGTATATGGACAATCATTCCTAAACTGAGATGGTCTTCCATGGCTCTGGTGGACTTGGACTCAACCTCTCAAAATTTTACATGGTTGGCCATTAGCACAATTGTAGGGAAAATGTATGGCTTGTTGAGGTTTTGAAGATGGACCCATAGAGATAAAGTGCTCAATGGGTTTATTTCAATTTTAAAAGAGGTTGAATAATCTTAACAGAGACTGTACCCCCCAGCAAAGCCATTTTCTATATTCCTTAGAGTTCCTGTATTCCTTTGAGGTGGTTTCTGCTATGCAGTCTGTCACGGGGTCCTTCTCCGATACCACACGATACCACACAATCAACAGAGCGAGGGAAGTGTGAACAATCCCAAGACCTTTATTATAGGCAACTAAAACGTCCATTAACAATCCACCACACTGAGGATGCAATAGTCCAGAACACAAATGCAGTTCAGTAACAGGATAAAATGTCCAAGGATATGAGAGTCCAATAATCATGCAGACAGAGGATAAAAATGGTCCATATGCTTCCCTTTCTCTCTGACGTGCTGTCTTCACACCATCCTCACCACACGGGATCTGACTTCCAGCTCCTGTCCTCCGCAGCCCCCTCCTTATGTCCAGGGATAGTCAGACAGGTTGGGGCGGTTTTCAGGCCTCCCAGATCTGACAAAGGTTCCTCGGGGATTAAGGCACTACAGGGGGTTCATCAAGAGGCATAGATACAGTCAGGCTGCAGACAGTAAGTGAGCTAATTCAATTATCAGCCTTTTGGAAGGTAATTGAGACTCTAGACAATATGGGGAATACACGGAATGATACAGGGCAACAAGAGAACACTATGAAAATTAGTAAAATATAAATATACACAAAATGATACCCACATAACATAACACACCATCACACAGTCTAAGAGAATTTGCATGAGCATCCTCTCCTAAACCAAAAACCTTTGACTAAAATGAAGGCGGGTGGCCAGAAAGAAATTCTATTATTCTGCACGAAATGGATGTCTGTTGGTAGAGGTCAACACACTCTTGATCCTCAAATCCTCCTAGTGATATACCATGAATTAGGGGGTTGAAATTTTGATTTTTGCTATGTTCAATCAAATTTGACTTGTTCCAGTCATAAACTCATTTATGTTCATAAGATTAGAAAATGTCAGAACCATTATTCGGACCAACCTGGGCAGTCATCAAATTTAACACAAAGTAGAAGGTTCCTCAATTGCATTAGCTGTAGAAAAATATCATACTAATAGACAAAGAGATCTGTGGAAGAGATCAATCATAATAATTTATCTCAAGCCTAAGGTGAAGGCCAATTCTCAGATGGAAAAAGGATCTAGTTTTCCAGCCTCTTGGGATCATGTGGATCCTCATGGCTCAGAATTAAGAGGTTTCAGATTTACGGGGCCCTGGTGTCCAGTAATTATTATGACTGTCACCTGGTGGTTGGGGTGTCTTATATCAATTTGGCAATGGAGACTAAGGATCCAACATTTCTAGTCACATCTATTCGATGGTGCCACGGGCACAAATATAACTATTTCATAGTCATATATTAGGAAGGCTTATTACTTTTACAGCCATCTGGAGAAGTGGAATGGGGCTTTCTTAGTTCTTGGCTACCCTACATTGTTTTTTTTTTCTATATGCCGAGCCGTATACATCACATAATATAGACAGGCAATAAACCTGACTCAATGGTTTTCTGGCAACGAGGCCCCGTCCTATCTTTATGAGTCATATAGTTTAGTCTAGCGTTGCGTCTTTGTTGAATAACACCATCGTCGACGGTCGCGACACACGCAAGATCTCAGGCTTGGCGTTTACAACGTCAGTGAATTTGAAGAATTGGAGGGAGCCCTGGAAACCCAATACATGGAGGGAGATACTCAACATCAAACACTGCGTACAAGCGTCCCTTCATGCCAGAACTGTTGTCACCCACGTCAGTATATTTAGTGTAGATGAAAGCTTGCCAACAACTACAAGCTCAAGGGCTTATCCAAATATTTCCTTCACGCAGGCTGGATTGGCCATATGTTGCTGGGCTCCTGGTCACAATGGGAACGGCTTCGCGAGTAGTTAACCTGAAAAATGCTGGTCAGCATTAGGATGAAGAAGTAATGGTCAACTTGTGATGATAGGACCCATTGTCTCCAGCTTCCCATCCTCAATTGTTCTACTTTACTCCGTTTTCTCAGGACAGGAGATGATAACCAGTGTCCAGGGTAATTGTCTTGAGACACATACACACAGCCTTAGGTCATTTATCTTGCTCTGGGCCCAGAAGAGTAGCAGAGTTGATGCAGAATTACCTGTCTCATCCAAGCCCTGGAGCTTTTTGGGGACAAAATCACATCTGTTACTTAGGAACATGGATCATGAAGGGAAGCCTAATTTTAGGTTTTGCACTGGGACTCTGGAGCTTTTACCTGGTCCCCCTTGGTTTTCATATTGATGCCTTAATGTCTCCTTAATAGGGAAGTCCACCCAAAACCATCATATACAAAAATAGTTTTGCGGTTGACCTCACGAGCCCCTCCATTCTCATGCAATAGTTGTACAAAGTCTAGGTAGCTTTTTTCTTATCCAAGAAACATTTTTGAAGCACTGTTGATACACATCCTCACCAACTAGTGGGTGAAGTTTAGTTTCTCGAGCCCTATACCTAAATACTTTGGCCATGGCAGATGGGATCATTGATAACCGCCCCATCCCCCAGAATCCCGGAAACCTACTCCATCAGTCGCTTCCTTGCTACACCACTGACCAACGGAATCAATCTTCTGAACCCTACGTGATGTCCATAGTGGTCAATAAAATATTTTGTCTATGTACATTTTTCGTAAATAGTAGACCAATGTGGTCTTGAGTCCTAGACAACTCCTAAAATACCCATTTAGGATCTTAAAAACAAAATGCTTGGCTCTTGAGTCCCTTGCCTCGTCTGGATCAGACACTTGAGCGAATCCTCCCGGACGAGTCTGCTTTCACTTAGGATGCAAAAAGTTCAGTCACTCGTCTGTAAAAACACCCCCCACATCCCGTGTTCATCTCTCCGATCGCAGTGTGACTGGAGCCAGAGAAATTAACACCATCTATACATGAAAACCCCGCGGGACTCATACTGAGCAATTTGTGTGTTGTACAAAGCAAACAGATGTTTTGGTTTTTCATATGCAAACTTTCGGGGCAGTCACAGAACACAGCGAGAGTGAGAGCGGGGTCGCTTATAGTTTGGAGGCTTTTGGCATGCCAAGTGACTGGTGTCAATCATTGCGCTGATCCGCAGGAAAAGGATATAAAAATGAAGGACAATGAGATATGAGAAGCTGTTTGATGTACCCTTATATATCATTTTTGGGGGGTGTAGCTGAAGAGGGTGCCAAGCAGATATCTAGTGACATATAAGGGACTTGGCTTGGAGGTCCACCTGCCACATAAAGAGGCACCAGTGTTACATTGAGGTCCATGACAGGTTGAGAACCTAAAAGCTAAGACAACGCTACTATGTATCTCAGCTTCCCAACGTACAGCGAACACTTCAAAAACTAAGACGAGTCGATGAGATGGGATAAGCTAAAAAGATATCTCTCGTGGTCATCTTGCTCCAGACCGTCTTGAGATTGATGTTAGGAACATTCACCACTCAACCTTTGCCAACAAAGGACGTTTCGAGGAGTTGTGTTTACTCTTATGCTGGTAGTAAGATCACGGTGGCCCTGGGTTTGATGACAACGAGTCTCTGGCACTGTAAGAAGCTCCTTCCTGACACGTCAATTCTGAAGATATGTGGTCTGGTAATGATGTATTTGTCATTATAATGGGGCTCTGAGCAGCGAACGTATGGCTGAAGATGAAGGAGCAAAGACCTATTTACTATGCAATCTCAGGGCCAGCCGTACAGAGAAGCCATGGGCAGCAGGCAGTGTCAGCTCCCCACCCCTCCTCCATTTGCCTTTTTACACAGACTTTCTTGTCGTTTCAGAACACATAATATCGCCAAATAGTGTCAAAGTAATACTGCCATACACAGCCCTCATAATGTAGCCATATAGTGAAAGATAATACTGCCATACACAGCCCTCATAATGTAGCCATATAGTGAAAGATAATACTGCCATCTACAGCCCTCATAATATAGCCATATAGTGTCACGCTATTACTGGCATACCAGCCCTCATAATATAGCTATATAATGCAAGATAATACTGCCATCCACATATTTCCACCTTATTGTGCTAAGATATTTTATTTTCTTATATAACCCATGTAAATTCTGCTTTATGGTGTGAAGATGATGCTGTCATACACAGGCCACATAATACTAACATATGTAGCCAAGATATTTCTTTTTGATGTAACATAAATATCGCCATATAGTGTCCAGAAGATAATATTTCCATACACCTTATAGGGGGCAGGCGGGGCTTGAGCGCTGGGCGTAGCCAGCAAGGGGGCACTGTCAGGCTGCCTGACACGGCGCTCCGTGGTGTCTCCTCAGCAGTTGTTTTTTTCCACCTCCATAGTGGGAGTTGAAAGTTCTCTGAGCCAGTCAAGCTAACAGCCAGCTCAGAGATAATACAGCGTGCCAGCTGCCAGTGATCAATTGTACTTTTTCAGAAGCGAGTACAATTGAAGCTCTGACCGCCAAGTCAGGGCAAAATCAGTATGAGAAAACAGTATGGGGGGTAGGTGCAGACATAGTATGGGGAGCGAGGGGGGATGTATGTGGACATGGAATGGGAAGGATGAGTGCGGACACAATATGGGGAGTGAAGGGGAGAAAAGTATGCGGACATAGTATGGGGAGTGAGGGAAGGGATGGGTGCAGACATAGTATGGTGAGTGAGGGGTTGGGGTGTACATAGTATGAAGAGCGAGGGAGGTAATGTATACAAACACAATATGAAGAGCGAGGGAGGGGAATGTCTGTGGACACAGTATGAGGAGCAAGGGTAAGAATGCATGTGGACACAGAATGGGAAGCAGGAGAAATGTGAGAGGAGACAGCATGAGGAGGGAGGGGAAATGTGTGAAGAGACTATTGAGGGGAATAGTGTGAGGACACAATATGGGGGAGAAAAGTTTGTGAGGGGGGTAGCATGGGGGAATAGTGTAAGGGCACAGCCAGGACTGGAAACTATGTTAAGGAGGGAGAGTGATGATGAGGGGGCACAGTATAGAGACTGGGCCTTATAGGGAGGACATAGTGTGAGATGACAGTGTGAAGAGGGGGCCCAGTATGAAAAGGAGAGGGCAGTGTGGAGGACATATACTATAAGAGGGACAATGTGGTGATCATATTTTGTGCTGGGAATATAGTGGCGGTGATTATTTATTCAGGGGCTCAGCATACAGCAGATATTTTTATTAGGAGCATTATATTGACACTGCTATTTTTAAGGGTATTGTGTGGGGATGTGCTGCACAAGGCCAGATAAAATGGAAGTCTGCAGAGACGAGCTGTGGCTGTGAGTAGTCGTCAAGGTGTCTGGACATGATGAAGAAAAGAAAGAGAACGACTCCGATCAGAAGCAACATCATATATAAAGCAACTGAATGTAAATTTTTTTTGTGATACTGATTGACTGCAGTCTCATGATGACTGATAGCAACAACTCCCAGTATTTCCTTACCATTGTTAAGGATATAGTGAAAGCTGGAGGTTCATGTGTTACAAATGTATATGGGTTTGACCTGACATTACAATTGATGTACCATGTACTCATGGTGGTTTTGGTGCTGAATTCATGTACTCATGGTAGTTCTGGTGATGTTTTCATGTACTTGGAGGTACTTGGAGGTTGTCCAAGTTTGTGATGAGTCTGCAGTCATTCTATGTGACTGCTGACTTCTGAATTATCACAGTATGAACAACACGCTGTCAGGATTCTATGGTGGCGGTAGTGAGAGTGGGAGGCCACAAAACTGCAAGTATGCGATTTGCATACATGCAGTCATGTGCCGATTAGACATGCGTGGATAATTGAGCTAGTCCAGAGACATCTAGTCGGAATATGGCCAGAAGTATCCAAATTGCATACTTGTGGTGACATGATCATCCACTCTTCCCACTGGCAAAGGAGAATTGTAAAATTGTACAGTGTGCAGTGTGAGAATTCAGAAGTCTGCAGTCACATAGAGTGACTGCAGACTTTCATCTCAAATTTGGACAAGCCCTTTAATTATAAAATGAAGCCCTGTAGCCAATGCTTACAGAGCGTAATATCCTCACTGTCTGGATTCAGCTTTCCTTGATAGTTGCAGCAGTCATCACATGGCCACTTCACTCATGCATTCTTCACATAATACTACCAGACAGCTTCAAGTTTGCTCAGGGGCATTTGCTCAGTTGCCTAGTCTCTAAAATCTTCACTTCCCAATCCTTGGCCCATTTCTCATTCCTGATCCCTTTGCACCTTGTGAATCATTCCAAAGCCATACAGGTTTTGATGCAATCTTCTCTGGCGTCCTTGGACCCACTGTGGCCAGTATTGGTCACCTGGTCATGTCGGGGCAAAGTTAAGACAAACCCAAATGGTGACTGTGATGGTGTGATATGTTATATGGGTATCATTTTGTATGTATTTATATTTTACTGATTTTCATAGTGTTCTCTTGTTGCCCTGTAACATTAAGTATTCCCCATATTGTCTAGAGTTTCAATTACCTTCCAAAAGGCTGATATCTCTCCAAATCCTGGTCCTCCTCACCACATTCCCACAGTCAATTCTACCTCCCATCCACGCTCTATCACAAACTTCCGTAACCTCTCTAACCTTATACCCATTCAACCAGCCCCTGCTTCCCCAGTCCCACTAACAGGAGCTCTGTGGAACGCTCGTTCTGTCTGCAACAAGCTTTCCTACATCCATGATCTTTTTGTTACTACCAAACTTTCATTCCTCGCCATCACCGAAACCTGGCTCACCCCTTCTGACACAGCCTCCCCTGCTGCACTCTCTTACGGTGGCTTCCACCTTTCTCACACACCCCGCCCCAGCAGCAAACATGGCGGAGGGGTTGGTTTTCTCCTGTCAGATAACTGCTCCTTCACCCCAATCCCACTGCCACCCTCTGTTGCCCTCCCTTCCTTTGAGGTGCACTCTATGCGCGTCTACTCCCCCTCCAACCTCCAACTGGCTGTCATTTACCGCCCCCCAGGGCCAGCCACCACCTTCTTTGACCACTTCACCACCTGGCTACTTCATTTCCTTTCCGCGGACATCCCCACTATCATCATGGGCAACTTCAACATCCCCATTGACACTTCCCTCTCAGCTGCCACTAAACTTCTATCTCTCACTTCCTCCTTCGGCCTCACTCAATTGTCTTCTGCAGCCACTCACAAAGATGGTCACACACTGGACCTCATCTTCACCCGCCTCTGCTCCATATCTAACCTCTCTAACTCACCTCCTTCCTCTCTCTGACCACAACCTTCTCACATTCTCTTCCCTCTCCACTCCATGTTTACAATGCCCACCCCACAAACTTTCACACCCTCGGAGAAATCTTAAACATCTTGACCTACATTCATTCTCTGAATCCCTCCTCCCTCTCACAGACATAACTTCCTTACACAATGCGGATGACGCTGCCGCTCTATATAACACCACAATAGCTGTAGCTTTGGAATCTGCTGCCCCACTTACACATACCAAAGCTCGCAAAATCAACAGACAGCCCTGGCACACCAGTCTGACCAAAGAACTGAGGCGAGCTTCCAGGGCTGCTGAGCGCAGATGGAAAAGATCCCACTCCAACGAGCACTTCATCGCATTCAAACAGTCCCTCACTACTTTCAAGACCACACTCGCCACAGCTAAACAAACCTACTTCTCATCTCTCATATCCTCCCTGTCTCACAACCCTAAACAGTTATTCAACACCTTCAATTCTCTCCTCCGTCCCCCAGCACCTCCTCCCTCCCCACTTATCTCAGCTGAAGACTTTGCCTCATTTTTCAAGCAGAAGATTGATAACATCAGAGACAGTTTTGGTCAACAACCCCCAGAGCCCTTCCTCCTTACTTCCCAGCCCTCCACCTCCAAAACCAACTTCTCCACCATTACAGAAGATCAACTCTCCACTCTACTCTCAAGATTGCATCTCACCACCTGTGCACTTGACCTGCTCCCATCCCACTTCATCCCAAACCTCACCACAGTCTTCATCCCAACCCTAACCCATCTCTTCAACCTATCACTAACAACTGGTATTTTCCCCTCAAGCTTTAAACATGCCTCAATCACACCTATCCTCAAAAAGCCCTCTCTTGACCCATCCTCTGTATCTAGCTATCGCCCTATATCACTTCTCCCTTATGCCTCCAAACTACTGGAACAACATGTCTACTTTGAACTGTCCTCCCGTCTCTCTTCTTGCTCCCTCTTTGACTGCTTACAATCTGGCTTCCGGTCACACCATTCCACTGAAACTGCCCTAAGGTCACCAATGAGCAAGCGACACTACTCTGTCCTCCTCCTCCTCGACCTGTCCTCTGCCTTTGACACAGTGGACCATTCCCTATTATTACAGAGCCTCTCATCTCTTGGCATCACAGACTTAGCCCTATCCTGGATCTCATCATACCTAACAGACCGGACATTCAGAGTCTCCCACTCACACCCCACCTCCTCACCTCGCCCCCTATCTGTCGGAGTCCCACAAGGTTCAGTCCTTGGGCCCCTGCTCTTCTCCATTTACAACTCTGGACTGGGACAGCTCATAGAATCTCATGGCTTTCAGTATCACCTCTATGCTGATGACACACAGATCTACATCTCTGGACCAGATATCACCTCCCTACTAACCAGAATCCCTCAATGTCTGTCCGCTATTTCATCCTTCTTCTCCGCTAGATTTCTGAAACTTAACATGGACAAAACAGAATTCATCATCTTTCCCCCATCTCACGTGACCCCCCCAACGAACCTATCCATTACAGTACATGGCTGCCCACTCTCCCCAGTCCCACAAGCTCGCTGCCTCGGGGTAATCCTTGACGCTGATCTCTCCTTCACACCACATATCCAAGCCCTTTCCACTTCCTGTCGAGTTCAACTCAAAAATATTTCACGAATCCGTACATTCCTCAACCAAGAATCTGCAAAAACCCTAGTCCATGCCCTCATCGTCTCCCGCCTCGACTACTGCAACCTCCTGCTCTGTGGCCTCCCCTCTAACACTCTCGCACCCCTCCAATCTATTCTAAACTCTGCTGCCCGACTAATCCACCTGTCCCCCCCTCTATTCCCCAGCTTCTCCCCCTGTCAATCCCTTCACTGGCTCCCCATTACCCAGAGACTCCAGTACAAAACCCTAACCATGACATACAAAGCCATCCACAACCTGTCTCCTCCATACATCTGTGACCTCGTCTCCCGGTACTTACCTACACGCAACCTCCGATCCTCACAAGATCTCCTTCTCTACTCCCCTCTTATCTCCTCTTCCCACAATCATATACAAGATTTCTCTCGCGTATCCCCCCTACTCTGGAACCCTCTACCACAACACATCAGACTCTCGCCTACCATCGAAACCTTCAAAAAGAGCCTGAAGACCCACCTCTTCCGACAAGCCTACAACATGCAGTAACCACCGATCAACCAAACCGCTGCACAACCAGCTTTATCCTCACCTACTGTATCCTCACCCATCCCTTGTAGATTGTGAGCCCTCGTGGGCAGGGTCCTCTCTCCTCCTGTACCAGCTGTGACTTGTATTGTTTAAGATTATTGTACTTGTTTTTATTATGTATACCCCTCCTCACATTTAAAGCACCATGGAATAAATGGCGCTATAACAATAAATAATAATAATAATAATAATACAACATATAACATACAACATATAACAGAACGTACAACATATAACATATAACAGAACATATAACATATAACATACAACATATAAAATATAACAGTACATACAACATACAACATATAACATACAGCATATAACAGAGCATACAACATACAACATATACAACATATAACAGGACATACAACATATAACATATAACAGAACATACAACATATAACAGAACATATAACATAAAATATAACAGAACATACAACATATAACAGAACATACAACATATAACAGAACATATAACATAACAGAACATACAACATATAACATACAACATAAACAGATCATACAACATACTACATATAACATATAACATACAACATATAACAGAACATACTACATACAACATATAACATAACAGAACATGCAACATATAACATACAACATAAACAGATCATACAACATACTACATATAACATATAACATACAACATATAACAGAACATACAACATATAATATACAACATATAACATACAATACATACATACAGTACATACAACATACAGTTAAGTCCATATATATTTGGACAGAGACAACATTTTTCTAATTTTGGTTATAGACATTACCACAATGAATTTTAAACAAAACAATTCAGATGCAGTTGAAGTTCAGACTTTCAGCTTTCATTTGAGGGTATCCACATTAAAATTGGATGAATGGTTTAGGAGTTTCAGCTCCTTAATATGTGCCACCCTGTTTTTAAAGGGACCAAAAGTAATTGGACAGATTAAATAATTGTAAATAAAATGTTCATTTCTAGTACTTGGTTGAAAACCCTTTGTTGGCAATGACTGCCTGAAGTCTTGAACTCATGGACATCACCAGACGCTGTGTTTCCTCCTTTTTCATGCTCTGCCAGGCCTTCACTGCGGTGGTTTTCAGTTGCTGTTTGTTTGTGGCCTTTCTGTCTGAAGTTTAGTCTTTAACAAGTGAAATGCTGCTCAGTTGGGTTGAGATCAGGTGACTGACTTGGCCATTCAAGAATATTTCACTTCTTTGCTTTAATAAACTCCTGGGTTGCTTTGGCTTTATGTTTTGGGTCATTGTCCAAACGACGACCAATCAGTTTGGCTGCATTTGGCTGGATCTGAGCACACAGTATGGCGGCTCTGAAGACCTCAGAATTCATTCCTGTGTCACATCATCCATAAACACTAGTGACCCACTGCCACTGGCAGCCATGCATGCCCAAGCCATCACACTGCCTCCACCATGTTTTACAGATGATGTGGTATGCTTTGGATCATGAGCTGTACCACGCCTTCGCCATACTTTTCTCTTTCCATCATTCTGGTAGAGGTTGATCTTGGTTTCATCTGTCCACAGAATGTTCTTCCAGAACTGTGCTGGCTTTTTTAGACGGTTTTTAGCAAAGTCCAGTCTAGCCTTTTTATTCTTGATGCTTATGAGTGGCTTGCACCGTGCAGTGAACCCTCTGTAGTTACTCTCATGCCGTCTTCTCTTTATGGTAGATTTGGATATTGATACGCCGACCTCCTGGAGAGTGTTGGTCACTTGGTTGGCTGTTGTGAAGGGGTTTCTCTTCACCATGGAGATTATTCTGCGATCATCCACTACTGTTGTCTTCCGTGGGCGCCCAGGTCTTTTTGCATTGATGAGTTCACCAGTGCTTTCTTTCTTTCTCAGGATGTACCAAACTGTAGATTTTTCCACTCCTAATATTGTAGCAATTTCTCGGATGGGTTTTTTCTGTTTTCGCAGCTTAAGGATGGCTTGTTTCACCTGCATGGAGAGCTCCTTTGACCACATGTTTACTTCACAGCAAAACCTTCCAAATGCAAGCACCACACCTCAAATCAACTCCAGGCCTTTATCTGCTTAATTGAGAATGACATAACGAAGGGATTGCCCACACCTGTCCATGAAATAGCCTTGGAGTCAATTGTCCAAATACTTTTGGTCCCTTTAAAAACAGGGTGGCACATATTAAGGAGCTGAAACTCCTAAACCCTTCATCCAATTTTAATGTGGATACCCTCAAATGAAAGCTGAAAGTCTGAACTTCAACTGCATCTGAATTGTTTTGCTTAAAATTCATTGTGGTAATGTCTATAACCAAAATTAGAAAAATGTTGTCTCTGTCCAAATATATATGGACCTAACTGTAGATTACATACTCACCATCACCTTGTCACCTTGATCCCTGAAGCCAGTGTCACCTGTAAAAAATATTAAAATAATAAACAAACACTATACTCCCTGATCTGCAGAAATCCAATTAAAACGAGTGTCCCACGATGATCTCCTGTGGAGAGCAGCAGCATCAGCAGCCGCACTATATTCCTCTGCCACTGTAAAAAATAGTCCCTAGTCTCACTTGTGGCACTGCTGTGTGAGAAAGTTCCCACGCAGAAATGCCATAAAGTGAGACCCTGAACTCAGGTAACCTCAGTGATGCACTGCAGGAGCCATTGTCTCCTGTCCGTGTGTCACTGGAGGTCCTATAGAGCAGTGACATCACCCGATGTCACTGTTCTATAGGGGAGATCGTCATGGGACACTTGTTATTAATTGGACTGCGTCGGACAGGGAGTATCCGGTTTATTATTTTTAATTTTTTTGCAGGCGATCGAATATGGTAAGTATGGTTAAATTAAGAATATTAAAATACTTTTTTCTGGCTGTGTCTTTATTTATTTTTTAACTCTTTCACTACTCTAGGATTAATAATGGACAGGTGTCTTATTGACGCCTCTCCATTTTTAACCGGGCTTAATGTCACCTAACATTAGCAAGGTGACATTAACCCCTTATTACCCCATATCCCACCACTACTCGGGAGTGGGAAGAGAGAGGCTAAGTGCCCGAATTGGCGTATCTTACAGATGCGCCATTTCTGGGGGGGCAATATCCATGGCCTCTCTCTAGGCTATGAATATCAGCCCGCAGCTGAAAATCTATCTATACATGAATATCTATGGATATATGTATAGATATAACTATGGATATATCTATGGATGGATAACTATGGCTATATCTATCTATAGATATATTTATAGATAGATATATCTATAGATGCATAGATATATCTATCCATGTATCTATCTGGCTACTTTCACACATCAGGTTTTTGCCATCAGGCACAATCCGGCGAGTTTTGAAAAAAAACGGATCCGTGTTTTTTTTCCGCCGGATCTGTTTTTTCTCATAGCCTTGTATAAGCGCCGGATTGCGCCTGATGGCCACACGTTTCATCCGTTTTTTTGCGGGATCCTCAGAAAAACTTTTTCCGGCAGACGGAGAAAACGTACAGAAGAACGGTTTTTCTGTCCGGCGAGAAAATGCCCAGCGACGGATCCGGCGAAAAATATATGAAACAGATGTGAAATGATGAATCCAGACTCCGAATCCGGTTTTTCATGCATTTTTCCATTGAAATCATGCACATCTTTCATTCTCTCTCTCTCTCTTATGATGGTGGCCCCATCAGTTTTTCACTATTTGCAACAGATCCGTTTTTTCAAAAATTTGCCGGATCCTGCCTGATGGATAGATGTAGATAGATATATGGATAGTTAGGCTACTTTCACACATCAGTTTGTTTCCGTCAGGCAGGATCAGGCGAATTTTTGAAAAAACGGATCCGTTGCAAATAGTGAAAAACTGATGCAACAGATCCGTGTTTTAGAGAGCGAGAGAGAGCGCGAGACAGAGAACGGAAGATGTGAATGATTTCAATGGAAAAATGCATGAAAAACCGGATTCGGAGGCCGGATTCATCATTTCACATCAGTTTCATACATTTTTCGCCGGATCCGTCACTGTGCGTTTTTTCGCCGGACAGAAAAAACTTTCCTCTGTACGTTTTCTCCGTCTGCCGGAAACAGTTTTTTTTACGGATCCGGCAAAAAAGGATGAAACTTGTGGCCATCAGACACAATTCGGCACTAATACAACTCTATGAGAAAAAAAACGGATCTGGCGAAAAACAAAATGGATCCGTTTTTTAAAAAACTCACCGGATTATGCCTGACAGCAAAAACCTGATGTGTGAATTGGGATTGTTCACACTTCCCTCGCTCTGTTGATTGTGTGGTATCCGAGAAGGACCCCGTGACTGTGACTCCTAGTAATGTATAGATCCTTTCATCTTTTACAAGATGCCACAATCTTCTCTTCCATTGGAAATATTCTAATTTGGTCAATACTGACAATCCAGGACACTCTCCTCCTGATCACAGACCGGCTGCTCATCTCACATTTTCACGAGAGGAACAATATGTTATACATTACGACATTATTTATGGCCTATTTTCCAATACAAAACCTTATTAAATACGACAATTAAGTTTCCATTTTTTTTTTTTTTTAAATCTACCAGAAGGCAGGATTCGAATAATAAACAGGGATGATGATTCCATCCAGAAGGGACATATGGTGTAACTTTAGATGTAATCCACTACCGGCCAACAAATTAGTCCTGATGGCTCATGGCCGGCCCAAATATCAGTTCAATAATAAAGAATGATTGGAAAAAATAGTTTTAGGTCTTTGAAGAACCTAGAAAAAACTTCCGAAGGACAGTTCGTGACCTTTCGTGGTATGAATTCTGGATTTATACCATCCTTCGGGGGCCATGCAAATCACATGCTAACGTCTCCCAACGCCTCCCAAGTACGTCCTGACATTGGCACTGGTGTCAAGACATAATTTTCATTGCAAGTCCCTCAGAGTTCAGTAGTGAACACTGCATGCGTGCCCACAGAACAAGTTAAACGTCTGGCTCCCATTAAATAAAGCCCAAGCATTGTGGTCCCCAGGAAACTGCCTGGGTGCAGGTAAAAGGTCATCGAGAGCCATAAACGGCCTCCCAGGCTGAGATTCTTCACCCCTGCTATAAAGGATACTGTGGACACGAGGGGTCAGTGGGTGATCTAGTCCACTGGACTGAGACTGCATGGAGCAGGGCTCGTCCCACTGAAGGCCCACTCTCCTTTTTTCATGGGCATAATACTACTCAGACAACACAAGGTGAGGGTAAAACAGTGTGGCAACACTTTATTGAAGCAGAAACAGATGATAACATATAGACCAGTCCCAGAAAAATATCCAAGATGGTGCAAATGACAAAGTCTTACCCTTCCGCTGACTCCAGGGCTATCCCCACCAGTGGCACCCCGCTTTTGTTGGAACCCACAGAGATGAGTCTGCAGTGTGATTTCTAGAAGTGTGTTCTAAAAGTGTGGATTACATTAGAATTAAAACCTGAAAGATGTATACAGACTGTGCCCTGCTACCTGCCACCATCGCACTCTAACAAGCATCTCTATTCTTCCAACAGGTATGTTCACCCACCCAGTCCACCCAGCTCTCCTGCTGTCTGTCTGTGAAGTGCACATAGTACATCACCCAGCTTTGCGCATAGACTTTCCTCTGCTCCTAGCATTGTGATGGTATGTTCACCCACCCAGTCCACCCAGCTCTCCTGCTGTCTGTCTGTGAAGTGCACATAATACATCACCCAGCTTTGCGCATAGACTTTCCCCTGCTCCTAGCATTGTGATGGTATGTTCATCCAGCTCTCCTACATGAAGTGCACATAATACATCACCCAGCTTTGCGCATAGACTTTCCCCTGCTCCTAGCATTGTGATGGTATGCCTCTCAGCTAACCCCCAACTTACTCTGTGATATTTATGACCTTGTTTACTTAGTCTTGATTGTATGCATCTGGTCGACCCTTAATTCTCTGACCAAGATGAGCAGAGACCACTCCTCTCTGCTCCACACCTGAACGCACTTAGTTTTCCATATACTGCATAGCAAAAGTCTGCAGGACTTCAGTCTGCAGTGTGATTTCTAGAAGTGTGTTCTAAAAGTGTGGATTACATTAGAATTAAAACCTGAATTGAACCTGAAGGGAACTGAAGGTAACTGGCCAGTCACTGTAAACAATGTTTCTGTTTGTTGTCACTTTTACCCCTATAATCTTTCACTTTCTGCTACCTCCCTCAATCCCCACACCAAGTAAGGAACTGTTCATCTCCTCTTCAATCCTCCCCATCCACCTCACCTCCTCCTCAGAACTGTTCCTTAACATACAATCCTCTGTCTCAAAACACAGGCAGCCCCCTCATGCCCTCTCCTGCTCCCACCTGCTAACACTATCTCTGCTCCTTCTCACTGCTGGTGATATCTCTCCAAATCCTGGTCCTCCTCACCACATTCCCACAGTCATTTCTACCTCCCATCCACGCTCCATCACAAACTTCCGTAACCTCTCTAACCTTATACCCATTCGCCCAGCCCCCGCTTCCCCAGTCCCACTAACAGGAGCTCTGTGGAACGCTCGCTCTGGCTGTAACAAGCTTTCCTACATCCATGATCTTTTTGTTACTACCAAACTTTCCTTCCTCGCCATCACCGAAACCTGGCTCACCCGGTCTGACACAGCCTCTCCTGCTGCACTCTCTTACGGTGGCTTCCACCTTTCTCACACACCCCGCCCCAGCAGCAAGCATGGTGGAGGAGTTGGTTTTCTCCTGTCAGATAACTGCTCCTTCACCCCAATCCCACTGCCACCCTCTGTTACCCTCCCTTCCTTTGAGGTGCACTCTGTGCGCATCTACTCCCCCTCCAACCTCCAACTGGCTGTCATTTACCGCCCCCCAGGGCCAGCCACCATCTTCTTTGACCACTTCACCACCTGGCTACTTCATTTCCTTTCTGCAGACATCCCCACTATCATCATGGGCGATTTCAACATCCCCATTGACACTTCCCTCTCAGCTGCCACTAAACTTCTATCTCTCTCTTCCTCCTTCGGCCTCACTCAATGGTCTTCTACAGCCACCCACAAAGATGGCCACACACTGGACCTAATCTTCACCCGCCTCTGCTCCCTATCTAACCTCTCTAACTCACCTCTTCCTCTCTCTGACCACAACCTTCTCACATTCTCATCTCTCTCCACTCCATGTCTAGAGTCCCCACCCCACAAACTTTCACACCCTCGCAGAAATCTTAAACATCTTGACCTACATTCATTCTCTGAATCCCTCCTCCCTCTCACAGACATAAGTTCCATACACAATGCGGATGACGCTGCCGCTCTATATAACACCACAATAGCTGTAGCTTTGGAATCTGTTGCCCCACTTACACATACCAAAGCTCGCAAAATCAACAGACAGCCCTGGCACACCAGCCTGACCAAAGAACTGAGGCGAGCTTCCAGGGCTGCTGAGCGCAGATGGAAAAGATCCCACTCCAACGACCACTTAATCACATTCAAACAGTCCCTCACTACTTTCAAGACCACACTCGCCACAGCTAAACAAACCTACTTCTCATCTCTCATATCCTCCCTGTCTCACAACCCTAAACAGTTATTCAACACCTTCAATTCTCTCCTCCGTCCCCCAGCACCTCCTCCCTCCCCACTTATCTCTGCTGAAGACTTTGCCTCATTCTTCAAGCAGAAGATTGATAACATCAGAGACAGTTTTGGTCAACAACCCCCAGAGCCCTTCCTCCCAACTTCCCTACCCTCCTCCTCCAAAACCAACTACTCCATTATTACAGAAGATCAACTCGCCACTCTACTCTCAAGATCACATCTCACCACCTGTGCACTTGACCCGCTCCCATCCCACCTCATCCCAAACCTCACCACAATCTTCATCCCAACCCTAACCCATCTCTTCAACCGATCACTAACAACTGTTGTTTTCCCCTCAAGCTTTAAACATGCCTCCATCACACCTATCCTCAAAAAGCCCTCTCTTGACCCATCCTCTGTATCTAGCTATCGCCCTATATCACTTCTCCCCTATGCCTCAAAACTACTGGAACAACACGTCTACCTTGAACTGTCCTCCCATCTCTCTTCTTGCTCCCTCTTTGACCGCTTACAATCTGGCTTCCGGTCACACCATTCCACTGAAACTGCCCTAACTAAGGTCACCAATGACCTCTTAACCGCCAAGAGCAAGCGACACTACTCTGTTCTCCTCCTCCTCGACCTGTCGGCTGCCTTTGACACAGTGGACCATTCCCTATTATTACAGACCCTCTCATCCCTTGGCATCACAGACTTGGCCCTATCCTGGATCTCATCATACCTAACAGACCGGACATTCAGCGTCTCCCACTCACACACCACCTCCTCACCTCGCCCCCTATCTGTCGGAATCCCGCAAGGTTCAGTCCTTGGGCCCCTGCTCTTCTCCATTTACACCTTTGGCCTGGGACAGCTCATAGAATCTCATGGCTTTCAGTATCACCTCTATGCTGATGACACACAGATATACATCTCTGGACCAGATATCACCTCCCTACTAACCAGAATCCCTCAATGTCTGTCCACTATTTCATCCTTCTTCTCCGCTAGATTTCTGAAACTTAACATGGACAAAACAGAATTCATCATCTTTCCCCCATCTCACGTGACCCCCCCAACGAACCTATCCATTACAGTAAATGGCTGCCCACTCTCCCCAGTCCCACAAGCTCGCTGCCTCGGGGTTATCCTTGACGCTGATCTCTCCTTCAAACCACATATCCAAGCCCTTTCCACTTCCTGCCGACTTCAACTCAAAAATATTGCACGAATCCGTTCATTCCTCAACCAAGAATCTGCAAAAACCCTAGTCCATGCCCTCATCATCTCTCGCCTTGACTACTGCAACCTTCTGCTCTGTGGCCTCCCCTCAAACACTCTCGCACCCCTCCAATCTATTCTAAACTCTGCTGCCCGACTAATCCACCTGTCCCCCCGCTATTCTCCGGCCTCTCCCCTCTGTCAATCCCTTCACTGGCTCCCCATTGCCCAGAGACTCCAGTACAAAACCCTAACCATGACGTACAAAGCCATCCACAACCTGTCTCCTCCTTACATCTGTGACCTCATCTCCCGGTACTTTCCTACACGCAACCTCCGATCCTCACAAGATCTCCTTCTCTACTCCCCTCTTATCTCCTCTTCCCACAATCGTATACAAGATTTCTCTCGCGTATCACCCCTACTCTGGAACCCTCTACCACAGCACATCAGACTCTCACCCACCATCGAAACCTTCAAAAAGAATCTGAAGACCCACCTCTTCCGACAAGCCTACAACCTGCAGTAACCACCGATCGACCAAACCGCTGCATGACCAGCTCTACCCTCACCTACTGTATTCTCACCCATCCCTTGTAGATTGTGAGCCTTCACGGGCAGGGTCCTCTCTCCTACTGTACCAGTTATGACTTGTATTGTTCAAGATTATTGTACTTGTTTTTATTATCTATACCCCTCCTCACTTGTAAAGCGCCATGGAATAAATGGCGCTATAACAATAAATAATAATAATAATAATAATGAGGTAATGACATGCTTAGGAAGCTGACAGTACATGGAGGTACGTGGCTAGTTGACTGGAGGGTCAACACTTGGCTTCTCCAAATTTCTCCATGGAGGCCAGTGCCCGAAGGATCCCAATTCCGGCTTCACCAAATGTATCCATGGGGCTCAGGTGACCGGTGGCCCCAAATACTGGCTTCCCCAAATGTATCCATGGGTTCAGTGATGGTCAATGGAGCAGATCTGTGTTCTTCTAGCCAGCACCGTGGACCCCTAAGCTCACATCCTGCAGAAAGTGAAATCTGTGTCCCTCTTGATGGAACCATGTTATCCTGCCTTTTGCTCTGGCAAGTCACTTGATTCTTCATGCAGAATGAAAAAAAATCCTTTTTATACCCAAATCTGTGGCTCAGGTCATCATCCACAGATCAGGGGGCAGG
This sequence comes from Ranitomeya variabilis, assembly GCF_051348905.1. NCBI lineage: Eukaryota > Metazoa > Chordata > Amphibia > Anura > Dendrobatidae > Ranitomeya > Ranitomeya variabilis. The sequence continues at coordinate 748,691,182 of NC_135235.1, read as the reverse complement.
TGGGATGAGTTTAACTCTCAGAGTTTAAGCATTTAATCAATCTGCATAGTTCGTCCTTCTCTGTTTTGCAGGTCAACAAGCTAGCAGACATGGAACAATGTGTAATCAACATATTAACAAATATCGATTGTTCCATGACCCTGCGTCTCTGTCCTCCAGAAATAATAGACAATAAGATACAACAAACCTCAACTTAAAAGTCAACATCCAGGCTCCTACAAACAATAGTCTGTGTTTCTTGACCAACCAAAGAAAAACAGATAGATTCTAAAGTCAACATAAAGATAGCAGCATATGTCCCTGTGCCTCCTGAATATACATCTGGATAATTACTATTAAATGTTGTGTCATCAAAGATACCTGAGAGTGAGGCATTGTCCTAAGGTTAGATATTGAATGGTTTCAATAGAAGACCAATGACCAATAACCAAAATATCTCATGATGACCATATTCTCACATACTGCAGGATACCTGAGTAATAATCCTGAGGTTGGACATCGAATGGGCCAACAGAAGATCGATGACCAATAACTAAATTATCTTAAGGTGACCAGGCTCTCATATACTGCAGGACTCATCTTTTCCAACAGGAGTTGATAAGATGTTATCTCTTCCCATCAACACCCAAAAATAATGGTCCCATTTATTTTTATAGTATGGTGGCAAAGAACATGATGGATCTTACATTACCTCTTATGTCTTGTGAGTAACTGTGTTTCAGTCAAGCATGAGAATCAAGAATTTGAGATGTAAGACCCATACCATCCAGGATACCTGAGAATGAACCATTGTTCTGAGGTTGGACATCGAGTAGCTCCAACGGGATACGAATAAACAAAATATCTCTTGAAGACTATGTTCTTATACACTACAAAACTGACCTTCTCCAACATTTATTTTTTTTAGGATGAACTCCAAGACCATGATGGACATTACCTACACCAATATGGTCAATTGTCTCAGTTGAGCACTCGTTCGCTGGTGTTACATACTTTACGTTATTTCACCTCCACTCTTCGTGTTATCTGTACACATCTGGATCACCATTATGATGGACCAGCTATGAAGATGTCACATAATGATTAGATAACTTTACCAAGGTAAGTCTTTGCCTAGCTTTTGGATTTTGCATTTGTCTTGCTCTATAGGAGTAGTCAACCATTTTCTGGTTACATCTCCATCTCCATCTCCTCTTTTGGTTCTTCTCTACTTTCCTGTTGTTGGCTTTGCAATGAACGTGATTATACAAATCCAGATTGCCCACCCACGAAACCAATAGACTGAGGAGTAGACCTGGGATTCCAACTAGTAAAGTCCAAGAATGGGGATCTTCCTCAGACCTGGAATCGCATGAAAGTGCTAGGGGTCCACTTCTCCAATGAGGACTCTGGTAGACTTTGAATTTGGGTGTGTCTAATCTCAGCACACCATACCACAACTGGAGAAACTGTTTCATGATTGGTCAAGATTGAGGAACATACACAGCTCAGTATCTGATATCCAATATTGTTTTTCGTGAGCTTGAGAGAATTTATAGATTTTCCTACAATGAAATCCAATAAGAGCTCAATTAACCTCCCGTCCTATCTCTCCAAGTGTTATAAAATACTCCTTGCCAGAGAATCCTGGCGGCACCATTGGCTTTATCCGAGCTTTGGCATCATAAAGGATAGGAACGTCTCTAGAGATTAACAGCTACAATGGGATAACAAGTGACATCATGTTGTTTTGTGGGAAAGATACGAGGCCACGAACTCGAAAGAGTGACTTACGACAATTTTTATAGACCGCTTCTTGGATAATTATTTCCTGAGACAGTTATCTGTCACAAGGTTTAGCAGATATTAAGACATCCTGCCCGAGATGATTAGTCTTTTTTCCTAGAGATACGGTGAGATGTTACTAAGATGCCAATATGCCCCCTTTAAAGGAAAAAATGTTTCCTGGAGAGGTTTTCATTCAACAAGAACATCTACTGGATTTCCCTTGAACATTCAACCAGTCGTCAGAGGAGTAACAAAAGGGACCATGAAGGAAGGTGGCCCACCAACACCAGCGTCTATTTCGCCTGTATGTGCATCCGAGGTACATTCAGCTGAATTGTATTGTGGCGGAGAGACCTGCCCGATCCCTGCACTGCAATACACTCCGCCGGCCAATCAGAGAGGCCCAGGATGAGGGACATTATTACTGGAAGGGCTCAGGGGTGGGGACATTATTAAGGAAGGAGCTCAGGATGGTGGACATTATTACAGGATGAGGGATATTATCACTTGAAGGGGCCTATGATAATGGGCAATGCACTTCATCGGCTAATCAGAGAGGCCAAGGATGGGGGACATTATTACAGGAAGGGGCTCATGATGGGGGGCATTATCACAGAATGGGGCCCAGGATTGGAGACATTATTACAGGAAGGAACTCAGAATGGGGGACCTTATTACAGGGAGGGGCACAGGATGGGAGATATTGTTACAGAAAGGGGCCCAGGATGGGGGACCTTATTACAGAAAGGGGCCCAGGATGTTAGACATTATTACAGGAAGTGGCGCATAATAAGATACATTATTACAGAAAGGGGCCTATGATGGGGGACATTATTACCGGAAGTGGTGCATGATGAGATATATTATTACAGAAAGGGGCCTGTGTTGGGGGACATTATTACCGGAAGTGGTGCATGAGGAGAGACATTATTACAGAAAGGGGCCCATGATGGGGGACATTATTACCGGAAGTGGTGCATGAGGAGAGACATTATTACAGAAAGGGGCGCAGAATGGGGAACATTATTACAGGAAGTGGCACAGGATGGGGGACATTATTACAGGAAGTGGCACAGGATGGGGGACATTATTACAGGAAGTTGCCAGGACATTATTACAGGAAGTGGCACAGGTTGAGGGCATTATTACAAGATGAGGCCCAGGATGAGGGATATTATTACTTGAAGGGGCCTATGATAAGGGGCAATACACTCCATCCGCTAATCAGAGATGCCAAGGATGGGGGACATTACTACAGGAAGGGGCCCTGGATTCGAGACATTAGTACTAGAAAGGGCCCAGCGTGGGAGACATTATTATGTGAAGAGCCTCATGATGGGGGGCATTATTACAGAATAAGGCCCAGGACTGGAGACATTATTACGGGAAGGAACTCAGAATGGAGGACCTTATTACAAGGAGGGGCACAGGATGGGAGATATTATTACAGAAAAGGGCCCAGGATGGGGACATTATTACAGAAAGGGGCCCAGGATGGGAGACTTTATTACAGGAAGTGGCGCATGATGAGAGACATTATTACAGAAAGGGGCCCATGATGGGGGACATTATTACAGGAAGGAGCACATGATGAGAGACATTATTACAGAAAGGGGCCCATGATGGGGGACATTATTACAGGAAGGGGCACATGATGAGGACATTATTACAGAAAGGGGCCCATGATGGGGGACGTTATTACTGGAAGGGGCACATGATGAGAGAGTCATTATTACAGAAAGGGGCCCATGATGGGGGACATTATTACTGGAAGGGGCACATGATGAGAGAGTCATTATTACAGAAAGGGGCCCATGATGGGGGACATTATTACTATTACAGGAAGGGGAACATGATGAGGACATTATTACAGGAAGTGGCACAGGATGAGAACATTATTACAGGAAGGGGTCAGGACGGGGATGTTATTACAGGAAGTGTCACAGGATGGGGACATTATTACAGGAAGTGGCCTATAATGGGGGTCATTATTACTGGAAGGAGTCGAGGATAGAAGACATTATTACAGGAAGAGGCCCAGGATGGGGGATAATGCTACATGCGGAGGCAAACACGGATGTCTATATAAGATCTAGAAAGATATAAGGGCCCAAACATGTGAACCACATACATGCGGGGGCCCGAGTACAAATTTTGCACTATTACTATGCATACTACCCACTGACTGTGACATCACTGTGTGCACTACCCCTTATCCAGAGCACCGAACCGTCCCAGATCCAGCTGGACGGTCCCAATTTGGGGGAGCTGTCTTGATTTGGGGAAGTTGTCCAACCGTCCCGGGAGGTCAGAGCAATGTCCCAACTTCTGCTCATACTGTGCGATGTCTACTCTCCTGCCATATCTCGAGGGTAGAGATTTCATGAAATCACATCCACTTTTAGACCGTGTTCACATGTAGCGTAAATGCTACGTTTTTTCTGCTACTTTTTTTGCCTTAGAGACACAAAACAGAAGACCTCATATAGCGAAGGTAAAAGTGAGACAACACAAGTTCTGGCAACGAGAAGCTAAACCCACAAGTCCCAGCCTTTCCGGATGCAGCAGACAGTCCTGGATCAGGGTCTATGCCCGGAGGCCCCGGGTGTCTACTGAATGTCCCTCACTGCTAAAGCCGCCTCTGATATCTCCTCCTCCTGCTGGGGTAGAAAGAAGTGGTAAATGGGGAAGACATGGGGGTTTGGCATGGTCAAAATGTGCCGTCCTTTGACCCAGTGACCACAGGACTCCATTTCTCTCTCGTGTCTTGACCTTGTATTATTGAGCGATCCTCTCCCACCATGGTCGCATCCGTCTTGGACGGTTCTTCGTGTTGAGCGTTGGTCCAAGGACCTTGTTTGGATGTGTCATTGAGGAAATGATCTTTCTTCTCGCTGGCAAAATAATTGTCTCCATATTTTGTTTATGACTTGAGTTTACTACCCAGAGATTTCTCCGTTCTGCGTTAATCTTCCCGGTGACTCATGGGATTTAGGAATTATTAGCAGTTAAGATGCACAAGTTCAATGCAAAGAAGATAATGATGTCATTTACGAGGTATGAACGCCGCACCCCGATGTCCTGTCGGGAGGCAGACCGGGCTACCAATTCTGTGTTTTTGGATTACGTACAAGAGTTTATTGTGTTTATATTTTATTTTGATCTCTCCGGGAGTCGTCTGCAAATATTACACCACCCCCTTCAAAGTTTTAGACTAAAACAATGGGAAGAGAGTGTTTGTGACTCTGTATGGTGGAGCTGGCTAGGCTCCTTTAAATGAGGCGGCCTTGATCAGGGCTAGTGTCTACCCATCACATCACAAGCCCAAAGCACTAGGAGTCTCAAAAAGCCCAATGGGCCCAGTTATCCAATTTTACACGGTGCTAATGCCCTAAAAATTAACACTGAGGCGTGTAACTAGAAGAGGTCAACGTTTGAGTTAGGGAGGTGACTGAAGACCCCATGAAGGCTCCCTTACTCTAAAACGTCCATTCTGGTGGAAATCTGTCCCCTTTTGCCATCCATTTCACAGGAATGTCCTGGAAAAATTGGGATGGTTGGCAGTTGTCATAGAAAATATTAGGATCCCTGAAGCCACTAGTGAGGGGGGCATTCACCCACCTCCTCTCTCTCTTTTGCAATAGGAAAAGAGCTTGCAATCTAAGCTGCCCTTAAGTAGAATTGCCTAGTTGACATATAGGAAATTACATATAATTGGAGAGTGACAAATCTAATTAACGTAAATCTCCTTTTGATTCTGTGGACTCCTGCAGTGCATATTTTTCATAACGGTGACACCTGTCTACAAGCCCCAAATCAATAGTGGCAAGATTGCTGCTACCAGCCATGTCATGTCTACTATATATGGAAAGGTAAAATCCCGATAAAAAATATGGCTGCTATCTCGAACTTCTACGATCGTCGGGAGGGGAGATATTGTTAATGTTGGGAATTTCAAAAAATGTAGAAGGTCTGAGAACATCCTGCAACCCATCCCACGTGAGGTCATCACGATGGGGGGTATAATTCAGGTGCTGATAAAAGGTCAAGGCAAATTATGATCTGTGTTCATGTAGAGAGCTACATATTAGTATATGCATGATTACCGTTAACCGGATGTTTTCCAATCAAAGTGCTCTCCTTCGCTAAGCTGAATCATCTCTGTGATTGGGGTAGTAAGTTGTTTGTTAATCCTGTTTTTTCATGTAATTGTATACACCTTATTGTCTTATCCACTTTGTAAAGTCTTTTGCTTATTTTGTTACAAACACTGCCTATCGTTCTGGATTAAAAATGCAATTTAATAGTTCTGTTCCTTTTGTTCTGTAACCCGCACCCTGAATCCATACGCTACCAGAACCAGAACTAGTCAACCAGTCAGCTTGTTTAAAAATGACTGGTGGTGGCAGCAAGTAGTTCTTGGGTTATTGTGGAGCCAGCCATGACTATACCGGGGGTATATACACATATTCCATATGTGGGAATCAAAGGTGTATATACCATACACTCACTGTTAGTTTCCTGATAACTGGCTTAAGTGGAAACAGCCACAGCCTCCTCCATTAATCGGAGGTTAACTGTATAACTGTCCTGACGATAGAGGGCAGCAGAGGGCTGTTTGTGACACAAAAATAACAGCGTCGGTGGTTCACTTATGACCCCTTTGGCTGCGATCTTAGATAATTGGAGGCAGTGGTGAGATCTGCTTGGTCTCTCTGGTGTCTTGTCTCCTTTGACAGCAGTTTTGATGTCTTTTGTGCAAATAGGGTGCTTGGACCTGTTTGGAGCCACTCACAGCCCGTTATGTGTTGGATCCATGCTTTGTGAGATTTTATTGGAAGGGTTTAAGTTATTTAAGCTTCTGACTGAGGATAATGATTAGTAGGGTATCACCCAAAATATATATAGTGACCTTGAGGTGATGTCCTTTCTCTTTTCTCATGTTCTCCTACCTTCCCAGACCATCATGGCGACTTCCACCAGCTGAAGAAGAAAAATATAACTTCTCACAACTCCATACAGTAATATATATAAAGTAATAACGCCCCGAGTGTACTCTTATTATTATTATTATTAAAAATATTGTTATGGAGGCAACATGAAAAAGTAATAATGCCTCTTAAGTACTCCCCAAAAAGTAACAATGTCCCCTCCAAAACAAAATCATACTCAACCCAACAAACTCACCATCTGAGTTTTCTCCTTGGCTAAGAGTCACATCCTCGCACCATCTGCAATCGGGACACTGACGTCCTATGCGGCCCCCAACGAAAAATTGGGACTGTTGGCAGTTGTCATAGAAAACATTAAGATCCCTTAAGCCACTAGTGAGGGGGCACTCACCGCTCTCCCCCTCTCTTTTGCAATAGGACAAGAGCTTGCGGTCTAAGGTACAGAGCAACCTGCGGCTTTCAAGATGGAGAGTGGTGGCTCAGGTAGCCCATGGCTCGAATCTCTCCAAGACTACAATATAGTTGGGGTGGAGGTCGACCGAGTGAGTGGACTGCGGTCGACCACTTCCCCGATTCCCACTAGTAGCTATCCTACTGCCCAAAAGATATCCCCCCTTTACAATTCTCCAGCCGGCAGAATCAAAAGACCGCTCAACGGCCCAAACATCAGCCATGTCTGCGACCCCCAAAGTGTGGCACCTCTCATGTTTGTGCGGAGTGACTCCTTATACCTGACGACAGCTGGACCCCGTCACCTGGATAAGCCGCCGTCATGTCCTTGTTTTTACAAAAGGTTTTACTGCACGTCTCCGCTTGTAAGAAGAGAATATTCTAAAATATACGAAGCGCACCCATAAAACAAACAGAGGACGAAGTGTAAATATACAGGGACATGGGGGGCAGCGCTGAGGGGCCGGCAGCACACAGCGCAGGTTGTGGATACACGGGATGGACAAGTGGGATACGGCACACAGACAGATGGCTCTGCGCTCATTGTAGTCACCGACATCATGGAAATACAATGTCATCTGTGGAATCCTGGAAACAATGTATAGAAATGTGAGAAAGAGGAGACAAAACATGGACCAAGGCGGGGAGAGGATTATATCACATATACCGCAGGATGTCATTCTCTGCCGGCAGGAATGTAAAACCGCCACCCAGCGAAAAACAAGTGCACCTTAAAGGAGAACTGCACTACAATACTATCTATATAACCACTGTAATACTGCTCCTATGTGCAAGCATAAAACAACTATAATACTGCTCCTATATACAAGAATATAACTACTATAATACTGCCAGTATGTACAAGAATATAACTACTATAATACGGCTCCTATGTATAAGAATATAACTACTATAATACTGCTCCTATGTACAAGAATATAACTACTATAATACTGCCCCTATGTGCAAGAATATAACTACTATAATACTGCCCCTATGTACAAGAATATACCTACTATAATACTGCTCCTATATACAAGAATATAACTACTATAATACTGCCCCCTATGTACAAGAATATAACTACTATAATACTGCCCCTATGTGCAAGCATAAAACAACTATAATACTGCTCCTATATACAAGAATATAACTACTATAATACTGCCCCTATGTACAAGAATATAACTACTATAATACTGCCCCTATGTGCAAGAATATAACTACTATAATACTGCCCCTATGTACAAGAATATACCTACTATAATACTGCTCCTATGTACAAGAATATAACTACTATAATACTGCCCCCTATGTACAAGAATATAACTACTATAATACTGCTCCTATGTACAAGAATATAGCTACTATAATACTGCTCCTATGTACAAGAATATAACTACTATAATACTGCCCCTATGTACAAGAATATAACTACTATAATACTGCTCTTATGTACAAGAATATAACTACTATAATACTGCCCCTATGTACAAGAATATAACTACTATAATACTGCTCCTATGTATAAGAATATAACTACTATAATACTACTCCTGTGTACAAGAATATAACTACTATAATACTGCTCCTATGTACAGGAATAGAACTACTATAATACTGCCCCTATGTACAAGAATATAACTACTATAATACTCCTCCTATGTACAAGAATATAACTACTATAATACTGCCCCTATGTACAAGAATATAACTACTATAATACTGCTCCTATGTATAAGAATATAACTACTATAATACTACTCCTGTGTACAAGAATATAACTACTATAATACTGCCCCTATGTATAAGAATATACCGTATTTTCCGGCGTATAAGACGACTTTTTAACCCCCGAAAATCTTCTTAAAAGTCGGGGGTCGTCTTATACGCCGGGAATCGACTTGTACGCCGGTGTATATGGTGGGTGGGGAGGGGGAGTGATCCTGATGACGAGGGGGCGTCTCACAGGAAAGTGAGTAATCCCCATTACCTTATCCTAGCGGTGCAGCGTGGGGGTGTCAGTGCTGGGAGCGGCGGCGGCTGCTGTGTTCTGGTGCGGCGGCTCCTCTTCTGTGTGGGGCCTCTGTGCTGTGGGGTGGCGGCGGCAGCAGCGTATCTTTATCCAGTTGGGGCTCCTCCGGCATCTCCTTAGCCCTGGAGGCCCCGCCGCAACTCCATCGGTGCAATGTGGTGGCCTCCGGGAAAATGGCCGCTGCTCAGATTCAGATCTCGTGTCCCGAGATTTCGGGACGAGATCTGAATCTGAGCAGCGGCCATTTTCCCGGAGGCCACCGCATCGCACCTATTGAGCTGCCTCCGGGAAAATGGCCGCTGCATTGCACTCATGGAGTTGCGGCGGGGCCTCCAGGGCTAAGGAGATGCCGGAGGAGCCCCAACTGGATAAAGATATGCCGCCGCCACCGCCACCGCCACCGCCACCGCACAGCACAGAGGCCCCACACAGAAGAGGAGCCGCCGCACCAGAGCACAGCAGCCGCCGCACCAGAGCACAGCAGCCGCCGCCGCCACTCCCAGCACTGAGACCCCCACGCTGCACCGCTACGATAAGGTAATGGGGGATACTCACTTTCCTGTGAGACGCCCCCTCGTCATCAGGATCACTCCCCCCCCCCCCCCCCCCCAAAAGGCACATATTCACCGGCCCTATAAGACGACATAGGGTGTATAAGAAGACCCCCGACTTTTAAGAAGATTTTATATTTTAACTGGTAAAGTTGGGGGGTCGTCTTATACGCCCAGTCGTCTTATACGCCGGAAAATACGGTAACTACTATAATACTGACCATATATACAAGAATATAACTACTATAATAGTGTCCCTATGCACAAGAATATAACTACTATAATACTGCCCCTATGTACAAGAATATAACTACTATAATACTGCCCCTATGTACAAGAATATAACTACTATAATACTGCCCCTATGTACAAGAATATAACTACTATAATACTGCTCCTATGTACAAGAATATAACTACTATAATACTGCCCCTATGTACAAGAATATAACTACTATAATACTGCTCCTATATACAAGAATATAACTACTATAATACTGCTCCTATGTACAAGAATATAACTGCTATAATACTGCTCCTATGTACAAGAATATAACTACTATAATACTGCTCCTATGTACAAGAATATAACTACTATAATACTGCTCCTATGTACAAGAATATAACTACTATAATACTGCCCCTATGTACAAGAATATAACTACTATAATACTGCCCCCTATGTACATGAATATAACTACTATAATACTGCCCCCTATGTACAAGAATATAACTACTATAATACTGCCTCCTATATACAAGAATATAACTACTATAATACTGCCCCTATGTACAAGAATATAACTACTATAATACTGCCCCTATGTACAAGAATATAACTACTATAATACTGCCCCTATGTACAAGAATATAACTACTATAATACTGCCCCTATATACAATAATATAACTACTTTAATACTACCCCTATGTACAGGAATATAACTACTATAATACTGCTCCTATGTACAAGAATATAACTACTATAATACTGCTCCTATGTACAAGAATATAACTACTATAATACTGCCCCTATATACAAGAATATAACTACTATAATACTGCCCCTATGTACAAGAATATAACTACTATAATACTGCCCCATATGTACAAGAATATAACTACTATAATACTGCCTCTATGTACAGGAATATGACTACTATAATACTGCCCCTATGTACAAGAATATAACTACTATAATTGCAGCGCCCCAGAGTCCTGGTCGTTGCAGTACTGTGGCTCCGCCACTATGGGGAGCCATGGTGCGTCCGATGGCACTGAAGGAGTTCATCTGATCAGGTATCACAGACACCAATACATTTCACAGCCGGGCCTCCGGGGGGAGCTAAGGGTGCTATTCATTAGGCCACTCCCCACCATAGTGGGTAAACTGGGGGTCAGGCAGGAAGTTAGATTAGAAGCTGACTGGATTGAACGAAGCAACACCTTGTGGCAGAGGGTGTTGTGGAGGAAGAGACAGTAGGGTCTCTGCCAGGGGTGGGATCCTGGCAGAGGCTTGGCATTGGAAAGAACGTAACGGGACCGTGCCTGCTCAGAATAGCGGCGGTGCCCCAAGAAAGGACTAGAAGCGAGATAGATTGTGCGGAGTGAGAAACGAGATCAAGCAATAGGAGAATTCCAGTAGGGGTCGTGCTGTAAGACCGGAGCAACACCCTACTGAGGCGCATTACCGGTGGCCGGAACGCCGAGGGAGTATTATAACATTCAGCTTCAAGCAATACTCTAAACAGCGGCAGGACAGTCAGTTTGAGGCGGGCTGTCTAACACATATCACCTATGAAGTCTTGGGAGGCAATTGCGGGAGAGGGGCGTCTCTAGGGTCCCGGAAGAACTCCAGGCCTATCCGACAAACGGGTGCCGTTCCAACTGTAACATCAGGAAGGGACGGGAGATTAGAAGAACATCATTTAATCGAGTTGTGAGGGAACTTAAGAAACAGACACAATGGTTGTGGGGTACTTTCCGTAAGCACAGCAGGGAAGGACTACAACACATAGCGCTAAGAAGGAAGGCACCGATTTCCACCTGTGAAGTGAACTCTGGAGGTGCCATTGGACCGGCCGGACTTGCGCAGCTTGGTGAACCGTATTCTGGACTGAGGACTCAGAGATCTCCAGTAAAGAGGTAAAGAGACTGCAACCTGGTGTCCTCGTTATTTACCGCGACCTGCACCCCACAACTGCACCGTTACAACACGACTTATTGCACCGGACGTCCCCCACTGACAGACAGGGCCACGGACCGGGTCTAGCCACCGTGACAACCCCAGGACTGAGACCCAGAGGCCCGGCTCCGGGTACCCCTCGGCCCTGCGGCGGTGTGGGGGCGCTCCGCAGACTTGGCGTCACGAACAGGATCTACTTAAGCCTGAAGAATCAGGTCATGTGTGCCTAGAGACTGTGATTTGTTGTGTTTGGACTGTACTTTATTAAGAGGACTGTGTGTTGTGCCATTTGCCGCCAAAATCCGCCGCCATTGTAGCGCTGAGGAGAGCGCAGGAAGAGAAGAGGGGCGTGGAGTAGGCGTAGACAAGCTGGAGAGCGCGAAAGATAATGGCCGCCCAGTCTAAATACTTCTGCACGGTGAGGACGTGTCCGTCAGCGGCAGAGATCCGCCTCCTAATCCTTAATGGAGGGCGGAGATCGAGAAAACGACACCGCCCACGAAGGAGAGAGCGGGAAAGAGACCCGGAAGCGACCCACGTGGAGGACGCCATGGCCAGCAGCTCTGAAGCCGACAGTGGGGTTGAAGTGGAAATCTCCCCCGACTACCCGGATGAGCACAGCAGCCCGTCTTCCGTGGACAACACCAGATTCCTGAGGGCCGAAATGGAGGATTTATTTAACCAACTTCTCCAACTGAATGTGGAGGTCCAGGCTCCGCACCGGGCGGCGCCGGAAGAAGATCCTCAGCCGCTGAGACCCTTGCTGACCCTGCCGGAGGAACCCGTTGCGGAAGAAGAACCTCCACTGGCGGGTGAGTCCGCCGACCCCGTCCCGCTGGCCGAGGGTTTGCTGGTGGGTCCCGTAGCAGCGCCCCCTCCCTCGGGGACCCATCGACTCCAGCGCCTGCTGCCATGGGAGGAAGCCACGGGCATGGAACACCGTATGCGAGCCCCAATCACCCCTACTCCCCTGCTGTGTGAGATCCACGCGGAGCGCACGGTGTGCCGCTGGGTGAACCCTGGGTCCGATCTTATGGGGTTCCCTGGGGTGGAGACCCAGGAGGGAGAGAGGGTGCAGGCCCTAAGCTGGGGAGAATATCAGGCCCAGCTACAGCAGCGGTGGAGGGAGAAGGACGAGGCGTACCAGGCCGGGCTGGAGGCTTGCCATCGGAAGGACCTGGCCGTGAAAGACCGGGCCCGCAAGGACCCCACCGCTCCCCAGGCCCCGCGCAGGCAGGGCATCGTCACCACCTTTAAGCTCCGAGGAGGCTGGGGCTTCATTAAAGAGCCGGGGCTGTATGCAGAGGTTTTTGTCAACCGCCGGGATGTGGAGTCGCACCTCAGAGAGGGTCACCCTGATCGAGACCTCTACCCGGGGGACAGCGTCATTTACACCAGGCATTTTGGGGAGAAGGGGTGGTTTGCTTTGAACGTGCGCAGGGAGAAGCTGGCCCCTGTAGCCAAAGTGCCACCGTGTGACCGACCTGTGACCACCTTGGTCACCCCCACCTGTATGCCAACGGAAACTGTGGCCTGCAGTCTGACCCCCACCACCACCACTATGGTGGCCAAGGAGGCGCCCCTTCGAGTGACCGGTGTTCCTGCTGTGCCAGCACAGAGAGAAGTGGGAACACAGACTTTGATCACCGCACACGACCTGGTTGTGCAACAGCCCCGAACCCATGGGGTGTACCTGGCAGCGGGAGTGGACTTGGAACCTGGACTGCAGGGGTTCACCCGCCAGGTGGCGCCTCGTGGGGGATTCTGAGAATGAGTAAGCATGGCTGCTTTGAAAATGTAAATAGTTACTGTTCCTGATTGTTTGTTACTAAACCCGTCCAGGGTTAACAATTTATGGATCCCTTAGTTGACCCGGGATCCTTATTGTTTGTTTTTCTACAGTTTTGCACAAGTATTACAAACTGAGAAATCATGAACAGTGCATGATCCAAACTTTCCTGTAAATAGTTTGCACCTTATTAAAGGCGCTTCCTACTGGTTTTATTTAAAGACTCTTTGCGAAGATACCGTTCTGGAACCTTTGCTGAACAAAGACTGGTAGGCTGAGAAGACGAGCTACCTCAGAAAGACTTGATCCTCTTTTAAAGGGGATGTCCAACAGCGTACTTACGAGAGATACTGTTTTAAGAACAGTAATGCCATGATAATGTTGGAATGAGAAAAGTTGTATGTGTTTTAACTAGTTAAATGTAAAGAAATACTGATGATGATGCTCTGGAAGAAATGTAACTGTTTTGCATATAAGAAAGTAATAATGAAGGTGAGGATAGAAGGTAAACCCTGAGTCCCCATAGAAAGTTAATAATGTGTTACTAAGGACAGAAAGTGAACCCGTAGGGGTTAGTGAGTGAGTCCTAATAGGAGCCAAGTAGAGCCGGCTCCATGTTCTCTAATTGAAAGGAATGTTATGTCTATACCATGTATAGTAGAGAAAGGCAGTAGGCCCTGGCTGGACGGGGCGGTCCTGTAAAAGAAAGGAGAGGCAGTAGGTCTGGTGCCATAGGGACAGGCGGTCCTGCAGGTTCAAAGTAGGAGAATGAAAAGTTAACTTGCCCTGTAATGTGATTATGGGAAGGCCTTTAGCGAGCTAGGAGTGTATGTTCCTTGAAGGCAATGTTAAATTATTGTTCATTAAATTGCACTTAGTAGAATACCCGGTTGGGTAATGAGAGTTAATTGTAGCCTGTTGCTATGATATTTAATTATGTTTGTAACGTTCAAGTGTCCTTACCTCCCATAAAGGGAAGCCTGTTCAAGTATACTTATTGTCATTGCACTCAACAAAATTGCATGTCTTTTTGCTAACTTGTATTGTTGTTTTCTTCCCAGTCCCGGAGTACTGTGTTTAACCAGGGGGGAGTGCAGCGCCCCAGAGTCCTGGTCGTTGCAGTACTGTGGCTCCGCCACTATGGGGAGCCATGGTGCGTCCGATGGCACTGAAGGAGTTCATCTGATCAGGTATCACAGACACCAATACATTTCACAGCCGGGCCTCCGGGGGGAGCTAAGGGTGCTATTCATTAGGCCACTCCCCACCATAGTGGGTAAACTGGGGGTCAGGCAGGAAGTTAGAAGAGAAAGCTGACTGGATTGAACGAAGCAACACCTTGTGGCAGAGGGTGTTGTGGAGGAAGAGACAGTAGGGTCTCTGCCAGGGGTGGGATCCTGGCAGAGGCTTGGCATTGGAAAGAACGTAACGGGACCGTGCCTGCTCAGAATAGCGGCGGTGCCCCAAGAAAGGACTAGAAGCAAGATAGATTGTGCTGAGTGAGAAACGAGATCAAGCAATAGGAGAATTCCAGTAGGGGTCGTGCTGTAAGACCGGAGCAACACCCTACTGAGGCGCATTACCGGTGGCCGGAACGCCGAGGGAGTATTATAACATTCAGCTTCAAGCAATACTCTAAACAGCGGCAGGACAGTCAGTTTAAGGCGGGCTGTCTAACTCATATCACCTATGCAGTCTTGGGAGGCAATTGCGGGAGAGGGGCGTCTCTAGGGTCCCGGAAGAACTCCAGGCCTATCCGACAAACGGGTGCCGTTCCAACTGTAACATCAGGAAGGGACGGGAGATTAGAAGAACATCATTTAATCGAGTTGTGAGGGAACTTAAGAAACAGACACAACGGTTGTGGGGTACTTTCCGTAAGCACAGCAGGGAAGGACTACAACACATAGCGCTAAGAAGGAAGGCACCGATTTCCACCTGTGAAGTGAACTCTGGAGGTGCCATTGGACCGGCCGGACTTGCGCAGCTTGGTGAACCGTATTCTGGACTGAGGACTCAGAGATCTCCAGTAAAGAGGTAAAGAGACTGCAACCTGGTGTCCTCGTTATTTACCGCGACCTGCACCCCACAACTGCACCGTTACAACACGACTTATTGCACCAGACGTCCCCCACTGACAGACAGGGCCACGGACCGGGTCTAGCCACCGTGACAACCCCAGAACTGAGACCCAGAGGCCCGGCTCCGGGTACCCCTCGGCCCTGCGGCGGTGTGGGGGCGCTCCGCATAATACTGCCCCTATGTACAGGAATATAACTACTATAATACTGCCCCTATGTACAAGAATATAACTACTATAATACTGCCCCTATGTACAAGAATATAACTACTATAATACTGCTCCTATGTACAAGAATATAAATACTATAATACTGCCCCTATGTACAAGAATATAACTACTATAATACTGCCCCTATGTACAAGAATATAACTACTATAATACTGCTCCTATGTACAAGAATATAACTACTATAATACTGCCCCTATGTACAAGAATATACCTACTATAATACTGCTCCCTATGTACAAGAATATAACTACTATAATACTGCCCCCTATGTACAAGAATATAACTACTATAATACTGCCCCTATGTACAAGAATATAACTACTATAATACTGCTCCTATGTACAAGAATATAACTACTATAATACTGCCCCTATGTACAAGAATATACCTACTATAATACTGCTCCCTATGTACAAGAATATAACTACTATAATACTGCCCCTATGTACAAGAATATAACTACTATAATACTGCCCCCTATGTACAAGAATATAACTACTATAATACTGCTCCTATGTACAAGAATATAACTACTATAATACTGCTCCTATGTACAAGAATATAACTACTATAATACTGCCCCTATGTACAAGAATATAACTACTATAATACTGCTCCCTATATATATGAATATAGCTACTATTATTATTATTATTATTTATTATTATAGCGCCATTTATTCCATGGAGCTTTACATGTGAGGAGGGGTATACATAATAAAAACAAGTACAATAATCTTGAACAATAGAAGTCACAACTGGTACAGTAGGAGAGAGGACCCTGCCCATGAGGGCTCACAATCTACTATAATACTGCCCGCTGTGTACAGGAATAATACTTATATACTGTGGATACTTCTGACATCTTGTAGTCTCCCTCCTTTGGCTGCTGTTCAGAATACATTTTTTCTCCTCTTTCTGCTCCGATCAGTCGGTTTCTCTTATTTCCTTCTTGTCGTCCTTTCTGCATTTTCCATAGTATTTGATGTTTGGTGAATGTCACATCTCAGTCTGTTTGCGGCTCTAGATGCTGAGTTCCATTACTATGTACATATTAGAAGACGATAACTGGAATGTGTCTAAGGCCGGTTTCACACGTCAGTGGCTCCGGTACGTGAGGTGACAGTTTCCTCACGTACCGGAGCCACTGACACACGTAGACACATTAAAATCAATGCATCTGTGCAGATGTCATTGATTTTTTGTGGACCGTGTCTCCGTGTGCCAAACACGGAGACATGTCAGTGTTCGAGGGAGCGCACGTATTACACGGACCCATGAAAGTCAATGGGTCCGTGTAAAACACGTACCGCACACGGACGTTCTCTGTGTGGCGTGCAGGAGACAGCGCTCCAGTAAGCGCTGTCCCCCCACATGGTGCTGAAGCCGCCATTCATATCTTCTGTGCAGCAGCGTTTGCTGTAAAGAAGATATGAATCATCCATTTTTTTAGAGGTATTTTTTGTTTAAACTAAAGCTCCATGTCCCCACCCCCTGTGCGCCCCCCCGCTGTTCTGAAAATACTCACCCGCCTCCCTCGTTGGCTGTCGCTGCTTCCTGTCCTGGCCGCACCTTCTACTGTATGCGGTCACGTGGGGCCGCCGATTACAGTCATGAATATGCGGCTCCACCTCCCATAGGGGTGGAGCCGCATATTCATTACTGTAAATGAGCGGCCCCACGTGACCGCATACAGTAGAAAGTGCGGCCAGGACAGGACACTGCGAGGGAGGCGGGTGAGTATTTTCAGAACAGCGGGGGGGGGGGGCGCACAGGGGGTGGGGACATGGAGCTTTAGTTTAAACACAAAATACCACTAAAAAAATGGATGATTCATATCTTCTTTACAGCAAACGCTGCTGCACAGAAGATATGAATCGCGGCTTCAGCACGATGCAGGGGACAGCGCTAAACTTTAGCGCTGTCTCCTGCACGCTCCGTGTGGTACCCAGTTGGCACACGGGCGGCACACGTGTGCCGCACGTATGGCCTACGTGAGCTCACGGGCACATGGACACGGATAACTCCGGTACCGATTTTTTCCGGTACCGGAATTATCTGGACGTGTGAGACTGCCCTAATGAAAAGTCCTGCAAAGGAAGCTGTATGTAAGCCAAACACCCATTCGATCAATCGTACTGTTTCAGCCAGTATGTCCAAGCCTATCATGCTGAGCCGTGTATCTAAGCCTCTTCTGTGTGATACTGACTGCTGAGCCGTGTATCTAATCCTGTCCTGAGTGATACTGACTGCTGAGCCGTGTATCTAATCCTATCCTGTGTGATACTGACTGCTGAGCCGTGTATCTAATCCTCTCCTGTGTGATTCTGACTGCTGAGCCATGTATCTAATCCTATCCTGTGTGATACTGACTGCTGAGCCGTGTATCTAATCCTCTCCTCTGTGATACTGACTGCTGAGCCATGTATCTAATCCTATCCTGTGTGATACTGACTGCTGAGCCGTGTATCTAATCCTCTCCTGTGTGATACTGACTGCTGAGCCATGTATCTAATCCTATCCTGTGTGATACTGACTGCTGAGCCGTGTATCTAATCCTATCCTGTGTGATACTGACTGCTGAGCCGTGTATCTAATCCTCTCCTGTGTGATACTAACTGCTGAGCCGTGTATCTAATCCTATCCTGTGTGATACTGACTGCTGAGCCGTGTATCTAATCCTCTCCTGTGTGATACTAACTGCTGAGCGGTGTATCTAATCCTCTCCTGTGTGATACTGACTGCTGAGCCGTGTATCTAATCCTCTTCTGTGTGATACTGACTGCTGAGCCATGTATCTAATCCTATCCTGTGTGATACTGACTGCTGATCTGTGTGTCTAATCCTCTCCTGTGTGATACTGACTGCGGAGCCGTGTATCTAATCCTATCCTGTGTGATACTGACTGCTGAGCCGTGTATCTAATCCTATCCTGTGTGATACTGTCTGCTGAGCCATGTATCTAATCCTATATTGTGTGATACTGACTGCTGAGCCGTGTATCTAATCCTATCTTGTGTGATACTGACTGCTGAGCCATGTATCTAATCTTCTCCTGTGTGATACTGACTGCTGAGTCGTGTATCTAATCCTCTCCTGCTTAATTATTCTGCTGAAGTGCTGAGCCGTGTATCTAATCCTCTCCTGTGTGATACTGACTGCTGAGCCGTGTATCTAATTCTTTCCTGTTATACTCTCTGCTGAGCCATGTATCTAATCCTCTCCTGTGTGATACTGACTGCTGAGCCGTGTATCTAATCCTATCCTGTGTGGTACTGACTGCTGAGCCGTGTATCTAATCCTTTCCTGTGTGATACTGACTGCTGAGCCGTGTATATAATCCTTTCCTGTGTTATACTCTCTGCTGAGCCATGTGTCTAATCCTCTCCTGTGTGATACTGACTGCTGAGCCGTGTATCTAATCCTATCCTGTGTGATACTGACTGCTGAGCCATGTATCTAATCCTTTCCTGCATCATGGTACCGCTCAGTACTACACCCCCTCGTGTGTTGCCGCTATTCCCCCACAGTTCACACTTCCCCTGGTGACCCCACTATTTGGCGTTGTAATGAGTGGTGTAGCACGGCCTTGATATCTCGGCTCGGATACATCCTCAGATCAGAGTCGGCGCGGTATCTCAGCCAGGATCTCCACGTTTCCGCTCGGTGGTCTCTCGCCTGGGACCTCTCACCACTGGATCAGTTCTTCTAGAACAAGAGCGACGTTGACGTTTCTCCACCGCTGAACCCAAGGAAGTGTCAAGCCTCTTGGCCGGAGCGCGGTCTGCCGGGGTTTCTCCAATTCTCTGCTCATTTAGTGTCGGCAAAAGAAGGAAAATAAATATTAGTTCAAGATACGATAATGTGATTAGGAATTGTACAAGCTTCGGGGAGAGGTGCAACCACGCTCCACATTAACCCAATCCTTGCCGAGCCGCAATGAGTCACTGGAACCAGACGTATCTTCTGCAGTCACGTCCAGAGCAGCGATCAAAGCATCACTTGCTTCCAGTTAGCTCTCAGGATGCCAACCTCACCTACTCCTGATGCCACTGGTTGATTGGGCGCTTGTATAGGTTTAGCTCTGCTGAGCCATGTGGTGGGACATCTAGTGTTACTTTTTGAAAGGGGTTAACGAAAAATTATGTCACCAACCTAACAGCGCCACATGTGCCCACAGGCTGTGTCAGAAATTGCAGCTTTACAACCCATTTGCAGGTGTTGGCTCTGATTTTTGAAGGGGGCGGACAATTAAATCTTTGATGAACTTCTCATTGAACTTTTGGCCACAGGCTTCCAAGACACTGTCCTGATGCCCAAAATGGTCAATCCTCCTCTGTATAATTAGCAACAGAGACCTTGACTCCTGTCCAATCAGGACAGTATCTGCATGGAAGGTATATGTTCTCGCCATGGTGGCTTGGGTTTTCTTCTCCTGGTACATAGGCTTCATTGAAAAAACTTTTTGAGGTTTCCATTTCGAAATGACACCACTAACTCCAAGATCATCTTCGACAATGCTACAATGCCACCCAAATCTTTACCATGATTCCTCTTAACCATTCAACATCATCATACACATGTGTGATATACTACCGACACTTAATGAGACCAGCACCCAATTCTTCCTCCTTCCATAGTGCCTCCATCAAGGTTGACCCTCTCGCCATGAGGAATCAGGTCAATAGGGACTTTACCAAAGAGGTAGGACCCTTGACTTCCATAGAGCTTTGAGGTCCAGCTCGGAATTTTTTTACAGTTTTCGTCAGAGTGTTGGTGTCAACCTTAGGTTGAAAAAAGCAAGGAAAGGATGAAATTGGCCGAGGGATTTGGCTTCCATGTCTACCACTGATCTTGCAAGGGATGTGAAGTCCTAAACCAGCGCCGGAAGGACTTGGAATGTGATTTTCTCCCTAGTTCTCATTCTAAAAACTATTAGACAGTGAATGCCCCACCACCACCACCCCATCCGAGCCGACTTGGGCTAGGAATGTTCAAAGTGTTTACAGGGAGATAAATTGCAGATGTATTTAATTACATATAACAATAGCTGCAGAGGAGAAAAAAAAGGAAACGCACAAAAAATCGTCTATAACATTTTTGTCTGATTACACAGCTCGATGTGGCGGATTGTCGAGTATAATGATTCACAAGCATGTAGTAGACATGGATTAACTCTTTCATCCAGGGGGTACTGTAATGAAGGCTAAGAAAAAAGTATGTCATGACATCACCGAGACACTTCATAGCCATGAGAATACAGCCTATAACTACACCAGAAACCAATGACATCACTAAGACACTTCATTTTCATGAGAATACAGCCTACAAATACACCAGGAACCAGTGAGATCACTGAGACACTTCATATTCATGAGAATACAGCCTATAACTACACCAGGAACCAGTGACATCACTGAGACACTTCATATTCATGAGAATACATCCTATAACTACACCAGGGACCAGTGACATCACTGAGACACTTCATATTCATGAGAATACATCCTATAACTACACCAGGGACCAGTGACATCACTGAGACACTTCATATTCATGAGAATACAGCCTATAACTACAAGAGGAATTAGTGACATCACTGAGACACTTCATATTCATGAGAATACAGCCTATAACTACACCAGGAACCAGTGACATCACTGAGACACTTCATATCCATGAGAATACAGCCTATAACTACACCAGGAACCAGTGACAACACTGAAACACTTCATATTCATGAGAATACAGCCTATAAATACACCAGGAACCAGTGACATCACCGGGTCTCACCGGGACTGATCTCCTCCCAGACTTCACCTCCATGGAGGAGGAAGAGAAACTACCAATAATATTGGGGGAAGATGAAAGTGCAGCGGCCATAGCAGCAGAATATGACAGTACCTGCCACAGACTAAGAGGAGCTTGATATGTCATGGACTCCTGTACCCCACCATAGACATGTCCCCTATCCTCTAGAAGGAGCCTGATATATCCTGGACCTCTATATGCCTCCCTACCCCACCCCCTATCCCCCTATTTTTTCCATATGCTTTGGCAATGCTAATATGTACTTAGTCCTGCCAATAAAGCTCATTTGAATTTGAATTTATTCATGAGAATACAGCCTATAACTACAGCAGGAACCAGTGACATCACTGAGACACTTCATGTTCATGAGAATACAGCCTATAACTACACCAGGAACCAGTGACATCAGTGAGACACTTCATATTCATGAGAATACAGCCTATAACTACACCAGGAACCAGTGACATCAGACATTTGACATTCATGGATATGCACTACTGAACTGATAAGCTACATTCCAATGAATATAACATTTCTGTGTGGTTTCTGGTGTCCTTATAGGCTGTATTCTCATGAATATGAGTGTCTCACTGATGTCACTGGTTCTTGGTGTAGTTATATGCTGTATTCTCATGAATATGAAGTGTCTCAGTGATGTCACTGGTTCTTGGTGTAGTTATAGGCTGTATTCTCATGGATATGAAGTGTTTCAGTAATGTCACTGGTTCCTGGTGTAGTTATAGGCTGTATTCTCATGAATATGAAGTGTCTCAGTGATGTCACTGGTTCCTGGTGTAGTTATAGGCTGTATTCTCATGAAAATGAAGTGTCTCAGTGATGTCACTGTTTTTTGGTGTAATAATAGGCTGTATTCTCATGAATATTAAGTGTCTCAGTGGTGTCACTGGTATCTGGTGTCTTTATAGGCTGTATTCTCATGAATATGAAGTGTCTCACTGATGTCACTGGTTCTTGGAGTAGTTATAGGCTGTATTCTCATGAATTTGAAGTGTCTCAGTGATGTCACTGGTTCCTGGTGTAGTTATAGGCTGTATTCTCATGAATATGAAGTGTTTCAGTGTTGTCACTGGTTCCTGGTGTAGTTATAGGCTGTATTCTCATGAAAATGAAGTGTCTCAGTGATGTCACTGGTTTTTGGTGTAATAATAGGCTGTATTCTCATGAATATTAAGTGTCTCAGTGGTGTCACTGGTATCTGGTGTCTTTATAGGCTGTATTCTCATGAATATGAAGTGTCTCACTGATGTCACTGGTTCTTGGAGTAGTTATAGGCTGTATTCTCATGAATTTGAAGTGTCTCAGTGATGTCACTGGTTCCTGGTGTAGTTATAGGCTGTATTCTCATAAATGTAAAGTGCTCAGTGATGTCACTTGTTCCTGGTGTATTTATAGGCTGTATTTTCTTTAATATGAAGGATCTCAGTGTTGTCCCTGCTTCCCGATGTATTTGTAGGCTGTATTCTTATAAATGTTAAGTACCGTATCTTGTTGATGTCACTGGTTCCTAATGTAGTTATAGGCTGTCTTCTCATACCTATGACATGTCTTGGTGATGACACTGGTTCCTGACATCATCAGAATTTCAATTATGGTGCCTACCTTGAGTCTACTACACATCTTCTGTATGATGCACCAGACCCGATTCTTGCTCATATTTTTCCCAATGTCATGCACCGAGGTAATCCCATAATTATTTCACCTCAATAAGAGAAACAAGCTTCTGGCTCGCGCAGAGATAATGCAGAACATAGGTAAACATTCAAGATCTTAGACAAAGAGCAGGCACTTTGGCCACCAAGGATTGTAATGTAACCATGGGGACAATTGGAAAAGAATGAGTAACCTCAGAGAATGTAAAACAGATGACCACATCAAAAAAGACAATAGACTTATGATGAACCCAAGGGAAACCCAGGAGTAGTTATCATTAAATGAACCAACAGATGAAGAACCTTACACTGTCCAAGCCTATGGCTTCCACTGACAGATTTTTTGCATCTCCATGTCTTCCACTGATATGATGTTCATGATTTTTCCTGGAGTTGTCCATATTTTAGGCTTTGATTCATGTCTACAAGTTCCACTTAAACATTGTCCATATCTATGACTTTGATTGATAACATGTCCATGTCTATGGCTTCTATGGACATGTTGTCCATGTCTATGGCTTCTAGGACATGTCCATGTCTATGGCTTCTATGGACATGTTGTCCATGTCTGTGGCTTCTATGGACATGTTGTCCATGTCTATAGCTTCTATGGACTTGTTGTCCATGTCTATGGCTTCCACTGATATATATGGTTTAACTACTATGTTGTCCATGCTGTTGGGTATCACGGATAGATCAGTCATAGCCTTCCTTTGGGACATTTGGATTCTCCAGCCAAAAATGTGGCCATGACCCTAATGGACATGGCTGGAGTTTGGGAGTTTTAAGCTAGTCGAAGGTTGTTTTTGGGTCTCGCTCTTAGCATCACGGTCTTAAATTTTGTAAAATTCACCAGATATGCTATTTTCTAGTCCTTTTCATCTGTAGACATCGAATAGAAGCCATGCACGGGAGATTAACGTGGCATGTTCTTCTGATGACGGCTATTTATCCAGGTGCTTATTTTTAGTACGGTATACCTTTAACTATATATGCCTGTGACATATTGTATGGAATTTCCTGGAATTTTATGACACTTTTAAGCGTGTTACCATAATAGTGATGCACGCAGCTCCGACTATGCCGAGTGGTTTACGTCAGGAAAGTATCATCTCCCTGATGGACTCCATTCATCGGTGGTGACAAGCAAAATCCACGACTGAAGACGTCTCATAAATAAACGTCTGTGTAAAAGGGAAAATGGACGCCTGCACCTGTTGTGTATTTTGGATCCTGGCCATGACTCCCATTATATTTGACTGGTAAAGAAAGAGATGGTTTAATTAGCGTTGGAGTGGCGGTAGTAATTAATGGAAGGGCATCGGAGAACAGTGATGTCTATGAGAAGATATTATACGTAGGTACATAGGGACCCCGGAGACCATATATCCTAGACATTCCAGGTGTTAACGAGAACTTCCATAATTTGACCCATCATCTTGATGATCCCTCAACACCAATTGAGGTCCAAAGGATTAGTCGCATCTTGAGAAAAAGGGTCCTAATGATTGCTGGAGTGGACGGAGGCTGTCCTGGCCTCCAGGTTGGAAATATTGATCCAGTAAGGTGATGTTTCTTAAAAGGACTGCTCTGGTTAGATTACCTTTTTTCTATATGTCCTATCTGGACTTTCTTCAACAGATCGATAGCTACCATGAAAAGCTACTCTGGTTGACTTGGCTCTGGTGGATCCAACTCTGGTGAACCAGCTCTGGTTGTCTTGGTTTTGGATGACCTGGCTCTAGTTAAGTTGGCTTTAATTGAACTTGCTATGGATGACTTCGCTCTGGTGGACCTGTGTATGTTAAACTTGGCTCTAACGTAGCTGGCTCTAGTTGACATGACTATGGCCAATCCTGCTATGGTGGAGGGATGACTCTGTTGGACCTGCTTTAGTGGAGCTTACTAAACTGGAGCTCACTTTGGTTGGCCTATCTCTGGTTGACGTGCCTCTGGTGCACCTCACTGGCTTTCAGAAAGTTGGCCCATCACATCACAATATTGGGTGAAGGAACTACCTGATGAAGGTTGGGAAAAGGTGGACGTGTGGTCAGTCCTCTGAGTGATGATGTTCTAAGCATTGTCCCATCATAGATCCAAAATGCTGGAGGCAGGAGGGAGACTACAAAGGAACTAGCTGTTGAGAAGTCCACACATTCCCTCCACCAGTACAGGCTCCTCTCCACCCTTCCAGCAGATCTGGTGTTGTCTACGAGTCGCTCACATCTGGGATTGTTTCTTTTACACTTTCATTAAGGCCATGAAATTAGTCTCCACAATGGTTACTATTTTTTTTGCAATAATTTAAAGCAGATTCTGGAATTAGCTGCGAAAGATTGAAAACGATCACGACGTCCTCACTGCCGAGGAACCTGCGTACATCCCACCCCACCATTCACCTGTTCTCCCCGGAAGGCCCAGACGCTACCCTCATTACACTGCCCCATCTGATTGGTGGTGGTGCCAATCTGGTATCAATGACTTGGCTTGGTATCCACCATTTCAGACAAGCCATTGTTCTCTGTTATCAGCCATGTCTCTGATTCGTTCTTCCCTCCCTGTCCGCACATCTCTCGTAATAACGGATTGCGATCTCTTGGCGCGGCCACACTTGCAGGTCTCCTCCGGGCGCCTAATGAAGCATTTCACAACGTGACGATGTAGCTGTTCCGTACGTGTTGGGTTCTGACAATGGCCGGACTGTTTCCTATTAGTGAGAAATGCTAACAAACATTGCTACTTTCTCCAGTGCGACTTCAGGCCTCGCAGCTGCTCGCAGCTCCACCGCGGTGGCAGTGGGGGGCGCCGGTAATTGAATACATCGGAAGCGAACATGTGCTGGAAGGCATGCGTTCTCCAGTCTCTCCGGAATCATCTTATTTTCTGGACTGTTGGAATTCTCTGGCTTCCTTTTGGTCCAGAATATGAATGTTGCTTGATAGTATTTGTACTGTTATTTCAGCACCATATGGCAGTATTATTTAGGTACTGTAAGTGAGTATTTTAGGTCTGTACGGCAGTATTGTTGGCATTGTATGGCGGCATCATTTGGGGGATGTATGATAGTATCAATTTTCTATTTGAGTGTTGTAAGGCATTGTCATTTAAGTATTAACATTTAGCCTCGTTGTGACACTGTATGGCGGTATTATTGGGTATGGTGAGTAATTGTTATCTTATTGCTGTATGGCAGTATTATTGGGTATTGTGAGGCATTGCTATCTTATTGCTGTATGGCGTTATTATTGGGTATTGTGAGGCATTGCTATCTTATTGCTGTATGGCGGTATTATTGGGCATTGTGAGGCATTGCTATCTTATTGCTGTATGGCGGTATTATTGGGTATGGTGAGTAATTGTTATCTTATTGCTGTATGGCGGTATTATTGGGTATGGTGAGTAATTGTTATCTTATTGCTGTATGGCGGTATTATTGGGTATGGTGAGTAATTGTTATCTTATAGCTGTATGGCGGTATTATTGGGCATTGTGAGGCATTGCTATCTTATTGCTGTATGGCGGTATTATTGGGCATTGTGAGGCATTGCTATCTTATTACTGTATGACGGTATTATTGGGCATTGTGAGGCATTGCTATCTTATTAATGTATGGCGGTATTGGGTATTTTGAGGAATTGTTTTCTTATTACTGTATGGTGGCATTATTGGGTATTGTGAGGCATTGCTATCTTATTGCTGTATGGCGGTATTATTGGGTATGGTGAGTAATTGTTATCTTATTGCTGTATGGCGCTATTATTAGGTATGGTGAGGCATTGCTATCTTATTGCTGTATGGCGGTATTATTGGGCATTGTGTCATTGTTATCTTATTACTGTATGGTGGTATTATTGGGCATTGTGAGGCATTGTTATCTTATTGCTGTATGGCGGTACTATTGGGCATTGTGAGGCATTGCTATCTTATTACTGTATGGCGGTATTATTGGGCATTGTGAGGCATTGTTATCTTATTACTGTATGACGGTATTATTGGGCATAGTGAGGCATTGCTATCTTATTACTGTATGGCGGTATTATTGGGCATTGTGAGGCATTGCTATCTTATTACTGTATGGCGGTATTATTGGGCATTGTGAGGCATTGCTATCTTATTGCTGTATGGCGGTATTATTGGGCATTGTGAGGCATTGCTATCTTATTGCTGTATGGCGGTATTATTGGGCATTGTGAGGCATTGCTATCTTATTGCTGTATGGCGGTATTATTGGGCATTGTGAGGCATTGCTATCTTATTGCTGTATGGCGGTATTATTGGGCATTGTGAGGCATTGCTATCTTATTGCTGTATGGCGGTATTATTGGGCATTGTGAGGCATTGCTATCTTATTGCTGTATGGCGGTATTATTGGGCATTGTGAGGCATTGTTATCTTATTACTGTATGGCGGTATTATTGGGCATTGTGAGGTATTGTTATTTTATTGCTGTATGGCGGAATTATTGGGCATTGTGAGGCATTGTTATCTTATTACTGTATGGCGGTTTACTGTATGGCGGTATTATTGGGCATTGTGAGGCATTGCCATCTTATTTCTGTATGACGGTATTATTGGGTATGGTGAGGAATTGTTTTCTTATTACTGTATGGCGGTATTATTGGGCATTGTGAGGCATTGCTATCTTATTGCTGTATGCCGGTATTATTGGGCATTGTGAGGCATTGCTATCTTATTGCTGTATGGCGGTATTATTGGGCATTGTGAGGCATTGTTATCTTATTGCTGTATGGCGGTACTATTGGGCATTGTGAGGCATTGTTATCTTATTGCTGTATGGCGGTATTATTGGGCATTGTGAAGCATTGTTATCTTATTACTGTATGGCGCTATTATTGGGTATGGTGAGGCATTGCCATCTTATTGCTGTATGGCGGTATTATTGGGCATTGTGAGGCACTGCTATCTTATTGCTGTATGGCGGTATTATTGGGCATTGTGAGGCATTGCTATCTTATTGCTGTATGGCGGTATTATTGGGCATTGTGAGGCATTGTTATCTTATTACTGTATGGCGGTATTATTGGGCATTGTGAGGT
This sequence comes from Ranitomeya variabilis, assembly GCF_051348905.1. Classification (NCBI taxonomy): domain Eukaryota; kingdom Metazoa; phylum Chordata; class Amphibia; order Anura; family Dendrobatidae; genus Ranitomeya; species Ranitomeya variabilis. Next base: position 748,662,607 of record NC_135235.1, on the reverse strand, counting down.
ATTGTTATTTTATTGCTGTATGGCGGCATTATTGGGCATTGTGAGGCATTTTTATCTTATTACTGTATGGCGGTTTTCTGTATGGCGGTATTATTGGGCATTGAGAGGCATTGCTATCTTATTTCTGTATGGCGGTATTATTGGGTATGGTGAGGAATTGTTTTCTTATTACTGTATGGCGGTATTATTGGGCATTGTGAGGCATTGCTATCTTATTGCTGTATGGCGGTACTATTGGGCATTGTGAGGCATTGTTATCTTATTGCTGTATGGCGGTATTATTGGGCATTGTGAAGCATTGTTATCTTATTACTGTATGGCGCTATTATTAGGTATGGTGAGGCATTGCTATCTTATTGCTGTATGGCGGTATTATTGGGCATTGTGAGGCATTGCTATCTTATTGCTGTATGGCGGTATTATTGGGCATTGTGAGGCATTGCTATCTTATTGCTGTATCGCGGTATTATTGGGCATTGTGAGGCATTCTTATCTTATTACTGTATGGCGGTATTATTGGGCATTGTGAGGTATTGTTATTTTATTGCTGTATGGCGGCATTATTGGGCATTGTGAGGCATTGTTATCTTATTACTGTATGGCGGTTTACTGTATGGCGGTATTATTGGGCATTGTGATGCATTGCTATCTTATTTCTGTATGGCGGTATTATTGGGTATGGTGAGGAATTGTTTTCTTATTACTGTATGGCGGTATTATTGGGCATTGTGAGGCATTGCTATTTTATTGCTGTATGGCGGTATTATTGGGCATTGTGAGGCATTGCTATCTTATTGCTGTATGGCGGTATTATTGGGTATTGTGCGGCATTGCTATCTTATTGCTGTATGGCGGTATTATTGGGCATTGTGAGGCATTGCTATCTTATTGCTGTATGGCAGTATTATTGGGCATTGTGAGGCACTGTTATCTTACTGCTGTATGGCGGTATTATTGGCCATTGTAAGGCATTGCTATCTTATTGCTGTATGGCGGTATTATTGGGCATTGTGAGGCATTGCTATTTTATTAATGTATGGCGGTATTATTGGGTATTTTGAAGAATTGTTATCATATTACTGTATGGCGGTATTATTGGGTATTGTGAGGCATTGTTATCTTATTGCTGTATGGCGCTATTATTAGGTATGGTGAGGAATTGTTATCATATTACTGTATGGCGGTATTATTGGGTATTGTGAGGCATTGCTATCTTATTGCTGTATGGCGGTATTATTGGGTATGGTGAGGAATTGTTATCTTATTACTGTATGGCGGTATTATTGGGCATTGTGAGGAATTGTTATCTTACTACTGTATGGCGGTATTATTGGGTATGGTGAGGAATTGCTATCTTATTACTGTATGGCGGTATTATTGGGCATTGTGAAGCATTGTTATCTTATTACTGTATGGCGATATTATTGGCCATTGTGAGCCATTGCTATCTTATTGCTGTATGGCGGTATTATTGGGCATTGTGAGGCATTGCTATCTTATTAATGTATGGCGGTATTATTGGGTATGGTGAGGAATTGTTATCTTATTACTGTATGGCGGTATTATTGAGTATTGTGAGTCATTGCTATCTTATTGCTGTGTGGCGGTATTATTGGGTTTGGGGAGGCATTGTTATCTTACTACTGTATGGCGGTATTATTGGGCATTGTGAGGCATTGTTATCTTACTGCTGTATGGCGGTATTATTGGGTATTGTGAGGCATTGTTATCTTATTACTGTATGGCGCTATTATTGGCCATTGTGAGGCATTGCTATTTTATTGCTGTATGGCGGTATTATTGGGCATTGTGAGGCATTGTTATCTTATTACTGTATGGCGGTATTATTGGGCATTGTGAGGCATTGCTGTCTTATTGCTGTATGGCGGCATTATTGGGCATTGTGAGGCATTGTTATCTTATTACTGTATGGCGGTTTACTGTATGGAGGTATTATTGGGCATTGTGAGGCATTGCTATCTTATTTCTGTATGGCGGTATTATTGGGTATGGTGAGGAATTGTTATCTTATTACTGTATGGCGGTATTATTGGCCATTGTGAGGCATTGCTATTTTATTGCTGTATGGCGGTATTATTGGGCATTGTGAGGCATTGTTATCTTATTACTGTATGGCGGTATTATTGGGCATTGTGAGGCATTGCTGTCTTATTGCTGTATGGCGGCATTATTGGGCATTGTGAGGCATTGTTATCTTATTACTGTATGGCGGTTTACTGTATGGAGGTATTATTGGGCATTGTGAGGCATTGCTATCTTATTTCTGTATGGCGGTATTATTGGGTATGGTGAGGAATTGTTATCTTATTACTGTATGACGGTATTATTGGGCATTGTGAGGCATTGTTATCTTATTACTGTATGGCGGTATTATTGGGCATTGTGAGGTATTGTTATCTTATTGCTGTATGGCGGCATTATTGGGCATTGTGAGGCATTGTTATCTTATTACTGTATGGCGGTTTACTGTATGGCGGTATTATTGGGCATTGTGAGGCATTGCTATCTTATTTCTGTATGGCGGTATTATTGGGTATGGTGAGGAATTGTTATCTTATTACTGTATGGCGGTATTATTGGGCATTGTGAGGCATCGTTATCTTATTGCTGTATGGCGGTATTATTGGGCATTGTGAGGCATTGTTATCTTATTACTGTATGGTGGTATTATTGGGCATTGTGAGGCATTGCTGTCTTATTGCTGTATGGCGGTATTATTGGGTATGGTGAGGAATTGTTATCTTACTACTGTATGGCGGTATTATTGGGTTTGTTGAGGCATTGTTATCTTATTGCTGTATGGCGGTATAAGGGTACGTTCACACAGGACTTTTTTGCTGCTTTTTTTTGCTGCTTTTTTTAATGCTAATTTAGGTGCGTTTTTTTGGTGCGTTTTTGGTGCGTTTTTTGGGTACGTTCACACAGGACTTTTTTGCTGCAGATTTTTGCTGCAGATTTTTGCTGCTTTTTTTATGCCAATTTTCAGCTGCTAGGACACCTCACAATGGCTCTTCACACCTTACTACCAGGAACTCCCTCACAATAGATCACAATCAGGACACCTCACAATGGCTCTTCACACCTCACAATGGCTCACAATGGCTCTTCACACCTCACTAAGCACACCCCTAAGCTCTTGGCTGTGAGATCCCTTCCTGCTGGCCATGATTTTCTGCACAAAAAACGCAGCAAATAATGCTACATGCGTTTTTTCAGCGTTTTTGCAGCGTTTTTTTCATCACCCATTCAAGTCAATGGGTGAAAAAACGCTGAAAAACCGCAGCAAAAACGCTGAAAGAAGTGACATGCCCTATGTCCAAAAAAAGCAGCAAAGCAGAAAAAACTGATCAAACAAAAAACCAACGTGTGTGCATGAGATTTCTGAAATCTCATAGGCTTTACTGGTACTGTAAAAAGCAGCTGAAAATTAGCATAAAAAAAAGCAGCAAAAAAAGCAGCAAAAAAGTCCTGTGTGAATGTACCCTTATTGGGCATTGTTAGGAATTGTTATCTTATTACTGTATGGCAGTATTATTGGGTATGGCAAGGTATTTTTATCTTATTACTGCATGGCAGTACTATTTGAGCACTGCCTGACAGTACTTGTTAAGCAGTATATGGCATTATTATTTGGACACTGCAAAACAGCATAATTTAGGTGCCATATGGCACTGTATGGCATTATTGAGTCAGAACTGGATGGCAGTTTATTGAGGTGTTGCATGGCAATATATCTAGGTTGTGTAAAACAGTATTATGTGGACGCTATTATGGTGGTTTTATTTGTGTGTTGTATGGCAGTATTTTAGGCACTATAATGGCAGTATTATCTGAGTGCTATATGGCACTATTATTTGAGCGCTGTACGGCAGTATTATTTGGGCACTATATTTAAGTATTAATTGGTATATAATATTAGTATTAGTAATAAGCTGTATGGCAGCTTATTAAGATACTGTGTGACACTTATTTAGGCTCTGTATGACAGTATTATTTTGACTATATAATAGTAATATCGTATGTCAGGCGCTGTATGGCAGTTTTATGTCAGCACTTTATGGTAATATTAGTTCAGCACTATATGACATTATTTTTGGGCACTGTATGGCAGTATTGGCTCAGCACTGCATGGCATTAGTTCAGCACTGTATGGTAATATTAGTTCAGCACTGTATGGCAGTATTTTTGGGTGCTGTATGTCAGTATTATTTCAAGACTATATGCCAGAATTCGTTCAGCACTGTATGGCATTATTTTTGGGCACTATATGGTAGCATTAGTTCAGCACTGTATGGTAATATTAGCTCAGCACTGTATGGTAATATTAGTTCAGCAATGTATGGCATTATTTTGGGGCACTATCTGATAGCATTGGTTCAGCACTGTATGGCAAGAATAGTTCGGCACTGTATGACGACATTAGTTCAGCACTGTATGGCATTATATTTGGGCACTATATGGCAGTATTGGTTCAGCAGTGTGTGGCACTATTTTTGGGCACTGCATGATAATATTAGTTCAGCAATATATGTGATTATTGTTGGGCACTATATGGCGGTATTGGTTCAGCACTGTGTGGCACTTTTTTTGGGCACTGTATGATGATATTAGTTCAGCAATGTATGGCATTACTTTTGGGCACTATATGGCAGTATTGGTTCAGCACTGTATGGCATCATTTTTGGGCACTGTATGGTAGTATTGGTTGAGCACTGTATGGCAAGATTAGCTCATCACTGTATGGTTATATTAGTTTCCGCACTGTATGGCAGAATTGGTTCAGAACTCTATGGCAGTATTGGTTCAGCACTGTATGGCATTATTTTTGGGCACTGTATGGTAATATTAGTTCAGCACTGAATGGCAGTAATATTGGGCACTGTAAGGCAGTATTATTTGGGCACTGTTATTTGGACACTGTATAGCACCTTTTTGTAGCTCTCCTTTTTCTCATCCCCCGTATAGAGGTACTCATTTTGGGCAGTGACCGGTCCTCATGTAGTGCTCTCTGTGAGGGGGAGCAGATAGAAGCCCCCTGGAGATACCGGACTCTGGATATACAGTAAACAGGCAAACACTCCTCAGACTATTCGGAAAGACGGGCTTTTCTGGCAAATCCACAGTAAACATTTATCTGCCCGTGTGTCAAAACACTTGACTCTGCTCCACAGAAATATCCCAGAGCCGTTCAGATGAAAGCTCTTATCCGAGCAGCCTATTAGGAGCCGGTGGCCAGACGGGGCCCCAAGCTCAGACATGGGGGCCCCCCGAGGGATGAAAAGTGGGGGACAGAGCAATCAACTATTGTCCCACCTGATTACACATACGGGCACTTAGTGACTCAACACATGAATTATGTGCACAACATGGCGGCATTTATAGTCTGATTACGGCTTGGATTAAAACATGAGATTTCCTCTAAAATGGAAATTCACCGACAATGGAAAAAGTATCGGAAAAATAAATGAGTCCGTGGGGGTCCCCAGTAATCACTGACCCCGGGGGAGCAAAGCTTCTGTGTAGTGAGAACAGGAGTCCAGGAAGAAGCAGAAGATATAGAGAATACCTAGGTTATACCGGCTGTACATATATAATTATATACAGGAGTTGCCCAGGTTATACCAGCTGTACATATATAATTATATACAGGAGATGCCCAGGTTATACCGGCTGTACATATATAATTATATACAGGAGTTGCCCAGGTTATATCAGCTGTACATATATAATTATATACAAGAGATGCCCAGGTTATACCAGCTGTACATACAGTTAGGTCCAGAAATATTTGGACAGAGACAACATTTTTCTCATTTTGGTTATAGACATTACCACAATTTAATTTTAAACAAAACAATTCAGATGCAGTTGAAGTTCAGACTTTCAGCTTTCATTTGAGGGTATCCATATTAAAATTGGATGAAGAGTTTAGGAGTTTCAGCTCCTTAACCTGTGCCACCCTGTTTTTTCAAGGGACCAAAAGTAATTGGACAATTGACTCCAAGGCTATTTCATGGACAGGTGTGGGCAATCCCTTCATTATGTCATTCTCAACTAAGCAGATAAAAGGCCTGGAGTTGATTTGAGGTGTGGTGCTTGCATTTGGAAGGTTTTCCTATGAAGTAAACATGCGGTCAAAAGTGCTCTCCATGAAGGTGAAACCAGCCATTCTTAAGCTGTGAAAACAGAGAAAAAACCCATCCGAGAAATTGCTACAATATTCGGAGTGGCAAAATGTACAGTTTGGTACGTCCTGAGAAGGAAAGAAAGCACTGGTGAACTCATGAATGCCAAAAGACCTGGGCGCCCACGGAAGACAACAGTGGTGGGTGATCGCAGAATAACCTCCATGGTGAAGAGAAACCCCTTCACAACAGCCAACCAAGTGACCAACACTCTCCAGGAGGTCGGCGCATCAATATCCAAATCTACTATAAAGAGAAGACGGCATGAAAGTAAATACAGAGGGTTCACTGCACGGTGCAGCCACTCATAAGTGTCAAGAATAAAAAGGCTAGACTGGACTTGGCTAAAAAACATCTAAAAAAGCCAGCACAGTTCAGGAAGAACATTCTTTGGACAGATGAAACCAAGATCAACCTCTACCAGAATGATGGAAAGAGAAAAGTATGGCGAAGGCTTGGTACAGCTCATGATCCAAAGCATACCACATCATCTGTAAAACACGGTGGAGGCAGTGTGATGGCTTGGGCATGCATGGCTGCCAGTGGCACTGGGTGACTAGTGTTTATTGATGATGTGACACAGGACAGAAGCAGCCGAATGAATTCTGAGGTATTCAGAGCCATACTGTGTGCTCAGATCCAGCCAAATGCAGCAAAACTGATTGGTCGTCGTTTCATACTACAGATGGACAATGACCAAAACATGAAGCCAAAGCAACCCCGGAGTCTATTAAAGCAAAGAAGTGGAATATTCTTGAATGGCCAAGTCAGTCACCTGATCTCAACCCAACTGAGCAGCATTTCACTTGTTAAAGACTAAACTTCAGACAGAAAGGCCACAAACAAACAGCAACTGAAAACCACCGCAGTGAAGGCCTGACAGAGCATCAAAAAGGAGGAAACACAGCGTCTGGTGATGTCCATGAGTTCAAGACTTCAGGCAGTCATTGCCAACAAAGGGTTTTCAACCAAGTACTAGAAATGAACATTTTATTTAAAATTATTGAATCTGTCCAATTACTTTTGGTCCCTTAAAAAAACAGGGTGGCACATGTTAAGGAGCTGAAACTCCTAAAACCTTCATCCAATTTTAATGTGGATACCCTCAAATGAAAGCTGAAAGTCTGAACTTCAACTGCATCTGAATTGTTTTGTTTAAAATTAAATTGCGGTAATGTCTATAACCAAAATGAGAAAAATGTTGTCTCTGTCCAAATATTTCTGGACCTAACTGTATATAATTATATACAGGAGATGCCCAGGTTATACCAGCTGTACATATATAATTATATACAGGAGATGCCCAGGTTATACCAGGTGTACATATATAATTATATACAGAGGATGCCCAGGTTATACCAGCTGTACATATATAATTATATACAGAGGATGCTCAGGTTATACCGGCTGTACATATATAATTATATACAGGAGATGCCCAGGTTATACCGGCTGTACATATATAATTATATACAGGAGATGCCCAGGTTATACTGGCTGTACATATATCATTATATACAGGAGATGCCCAGGTTATACCAGCTGTACATATATAATTATATACAAGAGATGCCCAGGTTATACCAGCTGTACATATATAATTATATACAGGAGATGCCCAGGTTATACCAGGTGTACATATATAATTATATACAGGAGATGCCCAGGTTATACCGGCTGTACATATATAATTATATACAGGAGATGCCCAGGTTATACCAGCTGTACATATATAATTATATACAGGAGATGCCCAGGTTATACCAGCCGTACATATATAATTATATACAGAGGATGCCCAGGTTATACCGGCTGTACATATATAATTATATACAGGAGATGCCCAGGTAAAACCAGCTGTACATATATAATTATATACAGGAGATGCCCAGGTTATACCAGCTGTCAGGGCCGGACTGGCCATTGGGCACTTCTGGCAAATGCCAGAAGGGCCGGTGCCAGTAGTGGGCCGCTCGATCCGCCTCCCCCCGCCGTCGCATTCAACTATACCGGCGTATAGACGCCGGTACAGTTGAATGCAATGATGGAGGAGAGCGTCTACAGACGCTCCTCTCCCATCATTCCCCGCTCTGCCTCTGACACTGCGGGTGCGCGATGATGTCATATCATCGCGCACCTGCTGTGTCCCGGGCAGACTGCAGCTGCTGAGACAGGAGCAGGAACCAGGAAGCAACGCTGGGCACGAGGAGAGGTGAGGAGAGTTTTTTATTTTCTGGACTGTGGGGCCATTCTCGGAGGAGGTGATGGGAGGAAGAGAAGAGATGTGTGCTGTATATAGTTCTCTGTGGGCTGTGCTGTATATAGTACTCTGTGGGCTGTGCTATATATAGTACTCTGTGGGCTGTGCTGTATATATTACTCTGTGGGCTGTGCTATATATAGTACTCTGTGGGCTGTGCTGTATATAGTACTCTGTGGGCTGTGCTGTATATAGTACTCTGTGGGCTGTGCTGTATATATTACTCTGTGGGCTGTGCTATATATAGTACTCTGTGGGCTGTGCTGTATATAGTACTCTGTGGGCTGTGCTATATATAGTACTCTGTGGGCTGTGCTGTATATAGTACTCTGTGGGCTGTGCTGTATATAGTACTCTGTGGGCTGTGCTGTATATAGTACTCTGTGGGCTGTGCTGTATATAGTGCTCTGTGGGCTGTGCTGTATGTAGTTCTCTGTGGGCTGTGCTGTATATAGTACTCTGTGGGCTGTGCTGTATATATTACTCTGTGGGCTGTGCTGTATATATTACTCTGTGGGCTGTGCTGTATATATTACTCTGTGGGCTGTGCTGTATATATTACTCTGTGGGCTGTGCTGTATATATTACTTTGTGGGCTGTGCTGTATATATTACTCTGTGGGCTGTGCTGTATACTTCTACGTGGGCTGTGCTGTATACTACTGTGTGGTCTGTGCTGTATACTACTGTGTGGTCTGTGCTGAATACTGCTCTGTGGGCTGTGTTATCTACTACACGGGCTGTGCTATAGTATGCAGGCTGTGCTATAGTATGCAGGCTGTGCTGTATACTATGCGGTTTGTGCTATATAATATGCGGGCTTTGCTATATACTATGGGGAGTATATTATATTCTATACTATGGGGGGCTGCATTATATTCTATGGGGGGCTACATTATATATTATGGGGAGGTGGGCTGTATTATATTCTATGGGGGTTACATACTCTGGGGTGGCTGCATTATACTCTGTGGTTGGTGTATTATACTCTGGGGTGGCTGCATTATACTATATGTGGGCTGCATTATACTCTGGGGTGGCTGCATTATACTCTGGGGTGGCTGCATTATACTCTGGGGTGGCTGCATTATACTATATGTGGGCTGCATTATACTGTATCGAGGACTATGGGGAATACGTTATACTATATGAAGAACTATGGGGTGCATTATACTATGGGAAGTGAATTGTACTACATGGATGACTGTGGCGGAGTATTATGCTATATGGAGGACTATGAGGATTGTATTATGCTATATGGAGGACTATGAGGAGTGTATTATACTATGTGGAGGACTGAGCAGTGTATTTTAATATATGGAGGACTATAGGGAGTGTATTATACTATATGGAGGATTATGTTGCACATTATAATATATGGAGGACTATGGGGTGTATTTTACTAAACAAGTAAAATGCTGCATATTCGGATTGTTTTTGCTGGAACAAAAAGCCTTGTTGTCAGCAGCACATTGCCAGTGTAAACTGTAGATGTGCTGCTGAAAACATGATACTGTATGGTGATCTGTTAGTGATCTATTAGTGATCGTTCTGTCTCATCATTATTCCTCAGCTGGTGGAAAGAGGCCGGGAAACAAGCGTTGAACAACTTCAGTATTGTCGATCAAACTTGTTTAGCGGCCTGAACTCAGCGCACGTAAATACAACAGAAAGGCTTCTGTGTGATGTGCAATATGTTAGCATTTGGGGACCCATTTTAAACTTTGCCTAGGGCCCGACTTTGCCTAAAACCGGCCCTGCCTACAAGTGTACAAAGATATTATACAGTCACCATGTGACAAGTGGGCCTGTGTAACTTCAAATGCCAGGGCTGAATTTTAGTCCCAGTCCGGCCCTGCCAGCTGTACATATATAATTATATACAGGAGTTGCCCAGGTTATACCGGCTGTACATATATAATTATATACAGGAGATGCCCAGGTTATACCAGCTGTACATATATAATTATATACAGGAGATGCCCAGGTTATACCAGCTGTACATATATAATTATATACAGGAGATGCCCAGGTTATACCAGCTGTACATATATAATTATATACAGGAGATGCCCAGGTTATACCAGGTGTACATATATAATTATACACAGGAGATGCCCAGGTTATATCGGCTGAACATATAGAATTACACATAGAAGATGCCCAGGTTATACCAGGATGCTCTGTTTCACTATACACTAGAAGATGCATAGCTTATACCGTCAGTCTGTTTATAAGACGCCCGGGTTATAGCGGTCCATATGACTGTAGTTTTGTTGCAGTGGTGAGGGTTATGGAGAGGTTCTTGGAGAGCGTTAGACGCAGGATGATAAAATATACTTTCTTAAACTCCACGACCTTTGTGGAGAGTGTCAGCAATGAGGAGAACGGGGGAAGTCATTTATTTGAAATGTTAACATTCAACAAACAGCGCAGACCCCGAGATGTTTGAGGCCTCTAGGACGGGACGTGAGCTGCGGTTTATTTTTCCTTACAACCTGTGAAGTGCTCTCGCTCGCGTCGAGCGCCATCGTGTAAACTGTTTATGTAAGAGCGTTACTTGGCGCAGACTCAATAAACTCACCGTAATAATCCGATTCATAGAGCGATCACCCCCAGATGAGCAGGAGAGGTGGGCGAGCAGGAGAGGTGCGCGCAAAAAAAAGTCTACACAACATCCCTGCTGTTCCATGGGGTCCTAGGTTCACATTTCAAAGGGGTCAATACCCAGTTCTCTGCAGGCCACAGGTAACCTAAAAATCTCAAGTGCTGTGTGATAACTTTCATTAGTGTCAGTCTGTACTTCTATTCTGGAGTTCTGTTCATCGACCTGAAAAACTGAAAAGCAGGGATGTAAATCCACACAAATATGGGAGGAGGAGCGCAGCAGTTTCCATTCCAAATAGATGTTTAGAGTGCCGAAAACTTTATGTGGGGGTGTTGACTAAAGAAGGAAGGTGGGAAAACTTTTGCAGGGGTGTAAACCAAAAATAGGACAAAAAAACTGTATGTGGGGGTGTAAACCAAAGATATCATTAAGCAGGGGCGTAAAACAAAGACAGCATTAAGAAGGGGTGTAAACCATAAAATAAGGGTAGAAGAACTTTGGTGGGGTTTAGACCAAATAAGGAAGGTGGGAAAACTTTTGCAGGGTTGTAAACCAAAAATGTTGGACAAAAGAACTGTATGTGGGGGCGTAAACCAAAGACGTCATAAAGCAGGGGCGTAAACAAAGGATATCATTAAGCAAGGGCGTAAACCCAAGACATCATTAAGCAGGGATGTAAATCAAAGATATCATTAAGCAGGGGTGTAAATCAAAGATATCATTAAGCAGGGGTGTAAACCAAAGGCATCATTAAGCAGGGGTGTAAATCAAAGATATCATTAAGCAGGGGTGTAAATCAAAGACATCATTAAGCAGGGGTGTAAACCAAAGACATCATTAAGCAGGGGTGTAAATCAAAGATATCATTAAGCAGGGGTGTAAATCAAAGATATCATTAAGCAGGGGTGTAAACCAAAGGCATCATTAAGCAGGGGTGTAAATCAAAGATATCATTAAGCAGGGGTGTAAATCAAAGACATCATTAAGCAGGGGTGTAAATCAAAGATATCATTAAGCAGGGGTTTAAACTAAAGGCATCATTAAGCAGGGGTGTTAATCAAAGATATCATTAAGCAGGGGTGTAAATCAAAGATATCATTAAGCAGGGGTGTAAACCAAAGGCATCATTAAGCAGGGGTGTAAATCAAAGATATCATTAAGCAGGGGTGTAAATCAAAGATATCATTCAGCAGGGGTGTAAACCAAAGGCATTAAGCAGGTGTGTAAATCAAAGATATCATTAAGCAGGGGTGTAAACTAAAGGCATCATTAAGCAGGGGTGTTAATCAAAGATATTATTAAGCAGGGGTGTAAATCAAAGATATCATTAAGCAGGGGTGTAAACCAAAGACATCATTAAACAGGGGTGTAAATCAAAGATATCATTAAGCAGGGGTGTAAATCAAAGATATCAGTAAGCAGGGGTGTAAACCAAAGACATCATTAAGCAGGGGTGTAAATCAAAGATATCATTAAGCAGGGGTGTAAACCAAAGGCATCATTAAGCAGGGGTGTAAATCAAAGATATCATTAAGCAGGGGTGTAAATCAAAGATATTCAGCAGGGGTGTAAACCAAAGGCATCATTAAGCAGGGGTGTAAATCAAAGATATCATTAAGCAGGGGTGTAAATCAAAGACATCATTAAGCAGGGGTGTAAATCAAAGATATCATTAAGCAGGGGTGTAAATCAAAGATATCATTAAGCAGGGGTGTAAATCAAAGACATTAAGTAGGGGTGTAAACCAAAGACATCATTAAGCAGGGGTGTAAATCAAAGATATAATTAAGTAGGGGTGTAAACCAAAGACATCATTAAGCAGGGGTGTAAATCAAAGATATAATTAAGAAGGGGTGTAAATCAAAGACATCATTAAGTAGGGGTGTAAACCGAAGACATCATTAAGCAGGGGTGTAAATCAAAGATATCATTAAGCAGGGGTGTAAACCAAAGACATCATTAAGCAGGGGTGTATACCAAATATATAATTAAGCAGGGGTGTAAATCAAAGATATCATTAAGCAGGGGTGTAAATCAAAGACATCATTAAGTAGGGGTATAAACAAAAGATATCATTAAGCTGGGGTGTAAACCAAAGACATCATTAAGTAGGGGTGTAAACCAAAGACATCATTAAGGAGGGGTGTAAACCAAAGACATCATTAAGCAGGGGTGTAAATGAAAGATACCATTAAGCAGGGGTGTAAATCAATTATATCATTAAGCAGGGGTGTAAATCAAAGACATTAAGTAGGGGTGTAAACCAAAGACATCATTAAGCAGGGGTGTAAATCAAAGATATAATTAAGTAGGGGTGTAAACCAAAGACATCATTAAGCAGGGGTGTAAATCAAAGATACAATTAAGCAGGGGTGTAAATCAAAGACATCATTAAGTAGGGGTGTAAACCGAAGACATCATTAAGCAGGGGTGTAAATCAAAGATATCATTAATAGGGGTGTAAACCGAAGACATCATTAAGCAGGGGTGTAAATCAAAGATATCATTAAGCAGGGGTGTATACCAAATATATCATTAAGCAGGTGTGTAAATCAAAGATATCATTAAGCAGGGGTGTAAATCAAAGACATCATTAAGTAGGGATGTAAACCAAATATATCATTAAGCTGGGGTGTAAACCAAAGACATCATTAAGTAGGGGTGTAAACAAAAGACATCATTAAGGAGGGGTGTTAACCAAAGACATCATTAAGCAGGGGTGTAAATCAAAGACATCATTAAGTAGGGGTGTAAACCAAAGATATCATTAAGCTGGGGTGTAAACCAAAGACATCATTAAGTAGGGGTGTAAACCAAAGACATCATTAAGGAGGGGTGTAAACCAAAGACATCATTAAGCAGGGGTGTATATCAAAGATATCATTATGCAGGGGCATAAACCAAAGATAATGTCAAGCAGGCGTGTAAATCAAAGATATAATTAAGCAGGGGCATAAACCAAAGACATCATTAAGCAGGGGTGTAAATCAAAGATATCATTAAGTAGGGGTGTAGACCAAAGATAATATTAAGCAGGGGTGTAAATCAAAGATATCCTTAAGCAGGGGTATAAACCATAAAATGAGGGAATTTTAGGGGGTGTAGACCAAATAAGGAGGATGGGAAAACTTTTGCAAGAATATAGTCAAAGTTATACTACAGAAAAATTTAGATGGGGGTGTAAATCAAAGAGAGAAGTAAGCAGGTGTGTAAACCATAAAACGAGGGCCTAAAAACTTCAGGGCGATGTAGACTAAGTAGGTAGAATAAGAGAACTTAGGGTTGGATGTAGACCAAAGAGAAAAGGCATGAGGTCCTTAATCAGGGGTGTGAATCAAAGATAGGGGTGTGAGAGTTTTAAGCAGGTGAATGACACAACAAAGATTGTGGATGTGATAACTTCAGTTATCCTAAGAGAATGGGCAGGAGAACTTAAGGTTGGGGCGTAAGCCAAAGAGGGAGGACTCTAGGGGCACTTAGACCAAAGAGAAAGGTCAAGAGTAGTGTTGAGCGATACCGTCCGATACTTGAAAGTATCGGTATCGGAAAGTATCGGCCGATACCGGCAAAGTATCGGATCTAATCCGATACCGATACCCGATACAAGTCAATGGGACTCAAGTATCGGACGGTATCCCTGATGGTTCCCAGGGTCTGAAGGAGAGGAAACTCTCTTTCAGGCCCTGGTATCCATATTAATGTGTAAAAGAAAGAATTAAAATAAAAAATATTGCTATACTCACCTCTCCGACGCAGCCTGGACCTTACCGAGGGAACCGGCAGCGTTCTTTGCTTAACCCCTTCATGACCCAGCCTATTTTGACCTTAATGACCTGGCCGTTTTTTGCAATTCTCACCAGTGTCCCTTTATGAGGTAATAACTCAGGAACGCTTCAACGGATCTTAGCGATTCTGAGATTGTTTTTTCGTGACATATTGGGCTTCATGTTAGTGGTAAATTTAGGTCGATAATTTCTGAGTTTATTTGTGAAAAAAACGGAAATTTGGCGAAAATTTTGAAAATTTCGCAATTTTCACATTTTGAATTTTCATTCTGTTAAACCAGAGAGTTATGTGACACAAAATAGTTAATAAATAACGTTTCCCACATATCTACTTTACATCAGCACAATTTTGGAAACAATTTTTTTTTTTGCTAGGAAGTTATAAGGGTTAAAATTTGACCAGTGATTTCTCATTTTTACAACAAAATTTACAAAACCATTTTTTTTAGGGACCACCTCACATTTGAAGTCATTTTGAGGGTTCTATATGGCTGGAAATACCCAAAAGTGACACCATTCTAAAAACTGCACCCCTCAAGGTGCTCAAAACCACATTCAAGAAGTTTATTAACCCTTCAGGTGTTTCACAGCAGCAGAAGCAACATGGAAGTAAAAAATGAACATTTAACTTTTTAGTCACAAAAATGATCTTTTAGCAACAATTTTTTTATTTTCCCAAGGGTAAAAGGAGAAACTGAACCACGGACGTTGTTGTCCAATTTGTCCTGAGTACGCTGATACCTCATATGTGGGGGTAAACCACTGTTTGGGTGCACGGCAGGGCTCGGAAGGGAAGGAGCGCCATTTGACTTTTTGAATGAAAAATTGGCTCCAATCTTTAGCGGACACCATGTCGCGTTTGGAGAGCCCCCGTGTGCCTAAACATTGGAGCTCCCCCACAAGTGACCCCATTTTGGAAACTAGACCCCCCAAGGAACTTATCTAAAAGCATAGTGAGCACTTTAAACCCCCAGGTGCTTCACAAATTGATCCGTAAAAATGAAAAAGTACTTTTTTTTCACAAAAAAATTATTTTAGCCTCAATTTTTTCATTTTCACATGGGCAACAGGATAAAATGGATCCTAAATTTTGTTGGGCAATTTCTCCTGAGTACACCGATACCTCATATGTGGGGGTACACCACTGTTTGGGCACATGGTAAGGCACGGAAGGGAAGGAGCGCCATTTGACTTTTTGAATGAAAAATTATCTCCATCATTAGCGGACACCATGTCGCGTTTGGAAAGCCCCTGTGTGCCTAAACATTGGAGCTCCTCCACAAGTGACCCCATTTTGGAAACTAGACCCCCCAAGGAACTCATCTAGAGGCATAGTGAGCACTTTAAACCCCCAGGTGCTTCACAAATTGATCCGCAAAAATGAAAAAGTACTTTTTTTTCACACAAAATTTCTTTTAGCCTCAATTCTTTCATTTTCACATGGGCAACAGGATAAAATGGATCCTAAAATTTGTTGGGCAATTTTTCCTGAGTATGCCGATACCTCATATGTGGGGGTAAACCACTGTTTGGGTGCACAGCAAGGCTCGGAAGGGGAGGCGTGCCATTTGACTTTTTGAATGGAAAAAAAAAATGGCGTTTGGAGAGCCCCTGTGTGCCTAAACATTGGAGCTCCCCTACAAGTGACCCCATTTTGGAAACTAGACCCCCCAAGGAACTTATCTAGATGCATTGTGAGCACTTATAACCCCCAGGTGCTTCACAGAAGTTTATAACGCAGAGCCGTGAAAATAAAAAAATAATTTTTCTTTCCTCAAAAATGATTTTTAGCCCAGAATTTTTTATTTTCCCAAGGATAATAGGAGAAATTGGACCCCAAATGTTGTTGTCCAGTTTGTCCTGAGTACGATGATACCCCATATGTGGGGGTAAACCACTGTTTGGGCGCACGGCAGGGCTCGGAAGGGAAGGCACGCCATTTGGCTTTTTGAATGGAAAATTAGCTCCAATCATTAGGGGACACCATGTCGCGTTTGGAGAGCCCCTGTGTGCCTAAACATTGGAGCTCCCGCACAAGTGACCCCATTTTGGAAACTAGACCTCCCAAGGTACTAATCTAGATGTGTGGTGAGCACTGTGAACCCCCAAGTGCTTCACAGAAGTTTATAACGCAGAGCCATGAAAATAAAAAATAATTTTTCTTTTCTCAAAAATGATTTTTTAGCCAACAATTTTTTATTTTCCCAAGGGTAACAGGAGAAATTGGACCCCAAAAGTTGTTGTCCAGTTTCTCCTGAGTACGCTGATACCCCATATGTGGGGGTAAACCACTGTTTTGGCACACGTCGGGGTTCGGAAGGGAAGTAGTGACGTTTTGAAATGCAGACTTTGATGGAATGCTCTGCGGGCGTCAGGTTGCGTTTGCAGAGC
The DNA here is from genome assembly GCF_051348905.1 of Ranitomeya variabilis. Classification (NCBI taxonomy): domain Eukaryota; kingdom Metazoa; phylum Chordata; class Amphibia; order Anura; family Dendrobatidae; genus Ranitomeya; species Ranitomeya variabilis. The sequence goes on along the minus strand of NC_135235.1, from coordinate 748,645,358 downwards.
CCCTGATGTGCCTAAACAGTAGGAACTCCCCACAAGTGACTCCATTTTGGAAACTAGACCCCCAAAGGAACTTATCTAGATGTGTAGTGAGCACTTTGAACCCCCAAGTGCTTCACAGAAGTTTATAACGCAGAGCCGTGAAAATAAAAAATGTGTTTCCTTTCCTCAAAAATATTTTTTTAGCCCAGAATTTTTTATTTTTGCAAGAGTAACAGGAGAAATTGGACCCCAAAAGTTGTTGTCCAGTTTCTCCTGAGTACGCTGATACCCCATATGTGGGGGTAAACCACTGTTTGGGCACATGCCGGGGCTCGGAAGGGAAGTAGTGACGTTTTGGAATGCAGACTTTGATGGAATGGTCTGCGGGCATCATGTTACGTTTGCAGAGCCCCTGATATGCCTAAACAGTAGAAACCCCCCACAAGTGACCCCATTTTGGAAACTAGACCCCCGAAGGAACTTATCTAGATGTGTGGTGAGCACTTTCAACCCCCAAGTGCTTCACAGAAGTTTATAACGCAGAGCCGTGAAAATAAAAAATAATTGTTCTTTCCTCAAAAATTATGTTTTAGCAAGTAATTTTTTATTTTTGCAAGGGTAACAGGAGAAATTGGACCCCAACAGTTGTTGCCCAGTTTGTCCTGAGTACGCTGGTACCCCAAATGTGGGGGTAAACCACTGTTTGGGCGCACGTCGGGGCTTGGAAGGGCGGGAGCACCATTTGACTTTTTGAACGCAAGATTGGCTGGAATCAATGGTGGCGCCATGTTGCGTTTGGAGACCCCTGATGTGCCTAAACAGTGGAAACCCCTCAATTCTAACTCCAACACTAACCCCAACACACCCCTAATCCTAATCCCAACTGTAGCCATAACCCTAATCACAACCCTAACCCCAACACACCCCTAACCACAACCCTAACCGCAACACACCCGTAACCCTAATTCCAACCCTAACCTTAATCCTAACCCTAATCCCAACCGTAATCCTAATCCCAACCCTAACCACAACTGTAACCCCAACACACCCCTAACCCTATCCGTAACCCTAACCACAAGCCTAATAACCCTATTTCAAACCCTAGCCCTAATTCCAACCCTAACTCTAATTCCAACCCTAACCCTAAGGCTATGTGCCCACGTTGCGGATTCGTGTGAGATTTTTCCGCACGATTTTTGAAAAATCTGCAGGTAAAAGGCACTGCGTTTTACCTGCGGATTTACAGCAGATTTCCAGTGTTTTTTTGTGCGGATTTCACCTGCGGATTCCTATTGAGGAACAGGTGTAAAACGCTGCGAAATCCGCACAAAGAATTGACATGCTGCGGAAAATACAACACAGCGTTTCTGCACGGAATTTTCCGCACCATGGGCACAGCGGATTTGGTTTTCCATAGGTGTACATGGTACTGTAAACCTGATGGAAAACTGCTTCGAATTTGCAGCGGCCAATCCGCTGCGGATCCGCGGCCAATCCGCTGCGGATCCGCGGCCAATCCGGCCGATTCGGCGGGCGCACTGCGCATGCGCCCGCCATTTTCCAAGATGGCGGCGCCCATGGAGAAGACGGCCGGACACCGGGAGGGACATCGAAGCTAGGTAAGTATGGGGGGGTGGGATCGGAACACGGGGGGGGGATCGGAGGACCGGGGGAGCGGACAAGAGGACCGGGGGAGCGGACAGGAGGGAGGAGGGGAGCGGACAGGAGATCGGGGCAGAAAGGACGACTGGGGGCGATCGGTGGGGTGGGGGGGGGGGCAGATCGGGGTCTCCAGCCATGGCAAATGCTATTGCAGCATCGGCCATGGCTGGATTGTAATATTTCACCATTTTCATAGGTGAAATATTACAAATCGCTCTGATTGGCTGTTTCACTTTCAACAGCCAATCAGAGCGATCGTAGCCACGGGGGGGTGAAGCCACCCCCCCTGGGCTGAAGTACCACTCCCCCTGTCTCTGCAGATCGGGTGAAAATGGAGTTAACCCTTTCACCCGATCTGCAGGGATGCGATCTTTCCATGACGCCACATAAGCGTCATGGGTCGGATTGGCACTGGTTTTCATGACGCCTACGTGGCGTCAAAGGTCGGGAAGGGGTTAAAATGCGCGCGTTTACTGCCTTCCGTGACGTCACGGCTTGTGATTGGTCGCGTGCCGCCCATGTAGCCGCGACGCGACCAATCACAGCAAGCCGTGACGTAATTTTCAGGTCCTGAATGCCTAATTCTAGGCATTCAGGATTTGAAAATTACGTTACGGCTTGTGATTGGTCGCGTCGCGGTCACATGGGCGACGCGACCAATCACAAGCCGTGACTTCACGGGAGGCAGGAAACGCGCGCATTTTAAAATTACGTCACGGCTTGTGATTGGTTGCGTGCCGCCCATGTGACCGCGACGCGACCAATCACAGCAAGCCGTGACGTAATTTTCAGGTCCTGAATGCCTAATTCTAGGCATTCAGGATTTGAAAATTACGTTACGGCTTGTGATTGGTCGCGTCGCGGTCACATGGGCGACGCGACCAATCACAAGCCGTGACTTCACGGGAGGCAGGAAACGCGCGCATTTTAAAATTACGTCACGGCTTGTGATTGGTTGCGTGCCGCCCATGTGACCGCGACGCGACCAATCACAGCAAGCCGTGACGTAATTTTCAGGTCCTGAATGCCTAATTCTAGGCATTCAGGATTTGAAAATTACGTTACGGCTTGTGATTGGTCGCGTCGCGGTCACATGGGCGACGCGACCAATCACAAGCCGTGACTTCACGGGAGGCAGGAAACGCGCGCATTTTAAAATTACGTCACGGCTTGTGATTGGTTGCGTGCCGCCCATGTGACCGCGACGCGACCAATCACAGCAAGCCGTGACGTAATTTCAGGTCCTGAATGCCTAATTCTGCATTCAGGACCTGAAAATTACGTCACGGCTTGCTGTGATTGGTCGCGTCGCGGTCGGTCACGGAAGGCAGTAAACGCGTGCATTTTAAGCAAAGAACGCTGCCGGTTCCCTCGGTAAGGTCCAGGCTGCGTCGGAGAGGTGAGTATAGCAATATTTTTTATTTTAATTCTTTCTTTTACACATTAATGTTGTTTCGATACCGATACCCGATACCACAAAAGTATCGGATCTCGGTATCGGAATTCCGATACCCGCAAGTATCGGCCGATACCCGATACTTGCGGTATCGGAATGCTCAACACTAGTCAAGAGACTTCAAGTGGGAGTCAAGACTAAAAATGGAGGGTAGAAGAACATTTGGTAGGACGTAAACCAAAGAGGAAGGGCAGGAGAATATTAAGGGTTTAAATCAAAGAAGCGGTGTGTGAGAACTTTAGGTGATAGCATAACACAAAAAGTGAGGGTGTGAGAACATTATGTGGTGGTGTAAATCAAAGAGGGAGGGTCAGAGAACTTTAAATGGGGCGTAAATCAAAGAGAAAATTAGCCATGGGCTTTCACCAGCGATGGTAGGTGGGACAACTGCAGGAAGGGGAATAAGCCAAAGAGGGAGGGCATGAGAACTTTAGCAGAACATAAACCAAAGAGGTAAGGCAAGAAAATTTCAGGTTGGGGGTAAACCATAGGAGGGGAAGTGATAACTTAAAATGCGGGCATAGATCAAAGTGTGAAAGCGAGGGGGGGTCAGACCAAAGGGACAGGGCAGGAGAACGTCAAATGGAAGTCAGACTGAAGAGGGAGGGCAGGAGAACTTTAGATGGGTAGTACACCAAAGAAGGGGGACGTGACAACCTAAAGTGTTAGCATAGACCAAAGAGGGAAGGCAAGTGGGGTCAGATCAAAGGGAGAGGGCAGGAGAACTTCAAATGGAAGTCAGACTAATGAGGGAGGACAGGAAAACTTTAGGTGAGTAGTACACCAAAGAAGGGGGACGGGACAACCTAAAGAGTGGGCATAAACCAAAGAGGGAAGGCAAGAGGGGTCAGATCAAAGGGAGAGGGCAGGAGAACTTCAAGTGGAAGTCAGACTAAAGAGGGAGGGCAGGAGAACTTTAGGTGGGTAGTACACCAAAAAAGGGGGATGTGACAACTGACAGTGGGGACATAGTCCAAAGAGGGAGGGCAGGAAAAGTTTAAGTGGAAATCAGAGAAAAGAGGGAGGGCAGGAGAACTTTAGCAGGATGCATATACCAAATAGGGAGGGCCGTAGAACTTTAGGAGCAGGCGTAGACTAAAGAGGGTGGGACAGAAAACTTTAGGAGGAGACGTAGGCCAAAGAGGGTGGGCCATTGAACTTTAGGAGAAGACATAGACCAAAGAGGGAGTGCCGGAGAACTTTAGGAGGAAGCATAGACCAAAGAGGGAGGGCAAGAGAACTTTAGGAGAAGGTGTAGACCAAAGAGGGAGTGCCGGAGAACTTTAGGAGGAGGCATAGACCAAAGAGGGTGGGCCATTGAACTTTTGGAGAAGGCATAGACCAAAAGAGGGTATCTACAAGACTAGGGAGTTATCCACCACTCCTTGTGGGCTATCTGCACAAAAGCTGTTCCATTCAGCGTGTCCACATGGACATTTCCTCTCTGAACCCTGCTCATACAGGTAATATACAGATGATCAGGCTTTTAAATACATCAGATAGGGATTACATACAGTTATATGAAAAAGTTTGGGCACCCCTATTAATCTTAAGCTTAATGTTTTATAAAAATTGTTTTTTTTGCAACAGCTATTTCAGTTTCATATATCTAATAACTGTTGGACACAGTAATGTTTCTGCCTTGAAATGAGGTTTATTGTACTAACAGAAAATGTGCCATCTGCATTAAAACAAAATTTGACAGGTGCATAAGTATGGGCACCCTTATCATTTTCTTGTTTTAAATACTCCTACCTACTTTTTACTGACTTACTAAAGCACTTTTTTTGGTTTTGTAACCTCATTGAGCTTTGAACTTCATAGCTAGGTGTATGCAATCATGAGAAAAACTATTTAAAGTGGCCACTTGCAAGTTGTTCTCCTGTTTGAATCTCCTCTGAAGAGTGGCATCATGGGCTCCTCAAAACAACTGTCAAATGATCTGAAAACAAACATTATTCAACATAGTTGTTCAGGGGAAGGATACAAAAAGCTGTCTAAGAGATTTAACCTGTCAATTTCCACTGTGATGAACATAGTAGGGAAATGGAAGAACACAGGTACAGTTCTTGTTAAGGCCAGAAGTGGCAGGCCAAGAAAAACATCAGAAAGGCAGAGAAGAAGAATGGTGAGATCAGTCAAGGACAATCCTCAGACCACCTCCAGAGAGCTGCAGCATCAACTTGCTGCAGATGGTGTCACTGTGCATCGGTCAACTATACAACGCACTTTGCACAAGGAGAAGCTGTATGGGAGAGTGATGCGAAAGAAGCCGTTTCTGCAAGCACACCACAAACAGAGTCGGCTGAGGTATGCAAAAGCACATTTGGAGAAGCCAATTTCTTTTTGGAAGAAGGTCCTGTGGACTGATGAAACCAAGATTGAGTTGTTTGCTCATACAAAAAGGCGTTATGCATGGCGGCCAAAAAACACAGTGCGTTGTATAGTTGACCGATGCACAGTGACACCATCTGCAGCAAGTTGATGCTGCAGCTCTCTGGAGGTGGTCTGAGGATTGTCCTTGACTGATCTCACCATTCTTCTTCTCTGCCTTTCTGATGTTTTTCTTGGCCTGCCACTTCTGGCCTTAACAAGAACTGTACCTGTGTTCTTCCATTTCCTTACTATGTTCCTCACAGTGGAAATTGACAGGTTAAATCTCTGAGGCAGCTTTTTGTATCCTTCCCCTGAACAACTATGTTGAATAATCTTTGTTTTCAGATCATTTGACAGTTGTTTTGAGGTGCCCATGATGCCACTCTTCAGAGGAGATTCAAACAGGAGAACAACTTGCAAGTGGCCACTTTAAGTAGCTTTTCTCATGATTGCATACACCTAGCTATGAAGTTCAAAGCTCAGTGAGGTTACAACACCAAAAAAAGTGCTTTAGTAAGTCAGTAAAAAGTAGGTAGGAGTATTTAAAACAAGAACATGATAAGGGTGCCCATACTTATGCACCTATCAACTTTTGTTTGAATGCAGATTGCACATTTTCTGTTAGTACAATAAACCTCATTTCAAGGCAGAAACATTACTGTGTCCAACAGTTAATAGATATATGAAACTGAAATAGCTGTTGCAAAAAAAACAATTTTTATAAAACATTAAGCTTAAGATTAATAGGGGTGCCCAAACTTTTTCATATAACTGTACATTAGATAGGACTGCTCTATATGGGTATACCATGACGTTTGGTGGAGCAGCTTAGCATAAATTGTTTGCAAAAAACGTATCAACCAAATACCCTGTTTTTTTACATCTTTTTACTAGCACTTGCTGATTACTGTGATTTTTTGGCAACGAAGTGTTTTTGGTTTTACTGTGCTCTTTTGTGTCTTCAAATAGGGAGGGCCATAGAACTTTAGGAGCAGGCGTAGACTAAAGAGGGTGTGCCAGAAAACTTTAGGAGAAGACGTAGGCCAAAGAGGGTGGGCCATTGAACTTTAGGAGAAGACGTAGACCAAAGAGGGAGTGCCGGAGAACTTTAGGAGGAGGCATAGACCAAAGAGGGTAGGCAAGAGAACTTTAAGAGAAGGCATAGACCAAAAAGGGAGTGCCAGAGAACTTTAGGAGGAGGCGTAGACCAAAGAGGGTGGGCCATTGAACTTTTGGAGAAGGCATAGACCAAAGAGGGAGTGCCGGAGAACTTTCAGTGAAGGCATAGACCAAAGATGGAGGGCATGAGAACTTTAGGAGAAGGCGTAGACCAAACAGGAAGGGCAAGAGAACTTTCGGTGAAGTCGTAGACCAAAGAGGGTGGGCAGGAGAACATTAGGAGAAGGTGTAATTCAAAGAGGGTGGGCAGGAGAACATTAGGAGAAGGCGTAATCCAAAGTGGGAGGGCAGGAGAACTTAAATTGGGGCTGTAATACAAAGACTGAGAGCGCAAAAACTTTACATGGTAGTGTAAACCAACGAGAGTGTGCAGGAGAATTTTAAGTGAGGATCAGTCCAAAAAAGGAAGGAGGACTTTAGGCAGGGGCTTAAACCAAATTGGAAGGGTGAAGTGATAAACTATTCCCTAACCCAACTGCACTGTACCAAATTGTGCAAGAAAGAGTTAACATCATAAGAGCATGGCCAGAGCACTTGTGACCCTCGTCCATTTCCTGCCTTTGCCCCCAGAGAATTGTGTTTTTGATCCTAAAACAACTTGGCCTTGGAAGTGTTGATGCAGTGACATTAAGCAGTGGCGTCCTCCTCAGGCCGAACTAATGCAAGTATGCCAAGATATGGCCTCGCTCCAGCACAGAGATAGTGACGGGGCGAGAGCGTTAGGCCTGCAATACAATCAGAGCAGAATTTGGCACCAGGGACAACCAGCCCTTTACCCCATTCTATCCCCCATCCTTATATGTGCTCATGCTATGAATCTGCTCTCCACCACACCAGAAAGCAATGGCATCCCTGGTCCATCACTTCTCAGTCACTTGACCTCTATATTTGGGATTTGTAGTCCTACGACGGCTGTCTATAACCCCTGTATTGATAGGTTATAGAAAGGGTTAAGATGCTGTCAGATGTGTGGTCCAGTTGTCTGGTATGTTGGCGCAGCGGCCAGTACCCACAGTAACCCGTCTGGCTGCCGGACGGGATCAGGCTGTTCACCGTGTGACTTTCTTATTTATCTTGAAGCCAAAATGTTAGGGAACATTGGGGAACACTCAGCAACTGTATCACTGCCGATATAAGCAATCTGGTCTAGCGTGGGCGTGCTGAAAGGTCCACAAGACATAGTTAAAGTATCTAAAACTGTAGCCACTATAGTCATGTCCATGATTAAGTCCAAATTCCCCCCTGCTGTGACAGTACTATAGATGAAATATGAAGGTCAGGATGGGTGAGAGAGATGGATTTATAGGCTAAGGCTACTTCTCTTATGTTTTAAGGCTACTTCTCTTATCCTGGAAATAAAGGACAAGTTGATGAATTACATCCATGGACACATTCTGATGTCTATTGGTCAACTAAGAAGATTTTTAATGGACCACATAACCTCATCTCTCCATGTCCCATCCCCCGAGTAGTGATGACCAACTCATTAACCCTCCTCTGAGGACCATCGGTCAGCTAAAACCATAATTCTTTTAGAGGCCAAGGTCAACCCAAGCTAGTTAAAACTCTAGAACAACAGGTTGGGTGGGAGGGGTTGAGGCTGCATCTCTGATCCTGAAAACAATGGGCAAGTTGATGTGTTTCGTCCATGGACACATTCTGATGTCTATCTATCAGCTGTCGAGACAACAAAGTGTGTCTTGGACCATGAAACCTCATTACTCAATGTCCCACCTCCGACTAGCGGTGACCACTCATCAACCCTCCCCTGAGGAGCCATGGACAGATTAATCCATCACTCTATTAGTGATCAAGTGGCCAAAGTCATTCAAAGGTGGGTAAATCCCCAGAACCTATTGCTAAAGTAATGAACCCCTAGTGAAACCTACCATCCTGCCTTAGAATTATACAAGACTCTCAGCAATCCAAGGCCACACTACTGAATACTTGAGGAACATATCAGCTAATGAAGACGTGAGTTCTCGCACTGCCTGGGTGGGAATGACTAACAGTAGATCTGCACTCCTTACAGACTATTATTTTTTACTAAATGATGGGTGTTTACATCCAATAACTGCTGAGGGAGCAACATTGGCTTGCAGTCAACATGGAAGTCACATTAGGTCATCAAAAAATCAGCAAGAAATGTTCAATATTTGGACTGTCTGTAGGATTTCATGCAGACATTCTTCTCCACCGCTTTGGAATGAGAAACAGCAGTTAGGTCAAGAAATTGATAGTGCGGCTGTAGATATAGGTCAATGTCAGGTTATAGAAGTGTCTCTCTGAGCCTTGGAAGGTGGGAGGATTCCTGGAAGATCTAAAAATAAACAAATACAAAAAAGTCTGTAAATTCTCCTAGTAATATTGTAGTTTATGAAAATCTAGTTATAAGGATATGTCTACCGATGAGCCCCCAGTGAATCCCTGAATCTGAAGATTCCACGGTTCTGCCTCAACTCCATCCATTAAGACATGCCTGAAGAGAACATCCATGGGTTCCACCAACCTCAAATGAAAAGGATCACCATTGACCGAGACCCTTGGAATAAAGAATTTGAAAGAAAGACCTCCTATCCTACCTCTGGAACCATATGGTAGCCACCTATAGGAGTTTTGGCCATGCACGTGAACGGCTCCACCCAAAAGTCTATAGCAATAATGTAGAAAAATGTCTCAACAACTACAGTACTGAAATCTCCATATGTATGGAGATCTCTTGACCAGATATAGTTGGATCCAAATATACCATCATGGACTCCAGTTTTCCTAAAAGTTAAGAGTTCCAGAAGTGAAAGGTGGATATACTAGCCATATTGTCAGGGGTATATCTAGAATATTCTGGGTGGGGTAAATAGGATTTTAAGGATTGGCTTTTGCTGAAGGTCCCTGGATTATCTAGGTGGAGGAACCACCAGGTCACCTGCCCACTTTGCCCTTTTTATATTCCAGCCCTCGTTTTTTCCAGACCTCCTAATTTGTGTTACTACTGTTGGGTATGTGTTTTCCATTATTACGTCCTCCAGCCCCCTGTCCTTTGTTTTGAGTAGCTTCATAATATCCATATGTAACACAAAGGAGGATATCCGCACTGAAGACTTGTCCCCTGGACCTCATACCCCAAAAACCATAAAAATCCACCAAGGGTATATAAAAATACCAATGCTTCCCCCTTGGCTTTAAGTCGGTGCAGGAAGTGGAAAAAAATTGCTTCTAACAATAGAAAGGATGGAACATTTTATCCATGGTCCTATTTACAAGCCAGAAAATCAGCCGTGCAGTCGTGAGTCGTGTGGCTGGCGAGCGTTCTTACAAACAATTCACTGAGTGTACTGTATTCAAAACAGACAAAACCACAGCATGAGCTGGAGACGGGCCAGGCGTGGATCCTTTCCCTTAAAGCTACACTGTCTACTCTCCTTGTACAAGCTAAAAAAAATATGGATTTTCAGTTGGGTGGGAAGAAGACAACCCAATATGGATGAGGTGGTTGAAATATATCCAGATCACAACCCCATACAGAAAGTTGAAGAATCCATAAGGAACTCCTAAAGTTGAGTTGCCTCTTCCAAACTCAAGAACTCCATGAGATTTAGATACTTTGCCTCCTCAACCCTGATCCCCTGACAATTTATTTGTACCTATCCTGGAATAGGGTCGGAGTCTTTCAGCCTTTCGTGTCTTAGAAGAAACTTTTTTCTTTATGTCAAGTCCTCCACTGGGGGTGCACACATGTTGTCATACCTGGACTCTGGCACCTGAGATGGCTTCTGCTGCAGAATAATTCACTAGTGTTATATACGGCACATGTTAGGTGATGATCCAGCTATAGACTTTACTTTGGAGCCCAAGAACTTCCACATGTCTTGGAATATGAAAGAGGCAAAGGCTTCAAAGCTTCTCAATGGGTAGTACAAAAATATGGGCACACTCCATTCCTGTGTAGCAGGTTCTCAGGCTTACCTTGTGGAATGATCACCACTAGCTGGTCCATTAGCCAGTTGTATAAACTATTGGTTTTTTGACCATCTGAGATATTCCGTCTCAGAAGAAACTGAGCAAAATTATGGAGGAAGGATGGAGATCTTGTGTAATTACCGGGACATACCAAAACTACTATTTCAGAAGAAGTGAATCAACGTCACTTCTAATGGTTGGATCTAAATCCTAAAAATTTCCTTAACAAAAATCTTAAAATTGGGGACTACCTAAATCTGAAATCCTAAAAACTGGGGTCATTCTGTAGGTGCTTCCCATAAGTTGAATGTAGACGGTCCTAGCTACAAAGCCTTGGATTTATGATTTTCCTAAAGCTTTGTATTGTAACCCTTTTGTCTAGAAGGGCAAGAAGTCTAATAACATTATTATGTATTTCAGCTATATGCGATCCCTTGCACCCCAAAAAAGAATTTTCACCAAGGGCAATGACAAGGGTTAACATATATTCCTCGAATGTTGTACTAATGGGACTGGGTCTGTTTTTTTCAAGCTACTGCCATAACTCCACGTCTGCTTTTTTTTGGGACTTGGACGATCTTCGTGGAGATTGAAATTTACCACAACACTGCTCTTTGGATGACTTGTAACTATTTTCTGCATCTTTTTTTCAAAGGTTCCTCATTAATTTTCCTCTTCACACTCAAACAGAGTAACAGCAGCAATTATCCAATTGTGACAAAGTGACCGGAGACACAGAGATGAAGAACACGGCTGATACAATTGTTATTGCTCTTAAGCTATAAACATGGAGACAACAATGGTTCACTCCACTGCACAGTGAACACTTATCCATTGATTGGTCACCGGGGTCCAACAGATTTTTTTAAACCCCGATAGCCTGATTTTTTCTTGTTTGGCTCCTTCAGATTGTTGAATAGTTTTGAAGATTGACCTCTTGGTTTGCACCCCTTTCCAGTCTTCTGGCTCTTCTGGCTACATTTTTCTTGGCTTTCTGTTCCCCTGGTGATGACCCCTGTCCCATCTCCTGGTTGTCTTCTTCTCATGTTTGCTCTCCTGGAGATGACCTCTGTCCTAACTTCTGGTTACATTTTTCTATTGCGTTTGCCCTCCTCATGATGACCCCATCCCATATTCTGGCTATGAATTTCTCTCCTATTTGCTCTCCCGGTGATGCCCCCTGTCCCGTTTTTTGGTTGTGTATTGGTCTCTTGTTTGTTCTCCTGTTGATTAGTCCTGTCCCATCTTCTGGTTCCAGCTTTCTCTCCTGTTTGCCCCCCTGATGATTACCCCTGTACCATTTTCCTGTTATGTCTTTCTCTCCTGAAGTCTTTTTCTCATATTTGTTCTCCTGGTGATGACCTCTGACTTGTCTTTTGGTTATGTCTTTTTCTCCTGTTTGCTCTCCTGGTGATGACCTCGGTCCCATCTTCTGGTTTTGTTTTTCTTCTGGTTATGTTTTTCTCTCCAATTTGATCTCTTGGTGATGATCACTGTCCTGTCTTATGGTTGTTTTTTCTCTCCTGTTTTCTCTCCTTTTTGCTCTCCCGGTGATGACCCCTGTCCCGTCTTCTGGTTATGTTTTTCTCTGCTATTTGCTCTCCCGGTGATGACCCCTGTACCATCTTTCGGTTAGGTTTTTCTCTCCTTTTTGGTCTCTCGGTGATGACACCACCTGTATCACAATTGAAACATTTTCAATTCAAATCAAATTTGTGTTGAGTTTTAAGGAATATGTTAAACTCAGCAAATGCAAACAATTTTCAAATCATTTTTTGTGTAAATTGCCTGAAATGGCAACCAACATTTTATACATTCCAGAAAAAGACACCAGTGAAAGAAAGACCACGTGACCTGCCCAGGAGGGCCAACTAGCAGTACAAAAGAAGAAGCAGGAAATACAGATGCTATTTTCAGGTGAGTCTGGATAGTTCGAGAATGTCACACCTCACAGCTTAGCTATAGGGATAAGGAGAGACAGTGATAAAACTGCAGTTTCCTGCACCGATAGTATGTGACAGCACAGCAGAGAAGAACAATTACTATGTTTACCCAAAGACAGAGATATAGAGAGATGGCCATAAAACACTGAATAAACTGCACCAATAGTGCGTGATAGTGTGTGACAGGACAGCAGAGAAGAACGGTCACCATCTAGTTACCCATAGTCAGAGATAGGGATAGAAAGCCATAAACACTGAAGAAACTGTACCAATAGTATGTGACAGCACAGCAGAGAAGAACAATTACTATGTTTACCCAAAGACAGAGATATAGAGAGACGGCCATAAAACACTGAATAAAGTGCACCAATAGTGCGTGATAGTGTGTGACAGGACAGCAGAGAAGAACGGTCACCATCTAGTTACCCATAGCCATAGAGATAGGGATAGAAAGCAATAACACTGAAGAAACTGTACCGATATTGTGTAACAGTACAGCAGAGAAGAACAATTATCACCCAGTTACCCACAGCCCTACAGATAGGGATAGAAAGCCATAAACACTGAAGAAACTGTACTGATAGTGTGTGACAGCAAAGCAGAGAAGAACTGTTACCATCCAGTTACCCATAGCCATAGAGATAGGGATAAAAAGCCATAAACACTGAACAAACTGTACCAATAGTGTGTTACAGCACAGCAGAGAAGAACAATCACCATCCAGTTACCCACTGCCATACAGATAGGGATAGAAAGCCATAAACACTGAAGAAACTGTACAAATAGTGTGTGACAGCACAGCAGAGAAGAACTGTTACCACCCAGTTACCCACAGCCATACAGATAGGGATAGAAAGCCATAAACACTGAAGAAACTGTACCGATAGTGTATGACAACACAGCAGAGAACAATCACCATCCAGTTACCCATAGCCATAGTGATAGGGATATAAAGCCATAACACTGAAAAAACTATACCGATATTGTGTAAAAGTACAGCAGAAAAGAACAATTATCACCCACTTACCCACAGCCATATAGATAGGGATAGAAAGCCATAACCACTGAAGAAACTGTACTGATAGTGTGTGACAGCACAGCAGAGAAGAACTGTTACCATCCAGTTACCCATAGCCATAGAGATAGGGATAGAAAGCCATAAACACTGAAAAAACTGTACCGATAGTGTGTGACAGCAGAGCAGAGAAGAACAATCACCATCCAGTTACCCACAGCCATACAGATAGGGATAGAAAGCCATAAACCACTGAAGAAACTGTACCAATAGTGTGTGACAGCACAGCAGAGAAGAACAATCACCATCCAGTTACGACCAGCCATACAGATAAGGGAAAGAAAGCCATAAACACTGAAAAAACTGTACAGATAGTGTGTGACAGCACGGCAGAGAAGAACAATCACCATCCAGGTACCCATAGTCATAGAGATAGGGATAGAAAGCCATAAACACTGAAGAAACTGCACCGATAGTGTGTGACAGCACAGCAGAGAAGAACAATCACCATCCAGTTACCCATAGTCAGAGATAGGGATAGAAAGTCATAAACACTGAAGAAACTGTACCAATAGTGTGTGACAGCACAGCAGAGAAGAACAATCACCATCCAGTTACCCACAGCCATACAGATAGAGATAGAAAGCCATAAACACTGAAAAAACTGTACCGATAGTGTGTGACAGCAGAGCAGAGAAGAACAATCACCATCCAGTTACCCACAGCCATACAGATAGAGATAGAAAGCCATAAACACTGAAAAAACTGTACCGATAGTGTGTGACAGCAGAGCAGAGAAGAACAATCACCATCCAGTTACCCACAGCCATACAGATAGGGATAGAAAGCCATAAACCACTGAAGAAACTGTACCAATAGTGTGTGACAGCACAGCAGAGAAGAACAATCACCATCCAGTTACGACCAGCCATACAGATAAGGGAAAGAAAGCCATAAACACTGAAAAAACTGTACAGATAGTGTGTGACAGCACGGCAGAGAAGAACAATCACCATCCAGGTACCCATAGTCATAGAGATAGGGATAGAAAGCCATAAACACTGAAGAAACTGCACCGATAGTGTGTGACAGCACAGCAGAGAAGAACAATCACCATCCAGTTACCCATAGTCAGAGATAGGGATAGAAAGTCATAAACACTGAAGAAACTGTACCAATAGTGTGTGACAGCACAGCAGAGAAGAACAATCACCATCCAGTTACCCACAGCCATACAGATAGAGATAGAAAGCCATAAACACTGAAAAAATTGTACCGATAGTGTGTGACAGCACGGTAGAGAAGAACAATCACCATCCAGGTACCCATAGTCATAGAGATAGGGATAGAAAGCCACAAACACTGAAGAAACTGCACCGATAGTGTGTGACAGCACAGCAGAGAAGAACAATCACCATCCAGTTACCCATAGTCAGAGATAGGGATAAAAAGCCATAAACATTGAAGAAACTGTACCAATAGTGTGTGACAGCACAGCAGAGAAGAACTGTTACCATCCAGTTACCCATAGTCATATAGATAGGGATAGAAAGCCATAAACACTGAAAAAACTGCACCGATAGTGTGTGACAGCACAGCAGAGAAGAACAATCAGCATCCAGGTACCCATAGTCATAGACAAAGGGATAGAAAGCCATAAACACTGAAGAAACTGTACCGATAGTGTGTGACAGCACAGCAGAGAAGAACAATCACCATCTAGTTACCCATAGCCATAGAGATAGGGATAGAAAGCCATAAACACTGAAGAAACTGCACAGATAGTGTGTGACAGCACAGCAGAGAAGAACAATCACCATCTAGTTACCCATAGCCATAGAGATAGGGATAGAAAGCCATAAACACTGAAGAAACTGCACCGATAGTGTGTGACAGCACAGCAGAGAAGAACAATCACCATCCAGTTACCCATAGTCATAGAGATAGGGATAGAAAGCCATAAACACTGAACAAACTGCACTGATAGTGTGTGACAGCACAGCAGAGAAGAACAATCACCATCCAGTTACCCATAGTCAAATATAGGGATAAAAAGCCATAAACACTGAAGAAACTGTACTGATAGTGTGTGACAGCACAGCAGAGAAGAACAATCACCATCCAGTTACCCATAGTCATAGAGATAGGGATAGAAAGCCATAAACACTGAAGAAACTGCACAGATAGTGTGTGACAGCACAGCAGAGAAGAACAATCACCATCCAGTTACCCATAGCCATAAAGATAAGGATAGAAAGCCATAAACACTGAACAAACTGTACTGATAGTGTGTGACAGCACAACAGAGAAGAACAATCACCATCCAGTTACCCATAGCCATAAAGATAAGGATAGAAAGCCATAAACACTGAACAAACTGCACTGATAGTGTGTGACAGCACAGCAGAGAAGAACAATCACCATCCAGTTACCCATAGTCAGATATAGGGATAAAAAGCCATAAACACTGAAGAAACTGTACTGATAGTGTGTGACAGGACAGCAGAGAAGAACTGTTACCATCCAGTTACCCATAGTCATAGAGATTGGGATAGAAAGCCATAAACACTGAAAAAACTGCACTGATAGTGTGTGACAGCACAGCAGAGAAGAACAATCGGCATCCAGGTACCCATAGTCATAGACATAGGGATAGAAAGCCATAAACACTGAAGAAACTGTACCGATAGTGTATGACAGCACAGCAGAGAAGAACTGTTACCATCCAGTTACCCATAGTCATAGAGATAGGGATAGAAAGCCATAAACACTGAACAAACTGCACCGATAGTGTGTGACAGCACAGCAGAGAAGAACAATCACCATCCAGTTACCCATCACCAGTTTGTAAGGAAACACAATGGACAGTGGTGGAAAGTAGAACGACACCAGAAGACGACACTGAGCCTCCTCCGAGCTGCAGATCTTCCAGGTTCCATTTATTTAATATTTTATATTATGGAAAATATAAAGATTTTGGGGATTATTGAAGAAAGACGACCACGTGAGATGGAGCAGCTGATGGAGGACGTGGTGTCCACATCCTGTGGTCAGACCACATGAACCCACAGAGATGTATTATAAGTGTCACCAGCTTCGTGCTCCAGGGTGCGGAGCGTGGAGACTCCGGGGGGATTTTAGGCTATCACTAAGTAATACCGCCAAATGTCCTCCTGCCACGATACGGAGTTTTCTGCTCTACGGGAGCGTGGAGCTGGGATGTTGGATGTCTTCATTCACTTAACCCCTGAGGTTTGGCGGTATTATTTATGCACTGTACAGCACTGGTATTCCCATCTATGTGAAGCTGTTCTCTGGTCACTGCATGCTGCGCACTGTATGGCGGCATTTATTTACCCATCAATTGGAGGCTCAGGTCGACGATGTTATAAGTGAACCTCGATATATTGTCCTTGTTTCTCAGGACAGGAGGAAGTGATTCCGCCAGGAAAATGGGGGATTCGGGGCTTGTCAAAGGCAAATGCATTGTGTGTTTACACGGAAGGGTTCTGTGCAAGCTCCGAGCCGTAATGTTTATCATGGGGATAATCCTACATGGCATTAATTGGAGGGACTGGCGAGTGCGCAGCAAGGAATGCAGTAGCTGCAGAACTGTACGTATAATACCGCCTGAGCTCTGTCACAGGAGCGTACATTACTACACTGTAATTATGGCCATTCATTATGATTAGTTATCACTTTATCCTATAGGCTCAGGTTATAGTCAAGTCACATCCAAAGCAGCCAACTATAGC
This sequence comes from Ranitomeya variabilis, assembly GCF_051348905.1. Taxonomy (NCBI): domain Eukaryota; kingdom Metazoa; phylum Chordata; class Amphibia; order Anura; family Dendrobatidae; genus Ranitomeya; species Ranitomeya variabilis. The sequence continues at coordinate 748,628,036 of NC_135235.1, read as the reverse complement.
AGTTATATAGGGGGCAGCATTATAGAAGATATATTCCTATACATAGAGGGCAGTATTATATTAGTTATATTCTTGTACATAGGGGCAGTATTATAGTAGTTATATTCTTGTATATAGGAGCAGTATTATAGTAGTTATATTCTTGTATATAGGAGCAGTATTATAGTAGTTATATTCTTGTACATAGGAGCAGTATTATAGTAGTTATATTCTTGTACATAGGGGCAGTATTATAGTAGTTATATATTTGTACATAGGGGGCAGTATTATAGTAGTTATATTCTTGCATATAGGGGGCTGTATTATAGTAGTTATATTCTTGTACATAGGAGCAGTATTATAGTAGTTATATTCTTGTACATAGGAGCAGTATTATAGTAGTTATATTCTTGTACATAGGAGCAGTATTATAGTAGTTATATTCTTGTACATAGGGGCAGAATTATAGTAGTTATATTCTTGTACATAGGGGGCAGTATTATAGTAGTAATATTCTTGTACATAGGAGCAGTATTATAGTAGTTATATTCTTGTACATAGGGAGCAGTATTATAGTAGTTATATTCTTATACATAGGAGCAGTATTATAGTAGTTATATTCTTGTACATAGGAGCAGTATTATAGTAGTTATATTCTTGTACATAGGAGCAGTATTATAGTAGTTATATTCTTATACATAGGAGCAGTATTATAGTAGTTATATTCTTGTACATAGGGAGCAGTATTATAGTAGTTATATTCTTGTACATAGGAGCAGTATTATAGTAGTTATATTCTTGTATATAGGGGCAGTATTATAGTAGTTATATTCTTGTACATAGGAGCAGTATTATAGTAGTTATATTCTTGTATATAGGGGCAGTATTATAGTAGTTATATTCTTGTACATAGGTGCAGTATTATAGTAGTTATATTCTTGTACATAGGAGCAGTATTATAGTAGTTATATTCTTGTACATAGGAGCAGTATTATAGTAGTTATATTCTTGTACATAGGAGCAGTATTATAGTAGTTATATTCTTGTACATAGGGACAGTATTATAGTAGTTATATTCTTGTACATAGGAGCAGTATTATAGTAGTTATATTCTTGTACATAGGGACAGTATTATAGTAGTTATATTCTTGTACATAGGGGCAGTATTATATTAGTTATATTCTTGTACATAGGGGCAGTATTATAGTAGTTATATTCTTGTACATAGGGAGTATTATAGTAGTTGTGTTGCACTGTAACCACTCTTTGGTACTTTCGTCCATAGTGGTGGATGGCACTTTGCATGGTTTCTCTGTTTCCAGCCATGCAGTCTGTATGTGGATCTCCTTCATTTTGGGAAAGGCTCGGTGTTCTGAGTTCCCTCTGATTAGCAGTGATTGTGGGGCAGACTAACCTGGACCCGCGCTCAGTACACAGCTGTTGACCATCACACAATCTATTACAAGGTACAATATATTTTCTTTCCCGGCATTTGAGATTCAGATCCTGGAACCGAAAAAGAAAATCTGGAAATATTGTACAAACCGGAGAACGAGGAGGAAGGTCAGGACCAAACGTGTACGGGGTCCTACTATGGAAGTGATGACTCCGAACTGTCCCAGCAGTAGACTTAGATACCTTCATTCTGCAGACAGTATCACACAGGAGAGGATTAGATACACGGCTCAGCAGTCAGTATCACACAGGATAGGATTAGATACATGGCTCAGCAGTCAGTATCACACAGGATAGGATTAGATACACGGCTCAGCAGACAGTATCACACAGGATAGGATTAGATACACGGCTCAGCAGACAGTATCACACAGGAGAGGATTAGATACACGGCTCAGCAGACAGTATCACACAGGATAGGATTAGATACACGGCTCAGCAGTCAGTATCACACAGGAGAGGATTAGATACACGGCTCAGCAGTCAGTATCACACAGGAGAGGATTAGATACATGGCTCAGCAGACAGTATCACACAGGAGAGGATTAGATACACGGCTCAGCAGACAGTATCACACAGGATAGGATTAGATACACGGCTCAGCAGACAGTATCACACAGGATAGGATTAGATACACGGCTCAGCAGACAGTATCACACAGGAGAGGATTAGATACACGGCTCAGCAGACAGTATCACACAGGATAGGATTAGATACACGGCTCAGCAGTCAGTATCACACAGGAGAGGATTAGATACACGGCTCAGCAGTCAGTATCACACAGGAGAGGATTAGATACACGGCTCAGCAGTCAGTATCACCCAGGATAGGATTAGATACACGGCTCAGCAGACAGTATCACACAGGAGAGGATTAGATACATGGCTCATTAGACAGTATCACACAGGAGAGGATTAGATACACGGCTCAGCAGTCAGTATCACACAGGAGAGGATTAGATACACGGCTCAGCAGACAGTATCACACAGGATAGGATTAGATACACAGCTCAGCAGTCAGTATCACACAGGATAGGATTAGATACACGGCTCAGCAGACAGTATCACACAGGAGAGGATTAGATACACGGCTCAGTAGACAGTATCACACAGGAGAGGATTAGATACACGGCTCAGCAGTCAGTATGACACAGGAGAGGATTAGATACACAGCTCAGCAGTCAGTATCACACAGGATAGGATTAGATACACGGCTCAGCAGACAGTATCACACAGGATAGGATTAGATACACGGCTCAGCAGTCAGTATGACACAGGAGAGGATTAGATACACGGCTCAGCAGTCAGTATCACACAGGATAGGATTAGATACACGGCTCAGCAGTCAGTATCACACAGGAGAGGATTAGATACATGGCTCAGCAGTCAGTATCACACAGGAGAGGATTAGATACATGGCTCATTAGACAGTATCACACAGGAGAGGATTAGATACACGGCTCAGCAGTCAGTATCACACAGGAGAGGATTAGATACACGGCTCAGCAGACAGTATCACACAGGATAGGATTAGATACACAGCTCAGCAGTCAGTATCACACAGGATAGGATTAGATACACGGCTCAGCAGACAGTATCACACAGGATAGGATTAGATACACGGCTCAGCAGACAGTATCACACAGGAGAGGATTAGATACACGGCTCAGCAGTCAGTATCACACAGGAGAGGATAAGATACACAGCTCAGCAGTCAGTATCACACAGGAGAGGATTAGATACACGGCTCAGCAGTCAGTATGACACAGGAGAGGATTAGATACACAGCTCAGCAGTCAGTATCACACAGGAGAGGATAAGATACACAGCTCAGCAGACAGTATCACACAGGATAGGATTAGATACATGGCTCAGCAGACAGTATCACACCTATATCTATATAGTATTAAGGACTAAAAGGCGAAGTGTGGTTTTGCGTGGCGCCATTTATTTGACAAAGGGGCATCTCTACATCCCTTTAAGGCTTCTATTGTCAGGATACGAGGGAGGCCTTTACGGTGCGGAGATTTTGCAGCCATTGCCCGGTTTATGGCTGAGTATTTCTATTTGGACAATGAGTAATGTCTGATGTCTGACATCCAAGTATGAGCTGATCGCTTCCTTATCAGCCCCATTAATCCACCACATCAGCCCCGTCAGCCCCGCAAACTTCTCACATCTTGGCCCGGATCACTTTCTACCGGAATCTTCTGAACACGATGTAATTATAATCAGTGTCTGAACATCATCTTCCCTCATATCAGTGCCGAACTCATGTCCGACAGGAGGAGAGTCTGGAGGAACCTGCACACCAGGAGATGTGACTGTTGTGGGGGGTGCTGAGGCTATTGTATGGCTCATATGGCTGGCATGACTGTCATGGTGGTCTTGAGGCTGTCACTGTTACAGGGATCCAGCGATTGACAGTGTTATGGGGTCCCTTGGCTATAGGCGTCATTGTGGTCCTTTTGTTGTCCATTACCTTCAAACTTGTGAAACTAGGTGTTAGGGGTCGAGTTCCCGCCTCTGCACAGGGGGAGTCTCGAGCCATCTCCGCTGCGGTCTCCCATTCCTCTCCAGCCGCAGTGGAGCCTGCTCAGCGGAGACTTCGGTCCCAGCGTCTGGCTCAGCCTGATACTGTGCAGATGGTTTCTGCTGCTTTCCCAGGCTCAGCCATTGTAGCCAGTACTGGTCAGCGGTGAGCAGACGTCTCTGGGACTGTCATGCCTTTTCCCTTCTGAGCATACCCAAGGTAAGACCTCTCATTGGAGGTCGGGGGCCACATGCTCAGGTACTGCAGAAGCTCCCATTGGTCCTCTAGGAAGGTCCTGAAGTTGCTTTGGTGTTGTAGCAGCTTCCATTGGTCCTCTAGGAAGGTCCTGAAGCTGCTGCAGCTATAAAAGGTTTGCATGGCCCCACGGCCATGCGCTAGTGTCATTTCATGTTATCAGCTTGCTAATTGTGGTCGCGCCTGTATGATTGTATTCAGGGACCCGGCTGAAATAAGCCCCTAGAATACCGGCACCCCCGGTGAGGAGTTTGTGTGATTGTATTCAGGGACCCAGCTGAAATAAGCCCCTAGAATACCGGCACCTCCGGTGAGGAGTTTTTGTGTGCTTCTCTGTGTGCGTGACCACTGACTGCCATCAGCTCAGCAGTTAGCTGTGTTCCCCTGTAACGCTAACGGGGCACAGCGTGTTCTTTTCTTTGTGACTCAGTGAAGTAACTGAGTTCACTTATACCACCATATAGTGCCGTCATATTCTAGCAGCAGGTTGTCTTCTGCACGGTGGACCCCAGGCTGCGAACGCACCAATTATAACATCCATATTAACTTGGTGCGTTCCGCCAGTCCTCACACTAGGAGAAAAACACAGGTTTCCAGGAAATTACTTGCTTTTTATTCAGCCCAAACTATTAGTCTGGGGCCCATGGAGTTGGGTCCTGGTTCTGGCTGATAGTTTCCCAAAGAAGAGGTACACTTGCACCCTCTGGGAATGAGATATCATTATTTAATTGGCCAATCTTAGCGATAAGTTCTATTATATGGAGCTTCTAAGATCTTCAGGGGTGGGGAAATAAACATGCGAATGCTAAAGAAGGAGGAGCTTGATGTAAATTTGCATTAATTACTTTGATCTTTTTCTCTCTCCATTCCAAGATATTTCTTAGTGGATGGGAAATGGGTGGAGCTTACCAAGAAAAACAAAAACAGGGAGGAGTCTATGGATCTAATCTCCTCTGGATTCTGTCACCTTCTTTATTTCCAAGATATTCCTCAGGGGTGGGGAAATAGGTGGGGCTTGTTGAGCAAGACAAAAGAAGGAGGGGTTTATTAATCAAATCTCCTCTACTTTATTTTGCTGTCTTCCTTTCCAAGGTCTTCCTCGGCGATTTGAAAATGGGTGGAGCTTCATGAGCAAAATACGAAGAGACAGGACTTTATGGATCTAATCTCATCTAAATTTTATTGCATTTTTCCTTTTCAAGATCTTCCTCAGGGTTGAGGAAATAGATGGTGATGACAGGCAAAGCAAAAAGAAGGAGGGGTTTTCGGATCTAATCTCCTCTGGATTTTGTTGCCTTCTTCCTTTCCAAGATCTTCTTCATAAGTAGGGGAAAAGGTGGTTCTTGACAAGCAAAAAAAGAAAAGATGGAGGGTTTTATGGTTCAAATCTCCTCTGGTTCCTGCAGGCTTCTTCCAGTTTAAGATCATCCTCAGGGGTGGAAATATAGGTGGGGCTTGCCAAGCAAAGCAAAAAGAGGGAGGGATTTATGGATCTAATCTTCTCTGGGTTCTGAATGTTCCTTCGTTTCCAAGCTCTTCCTCAGGGGTTTAGAAATGGGTGGAGTTTGTCAGGCAAAATAAAAAGAGGGAGTATTTTATGGACATAATCTCATCTGGTTTCTATTGCCTCCTTCCTTTTATGTGATGTTCCTCAGGGGTGGGGAAACAGGAGGGGCTTACTAAGCAAAGCAAACAAGTAGGAGGGAAACTATGGGCCCTATCTGTTCTGGATTTTACTTTTTATCATTTCTTTTGTTCTGAAGAAAATAAGTCATATCTACACAACATTCTGGCCCCATTAATTTCCGGGGCACTCTGCACTAATTTTGCTTTATTCCTTTTTTATTTTTTTATGTTTTTTGTGTGGTGTTTTTCGAGAATTTTGCATTTTCTCAGAGACAGAAAGATCAGAATTTGTCCTTCTCTGTATTTTTTACCAATAGTTGTCATAAAACATCCAATAAACACATATCTGGCATGCCGACCATGATGACTCAGGTCAGGAAAATGACTATGTTGTCACTATAACCCCCCCAACCCTTCTCCATTAATGCCAGACACTTTATGGCACGGGGCCGTCAGATCGATGGTTCTCCCTATCTTATATATAGCACCGCTGCAGAATATCTCATTTCTCCTGTGTGTGGGAAAATAGAAAGGTCACTTGTTTTGTCACGGAGGTCCGTCTACTCCCAGAGTCCTTCTCTATCAGTTCCATTTGGATTCCCAAAACCGTCTGAGTAATCTCATTAAGCAAGCTGTGTGTCAGGCTATTACTGGAGATATTACGTATTCTCTACGAGGCCTGGCACTCACCGATCTCCATCTTTTTCTAAAAACAGACTTCTGAGGAGAAGAACCCAGAGAAATCCTAAGTAGGACCTTGCTACTTCCCAAGTGCACAGCCAAACTAAAGTCTGAAGTTCTAGGAGACCGTGATGTGTGATAGATGCACTATGATCTGTTGGAGCACTGATGCATTTCGGGCTGTCCGTTCCTTTTCGATATAGGTCTAGTCAGTTGCTGGATAGAGATTGTCTCACTCGGAGCTTCTGGTGCTGATGTCCCCTCCATCACCAATGCCACTATCAGAAATGTGACAGTCACCAAACCCCAAAATCAAAAATAGGAAGGGGCAACCAGGATTTCCTGAACTTCTTTTTCAGGAGTGTGGTAGTGTCAGGCAGCTCCTGAAAGCTCTGTATTTTTTAACCTTGCAATGAAGTCCTTTTATAATGCCACTATTATTAAGTGGGTGTAGATTCCTACTGAAGAGCACGACCTTGATGTTTGTGGCCTCTCTCCTTTAGACTAAGTCGAGAAACCAAAAACTTGAGTTAATTTTTGCAAAATTTAGCATAAATCCATCATTGGAAGTCCTTATTCCAGATAATGTCTACCAGTGCAATCTTTGATGACTCCAAGATAGAACCCATTAGCAGACGATAGATAGGACTTCAGGAGCTAAGAAGACCACCACCAGGTTGGCGGTGGCTGCTGTCTTTCGTAGAACATTGGGAAACCATAAATGGTAATCAGAGGTTTCTACAATTGAAAGATCCATAAAAGTGTATTGTCCCTTCCTGATCCAGTTGTCACTCAAAAAATCCAAGTCACCCAAGAGTCTAAGCATCACCAGACACATGGGCACTTCATTATTTAGTCATTGGGTGCTTGAACCATCCCCTCCAAAAGATGTGTCAGAAGATTAATTACAGTGAAACTTCACAAAAAGTTTGAGAATCTACAGATGGGTGATAAGTTTTGTGTCTAGGATCCAAACGATTGACCTGGGTCCTGTTCCCATACCGGTGCTGGGTCTGCTAAGAGTGAACATCACCCCTGGACATTTAAAAGAAAAGACTAAAGTCCAGGATCTGCTGAGGGTCAACTTTATCCAACATTTGATGGGACCTAGTTCCTCAAACCCATATGAAAGAAGAGCAAATATTGAAAATTAAGGTAAATTTATCCAATGTTTATCCATTTGGAAGAGACTTGGTTCTCCCTTTACCCTACAAGACATGGGGAATACATTGAATTCTTGGGTGTTTTGAAGGTCACCTTTGCCCAAAGTATTCCCATATGACCTTGTCCATCTTCCCATACAATAGATTAGAGAACTTTGTATTCCTGGGTCTGATTGAGGTCATATTTGCTCAGAGGTCGCCAATTTTACAGGACCATCCTCCTCTTCCCATATGACAGATGAGAGAACATTGAATTCTTGCGTCTCTTTGGGGTAAACATTATCCAACATTTACCCACTTGACGGGAGCCAGTCCCTCTTTTAATATGTGAGAGGGCCAAATTTACCCATTTGGAAGAGACCAGTTTCCCGATTCCTTAAACTTTAAGTTCTAGCGTCTGGTAAGATTCCAGCCATAATATCCACTCATCAGACACCAAGGATTAATCATCATCATGTTCTCTAATATCTGGTTTTTGACAACATCTTGGACCTGGTGGTGACCTCTGACAACCGTGGGAGACTTCATGGGTTTCCCCTTCCGATTTAGCTGTTCACCACCCTGTCTTGTGTGCATGTGTGTGGAGTAGGATTTGTTTTCCCCGCTCTCTATTTTTAGTGGGTTCTGATGGGCTTTGAGTATTTCCGAGGCCGTGAAGTCATGTTTATTTGGATGAGGAGACCTCATCTTCTGGCCTCCAGCCCCATAAGACTGATGGTGGGTCATGACCTCCTCTCTCATTTATGACTTCCTCTGTGTAGAGGCTTTTTCCGCCCTTTCACTCATTGTTTTATGTTTCTCTACAGATTTTTTTTGCCGATTCCAAGGTGCTAAAGATAGTCCAAGAGGAACCGACGTCAAGATGAAGCCTCCGACTGGCCAAGATCCTGAAGACAAGTGGTGATGTCACCAGAAGTGTGAGGACCAGGAGGAGAGTGGGATAACACACACAGTACTCAGCAGGCAGTATCAGACAGGATAGGATTAGACACCTAGCTCAGCAGTCAGTATCACACAGGTTTAGGATTAGATACACAGCTAAGAAGGCAGTATCACAGAATAGGATTAGATACACGGCTCAGCAGTCAGTATCACACAGGATAGGATGGGATATAGGCTGGGATACATAGCTTAGCAGTCAGTTTCACACAGGATAGGATTAGATACACGGCTCAGCAGAGAGTATGACACAGGATAGAATTAGATACATGGCTTAGCAGATGGTATCACACACAATAGGATTAGATACACAGCTTAGCAGTCAGTATCACACAGGAGAGGATTAGATAAGATACATGGCTCAGCCCAGTACCACACCGGGTAGGTTAAGATACACGGCTCAGCCCAGTACCACACAGGATAGGATTAGATACAGTACATGGCTCAGCAGTCAGTGTCACACAGGATAGGATTAGATACACATTACAGTGTATCTAAGCGTTAAATGTATCCGGACATGTAGGATCTTTTATCTTGTGTTGATGAAGATAAGGATGGTTATGATTTATTGATGATGATTGTGGTGAGGATGATGGTGGTGAGGATGATCATGGTGAGGATGATTGTGGTGAGGATGAAGGTGTGAGGATGCATGCTGTCCTCCTCCTCCCCAGCCTTCTGGCTCTCAGCCACCTCTTGCCCCAATGTTGGCCATGCTCTCGGGGGCCACACACAGTGCGCTCTGCCGTCCGTCTGCTCGGCGCTGACACTTTCGCACACACGAGCCAATGATGGGATGTTTCCATCCACACCGTGTTCTATGATAATGATGGAGATGATGGGAGAAGAAATTCCCCCCCCCCCCCCGTTCCGACCTCTCCCCTCCAGCAATGTCTGGTTCTCTGCTCCAAAGAGCAAATCTCCAAACCCATGGACAGCAGGGCTGAAATAAAGCCGCCATGTGGACGTGCAGACATCCATCCACACAGTGCAGCATCAACCACCAGGAATGACATAATTCCTAAAGGACCACCAACCTTCACCAACATTACACAGTAATACTTTGCCTCCCCCAGACCACCAGGGACTATACTGACCCCTGATTTGTTATCGGGTAATCTCTAGCACAGTGGATTGATTGACTATGCTGCCACCAGACCACCAGGGACAATACTGACCCCTGATTTGTTATCGGGTAATCTCTATTACAGTGGATGGATTGACTATGCTGCCACCAGACCACCAGGGAGTATAATGATCCCTTTCATCATCAGGAGTTACTTCCTTGGCTCCATTGTATAATGAGGAGTAACGGAGACCTCCCTGGATCACTATGTATTACAGGGATCCCACTGGACCACCAGGGACTATGAAATGCAATGTATATCTGGCTCCATCCTGGCCCTGAGTGGGTTAACTCCTGGCCCCCAGGGCTCTCCTCACATATCGGCATCTGGTGGAGGGGCCCCAGGGTGGATCCCACATCAGAGGGGACACAAAGACGAAATGTTTTGCTTCTTGTGAATTCGATAACGAGAATCGCTTCTTATCCCGGAAGCGGAGTCTGAGCCACTGATGTCCCCTCCATCCCTAATCTACAAAGAGGGGCGATGGGGAGATAAGATGTCCCCCGCCATACACCACAAGAGAGACAAGCCGGGGGACACACTGGAATGAATGGATGGCAGACGCACAGCAGCACAGAGGATTTCAGGAGAGGAGTGTGATGATCTATAGCAGCACAGAGGATTTCAGGAGAGCAGTGTGCTGGTTTATGGGGGTCACAGAGGGAGATATATGGTGGGGGGAGCAGGGTGACAGCAGCACAGAGTATTTCAGGAGAGCAGTGTGCTGGTCTATGGGGTCACAGAGGGAGATATATGGTGGAGGAGCAGGGTGACAGCAGCACAGAGTATTTCAGGAGAGCAGTGTGCTGGTCTATGGGGGTCACAGAGGGAGATATATGGTGGAAGGAGCAGGGTGACAGCAGCACAGAGTATTTCAGGAGAGCAGTGTGCTGGTCTATGGGGGTCACAGAGGGAGATATATGGGGGGAGGAGCAGGGTGACAGCAGCACAGAGTATTTCAGGAGAGCAGTGTGCTGGTCTATGGGGTCACAGTGGGAGATATATGGTGGAAGGGGCAGGGTGAGAGCAGTACAGTATTTCAGAAGAGGATTCTGCCTTTAATACAGCACACAAGAGTATTTTTGGAAAGCAGTCTTGTAGGTGCCGTGTCTCTGCTCTCACACATATCCCAACACTGAGCATCCTGTATTATACCCCAGAGCTGCACTCACTATTCTGCTGGTGCAGTCACTGTGTACATATGCAGCGCCCCAGAGTCCTGGTCGTTGCAGTACTGTTGCTCCGCCGCTAAGGGGGGCTATGGTACGTCTGATGGCACTGAAGGAGTTCATCTGACCAGGTATCACATACACCAATACATTTCACAGTCTGGCCTCCAGGGGGGAGCTAAGGGCGCTATGTATTAGGCCACTCCTCACAATCTGGTAAAACTGGGGGTCAGGCAGGAAGTTAGAACAGAAAGCTGACTGGGTTGGAGCCAGGCAACACCTTGTGGCAGAGGGTGTTGCGGGGAGAGACTCAGAGGGGTCCCTGTCAGGGGTGGGATCCTGACAGAGGCCTAGCAACCAGAGAGAACGTTACGGGACCGCGCCTGCACGATATAGCGGCGGTACCCCAAGAAAGGACAAGAAGCGAGGTTTATTGTGCTGAGTGAGAAACAAGATCAACGCAACAAGGAGAATACCAGTAGGAGTCGTGCTGTAAGACCGAAGCAACATCCTACTGAGGCGTAAATAACCGGTGGCCGGAACGCCGAGGAAGTATAGTGCTCCAGGCCAAACTTCAAAACTACAGCAGGACAGTCAGTTATAGGCGGGCTGTCTCACCCCATTGACCTAGGAAGACACAAGGGGGGTAACAACAGGAGTGGGGCGACGCTAGAGTCCCGGAAGAGCTCCGAGCCTCCCCGTCATATGGGTGCATCCTAACCATAAGATCTGGGGGACGTGGAAGAACATCAGAATCGAGTTGTGAGGGAACACGAGAAACAGACACAACAGTTGTGAGGACTATCCCGTGGTGCTTAGCATGGAAGGACTACAACACACAAGCGCTAGAAGGTAGGCACAGATTTCCACCTGCAAAGGGAGCTCTGGATGTGCCATCGGACCGGCCAGGCTTGCGCAGCCCGGTTAACCGTATTCCGGATTGAGAATCCTGAAGCCTTCAGTAAAGAGGTAAAGAGACTGCAACCTGGTGTCCTCGTTATTTACTGCAACCTGCACCGCACCACTACAACATCACCACCATCTCGCACACCTATCAGTGTACGCCCCTCAGCGGGTCTAGCCACCGTGACAACCCCAGAACAGAGACTCAGAGGCCCAGTACCGGGTACCCCTCGGCCCTGCGGCAGTGGGGGCGTACATACATTACTGATCCTGAGTTATCTCCTGTATTATACTCCAGAGCTGCACTCACTATTCTGCTGGTGCATTCACTGTGTACATACATTACATTACTGATCCTGAGTTACCTCCTGTATTATACCCCAGAGCTGCACTCACTATTCTGCTGGTGCAGTCACTGTGTACATACATTACATTACTGATCCTGAGTTACATCCTGTATTATACCCCAGAGCTGCACTCACTATTCTGCTGGTGCAGTCACTGTGTACATACATTACATTACTGATCCTGAGTTACATCCTGTATTATACCCAGAACTGCATTCATTATTCTGGTGCCAGATGGAGAACCCTCATGAACATCCCTGCAACGTCTGAAGCCTCGGGCTCGGCCAGGTACCACGGAGCCGGTCTGGTCTTCTGACATCAGGCCAGTGGACATGGAGTTACATGACGGGAAGGTGGCCAGACCCAGGTGCACTGCCAGAGTGGACAATGAATCCCTGGGGATGATGGAGTCAGTGGGCTTAGGGATAGTCCAGAATGAACGGGTGGCAGAACAGAAGAGGAGTTGTACTCAGGATGAAAGAAGTCAGCATCCCTGTGCCCTACCCCACTGGTGCCCACCTGATAAACTTGGACTGTTTAGTAAACGTTTGACTATTTCAAAGAACCTGGTGTCTCTGGAGGACAGAGGCCTGGATTCAGTGGAGGCCTGTGGCCAGCATGTGAGTGTGATGCACCCCACACCCTACAATACACTAGGACTCGGACACAGAGAAACCATGCAAAAGTCCATCCAACCTAAGAGGCTTGTCCAGAGAGGCCAATCCTTGGTGAGCAGAACCCGCCCCCAATGGGAGCAACAAAAGAAACCACGCCTGTCACAGCCAGTCAAAAGAGAACAGGCGGAGATTGCCGGAAACAGGCAGGTGTGCCTTAAAGGGCCCCACCCAGGAAAGGGACAAACCGTGACGGACACCAGGAGCCAAAAGAGACGACGCCATTTGTGGGCAGTGAGTCATTGAAGCAGGCAGAGAAAATGGCGGAGTTGAGTGAGGCCTCCGATAATGAGGCCAGAGGAATACAAGAAATGAAGCAGGTGAGATCGTCCACAGAGGGAGGAGGCTGCAGCTCGGAACCATCTGACTTCCCTGAGCCACCAAGGTCTGAACCCAGGCCTTCACTGCTGGGTTCCTGCGAACATTGGATTGGAGAGCCAGGATCCAGCAACTGGTGAGCGGGCTGAGGGGCTTCGGCTGGTGGGAAGAGAGGAGAAGGCAAGCCAGGGTTGGAGACATGATATCTGGCCCACTAGCTACAAGACACAGAACGTTGGTGCCACGGGGAAGGTCATTACATATGACCGGCAGCGGAGATGGTGGAGTAGTTTGGGACCTGTCTGTTATGGTTTCCAATGGCAAGGAAACATCAGAAGCATAGAATAAACGGACAAGCTCTCGGGTGATGGAAACTAGAGCTGACCGCGATGCTAAACCTACACACCACACTAGAAGTAGCCAGGGGGCATTCCTGCGTTGTCTCTAGATGCCGCGCGCCAGCCGGAGAACTAACTACCCCTGGTAGAAGAAAACACAGTCCTGGCTTGCCTCCAGAGAATGTCCCCACAGGAGATAGCAGCCCCCCACATATAATAACGGTGAGAGCAGATGAAAAGACACACGTAGTATGAAAGCAGATTTAGCACAGAGAGGCCCGCTAACTAAATAGCAGAAAGATACAACAGAGGACTTCGCGGTCAGCTGCAAAACCCTTCAAAACACCATCCTGAAATTACCTTAACTCATGTGACAACTCATGCCACTGGAGTGGTAATTTCAGCCCAACAAGAGCTTCCAGCTGCAGAGATTCACATAAGTGCAAACTGGACAAACATACAAAAATAGACTTAAGGACTAAAGTGTCCAACTTAGCTGAGCAGAAAACTGGGAGCAGGAACATGCAACAGAATCACTCTGGATACATTGATGGCCAGCATTAGAATGACTGAGGAGCAAGGTTAAATAGGATACTCCCACATCCTGATAGGAACAGGTGAACTGAGAAGGCAAAGCTTGCAGGACACCAGTACCACAAGAGACCACCGGAGGAGCCCACGAACCGAATCACAACAGTACCCCCCCCTTAAGGAGGGGGCACCGAACCCTCACAAGAACCACCAGGGCGATCTGGATGAGCCCTATGAAAGGCACGGACCAAATCAGAAGCATGAACATCAGAAGCTGTAACCCAAGAATTATCCTCTTGACCGTAGCCCTTCCATTTCACCAGATATTGAAGTCTCCGTCTGGAAACACGGGAGTCCAAGATTTTCTCCACCACGTACTCCAATTCACCCTCAACCAGCACAGGAGCAGGAGGCTCAACAGAAGGCACAAGTGGTACCTCATACCTCCGCAATAATGACCGATGGAAGACATTATGGATAGCAAAGGATGCTGGGAGGTCCAAACGAAAAGACACAGGGTTAAGAATTTCCAAAATCTTATAAGGACCGATGAACCGAGGCTTAAACTTAGGAGAAGAGACCCTCATAGGGACAAAACGGGAGGACAACCACACCAAGTCCCCAACACGAAGACGAGGACCAACACGACGATGACGATTAGCAAAACGCTAAGTCCTCTCCTGGGACAACTCCAAATTGTCCACCACCTGCCCCCAAATACGATGCAACCTATCCACCATGGTATCCACTCCAGGACAATCCGAAGACTCCACCTGACCAGATGAAAAACGAGGATGGAACCCTGAATTGCAAAAGAAAGGGGAGACCAAAGTGGCAGAACTGGCCCGATTATTAAGGGCAAACTCAGCCAACGGCAAAAAGGAGACCCAGTCATCCTGATCAGCAGACACGAAACACCTCAAATAAGTCTCCAAGGTCTTATTAGTACGTTCCGTCTGGCCATTTGTCTGGGGATGAAATGCAGACGAAAAAGACAAATCAATGCCCATCCTGGCACAAAACGCCCGCCAAAATCTGGACACAAACTGGGATCCCCTGTCGGAAACGATATTCTCCGGAATACCATGCAGCCGAACCACATTCTGAAAAAACAGGGGCACCAACTCAGATGAGGAAGGCAGCTTGGGCAAGGGCACCAAATGAACCATCTTAGAAAAGCGGTCACACACCACCCAAATGACGGACATCTTCTGAGAAACAGGGAGATCAGAAATAAAATCCATAGAGATGTGTGTCCAAGGCCTCTTAGGAACAGGCAAGGGCAACAACAACCCACTAGCCCGAGAACAACAAGGCTTGGCCCGAGCACAAACATCGCAAGACTGCACAAAAGTACGCACGTCCCGAGACAGGGAAGGCCACCAGAAGGACCTAGCCACCAAATCTCTGGTACCAAAAATTCCCGGATGACCTGCCAACGCAGAAGAATGAACCTCCGAGATGACTCTATTGGTCCACTCATCCGGCACAAACAATCTACCAGGCGGACAACGATCAGGCCGATCCGCCTGAAACTCTTGTAAAGCACGTCGCAGGTCTGGGAAGACAGCAGACAATATCACCCCATCCTTAAGTATACCCGTAGGTTTAGAATCACCAGGGGAATCAGGTTCAAAACTCCTAGAAAGGGCATCCGCCTTCACATTCTTAGTACCTGGCAGATACGAAACCACAAAATTAAACCGGGAGAAAAACAACGACCAGCGCGCCTGTCTAGGATTCAGACGTCTGGCCGACTCAAGATAAATCAAATTTTTGTGATCAGTCAAGACCACCACCTGATGTTTAGCACCCTCAAGCCAATGACGCCACTCCTCGAATGCCCACTTCATCGCCAAAAGCTCCCGATTACCGACGTCATAATTTCGCTCGGCGGGCGAAAATTTTCGAGAAAAGAACGCACAAGGTCTCATCACTGAACAATCTGAACTTTTCTGCGACAAAACCGCCCCCGCTCCGATCTCGGAAGCATCAACTTCCACCTGAAAAGGAAGAGAAACATCAGGCTGGCACAACACCGGAGCAGAAGAAAAACGGCGCTTAAGCTCCCGAAAGGCCTCCACAGCAGCAGGAGACCAATCTGCAACATCAGCACCCTTTTTAGTCAAATCAGTCAAAGGCCTGACAACGCTAGAAAAACCAGTTATGAATCGACGATAAAAGTTAGCAAAGCCCAAAAATTTCTGAAGGCCCTTAAGAGAAGTCGGTTGCGTCCAGTCACAAATAGCCCGAACCTTCACAGGATCCATCTCAATAGAAGAGGGGGAAAAAATGTACCCCAAAAAAGAAATCTTCTGAACCCCAAAAACACACTTTGAACCTTTAACAAACAGAGAATTGGTCCGCAAAACCTGAAAAACCCTCCTAACTTGTTGAACATGAGATTCCCAGTCATCCGAAAAAATCAAGATATCGTCCAAATACACAATCATAAATTTATCCAGATATTCACGGAAAATATTGTGCATAAAAGACTGAAAGACCGAAGGAGCATTTGACAGACCAAAAGGCATCACCAAATACTCAAAATGGCCCTCGGGCGTATTAAATGTGGTTTTCCACTCATCCCCCTGCTTAATTCGCACCAAATTATACGCACCGCGAAGATCAATCTTAGAGAACCACTTCGCCCCCTCAATGCGAGCAAATAAATCTGTCAGCAATGGCAAAGGATACTGATACTTGACTGTGATCTTATTCAAGAGTCTATAATCAATACAAGGTCTCAAAGAACCATCGCTTTTAGCTACGAAAAAGAACCCCGCTCCAAGAGGAGACGAAGAAGGACGAATATGTCCCTTTTCCAAGGACTCCCTAATATACTCTCACATGGCAGCATGTTCAGGTACAGACAGATTGAATAGACGACCCTTAGGAAATTTACTGCCAGGGATCAAATCTATGGCGCAATCGCAATCTCTGTGAGGAGGAAGAGAATTAAGAGTAGATTCCTCAAAAACCTCACGATAATCAGACAAAAACTAAGGAATTTCAGAGGGAATAGATGAAGCAATGGAGACCAAAAATGTGTCCCCATGATTTCCCTGACATCCCCAGCTTAGTACAGACATTGTTTTCCAGTCAAGGACTGGGTTATGAGTTTGCAACCATGGCAATCCCAGCACCAACACATCATGTAGATTATACAGTACAAGGAAGCGAATCACCTCTTGATGGTCTGGAGTCATACGCATAGTCACTTGTGTCCAGTATTGTGGTTTATTACTAGCCAATGGTGTAGAATCAATACCCTTTAAAGATATAGGAACTTCCAGAGGCTCTAGATCAAACCCACAGCGCCTGGCAAAGGACCAATCCATAAGACTCAAAGCGGCGCCAGAATCCACATACGCATCCGCAACAATAGAAGATAACGAACAAATTAGAGTTACAGACAAAATAAACTTGGACTGCAAAGTGCCAATAGCAGAGGATTTATCAACTTTCTTTGTTTGTTTAGAGCATGCTGATATAACATGAGTAGAATTTCCACAATAGAAGCACAAATGATTTTTGCGCCTATAAATCTGTCGTTCGCTTCTGGACAGAAAGCTATCACATTGCATACTCTGTGGTGCCTCTTCAGAAGACACCACCAACTGGTGCACAGGTTTGCGTTCCCGTAAACGCCGATCAATCTGAATTGCCATTGTCATGGACTCATTCAGACCAGTAGGCGCAGGAAACCCCACCATGACGTCTTTTACAGCATCAGAGAGACCTTCTCTGAAAATTGCCGCCAGAGCGCACTCATTCCACTGAGTAAGCACAGACCATTTTCGAAATTTTTGGCAATATATTTCGGCTTCATCTTGCCCCTGAGAGAGGGCTATTAGGGCTTTCTCAGCCTGAATCTCCAAATTTGGTTCCTCATAAAGCAACCCCAAAGCCAGAAAAAACGCATCCACATTGAGCAACGCAGGATCCCCTGGTGCCAATGAAAATGCCCAATTTTGGGGGTCACCCCGCAGTAAAGAAATAACAATTTTTACTTGCTGGGCAGGATCTCCAGCAGAATGAGATCTCAGCGAAAGAAACAATTTACAATTGTATTTAAAATTTAGAAAACAAGATCGATCTCCAGAAAAAAACTCCGGTATAGGAATTTTAGGTTCAGACCGAGGAGCATGTAACAAAAAATCTTGTATATTCTGAACTTTAGAGGCAAGATTATACAAATTGGTAGCCAGACTCTGGGGATCCATATTTCAACAGATAAAGTCTGAGCCATTCAGGGGTTAAGAGGAGAGGAAAACAGGAGACTGCAATTAGAGCTGGAGTGCAACTTCAGAGGGAAAAAAAAAAAAAGGTTTCACACAGTTCCTTTTCTCTCCTGATTCAGCCTATAGATTAAACATTTAGGCTGGCCATACTGTTATGGTTTCCAATGGCAAGGAAACATCAGAAGCATAGAATACACGGACAAGCTCTCGGGTGATGGAAACTAGAGCTGACCGCGATGCTAAACCTACACACCACACTAGAAGTAGCCAGGGGGCATTCCTGCGTTGTCTCTAGATGCCGCGCGCCAGCCGGAGAACTAACTACCCCTGGTAGAAGAAAACACAGTCCTGGCTTGCCTCCAGAGAATGTCCCCACAGGAGATAGCAGCCCCCCACATATAATAACGGTGAGAGCAGATGAAAAGGCACACGTAGTATGAAAGCAGATTTAGCACAGAGAGGCCCGCTAACTAAATAGCAGAAAGATACAACAGAGGACTTCACGGTCAGCTGCAAAACCCTTCAAAACACCATCCTGAAATTACCTTAACTCGTGACAACTCATGCCACTGGAGTGGTAATTTCAGCCCAACAAGAGCTTCCAGCTGCAGAGATTCACATAAGTGCAAACTGGACAAACATACAAAAATAGACTTAAGGACTAAAGTGTCCAACTTAGCTGAGCAGAAAACTGGGAGCAGGAACATGCAACAGAATCACTCTGGATACATTGATGGCCAGCATTAGAATGACTGAGGAGCAAGGTTAAATAGGATACTCCCACATCCTGATAGGAACAGGTGAACTGAGAAGGCAAAGCTTGCAGGACACCAGTACCACAAGAGACCACCGGAGGAGCCCACGAACCGAATCACAACACCGTCACCACATCTTGTTCAACCAGCAAGCCGTAGAGATGGGATGCTTGCCTTGATGGCTGCAGGAGCTAATGGCTGGGAACAGGGTCACAGTCCCAGTCCTCAAAATGGAGGGGCGACATTGCTGGTATGCGGTGGGCCAAGAAGGCAGGGAGCAGGACCACCCGAGGATCGAACTGGATCAGGACTGTGTTAATTGCACCCTTATCTTAAAGGACGAATGAGAGACTGTATGGACTGTGCTCCAGAACTACTGGAGATGTTACGGATTTACATTGATCTTATCCCAGAAGAGAGGAGGCTAACAGTTTAAATGTTTTATGTGATTATTGCATACTGTGTGTTGTCTTCCTGGTCCCAGAATGGTCGAAGATGACCATGTGTAAAGAGGGGAGGAATGTAGGGATGTGGTCTTTCTTACCTGGTTCTTGCCCCTGAAGACATAGAATATAGCATACGGATAATAGGTTAGCCTGTTAGATTGGAAATGGTTAAGAATACGGTTATCCCAGTGTCTGTAAAGTAACAGAGCACAATCAGACAGCAGCTTGGTTACGTCTACAGCTCGGAAGCACTTTACGCATGCATTACCAGAATGTATCGATACTTGTTAAGCTCCAATTGGAAGAATTCATTTTACACAGCAGTTGACAGAATGTGTATTCCTTGAGATCAGACGTAGATTTAGGTGCAGAAGCTCCTCCTCCCAGTCATGTAGACCTGGACTATATTTAAATAAACATGATTGGCCGTCAGTCAGCAGATAAGTATCTGACCCCGTGGACTTCCTCTTCTTGAAGTCATTGGATAATCCCGTTTCTCTTCCATTCTTCATCTTCACTTTTACTCGATACATTCCAGACATTTGAGAGCTCGCACCTGCCTATTCTCAACAAAGTCTGACAGAGCACACACACCCATCTATCAAGAACATGGGGTGATCCAGCTCAAGTTCTTAATAATCCAAGGAATGATCCATTCTTTCCCTGGGGGTCTTAAACCTTCCAATGATAATTAGATAAGAATGTAATGCGTAACATTCTCATCATTTATTAACTGACACAGTTTTGGAGCGCACGTAGAACCAAGACCAACAATTCATAGACTGAGGAGACACTTTGTACTGTGAGGTACCTTACCTTACATGAAATTATTGTAAGCACCTATTCGAAGTCCACTGGGTCAACTCCATAGATACAGTACCCAAATGCATAAAGTTCCTCAATGGTCCAAACCATAGTAATGCTATGGTCCAAAAATAAGTATTTAGCCAACCCTAACCATCAGCCCATGGGCTTTCTAAGACCACTTTAGTACATGGAGTCAATGGTGGTCAACCAGATGTGATGTTGACAACTTGATATGCTGTAGAATAGCCATATCCATGAACTTACTTGTGGTGGAGTCACCTTGATATTGTTGTCTGTAGACCTTGATGCCAAAGGTTCCCAACGCTCCTGAAGTTACGGCTGCTATATTGACGACACTTCAGTGTATTTCTTTACAGACTTAATTTTTCTTGGCCTGTCTAGTAGCCATTTTGACAGGTTCAGGACTACAGCCAAGTCTCCAACCTAGGTTGGATTACATGTCTTCCATGCACGTTCTTGAGATACCTGACCTTTTTTTTGGCAAGTTACCCTAAGTATCAACATAGTTTGCTTAGCTGGAGCAGATCGACCAGTGTAAGTGAGTGACAGTCAGACCAGTGGGTGTTGTTTGGATTAATTTTGGGTTATCTGGATTCTACCTCACTCGTTTCCCGGTGGGACAGAGAGTAGAACTTGGAGTCTTCTGAAGTGAGGTCAGTGTTCTGGATCACATGATGTACTCGGATGGAACCCTTAGGAAGAATGAATGTTAGAAGAATGTAATACATTAATTAAAGGGATAGAATAGGCCATACATGTAAAAGTATGATCATTAAGAGCACACTGATCCAGAGGTCCTGTGCCCTTAAGTCATTCAAAGTGCAAAAATATGGTTGCTACACCCTGAAAGTTTATCAGTGGCCACGAGAACAGCCATAATTTGTTGTTTCCCGGATCTGTTATGGTGAAAACGTGACCCAAGTTCTCTATGTTGGCATGACAGTGACCAGTTATGAGGTCAAGAGGACTTTTTTTAAGGGAGAAACATACCAACATATAAATAACATTTGAAGGTCTCATCACCCAAAATCATAATGGTTGAAACAGGCCAAAATTGAAGAGGTCTGACCACTGAGACCCCACTGATCCTATGTTCCTCATTTGCCCTCAAGCCTTTAAAAGTGGGAAAATGTTTGAGAGTTCTACAGGACACCCTGAAGGTCAATCAAGAGGAAACAGTCACAATTGATGATCTCCTTGTTACCAGGACCTGGTATGATAAAAACATAACCCAAGTTCTCCATATAGGTACACCACTGAACAGTTACGAGGCCAAGTGGACTCACTTAGGACTGCAAAATACTCATGTGGTCCGTACTACTTGAAGGTTTCAGCACACTCTTTAAAGGGTGTAGGATCTGACCACTGACCCTGGGGTCCTCCTGTACCCTCAGGTCATCTAAGTAATTCCTGACTTGTATCCTGGAAATCTATGGAGGACCACAAAAGCAGCCATGATTGGTGGTCTCTTGGTCACCAAGACCTGGCGCGATGGAAACATGACCCATGAAACCCCATAAAATTATTTGATATATATTCTTGGGGTTTAGTGAACGACCAAGAGGACTTCACCTCCCTGTGACTGCAATTGACCAAGTTTTTAAGGGACCTATCATGTATGAGTTGTGATATTACAGCTAAAGATGGGAAGGTGAATTGTTTCTTCTTCTTTAGACCATGGAATACTCCTTAATAAATAGACTATTGTGGTTTCTGAACCTTCAACGGGATGGGTGTGTTTGCCTGGGCCCTATGTGGACCTGCCTAAATTGTAACTCTATACATTCAGCTATTCATCCTAGCCTCCTGGCAGTGCAGTTGTTAATATGGGGGGATGTCAGTGATAATCACCCATAGGAGGCTCATTTTCCCACAATCAGGTTATCTGTGGCCACATCAGGATCTGATTAATGGCTGCCTTCTTAAAGGGAACATAATCTCACTTCCTCTTTAAACCCCGCAGGTCAGGAGGTCAGGACTAGTCACCACTACTCTTCTTCTTCACATAAAATCACTGCAGCTTGTCCAGTGGACATCTGGAAACATCTAAGCAGACAATAGAAACATCCAAGGGAACAAAACCAGAAAAACTCTCTTATCTGGAGGTACTGGCCGCACATTTTATGTAACCCCCAAGGATGTCCATGGAGGGAACCACATCCACCTGGGTCTAGTTACAGCACAGATTTTTGAGTCAATGAGGTAGGACACTGTCAGGTGTTGATTGATATATAACTGCCGGACACAGTCAGTTGTGCGTCTTCTCCAAGTCTCCACCCAAGGTTCATACCATCAGGAAAAGTTTCCATCAAGTACCATCTCTTCCCTTCGAACGCCATC
Organism: Ranitomeya variabilis; assembly: GCF_051348905.1. Lineage (NCBI taxonomy): Eukaryota > Metazoa > Chordata > Amphibia > Anura > Dendrobatidae > Ranitomeya > Ranitomeya variabilis. The sequence continues at coordinate 748,605,386 of NC_135235.1, read as the reverse complement.
TGCTGCTCACAGATTTCCAGAAAACAGAGACCCCATATCTTATGTAGGATAAGCCCGGAGTTGAGCTATTCTCTCCTTGTAGGAGAATCCAAAAGACCAAGGTATGATGGAATCATTTCACGGTAAATTTAGACCTAGGCATCCTGGACATTGTCACCGATGAAGTGATGGTCCACACTACGAGACAGGATAAACTCATAGGACAAGATGTTTATCAGCTGGAGCCTTTCCAGGGAAGATTAAACGTATGGCTGGAAAATATTGCGGCCGTCGTTACAAGGAAGCAGCTCTAATGTCGAAACAACACGGATTTTCCAAGACTGAAATAATCTCTGAAGAATTTTGTTGAAGAGTCTACAGGGGAAAATACTGCATGTCTTCTACTCAAAGATAAAAGTTCATGCTGATACTGAATTTCGAAATCAGATTGGCTGAGGAGTGGATTCCAAGGAATCTCGTATTCATCATCCATAAACTCGTCAAGAAGAGAGGCACTTTCGGGTTCCTCGGTTCCATCCCTCAGAAAAGTCACCAATTGTCATAGTCAAGAATGTAGCCAGGAATTTGGAGGATGAGAACAGTCTGGAGAGTTGAATAACTATGGGAACATGAAGAACATCTCCTCATTATCATCTTACCAGAAAAGACCAACCAAGCAACTACCCCACGTTCTGTGAGCAACTTGTTCAATGAGGCAATGGCCAACATCAAGGCTAAGACGTAGTCTTGAGTGTCTTCTAGCTGTACTTTCTTATGACAGAAGAGGGCATTGAACACAGTGTAGTGGTTCCTAACTCTTGCCAACTTTACTGGAAGGGACAGGAGACTCCAATAAAAATGGGAGATCTCTGGAACTCTTGGAGGAACAAGTAAATGCCCCCCAGGTCACACATCTTTATTGGGGTTGTCCCATCTCATACATTCTTGATAGGTGTAGGTCCCAGTGGTGAGAGCCAACATTATTATTATTTATTTATATAGCACCATTAGTTCCATGGTGCTGTACATGAGAAAGGGGTTACTGTTATGAACTGGTGGTTTAGGAGCAACATGGGACGAGCTCTGGAGGAAGTGGTACCTGTACTGACCGCAGTTCCTGAGCTTAACACAACCCTAGAAGTAGACGTGGGATGTTCCTGTCACTCCCTAGACACCTCGTCACAGCCGGAGGACTAACTACCCCTAAAGATAGAAACAGGAAAGCTATCTTGCCTCAGAGAAAATCCCCAAAGGATAGACAGCCCCCCACAAATATTGACTGTGAGTGGAGAGGGAAATGACATACGCAGAAGGAAACCAGGATGAAGCAAAGGAGGCCACTCTAGCTAGATAGATAGAATAGGACAGAATACTGTGCGGTCAGTATTAAAAAACTAGAAAAATCCACCACAGAGTTTACAAAAATCTCCACACCTGACTAAAGGTGTGGAGGTTAAATCTGCTTCCCAGAGCTTCCAGCTTAACTGAATAAATCCATACTGACAAGCTGGACTAGAAAAAAAATAGAAAGTGCTGAACGATAAAGTCCACAAAATGTGGACTGCAAAAGAACAAAGCAAGGACTTATCTTAGCTGAACTGGTCAGAACATCAGGAAATACAAGCAGAGATGTGAATCCAACCAGGAACCATTGACAACTGGCACTGGCTGAAGGATAGAGCCAGGCTTAAATAGCCGAGCCAGAATAGACGATCAGTGGAAGCAGCTGCTGACTGCTAAATCCAAGGAGCAGCCGTTCCACTTAAAACCACTGGAGGGAGCCCAAGAGCAGAACTCACAAAAGTGCCACTTACAACCACCGGAGGGAGCCCAAGAGCGGAATTCACAACAGGTTACATACAGGTATATAGATATTGTTTACAGTAAACAATATTACAATGACAGACTGTTACAGAGGGGAGAGTACCCTGTCCTTGTGGACTTACATTCTACGGGATAATGGGGAAGAGACAGAAAGTCGAGGGTGCAGCAGCTCTGGTGGTGGTAAGGCGGCAGCTCAGGTGGTGGTGAGGCAGCAGAATGGTTATTGCAGGCTGTAGGCTTTCCTGAAGAGATGGGTTTTCAGGTTCCGTCTGAAGGATCCGAGGGTGGTGGATAATCGGACGTGTTGAGGCATAGAATTCCAGAGGATGGGGGATATTCGGGAGAAATCTTGGAGGCGGCTGTGTGAGGAACTAATAAGTGTGGTGGAAAGTAGGAGGTCTTGGGAGGATTGAAGATTGCATGAGGGAAGATATTGGGAGATTAGTTCAGAGATATAGGGAGGGGACAGGTTGTGGATGGATTTGTAGATCAGTGTTAGTAGTTTGAAGTGGATTCGTTGGGGAATTGGGAGCCAGTGGAGGAATTTGCAGAGGGGAGAAATAGGGGAGTTACGAGGAGAGAGGTGGATTAGGTGAGCAGCAGAGTTGAGGACAGACTGGAGTGGTACAAGAGAGTTAGCGGGGAGGCCACAGAGGAGGGTGTTGCAGTAGTCGAGGCGGGAGATGATGAGGGCATGCACAAGAGTTTTAGTAGATTGAGGGCTGAGGAAGGGATGGATTCTGGCAATATTTTTGAGTTGGAGGCGACATGAGGCAGCAAGAGTTTGGACATGCGGTTTGAAGGACAAGGCAAAGTCGAGAGTTACTCCGAGGCAGCGGATTACAGGTGCGGGAAAGAGCGTGATGCCGTTTACCATAATAGATAGAGTAGATCGGGTAGGGGAGATACGCGAGGTGGGGGAAAGATGATGAGTTCGGTTTTGTCTACATTGAGTTTTAGGAAACAAGAGGTGAAGAAAGAGGATATGGCTGATAAACACTCTGGGATTCTGGACAGCAGGGAGGTGACATCTGAGCCAGAGAGGTAGATCTGAGTGTCGTCCGCATAGAGGTGGTACTGGAAGGCATAGGACTTTCTGAGTTGTCCTAGGCTAAGAGTATAGATGGAAAAATGAAGGGGCCCTAGGACAAAGCCTTGAGGGACACTAACAGAGAGAGGGCTTGATGAGGAGGTAGTATGGGAGTGGGAAACGCTAAATGTGTAGTCGGAAAGGTATGAGGCAATCCGGGACAGGGCGAGGTCTTTGATGCCAAGGGAAGAAAGAATCTGTAGCAGTAGGCAGTGGTCGACTGTTTCAAAGGCAGAGGAGAGGTCGAGAGGGAGGAGGATGGAGAACTGTCTGTTGGCTTTGGCTGTAAGTCATTAGTAATTTTGGTCAGGGCAGTTTCGGTGGAGTGGTGGGTGTGGAAGAAAGACTGGAGGTTGTCAAGGAGAGAGTTAAGTGAGAGGTGGGAAGAAAGTTGAGCATGGACATGCTGCTCAAGGAGTTTTGAAGCAAACGGGAGCAGTGATATGGGGCGATAGCTGGGCATAGCAGTTGTGTCAAGGTTTGTTTTTTTGAGGATGGGTGTGATGGTGACATGTTTGAAGGCAGAGGGGAAGATAGCAGAAGATAGTGATAGGTTGAAGAGATGGGTTAGGGCTGGAATGAGCATGTTAGTGAGGTTGGGGAGCAGGTGGGAAGGGATGGGGTCAAGTGCACAGGTGGTGAACTGTGATTTGGAAAGGAGGTGAGTAAGCTCTCCTTCAATGATGTTGGAGAGGGAGGTCATTAAGGAAGGGCAGAGGTCTGGTATATGGAGTGGTGGAACAGTAAAGGTTTGCCTTTTTTGGTCGATCTTATTTTTGAAGTAGGTGGCAAAGTCCTCGGAAGAGATGAGGGGAGTTGGAGGTGGCAGTGGTGGGCAGAGGAGAGAGATGAACAGTTGTTTTGGGTTGTAGGATAATGAAGATACAAGGTTTGCGAAATTGGTCTGTTTAGCAGAGGTGAGGGCTAATTTGAAGGCAAGTGTAGCTTGTTTGAAAGCAGTGAAGTCGTCTGGCAGGCGGGTTTTCTTCCAATGTCTTCCTACATCTATCCTAAGTGGTGGCTTGGCCTGGAGGGTTCTGGCTTGGAGGTCTGTATATATTAAAAGGGTTCTAGTCAGGGGCTCTGATATTTATTTAGTGGGTCTGATCTAGAGCAGAAGTTTAGGTGGTTTAGCTTCTAGTCTAAATTTGTTTAAAGCATCTTTGTTATTCAAGGAGTATGGTCTGAGGTCTGTTCTGTATTATTTCAGTGGGTCTGTTATTTAAGGGTTTGGTCTGGGATAATGTTTAGGGCCTATATTTATTTAGAGGGTCTGATCTTGGATCTGCATATATTCAGGGAGTTTGGTCTGCAATCTATAAGCTTAGGTGCTTCATATTAGTTTAGGGGCCTGGTCTGGATTCTGCATTTGTTTCGGGGTCTGGTCTGGAACCTTTCTTTATTTAGGGGGTCTGGGAGCTATATTTATTAAAAAGTTTGTGTTTATTAAGAGGGTCTGATCTGTGATCGATTTGTTTGAGGACTCTATTTTGGGGTAGTTGTTAGTTGAGGGGGTCTGATCTGGGCCTGTATTCATCTTTGGCAATCAGGGAGAAGATTATACCTTATATAGTATTTTGGATTTGAAAGCCCTGGGGTATGTCCCACATAAATGGACAAGCTATAAAGGTATTTTTACCCTTCCTTCTCAAAAATAGGCAATTACAATATGTTGTCTGCTTGCATGGCCTTCACACTGCTTATGGAGAAGAAGGGTGAGATCCGCCTAACCTACACGGATCCACCTATACGGAACTTCTCTGTGGCCCATACAGTTGGATAGATTCCTGCGTAGAATAGGACAAGAGTAAGAATAGCCAGTATGGTCTTCCTGCCATTCCTCAGACACCTCGATAAGAGATGTCATCCTTCAGATTTGTGACACTTCATCACTGCCAACAAGCAGAAACTGTGAAATGTCAAGTATTTCATATGTTCTCCCAGGCACAAACCTCAAGGGCTGAGCTTGACGATCTGGAATAGTCGGTTTTATGACGCACAATGTATTAAGTAATGTAATATTTCACATGTTACAAATTGCTTACGAGGAAAAGCTCACACATTTTAATTTTCTTACAGTTCAGGAGGTGTCCCAACCAACTTTGAAACTTCTTATGGGGATTACTGGTACAAAGGCTTGGGACTAGGGGTGGTTTTGGAAACAAGATCTTCCTCAAGGTGTTGCGCTTAGATATGTTTGATCGTGTATTGGTACATGTTCATGTTTCTGATACAGGGTTGATTTTTCCACCATTCCAACTAGAGCTGATATTAGGTCAGACTCTACCACAAGTCAACAAGAGACTTCTCCAATAGTCAAGGTTCTATCACAATGATGGTCATAAATTTCTGATAGAAGATGCTTTGGTGATAATTTTGGATCTCAAGACCCATCAGAAGACAACCCCATTCGGAGCTGATATAGTGCCAGATTCAACCACATGTCATCCAGAGAAACACAATGATGGTCCCAAAAATCTACTAGAAGACACCTCTATTTGAAGCTGATTTTGGGTCGAGCTCTACTATGAGTAAGACCCTGTAGTGATCCAGCCTTTATCATAATAATGGTTTCCAAATGTTAACCAGAAGATAACTCATTTGGAACCAATTCAGGGTTGGACCACAACAAGCTGTCCAGAAAATCCTCCAGTAACCCATGCTCTTCCACAATGATGAACCTAAATGTGCACAAAAATGCAACACCATTGGAAGTTGATGTGAGGTCACTTTCTACTACGAGTCTGCTAGAGGATCTTCTGGAGACCTAGGTTCTATCATAGTAATGGACTCCAAGAGTATACCAGAAGACAACTCATTTGGAGATGATACATGATTAGACCATAGATGCCTCCTTTAGTCTAAATTCTACTAGAATAATGTTTCACAAATATCCACCAAATGATACCCTGTCTGAAGCTCATGCATGGTCAGACTCTACAACAAGTCTATCAGAACATCCTACAGTGATCCCACCTCTAGCATTAGAATGGAACCAAAGATCCATAATAAGACCACCTCATTAAAAACTGATACATAGTCGAACTCTTCGTTGGATGAAGATTAGAATCATAGACTCCTAGAATGTTAGAATAGAAAGGGATCTCTGGGGTCATCGTGTCCAACCCCCTGCTCAATGCAGGAGTCACTAAACCATCTCAGACAGATGTCTGCCCATCCTATGTGTGAACAATTCCACTGAAGGAGAACTCATCACCACCTCTCGTGGCCGCCTGTTCCACTCATTGCTCACCTTCACTATCAAAAAGTTTTTTCTGAATATCTAATCTGTATCTTCTCACTTTAGGTTTCATCTCATTGCTTTTCGTGTTTCCATGTGCAATTGAGAATAATGATGATCCCTCTACATTGTGACAACCCTTCAGATATTTGTAGACAGCTATTAAATCTCCTCTAAGCCTTCTTTCTTACAAGTTAAATATTCCCAGATCCTTTAATCGTTCCTCATAGGACTTACTTTGCTGTCCGCTCACCTTCCTGGTTGCTCTACTCTGAAATTGCTCCAGTTTTTCAATGTCTTCTTTAAAATGTGAAGCCCAGAACTGGACACAGTATTCCAGATGAGGTCTGACCAAGGAGGAGTAGAGGGGGATAATTACTTCACATGATCTAGGCTCTATGTTTCTCTTAATACATCCCAGAACTGTGTTTGCCTTTTTTGCTGCTGCATCACTCTGTTGACTCATGTACAGTCTGTGATCTATTATTATACCCAAGTCTTTGTTCACACATGCTGTTGCTTAGTTCTATTCCTCCCATAGATGTAGTTTTCATTTTTGTTGCCCAGATGTACAATCTTGCATTTCTCCCTGTTAAATACCATTCTATTAGTCGCTGCCCATTATTCAGGCTTATCTAGATCTTTCTAAACGATGTCTTCTCTAGTGTTAGGTATCCCTCCTAACTTTACATCATCTGCAAAATTTGATTAGATTATGTTCAGTTCCCTTATCTAGATCATTTAAAAAATCTTGAACAATACTGGGGCTAGGGCAAAGCCTTGTGGTCCCCGCTTGGAACACTGGGGCCAGGACAGAGCCTTATGGTCCCCGCTTGGAACACTATGGTCAGGACAGAGCCTTGTGGTCCCCGCTTGTAACACTGGGGCCAGGACAGAGCCTTGTGGTCCCAATTTGTTACACAGGGGCCAGAACAGAGCCTTCTGATTCCCCACTTGTAACACTTGGGCCAGGACAGAGCCTTGTGGTACCCCACATGTAACACTGGGGCCAGGCCAGAGCCTTGTGGTACCCCACTTGTGCCACTGAGGCCAGGACAGAGCCTTGTGGTACCCCACTTGTAACACTGGGTCCAGGGCAGAGCCTTGTAGTCCCCACTTGTAACACTGGGTCAAGGACAGAGCCTTGTGGTCCCCACTTGTAACGCTCGGCCAGGACAGCGCTTTGTGGTACCCCACTTGTAACACTGGGGCCAGGACAGAGCCTTGTGGTACACTCTGTGGAAACACTTTTCCAATTGGATGTGCAACCAATTCTTACCACTCTTTGAGTACCATCACTGAGCCAGTAATGAATCCACCAAACCGTAGCCTCGTCAATCCCATACTTGGTTCTGTTGTAACATTTTTTGGTGTTTTTCCAGTACATTGTACAGTGAAATGAATGGTGTCCTTCAAACTACAATAAGCCCTCATATAGCTGTGTGGATGGAAAAAAGTTACTGCTCTTGGAAGAAGAGGAGGAAAAAAAATGAAAGAACAAAAATAAAAAATTCCTCTTAACCAAATGTAACTTAAAATTTATTAGGCATCTAATATCCTTTTCCATAGCATATCTCGAAACCACCAATCCAAGTACTGTAGGAATGGAGAGGTGGTCCGCATACATGACTATGGAGCCATTCACATTTATGTTAGCGGCAATATGCGTGCGCGACACCTGCTCCTATATTCAGTATATAGAATGGTGGTCACACGTGTGCACCACCCTTCCATTTACAAGGGGGACATGAGATACTAACATATTTGTGATTGTTGTGGGTTGTATTGGTCAGACGTCTATCATAAATTTATTACCTATCCTAAGGAGATGGTTGACAATCCCAGACTTGTGACAACCCCTTAGGACAGGGGCCCTGTTGTGGATCAACCATCTTTATTAATTTATGGGTGATGACCTAGAGCTGGTCAATGGTTTTGGCCACTAACAATATTTGTGGTCATCGCTTAGGGCTCGTAAACCGTAATGACTTTTCTTGAAGGAGATCTAGAAAACGGCACAGAGCAGCTTACATATTGGAGCCAAATCACAGAAGATGGACCTTGTTTAGATCAAGTCAACCAGAATGAGTGGGGGGCTTACGCTCTTCTCTCCTTTAATAACACATTCAGGCTCAATTGAACCAAGCATGCCTGGGTCCTTGGTGGAATGGAAGATAATTCAGGGAGCAAAAACGAACATCTGTGTGTATTGGGGACCTTCGAGAAAATTTTGGCCAAACGAGTTCATACACCCGAGAGGGATCAATGTTTTTTCCTTATCTGCAATATGATAGGGGTCCACTGTGATGACACAACCCTTTAATGGGTGAGACACTAAATTACAGAGTAGCCACCTAAGGTTGGCAATGGCGAACCCATTTTCTTCCTCTTGTAGAAGACCTTTCTTGAACCTGTTCATGATTCCCTACTGACCTACAGATCCACTCTGTATGGGAATTTTGGGCAATTTCACCCCAACATGTTCACTTTCAGGTGACCTTATTCTGTTATTTCCCTGTAGGGGAGAGATTATATATTATTCATAAAAACATTTCCTGGTCTACCCAGGGTTGGCTACATGGGAAATTGGATGAATGTAATTTGTTTGTGCTGGCTTACGTCAATTACCAGTAGCAATATTTTTATGTTGACAGATAACAATCCGACGGTAATGTTTGACGCTCCTGGGACACACCCAGAAGGTATACATTTCCTTTAAGCTTTAGGTTGATGAGAGAAAACTGGTAAAACCAGTTTCCCTCAAGAAGAATAACACTTTTCATTCTTCCTACAACAAAGATCATTCACATACTTAAGGCTGCAGAGAAGTCGACTTATCTCCTGCTGCTGGACAGTGCTGAAGATCACGTCTGTCCTGGTGGACCTAAGTGTTAAGGACGACCATTGATTTGCCAAAAGGAACAGACTTCTGAAGTCAACTCTACCCTTGGCAATCTTACTCAACCAGCTAACCTTCATGGCATGGCACTTGGTCTGGAACATAGAACTGGTGGAAACCTCAAGTCCTAATTTGATGGTCTTAAGAACATCCATCCAAAAGACTATACTGGAGCCCTGAGACTAAGAATTTTTATGGTGTAGCTTATACAACGTGTGAAAAAAGGAAGACCACCTAAAGGAAATGGAGGAAGTGTCTCAAAAAAAGATGAGACTGGATGAACCTACACCAAAGAAAAACAGTGAGAAAGACAACTCCTGTGAAAATGAGAGAGGACTCAAAATATCAGAGACCACTACAGGAACTAAAAGAGTCTTTGTCTTCCTTCGAAGGATTGCCAAACAGTTGAGCATCCAACTTCGAAATGAAGCCACCAGCCAAGAAAGGGAACAACCATTCCAGGTCTCTGATCCATTTTTTAAAAAGAGTGATCTGTCCTGGAAGATGTATAACATTACGGAAGGGTGTACTGTGCAGGATGCGGGGAGCTTCTTACAAGATTGTAAGGTATGGGACAAGGAGAAGAGACAGTATAATGGACAGTTGAATCCTATAATTGATCTCGATGAATGTCTGATCTCAAAGACTGGGGTCAACCATCTCCATGATATTTTGAGCCACATACATGGAGGTATGCACCAAAGCTCACCATTGTTTCTCGATGTAAACTCTGCAGGCAATAATGTGGTCGTAAAAGGTGACTTAAAATCAGCTTTTTGGACTGTAGAAGATCAATGCTACCCCAAATCCAAAAAGAGATTCAAAGACCCCCAAGTTCTAACCATCAACAGTTTTCACTCTGGGCAACATATTTGGGTGGTGGAGACCAGCAAATCTGGAAACTGGAGAATAGGAATGTGTTACCCCAGTATTGCTCGCAAGGGTTTCCGCTCCTATATCGGATGTAGCGACAAGTCCTGGGGTCTGTGTAAATGGAATAATGAATACTCAGTGATGCACAACTGTAAAGAAGTCCACTTATCTCCAGCCTTGTCCTGCCAGAGATTGGTAATATGTTTGGATTACAAAGCTGGCCAGCTGTCCTTTTATGAGCTGGGTAACCCTATGAGAATCATATACACCTTCACAACCACCTTCACCGAGCCCCTCCACATGGCGTTCAGGATCTGGCTAGATTCCTTGGGATCTTCTTGGATATTGATCAAAGACTAAGACCCAAACTGTCCTCCTTAGAACTTTTTGCTTAGTTCATTGCGTTTTTGGGTGAAAATCAGGACTGTGCATACCCAACATTGGTTTATGGAGAACATTCCTATGTGTCATGTCTACAGACGCTTGTAGACTTTACTGCTGAGAAATTTGCTTTCTTCTTCTTCTGTTTTGCCTTTTTATTGGTGTTTACTGTAATATCCAGAGCCGAGAGCCCTATAACTGCTAGACTTCAAATCCCTCGAGGGTCCCTATTAAGCTTGTTGGTCTAATACCATGAATGTCTTCATATTTCCTCCGTGTAATCTCTGTAGTCACATGGAGACATGCTGTCAGGTTTCTGAGACAGTTATTTTATGGTGTATAAAAACATATAAAAAGTCAATTGTTGGGGGTATTATTTTTATTGTACAGTTTGCCTTCCATTGTGTTAAGCCTGTGTTGTGGAGGGGATTATAAAACAAATAGTTTTTGCAATATGTAAAACATCTAGAATCAAAGTTTTAAACACTTATTAAAACCTTTAAAATACTTGTGAAAAATATTGCAACACGCAAAAAAAAACATTTTTCACAATTTTTTAGTGCAGGGGCAAATATATCACTACCGAAATGTTATTCTCCTGAGTTTGATGAAAAGGGAACAATTAATACACAAAAAAACATTGAGGGGTCTTGATTACGTACATTGGAGAAGATCTAGAGCTTTTACATTGCGAAACGTTGCTTATTATAAAATGATTTTTGGTAGGTACCTGGTCAATGTTGTGGATCGTTCTCCTCATCTTTGGAGACCAAATAGGTGTTGTCATTGGGTGAGAGGGCTTGCTAAATCTCAATAGCTGCCACCATCCAAGATCCAAGACTTGTTTGTACATTTTTTACTCATCAATCAAGACCATAATTGGTTGACTCATATCATAGAGTGCTTGTCTAATTAAGGTTCCAATGCCAATTTTTTATATTTGCCACCATGGCTCCAAAAGTTCCAAGTCTCTATCTTCTTGATCTTGGAGACCATAATTGGTGGACTTGAGTGTTCTCATTGTGATGGTGGGGGGGAGAATTGCATGCCAAATTTCAGTAGTTGCCACTACAGCTCTACGAGATCCAAGATATGGTACTGAATATTTCTTTACATCAATGGAAACCATATTTGATGGATTCGGGGAGACCATAACTGCTAAATTTTCATATTCTCCACCATGGCTCCATAAGGTACAAGTCTTGGTTGTTTTTTCTCACCCAAAACAGGTGAACTTGAGGATTTTGTATGGCAATCATGCCATATTTTAATAGTTTTCATTATGGCACTACAAGATCTGAAACCCGGTAATTAAAGTCTCCAGAAATGAGGTGATGGATTTACATCCAAGTGATGGACTTTACGGAGTGGTGGTTTCTCCATAAGATCCAATTCTTGGTTGTAAAACCTTCTCCTCTTTTCTGGAGAACTTACTTGGTGAACTTCAGGATTCTAACTGGTGGGTCATGCCAAATTTCAGTAGTTGCCGTCATGATCCAACATTTAGTTGTATATTTTTCTGCTTATCGATGGAGACCATAATTGGTGGACTCAATGAACTCACATAAAAAAGAGGCACTAATGCCAAATTTTTACATCTGTCGCCAAGACTCGGCATGTCAAACTCTTAGTTGCAGATCCTACATCTCAATTAGGGAGCGCATAACTAGTGGACTTGAAGGACTATTTCAACAGTTGCCACCATGACTTTTTAAGGTTCAAGTTTTGATCGTAGATTTTTACTTATTTCTGGAAACCATAATTGATGGAGTTGACGCCAAAAGGTCCAAGTCTTGTTAGCAGATCCTTCTTCACATCTCTGAAGACTATAATTGACTGACTTGGCATCACAATGTCCAAGTCTTTGTTCTAGGTGCATCTTCTCATTTCTGGAGAACATAATTTGTGGAATGGAGGGAGCCTTGTTTAATGTAAGTGGTTGCTAAGGTTGCAGGGTTGCCAAGTTTGTAGATCTTTCTACTCATTTCTAGATGCCATAGTTAATGAGCTTGACTCTACAAGGTCCAAGTCTCGGTGGGAGATGCTTTTTCATGCCTCTTGAGACCATATTTGATGAACTTAACTCCACAAGGTCTGATACAACCAAGGCATTACTATGTTTTCTCCATACATGTCTTATCCAATAACCATCTTCATCCACAGCTTTAGGCTTTGAGTTACACTTGAGGCTGACATGTTCTGTATTTGAGCACATAGTCCCTATTTCCATCACATAGAAATCAGCCAGGGTCATGTTTTCTAAACAGGTCATCTTAATGAAGCCTTTGTTTAGTGCGGCAATTAGAAGAACTCCATTCCAAACAGAGATGGAGAAGACCCTCTCAGAGACGGGCACAAGTCACTGGGGCCCTGAAGTCGGGGGTGGGGACTGCCGTGTACCAGTCGGGTTTCATGTTCTACATCATTCCAGGTGATGACATCGTTATTGAGGAGTTTTAAGACAGTTCTACCAAAAACCTAAGGACAGCAGATAGAAATGAGCGCTTGAGACGGTGGGGTTTCTTTTGCTAATGAAAAAAATCCCTCAGTAATGGCTGATAACAGGGAGTAATAGATTGTAGTCTCCTGTCCTACAGTCTCCTCCCCCTGTAATGGCTGATAACAAGGAGTAGTAGATTGTAGTCTCCTGTCATACAGTCGCCTCCCCCAGTAATGGCTGGTAACAGGGAGTAATAGATTGTAGGTCTTTTTTATTATATATACATCACATGACACATCTACGATACATTACAGGATTAGACACAACAGAACAAAAGAACAAAGCTACAATCAGACAAGACAACAAAATCAGACACAAATCACAAAGAAATAAATCAGAAATGGAGGAAAGTTCTCGACCTACTAACCAGGGAAAAAAATAAAAAAAATATAAAAGGGAAGAAACAAAATAACCGTAACTACTGTACATGAATACCCCCTAAAATAATAAATAGTATAAAATCATGTAAGACCCCCCGGCCCAGCTTTATTCATACTACTATATACAACCCTAACTACATTCACACCGTCCTATATACAATATTATATACAATATATACACTATAAACATATTACACTAAACCGAATATTTTACAAGACACCACAAACAGAACAAACCCTACTGGTCCCACTGCCTCATCTTACAGCCACCCCCTTACACCACCACATTCACCCTACAACAAACCTAGACACAACACAATATACTAAATTAACAAAAAAAATGTTTTTGTTATATATAATTTATTTATTTTATACTATATATAAACACACACCTACACTAACTATCTCGCCACCCCTGATCCAGCTCCGGCCACAAAGTTCAGGAATTATCGGAGCTTGGATCAGGCCCCAAAGTTTTTCCCCAGGCGCGTCCTGGGCCATGCGAGATCAGTTTCTTATCCCTACTGTTGAACCCCCCCATCCACCCAATCAAACCTAAGACCCTCTATTATACACAATATATACAATACATTATATACAATATATACATAAACCAACATCACAGAACACAACCTACGTACTCACCACCCAAGGCTCAAGTTCGATGCCTGCAAACCTCCTATTTCAGGAGACAGAAATACAAAAGAGAAATCTAGCGTGCAAAGACATCAGCCCATCACCAGGATATAGGAGCGCTAATGGACTAAGGCACCCCGAAGGAGAAACCCCTCCAGAGATGGGCCGCCCTCTGGGCACCCAGTCTTTCATACTCAAGAAAACGCACATTCAAAAGGGCACCTAGGATGCTGCTACAAACTTCATCTACACGGAGGATTTTATTCTGCGTTCCACGTGAAATACCTGACCACTTCCCTGACTATGAATAAAGTGGCTCGGTCCCTTCTCCCGAGGTCTCTGAACGCTCCTTAGGCCCATGTGGCATAGGACAGAGTGGCCAGCCACGGCCAACCAATGGAAGCTCCCATCCTGTTGTACACCTCTGTATTAAAGGGACAATGAAGCAGGAAGCATGGTAGCACAAGCCTCACGGGGACAATTCCTGTCCTCGGAGCTCCTGTACTTCAAATTGTCCCTCACATACAGCTTACCTGGGAAGCAACGCCAAGTCAAGTCCCAATACTTCTTGGGGATCCTACTAGAATTTAAAAAACTCACCTCTCACATTTCCAGACCCCACGGGAGCATCATTTTCAGAACTGGGATAGCATAAACCTGGAAGAAAGGCTGAAATCATCCCTTGCAGGAGAATACCCACGGAGGAGCCCTCTCTTTCCAGAGGTTTGCCACATTAACTTTCAAAAAGACTTTCACTAGGAACACCACAAGGTTCACCATACTCAACCCCCCTAGTCTCCTTGTGCGGTAAGTGACCTCCCACTTGACTAGGTTCAGTCTATTCCCCCATAACATCTGGAAGAACAGACTGTAGACCCGTGTCCAGAGAGGCACTGGCAAGACACAGATGCCACCCAAGTAGATTAGCAAGGGGAGCAGGAAAGCTTTGCACAGGTTAACCCTTTACCTCAAGGTCAAAGACCAACCCTTCCATTATTCCACTCTGTGGGCAACACCTTTGATTCTGCCTTCCAGGTTTTTTGTGGGGTAATCACACTGGCCAAATTCGATGGCTAGGACTTTGGCATGTTCTTGGGGTTCGGGGAAGGTGTCCGGAAGATCAAACCCAGGATCCCCATCTCCTAGCCAGAGACTCTCACACTTGTCCTGGTTGACCTTGGACCCAGATGCCTCTGAGTAGCTCTCCACTTCTGACATCACCAACATCGCTTCCTCTTGTGAAGAAACTAAGACAGTGACATCGTCCGCGTAGGCCACTACCCTCAGGATAGCCTCTGGCGCCACCCCACCCATCCTCACCCCCCGCCAATGGTCCACAATCGACCCTTCTGAGGAAGGGATCGATTGCAAACGTGTAAAGCAAAGGGCTAAGCAGGCAGCCCTGGTGGACACCAGATCCTACCCCGAAAGATTGTCCAATCCACCCATTTACCAGAGGGAAAGTCTCAACCCCTGTGTACAAGGTCTTAAGCCAGTCCACAAATCCTCCAGGCAGACCATACCTCAGAAGAGTGGACCAGAGGTACTTGTGGTCAACCCAATCAAAGGCTTTTGCCTGATCCAGGGTCAGCAAGAACCCCTTCAAAAGGCCCACCCTGCCTTGCTCCACGGCCTTTCAGACACCTAGAACAGCACTGAAAGTGCTACGGCCAAGAACCTAACAGTGCTGAGCCTCCGAAAGGAGACGCGGTGCAAACTTCACCAGCCTGTTGAAAAGTATCTTAGCCAAAACCTTCCTGTCCACATTGAGAAGTGCTATGGGACGCCAATTTTCAATGTGTGATGGATCCTTACCTTTTGACAAAATGAACAAAGCTGACCTCCTTAATGATCTCGGCAGAGTACCAGAGAAAAGACACTTATTAAACACATGAGTCAAGAGGGGGACCAAATAGTCCCTAAAGAACTCAGATGTTAAGCCATCCGGACCTGGTGATTTTTTGGGCCTGGGCCCATCGATCACCAGTCTCACTTCCTCTTTGATCGCTTCTGCCAAACCGCCCAGCGAGAGGTCAGCCCCTGGCTCAGGAACAGCTTCAGCCAGGAAAGCTGACATCCTGTCACGATCCAGTTCCCTCCTTCCCAAGAGGTGCGAGTAGTATGAACTGAGGACCTTCACGATCCCTGATCTAGACCTTCTCAGGGATCCCGTACTGTCTATCAGCCCCGTCACTATCTTACTATTCGCTGACATCTTGCAGCTTCTGTAAGGGTCGGGCGAGTAGTACTTCCCGTAGTCCCTTTCAAAAACCAAAGATGCGTGTCTTTCGTACTGACACCTCTTCATCAAGGAATTCACTCTGGAGATCTCCTTGCGGCTACCTCCAGTCGAAACAAGATGCTACCTAAGGCTCTGATACAGGCAATCCCTGTTTAGGCTTCTGAGGTTCGAGAGTTGCCAGAAGAATCTTGCCACTTGATGTTTGAACACCTCCCACCACTCTTAGGGTATGTGTCCATGTTCAGGAAACGCAGCGTCCAGATGTTACAGCATAGTGGAGGGGATTTCATGAAATCCTGTCTCCACTATGCAGTAAAAGACACATGCGGCACACCCGAGAAAACTCACATGCGGCGCGTCTTTTAAGAACGCAGCATGTCCTTACATAGCAGAAAAAACTCAAGGACAACGCAGGTGACCTGCCAGTGACCTCAGGTGCAGATTTGGTCAGGATTTTACCTGCATAAAATCCTGACCAAATCCTGACGCAATCCTGAACGTGGAAATATACCCTTAGTGTTACTTAGGCCCAGCAGTGGTACCTGGCTCTGAAGAAATTCCACAAAGGGCCGTCTTACAGCTTTATCCTCAAGGAGTGATGAATTCAGCTAACAATAACTACTTCCCATCTGAGGAGTCTCTGTAATGTTCAGAGAAAACAAAATCAAACAGTGATCGGAAAACTCCACCTCCACAACGACAATGGTGAGGAGATGGCCTCCTTCAAATAAAACCTGTCTATCCTAGACCTGCACTGTCTACCTCTAAAAAAAAGGTGAATCCTGTGTGGCCTGTGTTGTACCGGAAGTGGACATCCACCAGGTGTGCCTCAGTTACTATCCTGTTTAGCATAACGCAATCATAAGCCAGCCGGTCTCCAGAATCTCCTCTATCACAGGGTCTCATGACATTGTTGAAATCCTCTCCAAAGACCACCTGCCAACTCAAAATAAGAAAGGTTTGATCTTCATGAAGAGACATTTGCAGTCCCACTTGGACTGGAAACCGTAGATGTTAATGAGCCGAAGCTCCTGTCCCCGTATGGAGACATCTAGGATCAAGCATCTCCCCATTTCAAATTCGATTAATCGGCTGCATTCAACCGCTGCGATCTTAAAAAGGACCGCCACCCCGCTATACGGCTTGGCCGCAAGAGACCAGTAGGAAGACCCATGCCTCCACTCCCGCCTTGCTTTATGCATGGTAGATAGGTCAGTCAACCTGGTCTCTTGCAAAAACAAAATGGCATCAAGTTGGCCAAGAAAATGAAAGGCCGTGTACCTTGCCGCTTCTGACTTTATGCTGGAAACATTAACGGTCGCCTGCTTCAATGGGGTGGGTGCTGCCATCATGATTGACTGAATTAGATAATCTTTCTTTCCACCCCCAACAGTTTCACCCTCTTCCTCTGACAATGATGAGCTTTTCATTCATTCTCTCCTTACATACACTCTGTCCATTGTCTGGTGGTCCTTAGGTAGCCCTCCCCCCCAGAGTGCCCTTTATTTGCCCCGAGAGGAAGACTCAGTGACCTCTTGAGCCCCAACAACCTTGTCCGCAACCCCCAGCTCCGGGTCCCCGTCCTCCCCCTCTCGAGGGAACTCCTGGAGGGCCTGGAACCGGTTGGAGAGATCCACCAGAGGGGGGAGGCTGGACCTTCCAATGGCACCTGGATCAAGGCTAGAGAGTCAGATAGGTCGCACTCCAAAGAGGAGGTTCAAGACCCAGACCCCCTCTTATCCTTGGATGTTTTCCTGTTACACTTTTTCTTTTACTGTGACCACTCCCCCTCTCACTCATCCAGACCAGCAGCTGATGAAGGTTCCTGGGAAGACATGGTGTCCTTTTGCTCCTCCCTTTCAAGTCTTTTGACTTCCTTGCTCAATTCGCTGTCTTTAGGATCCTCAGCTGCAAGTGAAGCACCCGGGTCAGAGTTTAGGGTCATTACTCCCTGCCCCCTGTTCCCATGGCGCTGCTCCTGACATCTGATTTTGGGTGGCGGCAGCTTGCTCTTCACCGGTTCCCTGCCTCCTCTGCCCTACTGGTCCCTTCACCGGCAAGATTAGTCCCGGCTTTTGCCTGTCCTGCACTCGCCACTTTCAGGACCGCATTGGCAAAGGAACGCGGACAGCAACTGATCGGGTGACTGAGGTCACCACACAGGTTACACCTAATCCTGCCACAGGTAGCAGCGATATGACAGTGCGCATTTCTGGGTGGTACACTGTGCACTAAAGTGTGTGGGGCTGTCGCACCTGTGACAGACCTTAGGCTGCCACAGGTAGAAAATCAAGATCCTATCCCTCTCCAAAAATGTTGAGGAAGGGATATGGGTAATGGTGTTTCCTGAAACCTTCAATTTCACCATGAAGGTCCAGGCCCCTGACCAGATACCATAGTCGTCGCGGGAATTCTTGGGAATACCGACGATGTTGCCGTATCAACCAACCCAGGTGGAGATGTCCATACAGGAAAGTGAGTAGTTACTGGTCAAAATAGTCATCTTTCTGACCGGATATCGCCACACGAAAGAAATCCTGCCATTCAGGGAGACTCCAAGCCAGCTCTTGGCGAGACCAGAAAAGCTCAAGGCCCTCCGGTCTCATGAAGCTAACATCGAAGTAGGTGGTCACATAGAGATGGATCAAGGCAAAGTTGTCATTGAAGTGAAGTCTATCCCCAGCAACTACCTTTGACCTATCAGGACAGGCATCCTTGCTTACCCACTGGAGACAGGCCACGTTCCTACGGTTACTTCTCTACCCCGATGTCGGCAGAGACCAGACAGTCTCTGCCCCTCTATCGCGGAAGGCAGAAAGACCGTGTCTCTCTATCCAGCTAGACAGATCAACCTCCCTCCCCTCTACATTGATGGAACTCTCCCCTTTCCTCAGGGCGTCCAGGAAGTGGGACCACTACCTACTTCCCCTCCACCAACACCAGTGCTAATCTCCTTATTGACTCCACTACTCCCATCATTTGCTACACCACTACTCCCATCCTTCACTCCACTACTACTCCCACCATTCACTCCACCATTACTCCCATCATTTGTTACGCCACTACCTCCACCATTCACTCCACTACTACTCCCATCATTTTCTGCACAGCTCCTTTAATTCCCCTTACCATTACCACCACCTCCCGTCACCCCATTACCTCTATTCTCACCACCATTTGTTCCACTGTTCTCTGCACCTTCCACAGTGACATCCATTCCTTCTTCCCTTGTGTCTGGTGTCTCTGCACTCCCACCTGCTGGACCGGGGGGGGGAGCACTACACTGTATCTCTTTGGTTCAGTGCCGACATTCTGCTGTGCCCTTGGAGCGCCCTGCCCCTATTGTCCTGGGCAGACTGTTTGTTAGCCGCTTGCCCTGTAGCCACAGACTTCAGGGATTTAGTGTCCTGTTTGGGCACCGGGGCACACTGTCCCCAGTCACAGCAGTGCACCCAGGGTTGTTTTGTTTTTCACTTGCAGCTTTTTGGCAGGAACATTCCTGACATGCGGCTCCCCTGTCCCAGCCGTGCGCCTCTTCTCCTCTGTTGAGGTGCCCTGCCCCCTGTTGCAACAGTGCGCCTCCCTTTCGCTATGACATGCTCCTCGGCTGGCCGGCTCAGCTGCAGTGAACAGGAATGGAGCCTGCCCACACCGTCCTCCTTTTGCAATGGCGTGGACATCCTGCTCAGCCCCGGTGATAACCAGCTTAGCCACAGAATGCAGGGAGGGGAACTCACGGGGTCTCCTATGTCTGGCACTGTGAGTACCTCCACAGCCTCACCCCCTGCACTGTTCTCCGCACAGATGGCAGCATGGCCATACGTCCTCCTCCTCTCCCCACCTTGTCTATGCCCGGGACCCAATGCAGAGCCCATGCCTTTAGGTTTGGTAGGGTTTACACAGGAGGTGGTAGGTGTAACATCAGACGTTGGTACATAATTGTAACTCCCCACCTCCCATGCAGTCTCCTTCATCTTCTTCCTCTTTTTAGTTTCCTCCACTGGCTCATCCTTCCCAAAGGAAAACCTATTCAAGTCCACAGGAGACTCCAGCACTCAAATCTCCCTCAGCAGACCACACTCTTCTTCCTCTTCCTCCCCTGACACTCCAGCCGATTCCTTGTTGTCGGCACTGCCCCTGACTCTCCTGGCTTTTTCCAGCACATGGGACTCCAGTCATGGATTTCCTCCAGCTGGCGATTCTCCTGAGGTATTGAACCCCTTCATTTCTGAGAGCCGCCGCTGGTTCATAAACCTCTCAAGGAAGGGACCTGCACTTTTCTCAATCCCCTCCTGGAGGAGCACTAATCGGACCACCTCATCTCTGAGGGCTTTAGACCTCTGTGAATTCATGGGTCATTCCTTGCTAGAGGCACGGGTGTTCAGGACCCGGGTCTCCCGCAGCTCCTCCTTCAGCAGGTTTAGTGCTTTGCCGGCGTCTTCGTACTCACGCAACATTGCAACCACGCGGGAGGAGAAGGAACTCGTGGACTCGCTGGAGCTCATCTATCCCCAGGATGTTCCTGGGCTCTTCTTCTTGGGGCCTGGGGTGCCCCTCTCTCACTCACTGAGTGGATGAGTAGCCGTCTCAGGGTTGGAGTAGATTGGTATGGTCTTCTTCACCTGTCCTGACCTCCACTCTCCCTCCTGGGCGGGTTGCTGCTGCTGCTCCCTGTCCCCCGCCAGCATAGATCAAGGAACAGAAGACTGGGAAGCCATGCCTCTCTCTGGGAGAAGAGAAGCAGACTCTGGTCCTCCTCCTGGAAGTGCTGGAGCTCACCAGATAGTTGTTGCTCCTAGCAGGGTGTAACTGATTGTAGTCACCTGTCCTACAGTCACCTCCCCCAGTAATGGCTGATAACATGGATTAATAGAATGTCCTCTAGATGTAGACATTTAATGTTGCATTGACTGACAGCAAGCAGAGATCTAAAACTACAGAGGGGACTCCTCATCTCATGAAACCCTAATTTCTGCTGCACTTTTCTGCCAACAGAATAGTCTTTTTTATTGTATTTTTTATGCATAATATGAACATGACCAGAGTGGCTTTCTATGATTTTCCTATGCTTTTTCTATGTTTTTTGGTGCTTTTTGTTACCCTACTTTGGAGCATTTATTTTTTTGGTGCTGACACATTTTGACATCAAAAACTGCAGAAAGGCTCTGTGCACACAGAGATTTTCAATGAGTTTTTGGAGCAGAAACTGATCCTAAACTCTAAAAATTTTTCTCCACATCTCAAAACTCCTCAAAAACCTGCAATTTCTGCTCCAAAAACTTAGTAAAAGACTCTGTGAGCACATAGACATAGTGAATATTCACACTGGGGTTTTTGGCTTCTTCTCCAACATCCAACCTTCGCCTAGATCATGCTGCGTTTTTCTCCACATGTCACCACAGCCTTTATAAGGAAATAAGTAAGATCCCCTATTACTGTGAATTAAGGCTTCACCCTCCTGCAATTCCTATCTCGTGCCCGATCTGTTGGCCATCGTATGACATCACCTGGCACTTATGCCGATGATGTCATAGCCAACCGAGTCGCTCATCCAGAGATGCCTATCACCGTGACCAATGAAACCTTCTCTCCGCGTAACGGGAAATTGAAATGTTATTTCAAGGTTGATCTTTAAACGCAGAATTACGATCTCCATCTTTATCAGAGGGATAAAATATCTCGTAACTTTTACCTAATTCCGTCACCCTGTGCCAAAATCATAACTGTCCTACAAGGGGCCTGGCAGCAGCTAAATGTCACGGATCTGATACACACACCATAAATATCCTGCCTGCACTTTCTCAGGAGCCGCTCGCTGCACCTCGCAGGCAGATTCTGGATCCATTCATTGATATTTTTTACGAGAGGTTTTGGATGTCCTCCTGAAATAGACAAGACCGTTTATTGGGTTTGGAGAATAAATTACAATGATATTGATAGTGATGTGATTATATCAGGTGCGTTCTGATGAAACCATGGAATCTCGAGTCCTTGGTGGTGATGTAGGAGGACGTTACTCTTCGTAGATGTCAAAACAAAGTTGAAGGAGGATTTGATAGAAGGACAACATCTTGAAGTGTAGAAACATTCTCCTTGGGAAGTTAATAAGGTTCAGTTGTGAGCCACTCAGGAAGTCACCACATCCACCAACCAGTGCCATAGCATTCTCCATCATTGTGCTGACCCCTTGTTCTTTTTGGCAAACTTGAGTCTTCTAAGATGTTATCAAAATTGAAAATATTTTGGGCACAACTAGTGGATCTGAAGAAGATCGACAGATCTGAGAAGATGAAAGTCTATAAGAATAAGAAGGGGTTACCCATGGTATATTTGATTTTTCCAGGCTACAACTACCTTGGTCCTTGTAAGACCATTTTTCCATAATTGAGTGACCTACACGCATTCATGTGTTGACCTTTCTTTGGGTGGTCAACTATAGTGAGTTTGAGTCTTTATGATGAGCTTTGGAGAACATAATCTAATGGGCCAAAATTTATGACATTTTGGGCAGAATGGGTGGATCCAAAGAAGATCTGTAGATCAGAGGAGGTCAGTCAAAGTCTACAGGAATAAGAAGAGGGAACCATTTTCTATTTGACTTTCCTGGTGACATTTCCTTTCCAATAATTCCTTGCTTCAGTTACAAATACCTTGATCCTGGTGGTAAAACTATCTTACCATGGTTGGATTGACCATCCAGTGCCCTCTGTTGATTCATGTGTTGAAATTGCTTTTGGTTGGCAACTCTGAGTAACTGAAGTATTCATGGTGATATCTAGAGAATGCAGTCTAATGCTCCAAACTTGATAAAACGTAGGGCAAAACTAGTGGATAGAAGATCTATAGACTTAAGAAGGTGACATATTTCCTAGAATAAGAAGAGGTCACTGTCGTGTATTTGATTTTCCTGTTGACTTCTGATGACAACTCCTTCCTACCATTTCCCCTGTTCTGGTGACATCTACCTTGATCTTGGTAACACCATCTCTCCATGGTTAAATTGAACAGCCTTGATCTTGATGGCCAATGCTAGGGAATTTGAGTCCCCATGGTGATATCTAGCGAACACAATATAATCTCTGAAGTTGATAATATTTTGGGCAAATCTTGTGGATCTATAAAAGATCTGAAGATCTAAGAGGGTCAAATCTAATTGAAGAAGAGGGAATCAGTGTATTTGACTTTCCTGGTGACATTTACCTTTGTCCTGGAAAAAACATCTTTCTATGGTTGTGTTACCAAGTCAGCGCCCTTTGCTGATTCGTATGTTGACCTTGTTGTTTGACAATTCTAAGGAATTTGAGTTTTTATTGTGATGCCAAAAGAAGACAATATAATGCTCCAAATCTTAAAAAAAATCTGTGCAAAACTAGTGGATTTTTAAAATAATCTGTAGATCTGAGAAGGTCAACGTCTAATGGAATAAAAAGGAAAGCATTGCGTATCTGACTTTCCTGGCAACATCTCTTTTCCATCATTTCCCTTTTTCTGGTAAGACCATCGTTCCATGGTTTAGTTTGGTTGTCTATTCGGAAGTAAGGTCTACGAGGCTGCTTTAGTGACCACGAATAGGAGACATGGTGATTTAGGGTTTAATAATAATAATAATAATAATAATAATTTTATTTATATAGCGCCAACATATTCCGCAGCGCTTTACAACTTATAGAGGGGACTTGTACAGACAATAGACATTACAGCATAACAGAAATCACAGTTAAAAACAGATACCGGTAGGAATGAGGGCCCTGCTCGCAAGCTTACAAACTATGAGGAAAAGGGGAGACACGAGAGGTGGATGGTAACAATTGCTTTAGTTATTTGGACCAGCCATAGTGTAAGGCTCGGGTGTTCATGTAAAGCTGCATGAACCAGTTAACAGCCTAAGTATGTAGCAGTACAGACACAGAGGCTATTGACTGCATAAAGTGTATGAGAACATGATGCGAGGAACATGATTATGTTTTTTGCTTGTTTTTTTTTTTTAATAGGCCACACAGGGATAGTTAGGTAAATGCGTTGAGGCGGTAGGACAGTCTGAACAAATGCGTTTTTAGGGCACGCTTAAAACTGTGGGGATTGGGGATTAATCCTATTAACCTAGGTAGTGCATTCCAAAGAATCGGCGCAGCACGTGTAAAGTCTTGGAGACGGGAATGGGAGGTTCTGATTATTGAGGATGCTAACCTGAGGTCATTAGCGGAGCGGAGGGCACGGATAGGGTGGTAGACTGAGACCAGAGAGGAGATGTAGGGTGGTGCTGAGCCATGGAGTGCTTTGTGGATGAGGGTAGTAGTTTTGTACTGGATTCTGGAGTGGATGGGTAACCAGTGTAATGACTGGCACAAGGTAGAGGCATCGGTGTAACGGTTGGTGAGGAATATGATCCTGGCAGCAGCATTCAGGACAGATTGGAGCGGGGAGAGTTTGGTAAGAGGGAGGCCAATTAGTAGAGAGTTACAATAGTCCTGACGAGAATGAATAAGTGAGACAGTAAGAGTTCTTGCAGAGTCGAAAGTAAGAAAAGGGCGAATTCTAGAAATATTTTTGAGATGCAGATAAGAAGAGCGAGCCAGTGATCGGATGTGGGGGGTGAATGAAAGCTCGGAATCAAGGATGACCCCAAGGCAGCGGGCATGTTGCTTGGGAGTAATGGTGGAACCGCACACGGAGATGGCAATGTCAAAGGTAGGTTAGTAGAGGGAGAGAACACGAGGAGTTCAGTTTTTGACAGGTTCAGTTTCAGATAGAGGGAGGACATGATGTTAGAGACAGCGGTAAGACAATCACTGGTGTTTTCTAAGAAGGTCGGAGTGAAAGCAGGAGAAGAGGTATATAATTGGGTGTCGTCAGCATAGAGATGGTACTGGAAACCAAATCTACTGATTGTTTGTCCAATAGGGGCAGTATACAAAGAGAAGAGGAGGGGGCCTAGGACTGATCCTTGAGGAACCCCAACAGTAAGGGGAAGGTGAGAGGAGGAGGAACCAGCAAAACATACAGTGAAGTATCGGTCAGAGAGATAGGAGGAGAACCAAGAGAGAACGGTGTCCTTGATGCCGATGGAGCGGAGCATAGTGAGGAGGAGCTGATGATCCACAGTGTCGAATGCTGCGGAAAGATCCAAGAGAATTAGCATGGAGTAGTGACCATTAGATTTAGCTGTTAGTAGGTCATTAGAGACTTTAGTGAGGGCAGTTTCAGTAGTGAGGGCAGTTTCAGTAGAGTTTCTTCATACCACTTCTCTATGGGTAGTGAGAACTTACTGTGTCTAGACAAAACATTGCTACCAGTCATGGTCAATAAGATTATGCAAAGGATCGTAAGACCTTCATATTCTTTTGAACACTTGGGTCTATCTCAGCTTGACTGTTGATTTCTTCTTTGGCCTCATGTTACATCATCTCTGGTGACATAAAGCGCCTGTCATCATTCTTGCTAATCATGAGTTACATTGCAGTACTTAACCGAGCCCATTCCTGCTGGTGAAGAACATCAACCCACCACCTGATCTGGTGGGATAGGTAACCTTGTACCAATTAGGTCCATGTACTGCCCAACGTGAGTAGTAATGCATATTGCAAAAACCTTTTATATACTCTCATGCAAAAAGAACAGGCTATAAATCTGTGCTCAGTTGGGTTGTCGGTTGTATCTAACAGTTGAGAGTCATAATTCCCATCGCAAGACCTTCTCGAAATGTCCTTCCTAAACCTTATCTAGTATGACGTTAGCATTTTGAACCACCATCCCCATGTAAGTCATGCTACTATTTGTATAAACAAGACGTAAAGTGGGAATACTTCCGCAAATTTATCGGACCATCTCTTTGGTTCTGGTATCTTCTAGAGTAAAGATCATGGATGACCCCTGGCTTTGATGATAACACAATGGACTTATATCATGGGATCGTTACTGGCACATTGCACAAAGGTTGTCAACAGCTATGATTAATCATCATGGGAAATAAGCTGATAAATATTAAAGGCTCAATAACCACGATGGGATAAGAGATACAGCCTAAAGGAAGAGATCAAAGGACCATAACAAATAATTAATTACTATGTTTATACAGATGTGAGGAGTGAAGAACAATGTCCTCACCACTGAGGCCAAAGTCAAAAGTCAGAACTAGAGATGAGCAAAAAGATTTGCCCAACCCTGGCACAATGTCCATTCTGGTACTCGATGGCAGCCAGACCGAGGCAGGAGGATTATCTCAAACAAACGGTTTTCGACAGCAGGAAACCTGGACACTTCTTGTGATTAATAGGCTAAGTCGATGTCAGGACATAACCGGAGACCTAGTAATCGCAAGAGGTGCCCAGAGTATAGCAGTTATATTCTTGTACATAGGGGCAGTATTATAGTAGTTCTATTCTTGTACATAGGGGCAGTATTATAGTAGTTATATTCTTGTACATAGGGGCAGTATTATAGTAGTTATATTCTTGTATATAGGGGGCAGAATTATAGTAGTTATATTCCTGTACATAGGAGCAGTATTATAGTAGTTATAATCTTGTACATAGGAGCAGTATTATAGTAGTTATATTCTTGTACATAGGGGCAGTATTATAGTAGCTATATTCTTGTACATAGTGGCAGTATTATAGTAGTTATATTCTTGTACATAGGAGCAGTATTATAGTAGTTATATTCTTGTACATAGGGGGAGTATTATAGTAGTTATATTCTTGTACATAGGGGGCAGTATTATAGTAGTTATATTCTTGTACATATGGGCAGTATTATAGTAGTTATATTCTTGTACATAGGGACAGTATTATAGTAGTTATATTCTTGTACATAG
This sequence comes from Ranitomeya variabilis, assembly GCF_051348905.1. Classification (NCBI taxonomy): domain Eukaryota; kingdom Metazoa; phylum Chordata; class Amphibia; order Anura; family Dendrobatidae; genus Ranitomeya; species Ranitomeya variabilis. Next base: position 748,578,528 of record NC_135235.1, on the reverse strand, counting down.
GGGCAGTATTGTAGTAGTTATATTCTTGTACATAGGAGCAGTATTATAGTAGTTATACTCTTGTACATAGGGGGAGTATTATAGTAGTTATATTCTTTTTCATAGGGACAGGTTTATAGTTGTCATATTCTTCTGTATAAGGGCAGTATTATATTGATATCATGTAGGTGTTACTACAGTGCCATGTGTGACTCCTTCTTAGTGAAGTAATATGTAGCGTTAGGTATCATTGTTTTAACTTAATTCCAAATTAACCCTGTAATCAGGAGTCTTTTTCAGAAGGGTGAATAACACCCCGCTCTGTCACAGCTTCGTCCACACTGCTGAGTCTCATGTGAAAATGTTTGGGAATGGAATTTGAGCAGCTGACATCACTGAGGAATGCTTTTCTTGGCTTTGTCATTGCCCTGGATGGGTAAGGTGCCATGCTGATGATAAATACACAAGGATCTAGATCGCCTGGAGGGTCCCAGGGTCTCCACGTCACCTCTGATAAACCTAAGTGTTGGTTTTACATTTACTTTTTGCAAATCTTCTGTGGAAGTCACCTTCTTCTCCATCCTGTCTCTTCCCGCTCTGCATCTATTGATCTTGTGTACGTAACCCTCATAGTTTGCCTTCCATTGGGTTTTCATTGCTGACTATGGTTTATCGTGGGGTAGTCACTCCAATTTGAGGTAGAAATGTCCACCTGGTAGCCCACGTGCAACTGGAGACCTGGAAATGTAGACTGCTTCTCCTTTCAGAAGAACATAGCCAAACATAAATGGGAAGACTTGTTAAAGTATTGGGCAAAATCTTTTAAGAATCTTGAGATCTAATAACTGGTAGTAAGGATATTTTTTCACCTTACAGTTCCTTCTAGCTTCTTGGCCACTTACATAGTCCTTCTTCTGCCACCAATGGAGAATAGAGGCTATGTTCTTCAACTCCTGGTAGAACCACCTCCATTTCCTGGTAGAACCATAGTATCTCTCCAACCAAACATTAATGGGAAGACTTGTAAAATTATTGGGCAAAATCTTACAGGAAACTTGGAACTAATTACTGGTAGTAAGGTCATCTTTTCTCCTGACAGTTCCTCCTACTAGCTACTTGGACACTTACATAGTTATTTTCTGGCCACCAATGGAGAACAGAGGCTATGTTCTCCATTTCCGGGTAGGGTCACAGAATCCTGCAGGGTAGAAGTTGACCGCCCTGGTTTCTACAGGAGCATGGAGGTCCAGAATGGTCACCTCTGATGGCCAGGAGATGAGTCTTGGCTTATATTTAACCTGTGCCAGAAACTCATCTAAACAGATCTTATGATAAATGGGTGGGCTTCCTAAATATAGGATCATGTCAGACCACCGTAAGATTGTTCTCAGGAAATACACACTTCTCCAGCGCTATCATGGGGCTTTATCATTTCTTATATACAATAAGAAAACTTTCTAAGAAAAGAAGAAGTTTTCCAAATACGTTGCAGGCAAATATTTAAAGTGTTTCTCCACTTTGGAATTTCTGGGTTTTGTGAAGTTCTACAGAATGTTTGCTCAGATAGATGCCAAGTCCTAGAATATTTACAGACTGTTATTATCAGTGAATTTAGCGAGGCCTTTGCAAAAACAATGACGTACTGGACGATTGTTCACGTCTTCTGAAAAGTTGGATTTCTCTTTAATTTTTTTTTTTTAACCCCCTTTAGATTCACAGCAGAAACGTCTTTCATGGTGTGTCACCATCATATGGGTTGATCTTACCAATCCTTCAGTGTATGCCCAATTTTAGCTCTTTGTTCTAAAATGCAAAAGTCATCATTCCCTTTCTTTCTTGAGAAAAAATATTTACATCCCCCCCATCTATCAGAAAAGTAAACATTATATTTTATCTTGTGGTAAAGCTATTTTTTGCTTCGCTTCGGTCCCCATCACTGTCCTCTGAATGTTAAGGCTTGGTTTGATAACTTTATATCTGGGCTTCACATATAGAAAACATTCAGAGTGCGTTACTTTCAAGGATTCTTCTATGGCACCCTGGAGATTTACCAACTTTTACAAAAGTCCATGAGGTCTCCCCTTTTTTGAGAGCCTCCCACACATTTAAGGGGGATCAAAAGTATGCGTAAAATTGACCAAATTTTGGATGTGTTGAGTCAATGGTTTTTGATCATATCTGCCTAGGAAAAGTTTTGACCCCTTTTAACTATAGATGACTAACAAAGAAGACATTTTCCTTGTATTGGTGACAGACCCAAGTCATCGAAAGATGTGGATGACTAAGGAAGAAAACGGTGGATCTTGGACCTGATCAACCCAAAATTTGCACAAATACTCAACAGTTTTTCCTTTTCATGGTGTCAGACCCAAGTCCGCAAAAAAGAAGAAGGGAACCACAAACAAGGCTGATGGAAAAAAAACATAGAAATTCAGAAGATGCCATTAAGACATCTGAAGACCCACAATGAGGGACAGTACAGGATAACCTGAAGAACTTGGTGTAACAAGCAACACTTCGAAGAACTGGTGATAAGATGGAGATCTAGCAGGACTGATTGGAGATGGATCTGCAGAGCTTCAGCACTTCTCTGGATATGGACATGATTACATCCATCAGCCACCGCCAATAAATACCACTGGCACAAATACAGTACATAAATGCCATCTGCATGAAGACAAATACAGCAGAGACAAATCAGATTCCAGCCTGAAAAAGGATGGCATGTATCTGAAACATCATCATATTTTAATGACCGATCCCTTTAGAGAATGATCTTTCGATGATACAGAGTGGACCAGAAACTTTGGAAAATATGATCATAAAGTTGCCACTCATCGTCTATCACAAACGTTGGTGAGATAAGGACTATTGGTCGACAAGTGTAGATTCATGTGAATATTTGGCTTGTCAGAGGTGGAGTAATGAAGATCGAAGTCCACCCTAGGAAGAAAAATGTGTTGGACTATGTTGAAGCAGATGGAAGAGCTGGGTATGGGGGGTAATGGCTGAACCCTTGGACTGGCACTCACTGGAGAGGTGTATTAGCTAGAGAATAGTGGTGATGGCACTCTGGATTGTCCATCATGTATTCAGCCCAAGGGTTACTAAAGGGCCTTCTGCAACAGGTATTCTAAACATAGATCTAGGCCCTTCTTATAATTTTGTATTGAGAACCAGGAGCTCCAAGTAGTGTGGCTGTAGCGCTATTGCCGGCGCCCCTGCATGTTGTCCCCTTCCCCATCCATGTAGGGACACCGGTTTACTTCTGAACCTGTACCCCTGTTCCCAGTGTGGCCAGTCCAATATGTGAAGTCCCCTGGTCCCGGTGTGTCCAGTCCTGTATCCGAAGTCCCCTGGTCCCGGTGTGTTCAGTCCTGCATCTGAAATTCCCTGGCCCCCGTGTGACCAGTCCTGTATCCGAAGTCTCCTGGCCTCTGTGTGGCCAGTCCTGTATCCAAAGTCCCCTGGCCCCCGTGTGACTAGTCCTGTAGCAAAGTCACCTGGCCCCCGTGTGACCAGTCCTCTATCCGAAGTCCCCTGGCATCGGTGTGGCCAGTCTTGTAGCAAAGTCCCCTGGCCCCCGTGTAACCAGTCCTGTATCCGAAGTCCCTTGGCCCCACTGTGGCCAGTCCTGTATCCGAAGTCCCCCAGTCCCGGAGCGGACAGTCCTATTCCAGAGATACCCTGGTCCTGGATTGGCCAGTGCCTGAAACTCATCCACTGGTTCTTGAGCGGCCAGCACCTGTACATTGCCCCCTGGTCCATGTGCAGCCAAACCCTCATTCAGTATCCTAGACCTACGTGTCTGAACTGAGCCTGAATCCGTGTCAGTAACCTTCTGTAGAGTTGCCAGAACTTACTCCTCTGAAAGGAGACCTAGCTCTAATCAGTCTAAATGTACCTGCAGTACCGAGATCTGCCTAGAAGTGGTGCCTGGTGGCTACCTGCAGCCCAGTCCGTCTCCACCATCAGGGGCTCCAGTGAAAACCAGGTAGCCGCTTAGCTACACCCCTTCCTGGGCAGTCCCGGCCCTGTGGAGCAGTGGGTCCACAAATCCACGTGCTCCATCTTTGGGTGTAACAGTGGCAAGATATTTGTAGTAGGGATCAAAAATAGGAGCAAGGCTGATGGTAAGTAAGGTCAGGAACAATTTGTAAAATTGAAAAATAAAGATGAGGAAAACCGAGTAAAGTCAACCTTTGTTTTCCGGATACTGATGGCATCACAAGTAACCTCTCCAGGTCATCATTGGATATTTTGGTTGTACATGACCAAAGATGACACAGACTTGGCGTCAACTTTCTGACCCATTAACAGATGACAACTTGTTGGCACGAAGAGAAAATTAGATTTATAACATCAAGTCCTCCACCACTTTTGCATTGTTGACCGCCTAATACTCAACTGGACCATGCTCTCGTGCCCCCCAGGATTTACGACTTCCAAGCAATTTTTTTTTCAGACGTCTTAAGAGCTTCATCATGTGTAACAGAAATCCCAAGAAGCCATGAATTACCTCATTCCTGACAAGAAGACATTAAGAAACACTTAATTTGTTAGGTTCTCGTAATGATGGAGTGATCTGCACAAGTCTTCAACCACCATCGACTTAGATTCCAGGCGAGCACTTAGTGACTAAAAGTGCCCAAATTCTGCCAGAAATTTCCACTGGTCCTTACTTATCCCGTCTCGCAAACACCTAAATCTTTACGGGATTCTTAAGTGATGTCTGCTCAGATACAAAGCAGAGAAGGTTACGGGAACGAGAAGGTAAATGATTTGGCTGATTTTATCATATCAAACCTGGAGCGGTGGAAGAACAAGATGACAATGTTTATTTTGGCAAATTTCCTTCTACCTGACATAAAATAGTTTCTTCTTTGTTCTTTTATCCCGATGTTATCATTTCTTATTCTACATTAAATCTCCGTGTCAGAGCAGGAGATGCAGAAGGCTGAACGTCCTGGAATACCAGGGTGACTCAATCCTCTTGATGTCTTGATCGTTGCACTGTTAATGGTTTTTCCATCATCGCTTAGGCTTTGGCGATTTGACGAGAGACAAATGATCATGAAAACCAAATATTAATTTTGAAATATTTTTCAAAGTTGAAAACTCATTTCTTGTTTTCAGGTCTTTAAAATTCCTGGACATGTTTTCTTCATATTTCTACCAGTCAATATGGACCTTCCAACCTTCCTCTACTACTGGGAAGGTGCACCAAAGCCATTTATTACCCCCTGCTACAAGGGTCTTCCAACCTTCCTCTACTACCAGGAAGGTACACAATAGATATATTACCTACCCCAAGCTGACAAGGCCCGGAAATCCTTGGGTATGACTTCAGAGTCTGCAAAGGCTTTCCAACATTTCTCTACTACCAGGAAGGTAAACGATAGATATATCTACCCCAAGCTGACAAGACCTGGAAATCTTTGGGTATGACTAGAGTCTGCATGGACCCATCAAACCTCCATTTCTACCAGGAAGGTGCACCAAAGGTATTTTAACCCCAAGCTATCATGGTGTTTTCAGGTTTTTGACACTTTTGAACATGGTTCACAACATTTATATTTATACCAGTCTGCATGGGTCTTAAAACCTTTCTCTACTACTGGGAAGGTATACTAATGGCATCTCTACCCCAAGCTGAGAAGACCTGGAAATCATTGGGTTTTACTTCAGAGCCTACGTGGACCTTTCAACCTTCCTCTACTGCCAGGAAGGTACACAATAGCTTTATCTACCTCAAGCTGACAAGCTCTAGAGATAATTGGGCATGACTTCAGAGCCTACCCCAAGCTGGCAGGGCTTTGTTTTCATGTTTTTGAAACTTCTGAACATGGTTCACATCATTTATATTTCTACCAGTCTACATGGGTTTTCCAATCTCCCTCTAATACCGGGAAGGTATACCAAAGGAATAAGTACCCCAAGCTGAAAAGACACTGACATTGGTGGGTTTGATTTCAGAGCCTACATAGACCTTCCAACCTTCCTCTACTACCAAGAAGGTACACAATGGCTTTATTTACCCAAGATGACAAGCACAAGAGATCATTGTATATGACTTCAGACCCTACATGGACCTTCCAACCTTCCTCTACTACTAGGAAGGTGCACCAAAGGAATAACTACCCCAAGCTGACAAGTCACAGAAATTCTTGTGTATGACTTCTGAATCTACATGGAACTTCGCATCATTCATACAGTGGGGCAAAAAAGTATTTAGTCAGTCAGCAATAGTGCAAGTTCCACCACTTAAAAAGATCAGAGGCGTCTGTAATTTACATCATAGGTAGACCTCAACTATGGGAGACAAACTGAGAAAAAAAAATCCAGAAAATCACATTGTCTGTTTTTTTAACATTTTATTTGCATATTATGGTGGAAAATAAGTATTTGGTCAGAAACAAAATTTCATCTCAATACTTTGTAATATAGCCTTTGTTGGCAATGACAGAGGTCAAACGTTTTCTGTAAGTCTTCACAAGGTTGCACACACTGTTGTTGGTATGTTGGCCCATTCCTCCATGCAGATCTCCTCTAGAGCAGTGATGTTTTTGGCTTTTCGCTTGGCAACACGGACTTTCAACTCCCTCCAAAGGTTTTCTATAGGGTTGAGATCTGGAGACTGGCTAGGCCACTCCAGGACCTTGAAATGCTTCTTACAAAGTTACTCCTTCGTTGCCCTGGCGGTGTGCTTTGGATCATTGTCATGTTGAAAGACCCAGCCACGTTTCATCTTCAATGCCCTTGCTGATGGAAGGAGGTTTGCACTCAAAATCTCACGATACATGGCCCCATTCATTCTTTCATGTACCCGGATCAGTCGTCCTGGCCCCTTTGCAGAGAAACAGCCCCAAAGCATGATGTTTCCACCACCATGCTTTACAGTAGGTATGGTGTTTGATGGATGCAACTCAGTATTCTTTTTCCTCCAAACACGACAAGTTGTGTTTCTACCAAACAGTTCCAGTTTGGTTTCATCAGACCATAGGACATTCTCCCAAAACTCCTCTGGATCATCCAAATGCTCTCTAGCAAACTTCAGACGGGCCCGGACATGTACTGGCTTAAGCAGTGGGACACGTCTGGCACTGCAGGATCTGAGTCCATGGTGGCGTAGTGTGTTACTTATGGTAGGCCTTGTTACATTGGTCCCAGCTCTCTGCAGTTCATTCTCTAGGTCCCCCCGCGTGGTTCTGGGATTTTTGCTCACCGTTCTTGTGATCATTCTGACCCCACGGGGTGGGATTTTGCGTGGAGCCCCAGATCGAGGGAGATTATCAGTGGTCTTCTATGTCTTCCATTTTCTAATTATTGCTCCCACTGTTGATTTCTTCACTCCAAGCTGGTTGGCTATTGCAGATTCAGTCTTCCCAGCCTGGTGCAGGGCTACAATTTTGTTTCTGGTGTCCTTTGACAGCTCTTTGGTCTTCACCATAGTGGAGTTTGGAGTCAGACTGTTTGAGGGTGTGCACAGGTGTCTTTTTATACTGATAACAAGTTTAAACAGGTGCCATTACTACAGGTAATGAGTGGAGGAAAGAGGAGACTCTTAAAGGAGAAGTTACAGGTCTGTGAGAGCCAGAAATCTTGATTGTTTGTTTCTGACCAAATACTTATTTTCCACCATAATATGCAAATAAAATGATAAAAAAAACAGACAATGTGATTTTCTGGATTTTTTTTTCTCAGTTTGTCTCCCATAGTTGAGGTCTACCTATGATGTAAATTACAGACGCCTCTCATCTTTTTAAGTGGTGGAACTTGCACTATTGCTGACTGACTAAATACTTTTTTGCCCCACTGTATATCTACCAGTCTACATGGGTTTTCACCCTCCCTCTAATACCGGAAAAGTACACCAAAGGCATCCCTACTCCAAGCTGACAAGACCCAAAAACCCTTGAGTATCGTTCCAGACCCAACATGGCTAAACCCTCAAATTTCAATAGGATTTGATGTCTATCTTAGTTGTCTAGGGCCTCCCAACTCTCCTTCGACCAAGGATATCGGGAGAAGAGATGACTGGACATATTGAAATTCAGCATGTCCAATCCTTGTTTCGGAGATAAGCAACATTATATTAATATTTACCAACTGCAGATACTTCTAACATTTGATACAAAGTCTGGGCACTGGTGGCTCGTGTATGTAGACCCGGGTGCCAGAAGGGCCGTGATAGAGACCCCAGGGATAGTTAGGGGGACTAACAGTACCGGCTGTCATACCGGCAAGCCATTCTGCCGGCACAAGTCTCCTCCATATTTATAGAGGAAATGTTGCTTTCTGGAATATTTTTGCACGTTCCTGCAGTTGGGTCACGTCTGTGTTTTGTCTTCTGTAACGACCGGCTCAGACTACTTCTATCATCACGTCGGCCGCGCTCCATTTTTAGCTGCGGAGACGCAGCGATTAAGGTGCAATTTTCCAGGATATTTGAGAGAAATGATAATTCCCCTTCATTGTTACTCCATGTTTTATGTATCACCGAGGCTTATAATTCTCCAGCACTACGGACGGAGGGAATGTGAAGAGTGCCACCTGCAGGCTGACTGCTGAACTGCAGGATGATAAATGTAATGTCTTACCACAAAGTTATATACATAGGAGAGGCCTCCAGCCCGTGTAATATAGGAGAAGTCTCCATCCCGTGTAATATAGGAGAGGCCTCCATCCCGTGTAATATAGTAGAGGCCTCCAGCCCGTGTAATATAGGAGAAGCCTCCATCCCGTGTAATATAGTAGAGGCCTCCATCCCGTGTAATATAGGAGAGGCCTCCATCCCGTGTAATATAGGAGAGGCCTCCATCCCGTGTAATATGGGAGAGGTCTCCATCCCGTGTAATATAGTAGAGGCCTCCATCCCGTGTAATATAGGAGAGGCCTCCATCCCGTGTAATATAGGAGAGGCCTCCATCCTGTGTAATGTAGGAAAAGCCTCCATTCCGTGTAATAGGAAAGTGCAGCTCCATACAATGTCATCACTGAGTGCAGATCCCCACAATGTCATCACTGAGTGCAGCTCCCCACAATGTCATCACTGAGAGCAGCTCCATACAATGTCCTCACTGAGAGCAGCTCCCCACAATGTCATCACTGAGTACAGCTTCATACAGTGTCATCACTGAGAGCAGCTCCCCGCAATGTCATTACTGAGTGCAGATCCCCACAATGTCATCACTGAGTGCAGCTCCATACAATGTCATCACTGAGAGCAGCTCCCCGCAATGTCCTCACTGAGAGCAGCTCCCCGCAATGTCCTCACTGAGAGCAGCTCCCCGCAATGTCCTCACTGAGAGCAGCTCCCCGCAATGTCCTCACTGAGAGCAGATCCCCACAATGTCATCACTGAGAGCAGCTCCCCGCAATGTCCTCACTGAGAGCAGATCCCCACAATGTCATCACTGAGAGCAGCTCCCCGCAATGTCATTACTGAGTGCAGATCCCCACAATGTCATCACTGAGTGCAGCTCCATACAATGTCATCACTGAGAGCAGCTCCCCGCAATGTCATTACTGAGTGCAGCTCCCCACAATGTCATCACTGAGTGCAGCTCCATACAATGTCATCACTGAGAGCAGCTCCCCACAATGTCATCACTGAGAGCAGCTCCCCACAATGTCATCACTGAGTGCAGCTCCCCACAATGTCCTCACTGAGTGCAGCTCCCCACAATGTCCTCACTGAGAGCAGCTCCCCACAATGTCATCACTGAGAGCAGCTCCCCACAATGTTATAACTGTGAAAGTAATTTTTGCTATATACAAATTATCATAAGTTCAAGCCCCTATGGGGACTAAATAAATATAGCAAAAATTTAGTCATGTATGTATGTATGTATGTGCTTAATATATACGTGTGTGTTTGTGTGTGTGTGCTCCCTGTATACGTGTCTGTATGTATCTGCTCTCTGTATAAATATGTCTGTAAGTATGCATATGTTTACGTGTGTGCTCTGTGTATACATGTGTCTGTGTGTGCTCTGTGTTTACATTTGCCTGAATGTATGTGCTCCCTGTATACATGTCTGTATTGTAATCTAGCGGTATCACCGTACGCAGTGAAGCGGCAGTGAGCCAAGCAAGTTCAAAACAAAATGTTCCTTTAATGTGTTACTTCACACAGTCCCTTAGAATACATTGTACATGGCTTTAATTTGCAGTCCCTAAACAGGCCGGATTTCTCTTTGTTCAGTTTCCCTGGGCAACCGCACACCGGTACCAAGTCTCTTTACGCCGTGCACCACACGCTGTATCCTCCAGCTCGCAGCCGGTAAAAAAAAGACAGCCCGAAATGCAGGGTGTCAGTCTCTTTGGTTCCTCTTGCCCCTGTGTTGCCTCACACAGGGAGTACTCTAGTCTGCAGACAACTGCTCTGTCTACTTCCAAGACCAACAGTGACACACCCCTCCCTATACTACAGGGCTTTTAATCAGTCACTGCTTCACCATTCTAATCACAGCTACACCTGTGACCACAATACGCCCTCATGGCCTCATTACTCCTTCGTATGCATTCTGGAGATCAACAGCGGTGCCCCCTAGCTGTAACAGGGGTAACTGCCTCACAGTATGTTTCTGCTCTGTGTGTAAATATGTCTGTATGTATGTGCTGTGTATACATGTGTCTGTATGTACTCTTTATATACATATATGTCTGTATGTATGTGCTCTGTATACATGTGCCTGTGTGTTTTTGCACTGTGCATACTGTGAGACAGCGCTCACTGAATGTGTTGGGAAGACTCACTTGGCAGTGGGATTAAGGCACACAGGAACGATTTTCCACTTAAATAGTTCATGCGGTTTATTTAGACACAGCATAAACCCACGTAAAGTACAGTTCATTTTATTACATCAGCAACACAGGTTCTGACTACTAGTCTTGTTCCAATAGCAGATATGGAGCTCCCGCCAGGGCCGTGGGGTACTCGGGACCGGGCTGGTTCTGAAAGGGATGTGTCACGGTGGCAGTGACCCGGTCTGTGGCCCTGGGTGTCCAATAAAAGGGGATTTGAAATGGGAAAATATAGTTTATAAGGTTTGTTCTTGACGCCACCTGTGGCATTCGGTCAGGGATAACCGACGCTGCTTAAAGGGGTCCACTGGGATGATGTTATGGCAGCAGGGATGGTATGGCTTCCCACAGGTGAAGCTGGGTCCCCAGGGTTCCCGGTGGGATAGATAAGGATGGTGTAGTAAGAAACAGAAGACACAAGGTTGCAGTCTCTTTACTGGTGTAAGGCAGCCACAGTCCAGGGTACCGGATCACAGGTACTGGTATGGTCCGTCCGGCTTGGAAGCGACTCAGGAATCCCCCCAGCCAGGTGGGGTTGGAAGCCTTCTCTTCTGTGCTGTGTTGTAGTCTCCTGCTGCCTTAAGCCTTACACAAGGTCCTCACGTTCTCTCTGTCCCCCTTGTTGGTAGGACACTACCCGCATGGCAGGTAACTCGAGCCTTTTTACAGGGGTCTCTCAGATGACTCCAGGCTTTATCTGTTACTGTGCCTTCAGGTGTTAATGGTGGACAGGCAACCTGCAATCTCCTGTCTGCTGATTTCTGCCCTGGGGCATAAAGTTACCCCCACAACCTCGGTCTTCCAGCTACCGGAATTCTGTGCTTCAGAGTGGAGGGAGCTCAGTCGCAGCATCTCTCCAGCTCTTTACTCTCCTTTGCTTCTCTTCTCTGTCAGTCTCCCACAGACTGCTCTGTTTTTCTTCTGTTCCAGAAGCTGCAGCACACTTGTCTGCACGGCCTCAGCTTTCTTCTTTCAGACTCTCTCTGCTTCCCCTCTCTCTACTCTCCTCTCACAAACTGCCTAACTCCTCCTCCAAGCCAGAATATATATCTAGGGAAGCTCCCATGAAACCGGGTTCAGAGCTCCCCCTTCTGGCCTAGAGTCAGAACAGTGTTGCATGTGCTGAATACCTGTTAAAGGGATCCTTCCTCGCTTTCAAGCATGGCATCACCCTCCCCGAAAGGAAGGCAATACCACTGTAATAACCAGTTACCTGGGGTGTTACACACTTGTCTGCCTTTCCTACAACCCCTTTGTCCGAGGTTACCTTACAGGAGCTCCGCTCCACACGTTGACTTCTAGATAGTCCTGACTTCTAGGAAAGCTGGTTGCTGGGACCACTGACCGTACTATGACTAAATCGACAAGATCCAACCTGTCAGTTCCAGACCCTCAGAAGGATGGTAGCTTCACCAGTTCAGACAGCCGTCCCAGACTCTGCAGGCACATGACCTCCAACATGTGCTTTTCCAGGAAAGCCTGTCCTCTTCCAGGACCTTCCAATACAGAGACCATGTGACCAAACAACAGTCTCATTATGTCCCATGAGACACACCCATTGATGGGAGGTAGGTGGTTAGCCAGACCTGACCCACGCAACTCTCCAGCTAACTTGCAAGCCCAGTCCTCATAAACTTAATAAGGCTTGTGGAACTACAGGTCCCAGAGAAACCTTCCAGGCTTACAGCGCAGAGGACCTCCGCCTCTGCAGCACATACCGGCCATTCACAATAATGCTGGTCACTGTCTCACATATTCCCTCCCCTCTGTTCAATCTTGTGGGGTTGAACACCTGTCATAAACCAGGGACCCCGAGACAGGGCACCCACGTTACCTTGCCCTACCAGTCAATAGGGCCTTCTCCACCCCCAGCAGTCAGTATGTAGGCAGAACTCCCTTGCACCCATAACTACTGTCTGGCCTTGGGTTTCAGCCCTTGAGTCACAGTCTGTCAGTGTCACCAGTCCCTTTTTAGTCACCACACCTCTCAAGTACACCTCTTTACCAGACCTCTCTCCCCATGACTGTTTCCAATGGTTTGTGAGGCAGTGAGACTCACAGTCGAGCCTACAGTCTGATCTGACACTGACCTATCTAGTACGCTACAGGGGCTACTGCCTGGGTTACTCACTACTGAGTTAACAGAGGTTCACTACCTCTGACCCTTCCGTGTCCTCTTCCATCAGGCCACCTTCGGTTGTCTCTTTGTTGGCAACTTCTCCCATTGCCTTTATTAACCAGAGACCAGTCATTCCATTTATCTCTACTTTCCATTTTAGCTTCAGAGTGAGTACTTCTACTCTTTAGAGAACCCCTTCGTCTCTCTATACTTCGGGTTGAAGGTGGTCGCCATCTTCTTTCCATTTCCTGCAACTGTTTATTAATTTGCAGTCTATCAAGCCTCAGCTGCTCCATCCTCCTTAGGTACGCCATACAATATTCAAGGAGCATTCGGACATTTCTAAGGCTCTCCATTGATCCGACAATGGCGAATGGAACCATCCCATCTTCACCAGCTACCTGGGCTTCGTCATCAGCCGGAATCCTCTCTCTCACCACAATGGACTTATTCACCGAGCTCCCTGAGCCTAGAAGTCCAGTCACACTCTCCACTGACTTCCACAGAACACCTCTGTGACGTTTTTTCAGATGGATAATCAGTACAGGATACCGGACATGCACTGTTCGAACCTTGTTCCCAGCAACAGTCCAATGGCACAACTGCCGCCCATTATGCCTTGAGATGCTCCGCCCCTTTTTGGACTGCACCCCCTTTTGGGCAACCAACCCCTTTTGGGTGACTGCCCCCTTTTAGGGCATCACCCCTCTCTGAGTTACACCCCATGGACTCCCCACGGCACTCTCAGGCCTCAGTTCACACAGTATACTGATATCTGTCTGGGCTTGCACTGGCCCTTTAAGAGCTTATACGACCTGGTCCACCAATGTCCTCTGACGACATCCCACCAGCTACGCCTGGTGCTGCGACAGCTCCTGCTGCAGCCGCTGGCCCTCCACAGAACTTCGTGGACCCACCAATCTACCGCAAGCTGTAACCACTTTAATCTTCGTGGACCCGCTGATCCACAGCAAGCCTCCTGGAATTTGTGCACTCGCCGATCCACAGCAATCACCTGCTGTAATCCTCCCAGGTACCTCCTGGACCGATGCCGCAGTCTAGCACCAAATGTGAGATAGCGCTCACTGAATGTGTTGGGGAGACTCACTTGGCAGCGAGATTGAGGCACACAGGAACGATCTTCCACTTAAATAGTTCATGTGGTTTATTTAGTCACAGCATAAAACCGCATAAAGCACAGTCCATTTCATTACATCAGTAACACAGGTTCTGACTACCAGTCTGGCTCCAATAGCAGATACACCTGTCTGCCTTTCCTGCAACCCCCTTGTCCGAGGTTACCTTCCAGGAGCTCCGCTCCACACGCTGACTTCGAGACAGTCCTGACTTCTAGGAAAGCTGCTTGCTGGGACCACTGACCATACCATGACTAAATCGACAAGATCCAATCTGTCAGTTCCAGACCCTCAGAAGGATGGTAGCTTCCCCAGTTCACATAGCCGTCCCGGACTCTGCAGGCACATGACCTCCTCCATGTGTTTTTCCAGGAAAGCCTGTCCTCTTCCAGGACCTTCCAACCCAGAGACCCTGTGACCAAACAACAGTCTCATTATGTCCCATGAGACACACCCATTGATGGGCGGTAGGTGGTTAGCCAGACCCGCCCAACTCTCCAGCTAACCTGCAAGCCCTCTGTATACATGTGTCTGTATGTACTCTGTATATACATATATCTCTGTATGTATGTGCTCTGTGTATACATGTGTCTGTATGTACTCTGCATATACATATATCTCTGTATATATGTGCTCTGTGTATACATATGTCTGTATGTATGTGCTCTCTGTATACATGTGTCTGTATGTTCTCTGTATATACATATATCTCTGTATGTATGTGCTCTGTGTATACACGTCTGTATGTATGTGCTCTGTGTATACATATGTCTGTATGTATGTGCTCTTTGTATACATGTGTCTGTATGTTCTCTGTATATACATATATCTCTGTATGTATGTGCTCTGTGTATACATGTGTCTGTATGTATGTGCTCTTTGTATACATGTGTCTGTATGTTCTCTGTATATACATATATTTCTGTATGTATGTGCTCTGTGTATACATATGTCTGTATGTATGTGCTCTCTGTATACACGTGTCTGTATGTACTCTGTATATACATATATCTCTGTATGTATGTGCTCTGTGTATACACATGTCTGTATGTATGTGCTCTCTGTATACAAGTGTCTGTACTCTGTATGTACATATATTTCTGTATGTATGTGCTCTGTGTATACATATGTCTGTATGTATGTGCTCTGTGTATACAAGTGTCTGTACTCTGTATATACATATATCTCTGTATGTATGTGCTCTGTGTATACATATGTCTGTATGTATGTGCTCTGTGTATACATGTGTCTGTATGTATGTGCTCTTTGTATACATGTGTCTGTATGTTCTCTGTATATACATATATTTCTGTATGTATGTGCTCTGTGTATACACATGTCTGTATGTATGTGCTCTCTGTATACATGTGTCTGTATGTACTCTGTATATACATATATCTCTGTATGTATGTGCTCTGTGTATACGTGTCTGTATGTTCTCTGTATATACATATATTTCTGTATGTATGTGCTCTGTGTATACACATGTCTGTATGTATGTGCTCTTTGTATACATGTGTCTGTATGTTCTCTGTATATACATATATCTCTGTATGTATGTGCTCTCTGTATACAAGTGTCTGTACTCTGTATATACATATATTTCTGTATGTATGTGCTCTGTGTATACATATGTCTGTATGTATGTGCTCTTTGTATACATGTGTCTGTATGTTCTCTGTATATACATATATCTCTGTATGTATGTGCTCTGTGTATACATATGTCTGTATGTATGTGTTCTCTGTATACATGTGTCTGTATGTACTCTGTATATACATATATCTCTGTATGTATGTGCTCTGTGTATACACATGTCTGTATGTATGTGCTCTCTGTATACAAGTGTCTGTACTCTGTATATACATATATTTCTGTATGTATGTGCTCTGTGTATACATATGTCTGTATGTATGTGTTCTCTGTATACATGTGTCTGTATGTACTCTGTATATACATATATCTCTGTATGTATGTGCTCTGTGTATACATATGTCTGTATGTATGTGCTCCATGTATATATCTGTGTGTATGTGCTATGCGTACACATGTGGCTATATGTATGCGCTTTGTGCATATATCTGTGTGTATGTCATCTGTGTATATATGTCTGTGTGTATTTGCTCTGCGTACACTTGTGACTATATGTATGTGCTCTGTGTATACATATGTCTGTATGTATGTGCTCTCTGTATACATGTGTCTGTATGTACTCTGTATATACATATATCTCTGTATATATGTGCTCTGTGTATACATATGTCTGTATGTATGTGCTCCATGTATATATCTGTGTGTATGTGCTATGCGTACACATGTGGCTATATGTATGCGCTTTGTGCATATATCTGTGTGTATGTCATCTGTGTATATATGTCTGTGTGTATTTGCTCTGCGTACACTTGTGACTATATGTATGTGCTCTGTGTATACATATGTGTGAGCTATGTGTATAAACATATGTGTATATAACATGCATTGTGTGTGTCACATACTGTGTGCACGTAGTATGCACATTTATAAATACCGTCGCGCAGATGAGCGCTCATAGGACTAAACATGTCGACAATTGCCCATTGAACAAGTAAAATGCTGCTCGAAAATCAGTCTCGGCAGCACATCGCCCGGTATAAACTGTAAACTGTAGATGTGCTGCTGATAACATGATCTGTATGGGGGCAGATTAATCTACTAGTGACCATTCTGTGCCCATTGTTCTTCATTAGCCGGTCTAGAGAGGCCAGGAAACAAGTGTCAAACGACATGAATATTATCAATAGCACTCGTTTTATGGCCTGAACTGCATGTAAATGTTCCTGTGATGGAGCAATATGTGAGCTTTTAGGGTCCCACTTTTATCTTTTACCCAGGGCCCCACTTTGTCCAAAACCAACCCTGGTGTCTGGGGTAAGGCAAGCGTTTTGTGCTCGGACAGCGCTCACTTAGGCCTCTTTCACACTTCCGTCATTCATCTCCCGTCACAATCCGTCGAGTTTTGAGAAAACAGGATCCTGCAAATTATTTTGCAGGATCCTGTTTTTTGTCATAGCCTTATATTAGCGACAGATTGTGACGGATGGCCATCCGTTTCATCCGTCGTACACTGGATCCATCGGCAAAAAACGGTCCGTCGGGCGGAGAAAACGTTCAGAGGAACATTTTTTCTGCACGTCGGAAAATCGCTCAGCGACGCATCCTGCGCTTCCCGTCGCTGGCTATAATGGAAGCCTATGAGCGCAGGATGCGTCGCTGACTGTGAAAAACAGGAATCCAGCGACGTATCATGTTTTTGTGTTCTGAGCATGCCCGGAAGGATTTTCTAGTCTGGGTAGAATTCTCTCTCTCTCACTTGTTATATTGCTTTTCCTTTTATTTTTTTATTACCCTAGTCCAAGTTCTAAACCAAGCCATAACCCTACCTTAGTACCCCCATAACAGTGGTAAACAAGTCCTAACCCTAGCCATAATCCTACCCTAGAGCCCCATAACAGTGACATCCACATCTTAACCCTAGCCATAACCCAACCCTAGTGTCCCCATAACAGTGACATCAAAGTCCTAACTCTAGCCATAACCCTACCCTAGAGCCCCTATATCAGTGGTATTCAAGTCCTCACCCTAGCCATAACCTTACACTAGAGCCCCCATAACAGTGACATCCAAGTTCTAACCATAGCCATAAGCCTACCCTAGAGCCATCAAAACAGTGACATTCCCAACTTAATCCTAGCCATAACCCTTCCCTAGTGCCCCCATAAGTGACATCCAAGTCCAAACCCTAGCTATAACCCTACCATAGAGCCCTCATAACGGCGGCATCCAGGTCCCAACCCTAATCATTACCCTACCCTAGAGCCCCTATAACAGTGGTATTTAAGTCCTAACCCTAGCCATAACCCTACACAGAGCCCCCATAACAGTGATATCCAAGTTCTAACCCTAGCCGTAAGCCTACCCTAGAGCTACCAAAACAGTGACATCCATGTCTTAACCCTAGCCATAACCTTACTCTAGAGCCCCCATATCAGTGATATCCATGTCCTGACCCTACCATAGAGCCCCCATAACAGTGGTATCCAAGTCCTAGCCATATCCCTACCCTAGAGCCCCCATAACAGTGGTATCCAAGTCCTAACCATAGCCATAACCCTACCCTAGAGCCCCTATAACAGAGATATCCAAGTCCTAAGCCTAGCTGTAACCCTACCCAAGTACCCCCATAACAGTGACATCCAAGTCCTAACCCTAGCCATAACCCTACCGTAGTGCTTCATAACTGTAATATCCACATCATAACCCTAACCTTGTGCCCCCATAACAGTAACATCCAAATCCTTACTCTAGCCATAACACTTGCTGTGGTGATGTCCACTGTGCCCCCCCTAACAGTGACATTTACAGTGCCTTTATAGTAGTCTTAACCCTAGTCCTACCCTATCCTTAACCCTAACCTTATCCTGAACCCTAGCTCTAACTTTTCCCCTTACACTTGCCCTATCCTTGACCTTATCCCAAACCTTATCCATATCCCCAGCTCAAACCTTTCCAGCCGTAGTCCTATTTCTGAAACTAGTACTAATCCTAACCCTAATCCTATTTCAAACCTTATCCCTAAACCTAACCCTAATCCTAACCTTAGTCCAATTCCCAAAACTCAACCCTAACTCTATCCCTATTCTTATCCCTAGTCCTATGTGAAAGCCTTAACTCTAACCCTAAGCCTAATCCTAGTCCTAGTCTCTAAACCATGGTGAATGTGCATCATCTGGGAATGAGTGATGGGTGCAGGCCTCAGAGGTGGGACCTCCCTTTAAGGTGTAGTTGTGAGCGATATTTCTTTAAGTCAGGTCCCTGGCCCTGCCCCAGGCGTACATGTGCTAACATCGATCTACAGCCTGATCCAAGCAGTAGGCGCCGTGTTATCAATTATGAAGAGCTCTCCTAATTCCAGGGAAGAGCAGAACATGTGCGAGCGCAGGAAGCAGGAATCAGATGGAAACCTCAGGGCCCGCGCGCACAATGAGGCCGATTGTGCCGCCCGCCTCGGCTCTGGCTTATTTTTAGGGCATAATTTCAGATCTGGCAGCTGCTCTGCATAGCGAGATCTTGTTGTGGCATTGAAACCACCGCAGTTAAGCAATAATGAATATTTTGGAGATTACTCGAAGTGATGCAGGAAGGACGCGGTTGTGTTCAGCAAGGCCCCTGCCGTTCGGTTCTGGTAGTGACTCACAGGATAACATATATATGGATTCTACTACTCCGGCATTCAGAGGAGGAATGGAGGGGGCTCCAGCAGTCCGAGCTACACTCACAAAGGTCTTAGAAAGTTCTAAAAAAGTTCTCAGAAGTTCTTTAAAAGTTCTCAGAAAATTCTTTAAAAGTTCTCGGAAAATTCATAAAAAGTTTTTAGAAAGTACAAATACTTTGTGTATCTCGTCCATCATTATTTTCCAGATGTCTACTTGATGTCATGGTATGGAAACATTCTTTATTACAGATATTTCTTACAGCTGAGAGTTTGTTACAATTGTATCCAGTCTAGACAATTCTCTGGTAACCAACAGCTGATATCGGGATATGCTGCCAATCTCCCAGGACAGCGAGACAGCTGACAAATCTAGGAACAGATGCCCATGTGTTCGAGCTCTCGTCATTTTTGCAGAGAGGATTATGAGGAGCCCTGGGAGAATCAGAAATGTCATCGATTACTGAAATCACTTCACCCCCTGAAGCTGAAGCCACCAAGTGTCAGCGGTGCAAGAGGGGAAGCGTGCGGGGTCTTGTGGCTACTGGTTACGATGGTCCATGTGTGGTGGGATCCAGACAATTCAATAATTGGTTCAAGGTAAAAAGATACACCAAGTGCATATATATATAGGGTTCGGGAGCCACCAATTAGCGCCGAGCCAGAATTCTGATTTGATTGGTTGGAAGAAGAATCAATCACCCTGAGTGGGCGACC
Organism: Ranitomeya variabilis; assembly: GCF_051348905.1. Classification (NCBI taxonomy): domain Eukaryota; kingdom Metazoa; phylum Chordata; class Amphibia; order Anura; family Dendrobatidae; genus Ranitomeya; species Ranitomeya variabilis. Next base: position 748,558,520 of record NC_135235.1, on the reverse strand, counting down.
ATGATCTCTGCACATATATCTCAGCCAAGAAGACCAAGGGGGTAAGTACATGGGACGTACCAAGAGGGACACCACATTTTTTGTTGACTAATTTTCAATTGACAAATTGTTGTTCAAGCAAAAGAACCCAAACATCTTGTCTTACTTCAAGATCCCAATCAGTTGTAATATTGACCTCATCAGAATCCAATGTTGTGATTCAAATTGAGGTAATCAAATCACTACAGAAGGTAAACCACAACATGACTCAAAATACAGCAAAACATGGACCTGCAACCCCTTCCCCTCGTTGACCCATTGGCTACAGGACATGTGATGACAATTTGACCAAAACCCAAACATCTTGTCTTACTTCAAGGCCGATTGGTTGTAATATGGACGTCATCAGAATCCAATGTTCTGATCCAAATTGAGGTCATTAGATCACTACGGAAGATAAACCACGACATGACTCGAAATACAGCGAAACATGGACCTGGATCCCCTTCCCCTTGTTGACCCATTGGCTACAGGACATGTGATGACATTTTGACCACAACCCAAACATCTCGTCTTTTTTCAGGGTCATCCTGGTCCAGACAATCGCCTGTAATACAGAAATACAGACATCTTCCCCGAGCCAAGAAGAAAAAAAAAACTGAGATGTTCTAATCCCAGCGAACAGAGAGACGCTCAAATTCAGATGGATTCAACTAATCCTTGGTTGTTTATCAAGAATATTTGGAGACATTCAAGGGTTCTAGATGTAAATATTTCACGAAATGTTTTGCTCTCGCGTTTCAAATGGATTTTTGTTATCAGCGAAAGCCTATGGCACCTCCATGCTGATCTGTCCATCAATCTCGCCCTTGCGTCACCAGCGGCTCGGCCGACGGTGATGACTTTGTAGTCTGGGAATCTATCAAGAGAACAATGCATTCTTCAAAGGCTTTGGAAAGCTGCAACAAATCTGATTCATTCCACCGGAGCGTTGATTCAGCGCTGACCCAAGAAGCAGGTCTGAATCACGGGAGGATGAGCAGAACGAGGGCGACAAAGACCTGACACAATGCAAAGAATCTATAAACATCCTCTACCTCTACGTTACTCACATGCACTGGATCATTACATCACCCAACCATCGTACATCTGCCTCCGATCCGGTGACTTGTACAGGCTGCAATGGTGATGTCACGTCAACAACGCCGCAGTCAATCACCAGCCTCGACTAATGCTTGTATCCTTCATAATGATAATACAAACAAATTTGAAGCATCCCAGGACTGTGTATTTCAATGTCCTTAGGTTAGTCCTCTTGGAAATGACGCCAAGGGTTGAGAACTGATCTAGTCACAGGATAGGTCATAAATTGATGATTGATTGGAGAACCACCACCGAGACCACCGATTTCAAGAAAGAGACTTTGACATACCTCATTGAATTGAAAAGTAGTCTGTGATGGTGTGATATGGTATGTGGGGTATCATTCTGTTTATGTTATTTTGTAAGGTAGGCTGTGGACCAGACGAGGAATACACAGAATGATATAGAGCAAAAAGACAACACTCCAAAAATAATAGACAGAATGATACCCCACACACCATATCACACCATCACAACCTCTCCCTACTTTTAGTAAGTAAGCATGCCATGAGGTCTACACAGACCTCTGGTCACCTCACTTTAGTCCACATTGCTCCACTGTTGATCATTCTTTGTACAGCAGTAGGGAGTCTATGGTTCTTCTTGTCGGGACAATCCATCAGTGCTCTGGTGTTGGCTTGCCCATTTGTGTTGGATGTAGAAGCTGCAGGGTTGTTAGGACAAGCTTCACTGCCCATAGCATCCATTGTTCCCTTATACGTGGCTCAGCCAGGTGAGGGTGTCGTAGTCTGACACAATTGTAGAGTTTATAGTTCTTCTTGTCAGGTTAGTCCATCAGCGTTCTGGTGTTGGCTTGCCCGTTTGTATTGGTTGGAGAAGCTGTGGGGTTGTAAGGACAATCTCCACCGCAAGAAGCATCCATTGTCCCCTTATACGCGGTTCAGCTAGGTGAGGGGGTCATGGTCTGACACAATTGTAAAGTCGCTGCCATACAAGTGTGGCTGCAATTTTTTTAGTGCCCATACAATGGCAAAGCACTCCTTTTAAATGGTGGCATAGGCAACTTCCTGATCTAGTAGTTCTTCCCAGCGGCATTCACCTGGCTAAAACTGCCCCAATCCTGAAGGTGGATGCATCTGTCTGCATAGTCAGGGGCAGCCAAGACGGGAGCAGTGATGAGGGTCTTTAACGCTGATAAGGCATCCTCGCATGTGGTCATCCACGTCACATTCCTAGGCATGTTCTTGCTGGTCAGGTCGGTTAGGGGCTTGGCCAAGGTGTTGAAATTAGAAACAAATTTTCAATAGTAACCAGCAGTTCCCAAAAAAGCGAGTCCCTGCTTCTTAGTCTGGGGTCTACACCAGATGCTAATGGCTTCTACCTTGGCAGGCTTAGGCCTTAGGGTCCCACCCTGATTCTATGCCTGAGGTACTGCACCTCAGCCACCCCAACCTGGCATTTATCAGGGCAAATGGTCGATCCTGCAGTCAGGATCTAGCACTAGGCACAAGTGTTTAAGATGTTCTTCCCAGCTTGACTATATGATTGGTTTCCCTACCTACTTGCCAGTTGGTTTGCCTTAATCGGAGCCTTACAGCTGTTATGACTGATGGTAGTGATTTATAGACACCAAGGTTCCCTTATTAGATATCCCAAGACTCTCCCCATGTGATAGTGCAGCGCCCCAGAGTCCTGGTCATTGCAGTACTGTCGCTCCGCCGCTAAGGGGAGTAATGGTACGTCTGATGGCACCAAAGGAGTTCACCTGACCAGGTATCACAGTCACACATTACACTTCACACTCCGGCCACCAGGGGGAGCGGTTCTATGTATTAGGCCACTCCTCACACTTGGGTAAAACTGGGTGTTGGATAGGAAGTTAGGCAGAAAAGCAGCCCGGGAGAGTTCGGGAGAGGACCTGTCAGGGGTGGGATCCTGACAGCGGCCTAGCAAAAGGACAGATTGTTACGGAGCCGCGCCTGCACTTCATTGCGGCGGCATCTTAAGAAAGGACACGAAGTGAGGTATATTGTGGAGAAGTGAGAAACGAGATCACAGCACAAAGGCGATAGAACCAGGAGGAGTCGTGCCCCGAGATCGGCAACATCCTTCTGAGGCGCGTAGCCGGTGACCGGAACGCCGAGGAAGTATTAGGCTCTACGCATTACTTCAAACCAACGGCAGGGCAGTTAACTTTAGGTTGGCTGTCTCACCTTAATCACCTAATGAAGACAACGGAGGCAATTGTGGGAGAGGGGCGTCTCTAGGGTCCCTATAAAATAACTCCAGGCCTACCCCGTTATACGGGTGCATCCTATCCATATCATATGAGGGACGGAGAGAAAGAACAGAAACATACACGACAGTTGTGAGGACTATCCCGTGGTGCTCAGCAGGGAAGTACTACAACACCCAGGCGCTAGAAGGTAGGCACTGATTTCCACCTGCAAAGGGAACTCTGGATGTGCCTTTGGACCGGCCGGTCTCAGCCAGCCCTGTTAGCAGTGCTCTGGATTGTGGATGCCGAAGTCTACAGTAAAGAGGTAAAGAGACTGCAATCCTGTGTCCTCATCATTTACTGCGACCTACATCTGCACCTACATCTTTAATTGGGCGCCCCTTAGCAGGGCCACGGACCGGGTCAGGCCACCATGACATCCCCAGAACCGAGAGAGAGACCCGGTACCGAGTACCCCGCGGCCCTGCGTTTGGGGGCCGCTCCAGTAGCAGGGAACATATTGCTTACCAACTCTGATGCGGTTCGTGATGGTTGCTCCCAGGTGAGGTCCGGATGTCATGGTGTTTGAAGGGCCTGTAGATGGGTGACTGCTCCCACAAAATGACACTGTAACTCCCCAATGTCGTTTCCTAGGAGGATATCTGTGGGACGTCCTCCCATAGCTCCACTCCAGCACAGTTTTTTCCCCATTACCATAATCCAAACACACAGAACCCCACTGTGTATATTTGCGGGCACCCCCAACGAGGACAATGGGAATTCCTGGGCCCTGGGGTATTGCTTCTGGTCGAACCACACGGAGGTCAGTGATAGTCAGGAATGCCCCTGTATTTCTAAATCCCGATACTTTGTATCCAACAGTTAAGACATCCTCCAGGTGGTGCTGCCTTTGCTCTGGGTAGCAAAGGCTGGAGGCTGTACACTCCAGCAGGGGTATCTGTGGTGCCTGGGTCGGTGGTGCACTCCGGAGCGGGTGGTGGTAACTTCTTCAGGGGGGATGGAGTGCACAAGCTGCAACGGATGTGGTAGGGTGCGTGAGACTCCCTCCAAGGGGACGGCTGGATTGCAGGTGCACAGGTTGCCCGCACCCATAACACCTCCTCCCTGTGATTCCACCAGGTCGTGGTTGGAACTGTTGGGGCCTGGGATTGAAAGTCATGATTGTCATTGGCCTGTGGCTGGGTGGAGGGGCAGATATAACTGGAGAGGGCCAGCGAGCGAGAGCAGGCTGTGGTTTATTATCCAGAAGACTCCTCCATTGTGGTTGGATAGTAAGGGCGACATCGGTGAGGGCTGCAGCTCTATCCATGGTGCACGGCGTGCGCTCCTGAACCCATTCCTGTATTTCTGAGGGACATTTGTCAAGAAATTGTTCTATAGGTAACGCCTGTATAACATCTTCCACAGTGAAGGCCTTTTCCACTTCCAGCTATCTCCGACATGCCTGGGACATTTTATGGTTATATATTCTAACAATCCCCCTGTGGTGCATGAGAGGTCTTGGAACTGTGCCCTGTAGGAGTCTGGGGTGATAGCATGGTTGTCACGAATCCCACCGGATATGTCAGGGATCCCACCAATGTGTCACGGTTCACGGGGAGGATACCTTTCTCATCCCCACCACTCACACCAATTTATCACGAACAGGGGTTGTTTGGTTGCCCCTGATTCCTTCTGAAGGGGATTTATCTATATCCCACTTCCGGTTTGGAACTAGCAGCTCTATGGCGCCCCCTTACCCTCAGGTCAGTCAGGGTACTGCACTTAGGGTAATTAGTCGCCAGAAAGACTGCCTGCTATGTACTAGCTATTGGGCCCGCTGCAGCTTGGGCAATATAACTACTCCCACTCAGGCGGGAACAATAATTAACAACGCCGCCGTCGCTACAAAGCCTCCCAACGCACAGGACAAATCCGCTGCCACCAACTCTGATTTTCCAAGTATTAATGGGTCCAGAGCCAACCCAAATTAGTAGCGTAATTCACCTCAGAGGACGCGACAGTTCGTTATAGAGCAAGGAGAGACAAGCTAGTAGTTTTATATTTTACTCAAAAAAAAAGTAGGCAGTGTTTTCAAAGTATAAAAAGATATTATAAAGGAGACAAATCATATGCACAATACAATTACAAATAAAAAAAGGACTAAAATTGAAAAGAACACTTACAGGTCGTTATGTCATTGCATCATCATGGCTGGCCATGTGCTGAGGAGGAGGGGCGAGCATATATCTTGATGTGCATAGCATATTTGTACAGCAGCTAGACCCCGGAAAAAAAAGACCATGAAGACTCCTGCTTCACACAGTTATTTCCTAGCCTAAAACCAAAGCCCTCCCCCTGTGGTGACCTCACTGAGAGGCTGAAGCCTCCCCTTTACTTAGCATTATGAAAACTATTTTTATGCCTAGCTCGCTATATGAATCTCGTATACGAAAGACACGATAATCAGAATGTGCCCCACATCATGGAGATTCTTTTAAGTGTAAACACGGAGTAATTACCTGAACCGCTTACAGAGAAATCCACGCTTTGCACTCGTTGCATTTAGCTGCTGCGGTTTCAGTGAGTTATAGATCTATTGAGAGACATCCAGAATATATAATTCTTATATCACTAGCCCGGATCGGTGCCCTTATGTATCACTTTAATAGAACATTAGAATCTCATGGTTTCTACACCAGTTTCAACCAGTACCAGATGGGAGGGGGAATGAGTAGTTTAGGGAGACTGGTCTGCCTGCAGCATAGAACCATATAAATTCTTGTGGGTGGGGTGAAATGAGGGGTTTATGATTTACACACACACAGGCAGCAGACATAGTGACAAGAGGGGGGTCAGAATGGCCCACAGCGTGTCTGCCATGGAACCTTCTGGAACTAAGCTCACAATATGACGTTTTTACATTATCGTGACAATGGTAATCCAGGATAGTCCGCTTTACAATGTTATAATCCTGGTTCCGCTGGGAGTCAATGGTTCGGTAAGCCTCTTCCACACTTTTGTTCAGGGGTCCCACTAAAAAACACATCCAGCCAGAGTGGGGCACCTCCATCACAGCACACTGCTGCTCAAAATCCTTGAAGAACCTCATCAAATGGCTTGAAGTCCATCTGGGTGATCCGTACAGGCTCCTGGATCGTTGGGTTTACACTCCAAATCAGATTACTCCCTCTTTCGGACTCCATTGCTTCATGTCTCCACTGTGCTCGGCGAGCAGCCTCCTCCTTATACACCTGAGAGATGCCTGGGCCCTTCTCTTGTTCGTACCACACTAACCACTGGCTTTTTGGGGTGGGGATCCCTGTCTCCAGTGCTTGTCCGTTAGACATCTGGGAGGAGGTGGCCTGGCTACCACCCATCAACAGATCAATTAAGGCTTCTTTACTCAGTCCCTGGTAGTTCAAGTCCAGATCTCTGACTGTCTCCTGTAGACTGGATATAGTCCAGTTTCTGGATTCACTTGATTGGTGGTTCTCCATTAGGTTGTGCTCTGTTGATCCCACCACTGCCACCAGTTGTCACGGGGTCCTTCTCTTGTATCACACAATCAACAGAGTGAGAGATGAGTGACTAGAGTAGTAGGAGTTCATCAAGAGGCATGGGCACATTCAGGCTGCAGATGGTAACTGAGCTAATTCAATTATTGGACCTTTTGCAAGGTAATTAAGACTCTAGACAAGACAGAGAATACACAGAATGATACAGAGAAACAAGACAGCACTCCTAAAATCTGTAAAAATATGACATAGACAGAATGATACCCCACACACCATATCGCACCATCACAGAGGGATATATCGTGGGTGCCATCATCTATCTCAAGAAGTTCTGCGACACCAAATGAAGTGGTGTCCACTGCTCCATTCTAATGGTGCATTTCAAAGCCAAGTTCATGAGATAGTTCGGGATTCCAGAGAGGGACTTTCATTACAAGTGAAAATGAAAGAGAACAGCATCCAGTCCAGGTGAAAAAAATGAAAGTTGATCTTTATTTTGCCATAATTCAACGTTTCGGCCATTAAGATCTTTTTCAAGCATGACAAGTAGACCTGAGTAACCAGAACTTTGTGCATGCCCAGGAGGTAAGAACAAAAAAGACAGACTGGTTTGTAAAGAGACATCCTGATAACAACAAAGAGAAGTGTAGAGAAGCCACCATAGCCTGTCAGCTTCCATCATTGCAAATCCCTCTCCGGCGAGTCTTTCTTTTATAGAAAAATTGTAAATGTGTGGACCTTTGAAATGTTTGCCCTGTGTGGGGAGAAGCTGTTAAGCTGGGGCCACTGCAGCAACTCTGAAAGATGTGCACCCATTGTGTAGAAACACCCTAAAGTCAGGGATCAGGTAAAACTACGAGGAGTAACAGATAGTGAAATGGTAACACCCATGAGGAGCAACCAAAAGATAGTGATATTGTAATCTCCAAAAGTAGCAATCAATAGACTGGGATAATGTAACACCCCCAAGGAGCAAGCAAAAGAAAGGAATATGGTAGCATCAACAATCAGCAACTTATAGACAGCGATATGATACAACCCATGAGGTGCAACCAATAGATAGCGATATGGTAACACCCACAAGGATTAACCAATAGTGATATGGTAACACCCATGAGGACCAACCAATGTACAGGGATATGGTATCACCCATGAGGAGCAACCAATAGATAGTGATATGGTAACACCCACAAGGATTAACCAATAGTGATATGGTAACACCCATGAGGACCAACCAATGTACAGGGATATGGTATCACCCATGAGGAGCAACCAATATACAGAGATATGGTAACACCCATGAAGAGCAGCTGATATACAGGTATATGGTATCACCCATGAGGAGCAACTGATATACAGGGATATGGAAACACCCATGAGGACCAACCAATGTACAGAGATATGGTAACACCCATGAGGAGCAACCAATATACAGGGATATGGTAACACCCACAAGGATAAACCAATAGTGATATGGAAACACCCATGATGACCAACCAATGTACAGGGATATGGAAACACCCATGAGGACCAACCAATGTACAGGGATGTGGTAACACCCATGAGGAGCAACCAATATACAGAGATATGGTAACACCCATGAGGAGCAACCAATATACAGAGATATGGTAACACCCATGAGGAGCAACCAATATACAGGGATATGGCAACAAACACAAAAAGCAACAGATAAAGGGCAAATAAATTAATTAATGAAGAGCCATTGCAAGCTTTGGTGACAACCCCTGCTTCAGTTGCTATGGTAAATATATTGGTTGTCACTTAACCTACCAGATACATTAGAGATATCCCAGATTACATCCGAAAGGCAAACTTTCTATCAACTTCATCCAACCTACAATTGTTTCAGTGAAGGCAGCCAAATGCTAACTTTGAAAATAATGAAATTTCACATCGATGTTTATGAAAAGGTGTCAAAAAGTTTTGCACCTGCCCGAACTCAAGTCATGGGATTTAGAGACGGAATCCAGAGACGTCTCACTAATCATCACTTCACACCGCTCACATCTTAACCCTGGAGAGGGTCCAGATCTTAAACGCTCCGGTCCTAAGTGGACCTGAATGTCTGAAACATTACAAAGAAAACCAAAAAGAAAAGAAAATGGATTACAACATTATTTCCCAACTGAGTGATATCACCAACCTAAAATCCGTCATTATGGATGAAATTCCAATTCTCTCTATATTTATACTTATTTTTTACTGTTAAAAGAATTTTGTATGTTATCCAAAATATCCGGATCTCGAAAACCGCAGTCGACAAAGAGATAAAAATAGTCACTGTCATAAAATGTGACATAATTGTCTTGTATGAGTCAAGAAAATCATCAAACTGGGATAATTAATACAAGGCAACATGTCGCGTGTCTGTGTACCATCTCTCCCCCTATATAAAAGAATATAACCACGGTACTATAATACTGCCCCTATGTACAAGAATATAACTACTATAATACTGCTCCTATGTACAAGAATATAACTACTATAATACTGCTCCTATGTACAAGAATATAACTACTATAATACTGCCCCTATGTACAGGAATATAACTGCTATAATACTGCTCCTATGTACAAGAATATAACTACTATAATACTGCTCCTATGTACAAGAATATAACTACTATAATACTGCTCCTATGTACAAGACTATAACTGCTATAATACTGCTCCTATGTCCAACAATATAACTACTATAATACTGCTCCTATGTACAAGAATATAACTACTATAATACTGCTCCCTATGTACAAGAATATAACTACTATAATACTGACCCTATGTACAAGAATATAACTACTATAATACTGCTCCTATGTCCAACAATATAACTACTATAATACTGCTCCTATGTACAAGAATATAACTACTATAATACTGCTCCTATGTACAAGAATATAACTACTATAATACTGCCCCTATGTACAAGAATATAACTACTATAATACTGCCCCCTATGTACAAGAATATAACTACTGTAATACTGCTCCTATGTACAAGAATATAACTACTATAATACTGACCCTATGTACAAGAATATAACTACTATAATACTGCTCCTATGTCCAACAATATAACTACTATAATACTGCTCCTATGTACAAGAATATAACTACTATAATACTGCTCCTATGTACAAGAATATAACTACTATAATACTGCTCCTATGTACAAGAATATAACTACTATAATACTGCCCCTATGTCCAAGAATATAACTACTATAATACTGCTCCTATGTACAAGAATATAACTACTATAATACTGCTCCTATGTACAAGAATATAACTACTATAATACTGCCCCTATGTCCAAGAATATAACTACTATAATACTGCTCCTATGTACAAGAATATAACTACTATAATACTGCCCCTATGTACAAGAATATAACTACTATAATACTGCCCCTATGTACAAGAATATAACTACTATAATACTGCTCCTATGTACAAGAATATAACTACTATAATACTGCTCCTATGTACAAGAATATAACTACTATAATACTGCTCCTATGTCCAACAATATAACTACTATAATACTGCCCCTATGTCCAAGAATATAACTACTATAATACTGCTCCTATGTACAAGAATATAACTACTATAATACTGCCCCTATGTACAAGAATATAACTACTATAATACTGCCCCTATGTACAATAATATAACTACTATAATACTGCTCCTATGTACAAGAATATAACTACTATAATACTGCTCCTATGCACAAGAATATAACTACTAAAATACTGCTCCTATGTACAAGAATATAACTACTATAATACTGCCCCTATGTCCAAGAATATAACTACTATAATACTGCCCCTATGTACAAGAATATAACTACTATAATACTGCCCCTATGTACAAGAATACAACTACTATAATACTGCCCCTATGTACAAGAATATAACTACTATAATACTGCCCCTATATACAAGAATATAACTACTATAATACTGCCCCTATGTACAAGAATATAACTACTATAATACTGCCCCTATGTACAAGAATATAACTACTATAATACTGCTCCTATGTACAAGAATACAACTACTATAATACTGCCCCTATGTACAAGAATATAACTACTATAATACTGCTCCTATGTACAAGAATATAACTACTATAATACTGCCCCTATGTACAAGAATATAACTACTATAATACTGCTCCTATGTCCAACAATATAACTACTATAATACTGCCCCTATGTCCAAGAATATAACTACTATAATACTGCTCCTATGTACAAGAATATAACTACTATAATACTGCCCCTATGTACAAGAATATAACTACTATAATACTGCCCCTATGTACAAGAATATAACTACTATAATACTGCTCCTATGTACAAGAATATAACTACTATAATACTGCTCCTATGTACAAGAATATAACTACTATAATACTGCTCCTATGTACAAGAATATAACTACTATAATACTGCTCCTATGTACAAGAATATAACTACTATAATACTGCTCCTATGTACAAGAATATAACTACTATAATACTGCTCCTATGTACAAGAATATAACTACTATAATACTGCTCCTATGTCCAACAATATAACTACTATAATACTGCCCCTATGTCCAAGAATATAACTACTATAATACTGCTCCTATGTACAAGAATATAACTACTATAATACTGCCCCTATGTACAAGAATATAACTACTATAATACTGCCCCTATGTACAATAATATAACTACTATAATACTGCTCCTATGTACAAGAATATAACTACTATAATACTGCTCCTATGCACAAGAATATAACTACTAAAATACTGCTCCTATGTACAAGAATATAACTACTATAATACTGCCCCTATGTCCAAGAATATAACTACTATAATACTGCCCCTATGTACAAGAATATAACAACTATAATACTGCCCCTATGTACAAGAATACAACTACTATAATACTGACCCTATGTACAAGAATATAACTACTATAATACTGCCCCTATATACAAGAATATAACTACTATAATACTGCCCCTATGTACAAGAATATAACTACTATAATACTGCCCCTATGTACAAGAATATAACTACTATAATACTGCCCCTATATACAAGAATATAACTACTATAATACTGCCCCTATGTACAAGAATATAACTACTATAATACTGCTCCTATGTACAAGAATACAACTACTATAATACTGCCCCTATGTACATGAATATAACTACTATAATACTGCTCCTATGTACAAGAATATAACTACTATAATACTGCCCCTATGTACAAGAATATAACTACTATAATACTGCTCCTATGTCCAACAATATAACTACTATAATACTGCCCCTATGTCCAAGAATATAACTACTATAATACTGCTCCTATGTACAAGAATATAACTACTATAATACTGCCCCTATGTACAAGAATATAACTACTATAATACTGCCCCTATGTACAAGAATATAACTACTATAATACTGCTCCTATGTACAAGAATATAACTACTATAATACTGCTCCTATGTACAAGAATATAACTACTATAATACTGCTCCTATGTACAAGAATATAACTACTATAATACTGCTCCTATGTACAAGAATATAACTACTATAATACTGCTCCTATGTACAAGAATATAACTACTATAATACTGCTCCTATGTCCAACAATATAACTACTATAATACTGCCCCTATGTCCAAGAATATAACTACTATAATACTGCTCCTATGTACAAGAATATAACTACTATAATACTGCCCCTATGTACAAGAATATAACTACTATAATACTGCCCCTATGTACAATAATATAACTACTATAATACTGCTCCTATGTACAAGAATATAACTACTATAATACTGCTCCTATGCACAAGAATATAACTACTAAAATACTGCTCCTATGTACAAGAATATAACTACTATAATACTGCCCCTATGTCCAAGAATATAACTACTATAATACTGCCCCTATGTACAAGAATATAACTACTATAATACTGCCCCTATGTACAAGAATACAACTACTATAATACTGCCCCTATGTACAAGAATATAACTACTATAATACTGCCCCTATATACAAGAATATAACTACTATAATACTGCCCCTATGTACAAGAATATAACTACTATAATACTGCCCCTATGTACAAGAATATAACTACTATAATACTGCCCCTATATACAAGAATATAACTACTATAATACTGCCCCTATGTACAAGAATATAACTACTATAATACTGCTCCTATGTACAAGAATACAACTACTATAATACTGCCCCTATGTACAAGAATATAACTACTATAATACTGCTCCTATGTACAAGAATATAACTACTATAATACTGCCCCTATGTACAAGAATATAACTACTATAATACTGCTCCTATGTACAAGAATTTAACTACTATAATACTGCCCCCTATATACAAGAATATAACTACTGTAATACTGCCCTTATGTACAAGAATATAACTACTATAATACTGCCCCTATGTATAAGAATATAACTACTATAATACTGCTCCCTATGTACAAGAATGTAACTACTATAATACTGCTCCTATGTACAAGAATATAACTACTATAATACTGCTCCTATGTACAAGAATATAACTACTATAATACTGCCCCTATGTACAAGAATATAACTACTATAATACTGCTCCTATATACAAGAATGTAACTACTATAATACTGCCCCTATGTACAAGAATATAACTACTATAATACTGCTCCTATGTCCAACAATATAACTACTATAATACTGCCCTTATGTCCAAGAATATAACTACTATAGTACTGCTCCTATGTACAAGAATATAACTACTATAATACTGCTCCTATGTACAAGAATATAACTACTATAATACTGCTCCTATGTACAAGAATATAACTACTATAATACTGCCCCTATGTCCAAGAATATAACTACTATAATACTGCTCCTATGTACAAGAATATAACTACTATAATACTGCCCCTATGTACAAGAATATAACTACTATAATACTGCTCCTATGTACAAGAATATAACTACTATAATACTGCTCCTATGCACAAGAATATAACTACTAAAATACTGCCTTTATGTACAAGAATACAACTACTATAATACTGCCCCTATGTACAAGAATACAACTACTATAATACTGCTCCTATGTACAAGAATATAACTACTATAATACTGCTCCTATGTTCAAGAATATAACTACTATAATACTGCTCCTATGCACAAGAATATAACTACTATAATACTGCCCCTATGTACAAGAATACAACTACTATAATACTGCCCCTATGTACAAGAATATAACTACTATAATACTGCCCCTATGTACAAGAATGTAACTGCTATAATACTGCCCCTATGTACAAGAAGATAACTACTATAATACTGCTCCTATGTACAAGAATATAACTACTATAATACTGCCTCCTATGTACAAGAATATAACTACTATAATACTGCCCCTATATACAGGAATATAACTACTATAATACTGCCCCTATGTACAAGAATATAACTACTATAATACTGCTGCTATGTACAAGAATATAACTGCTATAATACTGCTCCTATGTACAAGAATATAACTACTATAATACTGCCCCTATGTACAAGAATATAACTACTATAATACTGCTCCTATGTACAAGAATATAACTACTATAATACTGCTCCTATGTACAAGTATATAACTACTATAATACTGCTCCTATGCACAAGAATATAACTACTAAAATACTGCCCCTATGTACAAGAATACAACTACTATAATACTGCCCCTATGTACAAGAATATAACTACTATAATACTGCTCCTATGTACAAGAATATAACTACTATAATACTGCTCCTATGTACAAGAATATGACTACTATAATACTGCTCCTATGTTCAAGAATATAACTACTATAATACTGCTCCTATGCACAGGAATATAACTACTATAATACTGCCCCTATGTACAAGAATACAACTACTATAATACTGCCCCTATGTAGAAGAATATAACTACTATAATAGTGCCCCTATGTACAAGAATGTAACTGCTATAATACTGCCCCTATATACAAGAATATAACTACTATAATACTGCTCCTATGTACAAGAATATAACTACTATAATACTGCTCCTATGCACAAGAATATAACTACTATAATACTGCCCCTATGTACAAGAATACAACTACTATAATACTGCCCCTATGTACAAGAATATAACTACTATAATACTGCTCCTATGCACAGGAATATAACTACTATAATACTGCCCCTATGTACAAGAATACAACTACTATAATACTGCCCCTATGTACAAGAATATAACTACTATAATACTGCCCCTATGTACAAAAATGTAACTGCTATAATACTGCCCCTATATACAAGAATATAACTACTATAATACTGCTCCTATGTACAAGAATATAACTACTATAATACTGCTCCTATGCACAAGAATATAACTACTATAATACTGCCCCTATGTACAAGAATATAACTACTATAATACTGCCCCTATGTACAAGAATATAACTACTATAATACTGCCCCTATGTACAAGAATGTAACTACTATAATACTGCTCCTCTGGTCAAGAATATAACTACTATAATACTGCTCCTATGCACAAGAATATAACTACTATAATACTGCCCCTATGTACAAGAATATAACTACTATAATACTGCCCCTATGTACAAGAATACAACTACTATAATACTGCTCCTATGTACAAGAATATAACTACTATAATACTGCTGCTATGTGCAAGAATATAACTACTATAATACTGCACCTATGTAGAAGAATATAACTACTATAATACTGCTCCTATGTGCAAGAATATAACTACTATAATACTGCACCTATGTACAAGAATATAACTGCTATAATACTGCTCCTATGTACAAGAATATAACTACTATAATACTGCTCCTATGTACAAGAATATACCTACTATAATACTGCCCCTATGTACAAGAATATAACTACTATAATAATGCCCCTATGTACAAGAATATAACTACTATAATAACGCCCCTATATTCAAGAATATAACTACTATAATACTGCTCCTATGTACAAGAATATAACTACTATAATACTGCTCCTATGCACAAGAATATAACTACTAAAATACTGCCCCTATGTACAAGAATACAACTACTATAATACTGCTCCTATGTACAAGAATGTAACAACTATAATACTGCTCCTATGTACAGGACGTATGTACAGGAATATAACTACTACAACACTGCCCCTATGTACAAGAACATAACTATTATAATACTGCTCCTATGTACAAGAATTTAACTACTATAATACTGCTCCTATGTACAAACATATAACTACTATAATACTGCTCCTATGTACAAGAATATAACTACTATAATACTGCTCCTATGTTCAAGAATATAACTACTATAATACTGCTCCTATGCACAAGAATATAACTACTATAATACTGCCCCTATGTACAAGAATACAACTACTATAATACTGCCCCTATGTACAAGAATGTAACAACTATAATACTGCTCCTATGTACAGGACATATGTACAGGAATATAACTACTACAACACTGCCCCTATGTACAAGAACATAACTATTATAATACTGCTCCTATGTACAAGAATTTAACTACTATAATACTGCTCCTATGTACAAACATATAACTACTATAATACTGCTCCTATGTACAAGAATATAACTACTATAATACTGCCCCTATATACAAGAATATAACTACTATAATACTGCTCCTATGTACAAGAATATAATTACTATAATACTGTTCCTATGTACACGAGTATACCTACTATAATACTGCATCCTATGTACAAGAATATAACTGCTATAATACTGCTCCTATGTATAAGAATATAACTACTATAATACTGCTCCTATGTACAAGAATATACCTACTATAATACTGCTCCTATGTACAAGAATATACCTACTATAATACAGCCTCCTATGTACAAGAATATAACTACTATAATACTGCCCTCTATGTACAAGAATATAACTACTATAATACTGCTCCTATGTATAAGAATATAACTACTATAATACTGCTCCCTATGTACAGGAATATAACTACTATAGTACTGCCCCTATGTACAAGAATATAACTACTATAATACTGCCCTCTATGTGCAAGAATGTAACTGCCATAATACTGCCCCTATGTACAAGAATATAACTACTACAATACTGCCTCTATGTACAAGAATATAACTACTATAATACTGCTCCTATGTACAAGAATATAACTACTATAATACTGCTCCTATGTACAAGAATATAACTACTATTATACAGCCCCCTATG
Source organism: Ranitomeya variabilis (assembly GCF_051348905.1). Lineage (NCBI taxonomy): Eukaryota > Metazoa > Chordata > Amphibia > Anura > Dendrobatidae > Ranitomeya > Ranitomeya variabilis. The sequence continues at coordinate 748,541,337 of NC_135235.1, read as the reverse complement.
TACAGGAATATAACTATTATAATACTGCTCCGATGTTCAAGAATAAAACTACTAAAATACTGCCCCTATGTACAAGAATATAACTACTATAATACTGCTCCTATGTACAAAACTAAACCTACTATAATACTGCCCCTATGTACAAGAATATAACTACTATAATACTGCCCCTATGTACAAAAATATAACTACTATAATACTGCCCCTATGTACAAGAATATAACTACTATAATACTGCCCCTATGTACAAGAATATAACTACTATAATACTGCCCCTATGTACAAGAATATAACTACTATTATACTGCTCCTATGTACAAGAATATAACTATTATAATACTGCCCCTATGTAGAAGAATATAACTACTATAATACTGCTCCTATGTACAGGAATATAACTGCTATAATACTGCCCATATGTACAAGAATATAAGTACTATAATACTGCCCCCTATGTACAAGAATATACCTACTATAATACTGCTCCTATGTACAAGAATATAACTACTATAATACTGCCCCCTATGTACATGAATATAACTACTTTAATACTGCCCCTATGTACAAGAGTATAACTGCTATAATACTGCCCCTATGTACAAGAATATAACTACTATAATACTGCTCCTATGTGCAAGAATATAACTACTATAATATTGCCCCTATGTATAAGAATATAACTACTATAATACTGCTCCTATGTGCAAGAATATAACTACTGTAATACTGCCCCTATGTACAAGAATATAACTGCTATTATACTGCCCTATGTACAAGAATATACCTACTATAATACTGCCTCCTATGTACAAGAATATAATTACTATAATACTGCTCCTATGTACAAGAATATAACTACTATAATACAGCCCCTATGTACAAGAATATAACTCCTATAATACTGCTCCTATGTACAAGACTAAAACTAATATAATACTGCCCCTATGTACAAGAATATAACTACTATAATCCTGCCCCTATGTATAAGAATATAACTACTATAATACTGCCCCTATGTACAAGAATATAACTACTATAATACTGCTCCTATGTACAAGAATATAACTACTTTAATACTGCTCCTATGTACAAGAATATAACTATTATAATACTGCCCCTATGTACAAGAATATAACTACTATAATACTGCCCCTATGTACAAGAATATAACTAATACTGCTCCTATGTACAGGAATATAACTGCTATAATACTGACACTATGTACAAGAATATAACTACTATAATACTGCTCCTATGTACAAGAATATAACTACTATAATACTGCCCCTATGTACAAGAATATAACTACTATAATACTGCTCCGATGTTCAAGAATAAAACTAGTAAAATACTGCCCCTATGTACAAGAATATAACTACTATAATACTGACCCTATGTACAAGAATATAACTACTATAATACTGCTCCTATGTACAAGAATATAACTACTATAATACTGCCCCTATGTACAAGAATATAACTACTATAATACTGCCCCATGTACAAGAATATAACTGCTATAATACTGCTCCTATGTACAGGAATATAACTACTATAATGCTGCCCCTATGTACAAGAATATAACTACTATAATACTGCTCCTATGTACAAGAATATAACTACTATAATACTGCTCCTATGTACAAGAATATACGTACTATAATACTGCCCCTATGTACAAGAATATAACTACTATAATACTGCCCCTATGTACAAGAATATAACTGCTATAATACTGCTCCTATGTACAAGAATATAACTACTATAATACTGCGCCCTATGTACAAGAATATAACTACTATAATGCTGCCCCCTATGTACAAGAATATAACTACTATAATACTGACCCTATGTACAAGAATATAACTACTATAATACTGCTCCTATGTACAAGAATATAACTACTGTAATACTGCTCCTATGTACAAGAATATAACTACTATAATACTGGTCCTATATACAAGAATATAACTACTATAATACTGCTCCTATGTACAAGAATATATCTACTATAATACTGCTCCGATGTACAAGAATATAACTACTATAATCCTGCCCCTATGTACAAGAATATAACTACTATAATCCTGCCCCTATGTATAAGAATATAACTACTATAATACTGCCCCTATGTACAAGAATATAACTACTATAATACTGCTCCTATGTACAAGAATATAACTACTTTAATACTGCTCCTATGTACAAGAATATAACTATTATAATACTGCCCCTATGTACAAGAATATAACTACTATAATACTGCCCCTATGTACAAGAATATAACTAATACTGCTCCTATGTACAGGAATATAACTGCTATAATACTGACACTATGTACAAGAATATAACTACTATAATACTGCCCCTATGTACAAAAATATAACTACTATAATACTGCCTATATGTACAAGAATATAACTGCTATAATACTACTCCTATGTACAAGAATATAACTACTATAATACAGCCTCCTATGTAAAAGAATATAACTACTATAATACTGCCCTCTATGTACAAGAATCTAACTACTATAATACTGGCCCAATGTACAAGAATATAACTACTATAATACTGCCCTCTATGTACAAGAATGTAACTGCCATAATACTGCCCGTATGTACAAGAATATAACTACTATAATACTGTCTCTATGTATAAGAACATAACTACTATAATACTGCCCCTATGTACAAGAATATAACTACTATAATACTGCCCCTTTGTACAAGAATATAACTACTGTAATACTGCTCCTATGTACAAGAATATAACTACTATTATAGAGCCCCCTATGTACAGGAATATAACTACTATAATACTGCTCCTATGTACAAGATTATAACTACTCTAATACTGCCCCTATGTAGAAGAATATAACTACTATAATACTGCTCCGATGTTCAAGAATAAAACTAGTAAAATACTGCCCCTATGTACAAGAATATAACTACTATAATACTGCTCCTATGTACAAAACTAAAACTACTATAATACTGCCCCTATGTACAAGAATATAACTCCTATAATACTGCTCCTATGTACAAAACTAAAACTACTATAATACTGCCCCTATGTACAAGAATATAACTCCTATAATACTGCCCCTATGTACAAGAATATAGGTACTATAATACTGCCCCTATGTACAAGAATATAACTACTATAATACTGCTCCTATGTACAAGAATATAACTACTATAATACTGACCTGTTGTGAAATTGGATTTTGGGCTCCCCCGGTGGCCACTGGTGGAATTGAACTGGTGTGCATCATCCTCTCTGTTCACCTGTTTCCATCAGGATGTGGGAGTCGCTATTTAGCCTTGCTCCTCTGTCACTTCCATGCCGGTCAACATTGTAATCAGAAGCCTTTCTGTGCATGTTCCTGCTGCTAGACAACTCCCAGCTAAGTTGGACCTTGTCCTTGTTTGTTTTTGCATTTTGTTCCAGTTCACAGCTGTAGTTTCGTTTCTGTGTCTGGAAAGCTCTTGTGATCTGAAATTGCCACTCTGATGTTATGAGTTAATACTAGAGTCTTAAAGTAATTTCAGGATGGTATTTTGATAGGGTTTTCAGCTGACCATGAAAGTGCCCTTTCTGTCTTCCTGCTATCTAGTAAGCGGACCTCAATTTTGCTAAACCTATTTTCATACTACGTTTGTCATTTCATCTAAAATCACCGCCAATATTTGTGGGGGCCTCTGTCTGCCTTTCGGGGAAATTTCTCTAGAGGTGAGCCAGGACTATATTTTCCTCTGCCAGGATTAGTTAGTCCTCCGGCCGGCGCTGGGCGTCTAGGGATAAAACGCAGGCTACGCTACCCGGCTACTGTTAGTTGTGCGGCAGGTTTAGTTCATGGTCAGTTTAGTTTCCATCCTTCCAAGAGCTAGTTCGTATGTTTGCTGGGCTATGTTCTCTTGCCATTGAGAACCATAACACTGACCCTATGTACAAGAATATAACTACTATAATACTGCTCCTATGTACAAGAATATAACTACTATAATACTGCCCCTATGTACAAGAATATAACTACTATAATACTGCTCCGATGTTCAAGAATAAAACTAGTAAAATACTGCCCCTATGTACAAGAATATAACTACTATAATACTGACCCTATGTACAAGAATATAACTACTATAATACTGCTCCTATGTACAAGAATATAACTACTATAATACTGCCCCTATGTACAAGAATATAACTACTATAATACTGCCCCATGTACAAGAATATAACTGCTATAATACTGCTCCTATGTACAGGAATATAACTACTATAATGCTGCCCCTATGTACAAGAATATAACTACTATAATACTGCTCCTATGTACAAGAATATAACTACTATAATACTGCTCCTATGTACAAGAATATACGTACTATAATACTGCCCCTATGTACAAGAATATAACTACTATAATACTGCCCCTATGTACAAGAATATAACTGCTATAATACTGCTCCTATGTACAAGAATATAACTACTATAATACTGCGCCCTATGTACAAGAATATAACTACTATAATGCTGCCCCCTATGTACAAGAATATAACTACTATAATACTGACCCTATGTACAAGAATATAACTACTATAATACTGCTCCTATGTACAAGAATATAACTACTGTAATACTGCTCCTATGTACAAGAATATAACTACTATAATACTGGTCCTATATACAAGAATATAACTACTATAATACTGCTCCTATGTACAAGAATATATCTACTATAATACTGCTCCGATGTACAAGAATATAACTACTATAATACTGCTCCTATGTACAAGAATATAACTACTATCATACTGCTCCTATGTACAAGAAAATAACTACTATAATACTGCTCCTATGTAGAAGATTATAACTACTATAATACTGCCCCTATGTAGAAGAATATAACTACTATAATACTGCTCCGATGTTCAATAAAACTAGTAAAATACTGCCCCTATGTACAAGAATATAACTACTATAATACTGCTCCTATGTACAAAACTAAAACTACTATAATACTGCCCCTATGTACAAGAATATAACTCCTATAATACTGCTCCTATGTACAAAACTAAAACTACTATAATACTGCCCCTATGTACAAGAATATAACTCCTATAATACTGCCCCTATGTACAAGAATATAGGTACTATAATACTGCCCCTATGTACAAGAATATAACTACTATAATACTGCTCCTATGTACAAGAATATAACTACTATAATACTGACCCTATGTACAAGAATATAACTACTATAATACTGCTCCTATGTACAAGAATATAACTACTATAATACTGCCCCTATGTACAAGAATATAACTACTATAATACTGCTCCAATGTTCAAGAATAAAACTAGTAAAATACTGCCCCTATGTACAAGAATATAACTACTATAATACTGACCCTATGTACAAGAATATAACTACTATAATACTGCTCCTATGTACAAGAATATAAATACTATAATACTGCCCCTATGTACAAGAATATAACTACTATAATACTGCCCCATGTACAAGAATATAACTGCTATAATACTGCTCCTATATACAGGAATATAACTACTATAATACTGCTCCTATGTACAAGAATATAACTACTATAATGCTGCCCCTATGTACAAGAATATAATTACTATAATACTGCTCCTATATACAAGAATATAACTACTATAATACTGCTCCTATGTACAAGAATATAACTACTATAATACTGCTCCTATGTACAAGAATATAACCAATATAATACTGCTCCTATGTACAAGAATATAACTACTATAATACTGCTCCTATGTACAAGAATATACGTACTATAATACTGCCCCTATGTACAAGAATATAACTACTATAATACTGCCCCTATGTACAAGAATATAACTGCTATAATACTGCTCCTATGTACAAGAATATAACTACTATAATACTGCGCCCTATGTACAAGAATATAACTACTATAATGCTGCCCCCTATGTACAAGAATATAACTACTATAATACTGCCCCTATGTTCAAGAATATAACTACTATAATACTGCTCCTATGTACAAGAATATAACTACTATAATACTTCCCCCTATGTACAAGAATATAACTACTATAATACTGCTCCTATGTACAAGAATATATCTACTATAATACTGCTCGCTATGTACAAGAATATAACTACTATAATACTGATCCTATGTGCAAGAATATAACTACTATAATACTGCTCCTATGTACAAGAATATAACTGCTATAATACTGCTCCTATGTACAGGAATATAACTACTATAATACTGCCGCTATGTACAAGAATATAACTACTATAATACTGCTCCCTATGTACAAGAATATAACTACTATAATACTGATCCTATGTGCAAGAATATAACTACTATAATACTGCTCCTATGTACAAGAATATAACTGCTATAATACTGCTCCTATGTACAGGAATATAACTACTATAATACTGCCCCTATGTACAAGAATATAACTACTATAATACTGCCCCCTATGTACAAGAATATAACTACTATAATACTGCCCCCTATGTACAAGAATATAACTACTATAATACTGCCCCTATATAGAAGAATATAACTACTATAATACTGCCCCCTATGTACAAGAATATAACTACTATAATACTGCCCCCTATGTACAAGAATATAACTGCTATAATACTGCTCCTATGTACAGGAATATAACTACTATAATACTGCCCCTATGTACAAGAATATAACTACTATAATACTGCCCCCTATGTACAAGAATATAACTACTATAATACTGCCCCCTATGTACAAGAATATAACTACTATAATACTGCCCCTATATAGAAGAATATAACTACTATAATACTGCCCCTATGTACAAGAATATAACTACTATAATACTGCCCCTATGTACAAGAATATAACTGCTATAATACTGCTCCTATGTACAGGAATATAACTACTATAATACTGCCCCTATATGGTAGAATATAATAATATTATGGTGTCTTTGTGTTCATCTTTTCGCCTTTGATGCTTACACCTTCTTCTTGTCTACGAGTTGATTGTCGTTGTGGTCCCAGACCACCCAACAGTTGTGATTACAGTTTGGTCCCAATCTTATTATTTGTATACAACCAAAGACAATCTTGAAGGAGGACACTTGAGCCTGACCTACAAATGACCTGATCAAATGTCATCGTCGTCCAAGGAACCGATCGACCACCGGGCTCCTGAGTCTTCCGTACGTCTTGTGTTTATCACTTGTGTAGTCCAGATAGTTTTCTAAATAAAACTCATAAAGAGTTGTAAGGATAGTTTGGTCGCAATAAAATTGTTATTATAGTTTTTGGTCTCAAAGAATTTTTCTGATCTACAACATAAAAAAGGACAAAGTTATTTTCATTAGTTATATTTGTAGTTTTCCAAAATGTTTCAATGAAGGTGCGGTAGACGTGAGGTTCTGATAAAATAGCCGAAGGTTTGAGATCAAGATGATCCTGAGCTCTAAGTGTTACTCACGAAAATAGACCAACTAGGCCCAGAATATTTGTATGTAAGATGATATGGTAGGCGTGAGGTTCTCGTAAACCTTCCTCAGGGGTGGGATTCACATTATCATGGACCATTGGCTTGTTACAAAGAATATTTTCTAATCATGGTATTAGTATGCAAAAGGCTATGATGAGGCCATACATACCATAGACGCCGACCACACTTCTGCCATCAGGCCCTCGAATCGAGTAGGTTTGGCCTTGATTGTTGACTTCGCCTGTGGTTTTTCATTCTAGAATCTTTACAGAAATCTCCTCTCCAGAGGTACTGATTTATTAACAAACCAATTGTTGCTAGTCCTGGCTCTAGTGCCGGGCTCTGCTTCCTTCCTCCATGGTCATCTCCGTCTGTAGCTACCCGGCATGCACCACTGATGTTATCATCCAAGGCTTTGTTAGGTTGGCTCAGGTTGCTGTGCACTGCTTGAGTATTCAGGTAGTAGTGCAAGCTACTAACATATGCTTTCCTGTAGTCAAGTTATACTTCCCTCTTTGTTCTGGTGCTTGATTATCTACTTTGCTGCTCCTGAGTGCTATCTTGCAACCAGCGTTTGCTTTTACTGCAGCCCTGGTAAAATTCTGCCAACCTACTTGTTTCTGCTATTCCAAGGTGCTCTCCACACACTCAACACTTATCAAGGTACCTAATAACCTACTCATCTATACTTTTCCTGGTCCTATCTGCACCCTCAACTCTGTTATCAAGGTAACTTATAACCGACTCATGTCTGCTGTTCTGGAGTGCTCCGACACTCCTGCCGTAAGGAACTGGATCACCTTTACATCTCTGCCTCTTCCTGTGTCTTGATTGCTTGCAAAGTGCCTGATCGCTTACTCAACTCTGTTCCTGTGCTGTCCACAAATTTGACTTTGCTACATCTAGTATTTCCAGCTTTGCAGATCCACCTACCATCTTTCTAATGCCTCCTGTACATGCTGCTCTTCCTGACCTGTAGCTTAGTGAATCCACCTCACCAGAAGAGCCCATAACACCAAGGACCATTGAAAGGATTCTGGGGAAAATAAGAGTAAAGATATTCTCAACTCCTGATAATTATTGTGAAGATCTGAGGTTGTGGGTGGGAATAATCACCTAGGCAGTCTAACAATACTAATATATTTTATTCCTTACACCCATGGTTTTACAACAACTTTGGGTAGCTGGCCAAAATACAATGCACCCAGTCGGTCCTCCCACTGCCCCTTACCAGGCGATACTCACTGTCTCCCAACTTTTGTTTGCCCCATAGATTTTGTATCTCTCACCAGTATAGTCTGTAGTCCAGGCTCCTCTAGATGACAGATAACACAACCAACACCCATGTATACAGCAGCAACAATCCTTCCTCCAGACAACAGATTCCTCAACCGTAGAACGTGTGTCCAGCCCAGCCAGCAACCGATCTCCAAACTCCATAGGCCATCCATGCATGGGCTCCAGGACCTCTTCCTAGATCCTTTCCCAACACACTCCAACAGCTCCCGACTAGACATGTGTGGGTGGTAATAATCACCTAGGCAGTCTAACGAAACTAATATTTTTTATTCCTTACACCCATGGGTTTACGACAACTCTGGGTAGCTGACCAAAATACGATGCACCCAGTTGGTCGTCCCACTGCCCCTTACCAGGCGATTCTCACTGTCTCCCAACTTTTGTTTGGCCCATAGATTTCGTATCTCTCACTAGTATAGTCTGTAGTCCAGCCTCCTCTAGATGACAGATAACACAACCAACACCCATGTATGTAGCAGCAACAATCCTTAAGAAAGTTCCTTATATCCAGATAAGATTCCTCAACCGTAGCACGTGTGTCCAGCTCAGCCAGCAACCGATCTCCAAACTCCATAGGCCATCCATCCATGGGCTCCAGAACTTCTTCCTAGATCCTCTCCCCAACACACTGCAACAGCTCCTTGACTAGACATGTGACTTCTTTTTCTCCCTTCCTGGGATCAGCTCCCTGGATGGGCACAAGTGTTCATACCCTCCCCCTTAAACATTTGCTTTTAGCTCAAGGAATGAAGAAGGTTCCAGGCGCCCATCACCTGGGACTGCATATGAGACCCCCTGTGGTGACGGCTTCATTGGGCCTATTATCCTCATCCACTTAATGGGAGAACAAGGTAATGATTGCGTTCCTTGATTACTAATCTTCTGTCTGGCCTTATGTAGGCATAAAATCCAGCCTGCATGTCTTCCTCGGCTTACTGTCACTGAAAGGAAACACTGATTCCTGAGACTGAACTGCCGAGCAAGCGAATCCATAATAGAACACAACCAACAAAAAGATCTACGTAACTGGTGCTCCGTGCTGGAAGAAGTCTGCATCTCTTGGAGCTCTACATACATTGGTCGAATAGTCCTAGAACAAGGCCAGCTCGCAATTATAATTCCGAATTTTTGGTTGTGAAAAATTGCAACCATCAACAGAACCCATTCACTTTCATGAGACCTAAACTCATGACTAGGGTTGAGCGAAACGGATCGTTCATTTTCATAAGTCGCCGACTTTTGGCAAAGTCGGTGTCTCATGAAACCCGACCCGATCCCTGTGTGGGGTCGACCATGCGGTACGCGATCTTGGCGCCAAAGTCGCGTTTCGTATGACGCGTTTAGCGCCATTTTTTCAGCCAATGTAGGAGTGTGGGCAGAGTGATGACATAGGGGTTAGGGGCGTGCACGCCTATGATCATTTTAGCGCTTGTGCGCAGCAGGGATTTGCAATGTGTAAAACGAAATTTTCGGGGCTGGGACGGAGGGGAGAGAGAGAGAGAGAGAGAGAGAGAGAGATAAAAAAAAAAAAAAAAATCCCCATTTACGTGCATAGGGTTTCGTGTTCCGGCCGATCCTCGACTTTTCGCAGTAATCGGCCGATTTTGCCCGACTCGACTTTTCAAAAAGTCGGGTTTCGCAAAACATGACTCGACCCTAAAAAGGTCAAGGTCGCTCAACCCTACTCATGACCAAACGACTCAGTCATTAGGAGAGAAAAAAACCTCCCGACAACGAGACCATCATGTAGACCTCTTGTCCTTTCCCAATGATTCCATTGATTTGAATCAACCCTGTGTAATACTTAATTTCCCCAGTGGTGGCACTGTAGGGAAATTAAACACTGCAAGAGTTTCCTGGCGATCAAAGATGATCAATCGAGACACTTTGTGATTAACTTAATGTCAGGGGACTTTTTTTTAATAAATAAAAGTAGAAGTTGTCAGAAGTAGAGAACTCCTTAAAAAAAGAAACAAAAATATGGTATTTTATTCCATATTACCGCATTTTGCCTCAGACAGACCTCCGGCCAACAATCATCTCTTTATGTTTTCTAAAATTTCCCTGTTCCGTCTCGGCTCTCTATTCCAGAATAAAAATCAATTTCCAAATATTTTGTAGCAATTATCAATCCCAGTCCTATTGTGCCTCTTCATTATCGTAAACCTAAATGCCTATTGTTTTTTTTTTTTGTTTTTTTTTTAATTTGAGATTTTCACTTTTTCTGCCAAAGTAGATGAGGCTGGGGTGGGGAGAATGGGTTAGAGAAAGCACATCATGAAACATCTGATTCACATAAATCTCGAAAGGTTGGCGAAATCCCAAAGTACTACACTATTTATTCACAGAACATTTAATTTTCTTTTGTTGCTCGTGTGCCTTGCAGCAAGAGCGAAGGCCGGCCAAGATCCGCACACTTATTGAGTAACCCTTTAAATGAGCAGTTTTTTTTTGTTTTTCTTTTTTTTTTCTCCTTAATTACATCATGCATAAAACATAAAATATTTTCATTAGGATCCTAACAAAGTCAACTCAAAGCAGAAAATGTTAGATAAAAGAGTGAAATTTTTGAACAAAAATGCTAAAAAATTAAGCAAAAATGTCTAATTGTTTCTGAAATCAAATCCAGTTTCATAAACAATACGAGCTGAAATTGAAACTCTCGGTGAAGCCGCAGCTGGACTGTTCCTTTCTATCGGTCATCTGTCAATTCGTAATTTTTCCTTGATCAAGATAAGAACAAAACGAAAAAATTGGCAAAATGTTTTGAAGTTTAATTTTAGGAATTACGGGAACTAAACTTGAAGCCCCGATGAAGTCAGGGTTTGACCCATCTTTGAGAATCCTTGACGTTGGTCAAGCTTTTTCGTCTTTGTCATTTTTCAATGAAAAATCTATAAAACAAAATCAAAATAAGATATTACTCAGTTTCATGAATTAGGTAAACTAAAATTGAACTCCCAAAGAATCCCTGATCAAAATTCAGTTCTTTTCGAAAAGTTTCAATATTCGAGAAAATAAAATTGGCTAATTGACAGAAACTTAAATTACCCATTGAAGCCACGGTTGGACCGGGTCACCTCAGGAGCCTTTCTATCAGTCAACCGTTGATTCTTATTTTTAATTTTTCCATCAGAAAAATACAAACTAAACTAAATTTTGCAAAAATCTTTGAAAAATTTTGGAATCTAAAGTGAACGAAAAGTGAACACCTTATGAAGCCACGGTTAGATCAATCCATCCCGAAGAGCCTTTACTTTGGCCAACTTTGGACAATTTTGTAGATCATTTATCAGCAATTTTATAAAAAATGTTACTTTTTTTTATTTTTCCATGAAAAATATTTCAAAATAATTAGATTACAAAAGTTGTAAAAACATACCGATTTAATTATTTCCTATCTTTTTTCTCTTAAAATTTTTTTGGGACATTTTCTCAACTTAACAAGAAAAAAATAAGAAATTAATGTTTTTGAAAAAAAAAAAATCTGTCCCCCAAAAATGTCCTTCTAAGGTTATGTATTTAAAGTAGGAAAAAATCATTAGGATTCCTATACCTGTAATGTAATACCTTCTGTATACATTATGTCCTATAATCCTCCACTTAAAACTCATTTGTTTTTGTTACGGGAACGATAATGGAGCAAAAAAAAAATTTTTTAAATTTTGGAATGTAAATGTTAGATTTTGCTATTATTGTAATGGACGGAGTAGAAGGGACCATTTTGGTCACATAAATAGTTTACAAAATGTTATTTCAATAAACACTCTCCAGGGAATTGTTATTGACTGGAGATGTCTCGACGTCCAAACAGGTGTCTCTTCCAAAGAAAATCCACCGTCTTCAGTATAGGGGCCATCATCAGGACCATCGGCTCATCCTTAAGTGAGGCTTGTTTTTCCAATGAATGCAAGGAGACAATTACTCAGGCCGAGATGAGACTTTTTACCCCGTCGATGGCCCTTGGAGGATAGTTGGTTATGCTATGGAATGGTGTGGATGACCAATGTTGTATTAGAACTCTATGTGTGTTTTGTTCATTCGTGAAATGTTCCAAAAAGTTTGTCAAGAGATTTGAAAATGAAAGTCACAAAAAATAAACTTAAACTATCAATCAAGGCTTGTACTTAACCATGTAGATGTTAGAATAGATCAGTAATTACCAAGACCTGCAGGCTGCAGAGCAGTGAACAGCAGGAGGTAGGATCTTGGCAGTTGTTGGTTGGCCCTGAGCCCCATGTTATGATGGGATATTTAGTAATTTTCCAGAATTAATTATAAGAGAATGTCTGAAAACTAATGATAAAATGAGAAATGTTATTACATTGTCATAGACAGGACCTTATCGGATGATTGGACTCATCAACCATAGAATCTATTCTAAAGACCTACTCCTCGGTTTTCCAGTGAGAACTGACCCATTGAAACTACTAATAGAAAAGATCCAAAGGCCCTTGGGCAGAAAATGTAGTGGGTTTGAAGTCCTACCTTTAGGATTCAGACCACCTGACCCAACCTCTTATAGATAGAGTGGGCCACACATGAGGTGGGTCCTCTCCATGGGCATTTGGCCAATTCATATGTCATGTGTAGGAACACCTGAAAAATTTGATGAGACACAAACATGGCTGGTTACCTCTTTTGACTCAAAAAATACTTAAGAGAAATTAACTTTTATTTGGCTCACCGGTAAGCAGATAACCAGTGGCTGCCACGGATATAACTAGAAAATGAGAGTTTGGTGACTTCAAAATAAGAAGTGATAAAAGGTTTTAGATAGAGCCATTAGCATATGTAGGTGTCCTACATGAAGTCTTATCATCCTATGGAGGGGTCAACCATGAAGTGTCATTAATAAATGGATGTGCCCTCATGAAGTCTCATCAGTATATGTGGGTGTCCCTAATGAAATCACATCATTATATGGAGGTGTCTCCCTTGAACACTCATCAACGGATGGAAATGTACACCATGAAGTGTCAATATATAGAGGTGTCCTACATGAAGTCTCTTCATCAAGTGGAGGTGTCCACCATGAGGTCTCAAAATATACTGGAAGCAGTGGCATACTGCCAATGGTAGCAGGCCACGTGATTGCTATGGGCCTCTGAGCTAAAGGAGCCCGGTCTGACATTGCAGCGGAGCGGGCATGATGACGTCATTACAGCATGCCTGTTGTGCTGAGATGTGTGGTGCTTCACGCCACATGCTCAGGAGACTGGAGCATCTGGTGAAATGGGTAGAGGTTAGAATTGCATTTTTTTAAAATCAGTGACTGATGGCCATAATAAAATATGTAGGATGTAACGTGAATAGTAGAATGTGCTGTGGTCCAAGGAGCCTAGAGGGGCATAACTAGGTGAGCACCTGACTCTTCACTAGAGCCCCTGATCGTGGAGTTAGACTTGGCTCCCGATGAAGACCAAGTGCTACTCCAGGACAGACCACGGACGCACGGCAGCTGACCCCCAAGGGACTGGTAGCAGGAATGGACCTGAGGGAGAGACAGCAGATGCAGGCAGGCACTGAAAGAACACAGGGACCACAGGTACAGACGCATATGGCTGATACACAGATAGGCACTGGAAGGTGCAGGCCGGTCCGGCTAGTATACAGAAGCACTGGCAGGTGTTGGCTGGATCAGCTGGTAGACCGATGAGCCCTGGCAGGTGTAGCCAACACAGAGGAAGTGCAGGACGGGGGCCACAGTGGTAAGTAAGCCGGCATCCCTGCTGGGGAAGAGGGGCAGCATGCAGGGACACCGGTGCTATGGAGGACCATGGGGAGAGCATTATATTCTATGGAGGACCATGGGGAGTGCATTATATTTTGTGGAAGACCATAGGGAGTGCATTACGTTCTATGGAGGACCATGGGGAGTGCATTATACAATATTAAGGTCTATGTGGACTGCATTATACTATGTGGAGGACCATGGGGAGTGCATTATACCATAAAAGGTCTATGGGGAGTGCATTATACTATGTGGAGGACCATGGAGAGTGCATTATATTATATGGAGGACCATGGGGAGTGTATTATGCTATATGGAGGACCATGAAGAGTGCATTATACTATATGAAGGACAATGAGGAGTGAATTATACTATATGGAGGACTATAGGGAGTGCATTATACTATATGGAGGATTATGGGGAGTGCATTAAACTATACGGAGGACTATAGGGAGTGCATTATACTATATGGAGGATTATGGGGTAGCCTTATACTATATGGTGGACTATATGGGGCCTATTATGCTATATGGAAGGCTATGTGGGGCAATTATAATATTTGGAAGGCTATGTGTAGGCCATTATACTGTATGAAAACAATTATACAGTGTTAAAGTTTGTATGGGGTCCATAATACTGAAGTCTCATCATATTGTGGAGGTGTCCACCATAAAGTCTCATTATGATATGAAAGTGTCTGCCATGAAGTATAATTATATAGGGGTGCCCTATGTGAAGTCACATCATCATATGGAGGTATCCACCATGAGGTCTCACAATATACTGGAAGAGTCCTACCATAAAGTCTCATCATCACATGGAGATGCCTACATAAAGTCTCATCACCAGATGGCAGTGTCCACCATTAACACTCATCATCATATGGAGATGTCCACCATAAAATATAATTATATAGAGGTGTCCTACATGAAGTCTCATCATCATGTGGAGGTGTCCACTATAAGGTCTCAAAATAATTCTGGAAGTGTCCTACTTAAAGTCTCATAATATACTAGAATTGTCCTGCATGAAGTCTCTTCACCATATGGATGTGTCTCCCAATAAGTCTTATCACCATATGGAGGTGTCGTATATGAAGTCTCATAGTAAATGGAGGTGTCTCCTAGTAAACATGAACAATCATCACCATATGGAGATGTCCACTATGAAGTCTCATTATCATATGAAGGTGTCACCTATGAAGTATCATATGGGGGTGTCCTACATGAAGTATCATCACCATATGGAGGTGTCTCCCATGAAGGGGGCCTCCTTGAAGACTAATCATCATATGGAGAGTTCTACCACGAAGTATAATTTTATAGAGGTGTCCTAAATGAAGTATCATCACCATATGGAGGTGTCTCCCATGAAGGTGTCCTCTTTGAAGACTCATCATCATATGGAAATTTCCACCATGAAGTATCATTTTAAAGAGGTGTCCTACTTGAAGTATCATCACCATATGGAGGCGTCTCCTATGAAGGTGTCCTCTTTGAAGACTCATCATCATATGGAAATTTACACCACAAAGTATCATTTTATAGAGGTATAATAGGTATAAAGGTATAGAGGTATAAAGGTATAGAAGTATCATCACCATATGGAGGTGTCTCCCATGAAGGTGTCCTCTTTGAATACTCATCATCATATGGAAATTTCCACCACGAAGTATCATTTTATAGAGGTGTCCTACATGAAGTCACATCATATGGAGATGTCCACCATAAGGTTTCATAATACACTGGAGGTGTCCTGCATGAAGTCTCAACATCATGCGAGGTGTCCTACAAGAAGTCTCTTTACCATATAGAGGTGTCCACTGCGAAACATGAAGTGTCATCATCATATGGAAGTGTCCTCATGAAGTTCATAGTATAATGGACATGTCTCGTTTGTGGAGACGTTGCAGAACTCTTATGGACACCTTTGTAGTTATGACTATTTTTGCCTCCTGACGATTATAGTCTTCACGTTTCCTGTTGAGGATGTAATTGTAGGTGGCAGCATGGTGGAGACAACGCTCTGGTGGAGCTGCTCCATACCCGAATCATTGAGTAATACTATTTCTAAGACTGGAGAGGAATGATTGTGCCTGGGATGGATTTAATGAATGCATAAGACGCAGATGAGTTTCATTACCACCACCCCTGCCGGGCCCGTCATACGGCATGAGAAGGTTCTCTGCTCCTGTCAGTGGATGGAACCGTCGTGTTAATCCAGTAATTAGATACGAGGAATGTACAGGAGAATGACATTGACACTCGGGGTACAGGATAATGATACTGCTGACACTCGGGGTACAGGGTAATGACACTTCGGTACAGGGAGTACAGGATAATAACACTGGGGGTACAGGATAATAATACTGGGGGTAAAGGATGATGGAAGTGGTTATCTAGCACTGCTGATATCATGTATCAGCTGGATGACTCCGGTTCTCCACTCTCCAGTGATGTTTGTCACCACCGTGGGCGCTCTCTCCTCTGGAGACACCATGTTCGGTCTCCGGACTGTGACCTCCGGGCTGGTGGTATTTTCTGTTTCTGGCATATTCGGGCACGTTCTTTATTTCGGAATGGAGGCAGCAGGTTCACATTAAGACAAATATACAAATATTATAATCACTGCCAAACATTGCTCTATAATTAGCCGTTCCCGTTACCATATTCCGCGGCGCTCCAGTATTTGTTATTTGGCTTTTTTTGTCTCCATTCCGTGCGGTGAGATTGTGTTTATCTCGCCTTTGTTTCATTTATGGGAATTTTCTCTGCTTTTCCATATCAAAAACTCATTTTAAGCCTGGCACGAACCCTTGGAGCAGGAGCCGGTGTCCTGGGGGTAGTATGTGTTGTTCTAGCTCCTCAGTGGACACTTCTCAGATGCCACCTCCTTCCATGGGATCTTCTGATACCATTAGGTCCTGGAATCTGGTTACACTTAGCACCCAGTCTTTCCAATGCTGGAGAACGGGTGGTCATCCCGAACATCGAAGATACCAGCATTAGTGGGGGGCAAACTTTGCATTGAAGTCCAGGAGTTTCAAGACATGGATCTGTCCACAAGTGGTCCCATAGGGTGACAGGGATTTTGGACCCTCCAAAGCATCAAAATTGACCAGCAACTCTCTAAAGTAAAGACCCACCAAACAGCACCCAAAATCTCAACTTCTTTGACCTAAGTGTCAGATATGTTTCACCTTGTAAAGTGGATCGGCGAAGCCCCTGGATCCAGAAGACCACTGTTAGGCAATAAATAGATAAAAGCTGCTACAGAGGAGCAGAACTAGAACCGCTGAAACCAATGAAGCAGAGTTGAAGCAATGACAGCACTCGTAGTTGTAACGCAGAAGGAAGTAGGGTAAACTCAGAGAAATAGTTGACTCAGCAATAAAGCTGAGTTTGAAGGAGAGTCCTATGCAGAACTGGCAAAGCAGAATAAAGGTTTGACTCAGCAGAGCTTTGTTTGTCACAGAGTCCAGGTAGAACTGCCACGGATGTGTAGCAGGGTTTTACTCAGTGGCACAGATTAGTTTGTCACAGAGTCCAAGTAGATCTGACACAGAAATATAGCAGGCTTGACTCAGTGGCATAGGTTAGTTTGTCACAGAGTCCAGGTAGAACCAGCACAGAGGTATAGAAAGGTTGACTCAGTATCACAACTTAGTTTCTCACAGACTCCAAGTAGATCTGACACATAGTTATAGCAAGGTTGCCTCAGTGGCAGAGCTAAGCTTGTCACAGAGTCCAGGTAGAACTGTCACAGGTGTATATCAGGATTGACTCAGTGGCAGAGCTGAATTTGTCACAAAGTCCAGGTAGAACTGTCACAGATGTATAGCAGAATTGACTCAGTGGCAGAGCTGTGTTTGTCACAGATGTCATGAATCCCAATGGCTAGGGATAGCACAGGACAAGCAAAGTACAAATAAATTACGGATGAGCTCTAGGGTGATGGAACCTGGGCTGACCGCTGCCCTACGCCTGACAAACGCAACTAGAGATAGCCAGGGAGCGTGCCTACGTTGGTTCTAGACGCCACGCACCAGCCTAAGAGCTAACTAGCACTGCAGAGAAAATAAAGACCTCACTTGCCTCCAGCGGAATGAACCCCAAAAGATATAGTTGCCCCCCACATGTATTGACGGTGAAATGAGAGGAAGGCACACACATAGAGATGATATATATAGTTTTAGCAAATTGAGGCCCGCTGTAAACTAGAAAGCAGAACGATACAAAAGGGGACTGAGCGGTCAGCAAAAAACCCTAATCAAAAAAACCATCCTGAGATTACAAGAACCCATGTGCCAACTCATGGCACATGGGGAGAACCTCAGTCCACTAGAGCTTCCAGCTAGCATAGAGACATAATAAGCAAGCTGGACAAAAAAACCAAACAACTGAAAATCAGCACTTAGCTTATCCTGAAAGATCTGGGAGCAAGTAGGCAGGAACCAAACAGAGCACATCTGAATACATTGATAGCCGGCAAGGGAAATGACAGAAAGGCCAGGTAAAATAGGAAACACCCAGCCACTGATGGACAGGTGGAAACCAAAGGCCGCAACCCACCAAAGTCACCCAGTACCAGCAGTAACCACCAGAGGGAGCCCACAAACAGAATCCACAACAGTACCCCCCCTTGAGGAGGGGTCACCGAACCCTCACGAGAACCCCCAGGGCGATCAGGGTGAGCTCTATGGAAGGCGCGGACCAAATCAGTCGCATGAACATCGGAGGCGACCACCCAGGAATTATCCTCCTGACCATAACCCTTCCACTTAACCAAATACTGGAGTTTGCGTCTGGAAACACGAGAATCCAAGATCTTCTCAACAACATACTCCAATTCTCCCTCCACCAGCACCGGAGCAGGAGGTTCAACCGAAGGAACAACGGGCACCTCATACTTCCGCAACAACGACCGATGGAACACATTATGAATAGCAAACGATGCTGGGAGATCCAAACGAAAAGATACAGGGTTAAGAATCTCCGAGATCCTATAAGGACCGATGAACCGAGGCTTGAACTTAGGAGAAGAGACCTTCATAGGGACAAAACGAGAAGACAACCACACCAAATCCCCAACAAGAAGTCGGGGACCCACGCGGCGACGGCGATTAGCAAACTGCTGAGTCTTCTCCTGAGATAACTTCAAATTGTCCACCACCTGATTCCAAATCTGATGTAGCCTGTCCACCACCACGTCCACTCCAGGACAATCCGAAGGCTCCACCTGACCAGAGGAAAAACGAGGATGAAACCCCGAATTACAAAAAAAAGGAGAGACCAACGTGGCCGAACTAGCCCGATTATTAAGAGCAAATTCGGCCA
Source organism: Ranitomeya variabilis (assembly GCF_051348905.1). NCBI lineage: Eukaryota > Metazoa > Chordata > Amphibia > Anura > Dendrobatidae > Ranitomeya > Ranitomeya variabilis. The sequence goes on along the minus strand of NC_135235.1, from coordinate 748,521,448 downwards.
GTGGCAAAAAAGCAACCCAGTCATCTTGATCAGCAGAAACAAAACACCTCAAATAAGTTTCCAAGGTCTGATTAGTTCGCTCCGTCTGGCCATTCGTCTGAGGATGGAATGCAGACGAGAAAGACAAATCAATGCCCATCTTGGCACAAAACGTCCGCCAAAATCTAGACACAAACTGGGATCCCCTGTCAGAAACGATATTCTCCGGAATCCCATGCAAACGAACCACGTTCTGAAAAAATAAAGGGACCAACTCAGAGGAGGAAGGCAACTTAGGCAAGGGCACCAAATGAACCATCTTAGAAAAGCGGTCACACACAACCCAGATAACGGACATTTTCTGTGAAACCGGGAGATCAGAAATAAAATCCATGGAAATGTGCGTCCAAGGCCTCTTCGGGATGGGCAAGGATAACAACAACCCACTGGCCCGAGAACAGCAAGGCTTAGCTCGAGCACACACTTCACAAGACTGCACAAAGGTACGCACATCCCTAGACAAGGAAGGCCACCAAAAAGACCTGGCCACCAAGTCTCTAGTACCAAATATTCCAGGATGACCAGCCAACACAGAAGAATGGACCTCGGAGATGACTCTACTGGTCCAATCATCCGGAACAAACAGTCTTTCTGGTGGACAACGATCCGGTTTATCCACCTGAAACTCCTGCAATGCACGTCGCAAGTCTGGGGATACGGCGGACAATATTACCCCATCCCTAAGGATACCCGTAGGCCCAGAGTCTCCAGGAGAGTCAGGCACAAAACTCCTGGAAAGAGCATCTGCCTTCACATTCTTTGAACCTGGCAGGTATGAAACCACGAAATTGAAACGAGAAAAAAACAACGACCAACGAGCCTGTCTAGGATTCAAACGCCTGGCAGACTCAAGGTAAATGAGATTCTTGTGATCAGTCAAGACCACCACACGATGTTTAGCACCCTCAAGCCAATGACGCCACTCCTCAAATGCCCACTTCATGGCCAAAAGCTCCCGATTACCCACATCATAATTGCGCTCGGCGGGCGAGAATTTTCTAGAGAAGAATGCACATGGCTTCATCACCGAGCCATTAGAACTTCTCTGTGACAAAACCGCCCCCGCTCCAATCTCGGAAGCATCAACCTCAACCTGAAAAGGAAGTGAAACATCTGGTTGACACAACACAGGAGCAGAAGAAAACCGGCGCTTAAGTTCCTGAAAGGCCTCCACGGCCGCAGGGGACCAATCAGCAACATCAGCACCCTTTTTAGTCAAATCAGTCAAAGGTTTAACAATACTGGAAAAATTAGCAATGAACCGACGATAAAAATTAGCAAACCCCAAGAACTTCTGAAGGCTCTTAACAGATGTAGGTTGTGTCCAGTCACAAATCGCCTGAACCTTGATGGGATCCATCTCAATAGTAGAAGGAGAAAAAATGTACCCCAAAAAAGAAATCTTCTGGACTCCGAAGAGACACTTTGAGCCCTTCATAAACAGAGAATTGGCCCGCAGAACCTGAAACACCTTCCTGACCTGTAGAACATGAGACTCCCAGTCATCAGAAAACACCAAAATATCATCCAAATACACAATCATAAACTTATCCAGATATTCACGGAAAATATTGCGCATAAAGGACTGAAAGACTGACGGAGCATTGGAGAGTCCAAAAGGCATTACCAAATACTCAAAATGGCCCTCAGGCGTATTAAATGCGGTTTTCCACTCATCACCCTGTTTTATCCGCACCAGATTATACGCACCGCGAAGATCTATCTTAGGGTACCGTCACACATTGAAATTTCCATCGCTACGACGTTACGATTCGTGACGTTCTAGCGATATCGTTACGATATCGCTGTGTCTGACACGCTACTGCGATCAGACACCCTGCTGAGAATCGTACGTCGTAGCAGATCGTTTGGAACTTTCTTTCGTCGCTTGATCACCCGCTGACATCGCTGGATCGTTGTGTGTGACAGCGATCCAGCGATGTCTTCGCTTGTAACCAGGGTAAACATCGGGTAACTAAGCGCAGGGCCGCGCTTAGTAACCCGATGTTTACCCTGGTTACAAGCGTAAACGTAAAAAAACAAACCGTACATACTCACCCGTCGGTGTCCTTCAGGTCCCTTGCCGTCTGCTTCCTGCTCTGAGTGCCGGCCGGAAAGTGAGAGCAGAGCGCAGGACACCGACGGGTGAGTATGCACTGTTTGTTTTTTTACGTTTACGCTGGTAACCAGGGTAAACATCGGGTTACTAAGCGCGGCCCTGCGCTTAGTTACCCGATGTTTACCCTGGTTACCCGGGGACTTCGGCATCGCTCCAGCGCCGTGATTGCAACGTGTGACCGCAGTCTACGACGCTGGAGCGATGATTATACGACGCTGCGACGTCACGAATCGTGCCGTCGCAGCGATGAAAATTTCAATGTGTGACGGTACCCTTAGTGAACCACCTAGCCCCCTTAATGCGAGCAAACAAATCAGTCAATAATGGCAATGGATACTGATACTTGACTGTAATCTTATTCAGAAGGCGATAATCTATACCATCTTTTTTTGCCACAAAAAAAAAACCTGCTCCCAGAGGGGACGAAGATGGACGAATATGTCCCTTTTCCAAGGACTCCTTAATATAATTCCGCATAGCAGTATGCTCTGGCAGTGACAGATTAAATAAACGACCCTTAGGGAACTTACTGCCAGGAATCAATTCTATAGCACAGTCACAATCTCTATGCGGAGGGAGCGAATTGAGCTTAGGCTCCTCAAAAACATCCATATAGTCAGACAAAAACGCAGGGATCTCAGAAGGAGTAGATGAAGCGATTGAAATCGGAGGTGCATCATCATGAACCCCCTGACATCCCCAGCTTAACACAGACATTGTTTTCCAGTCCAGGACAGGATTATGAGTTTGTAACCATGGCAGACCAAGCACTAGTACATCATGTAAATTATAAAGTACAAGGAAGCGAATCACCTCCTGATGAACGGGAGTCATGCGCATGGTCACTTGTGTCCAATACTGCGGTTTATTCATAGCCAATGGTGTAGAGTCAATTCCCTTCAGAGGAATAGGAACTTCCAGAGGTTCCAGACTAAAACCGCAGCGTTTAGCAAATGACCAATCCATAAGACTCAGGGCAGCGCCCGAATCCACATAGGCATCGACGGAAATGGAAGACAGTGAAAAAATCAGAGTCACAGACAAAATGAACTTAGGCTGCAGAGTACCAATGGCAAAAGATTTATCAACCCTTTTTGTGCGTTTAGAGCATGCTGATATAACATGAGCTGAATCACCACAATAGAAACACAATCCATTTTTCCGCCTATAATTTTGCCGTTCACTTCTGGACTGAATTCTATCACATTGCATAGTCTCAGGTGCCTGTTCAGAAGACACCGCCAACTGGTGCACGGGTTTGCGCTCCCGTAAACGCCGATCAATCTGAATGGCCATAGCCATAGACTCATTCAGACCTGTAGGCGTAGGGAACCCCACCATAATATCCTTAATGGCCTCAGAAAGACCATTTCTGAAGTTTGCAGCCAGGGCGCACTCATTCCACTGAGTAAGCACCGACCATTTCCGAAACTTCTGACAATATATCTCCGCTTCATCATGCCCCTGAGAGAGGGCTAATAAAGCCTTTTCAGCCTGAATCTCCAGGTTAGGTTCCTCATAGAGCAATCCCAATGCCAGAAAAAACGCATCCACACTGAGCAATGCAGGATCCCCTGGTGCCAATGCAAATGCCCAATTCTGAGGGTCGCCCCGCAGGAAAGATATTACAATCTTGACCTGTTGAGCAGGGTCTCCAGAGGAGCGAGATTTTAAAGAAAGAAACAATTTACAATTGTTCCTGAAATTCAGGAAGGTAGATCTATCTCCAGAAAAGAACTCTGGAATAGGAATTCTAGGTTCAGACATGGGAGTGTGAACAACAAAATCCTGTATGTTTTGAACTTTTGCCGCGAGATTACTCAGGCTGGAAGCCAAACTCTGGACATCCATGTTAAACAGCTAAGATCAGAGCCATTCAAGGGTTAAGAGGAGGTAAGAAGCAGCTAGACAGCAATTAAGGGTTAGGCAGCAAAACTCTGAAGGGAAAAAAAAAAAAAATTCCCTTAAACACTTCTCTTTCTCCTGCTTCAGCCCAAACAATTAACACCTTGTGGGCCGGCTATACTGTCATGAATCCCAATGGCTAGGGATAGCACAGGACAAGCAAAGTACAAATAAATTACGGACGAGCTCTAGGGTGATGGAACCTGGGCTGACCGCTGCCCTACGCCTGACAAACGCAACTAGAGATAGCCAGGGAGCGTGCCTACGTTGGTTCTAGACGCCACGCACCAGCCTAAGAGCTAACTAGCACTGCAGAGAAAATAAAGACCTCACTTGCCTCCAGCGGAATGAACCCCAAAAGATATAGTTGCCCCCCACATGTATTGACGGTGAAATGAGAGGAAGGCACACACATAGAGATGATATATATAGTTTTAGCAAATTGAGGCCCGCTGTAAACTAGAAAGCAGAACGATACAAAAGGGGACTGAGCGGTCAGCAAAAAACCCTAATCAAAAAAACCATCCTGAGATTACAAGAACCCATGTGCCAACTCATGGCACATGGGGAGAACCTCAGTCCACTAGAGCTACCAGCTAGCATAGAGACATAATAAGCAAGCTGGACAAAAAAACCAAACAACTGAAAATCAGCACTTAGCTTATCCTGAAAGATCTGGGAGCAGGTAGGCAGGAACCAAACAGAGCACATCTGAATACATTGATAGCCGGCAAGGGAATGACAGAAAGGCCAGGTAAAATAGGAAACACCCAGCCTCTGATGGACAGGTGGAAACCAAAGGCCGCAACCCACCAAAGTCACCCAGTACCAGCAGTAACCACCAGAGGGAGCCCACAAACAGAATCCACAACACACAGAGTCCAGGTAGAACTGGTATAGAGGTATGGCAGGGTTTGACTCAGTGGCAAAGGTTAGAGTGTCACAGAGTCCAGGTAGAACTGGCACAGAGGTATAGCAGTGTTGACTCAATGGCAGAGCTGAGTTTATCAGAGAGTCGAGTGCAGAAGTGGTATAGAGGCTTAGTGGAGTTGCCGCAGCAGCAAAGCTATTCTCATAGCTGTAATACAGAAGAAAGTAGGAAAAACTCAGCAATGTTCACCGTGTTCCAAATTATTATGCAAATTGCATTTAAGTGTCATAAAGATTTAATTGTTTTGTTTTTCAAATAAACTCATGGATGGTATTGTGTCTTAGGGCTCAATGGATCACTGAAATCAATCTTAAACACATCTGATTAGTTTTCCAGGGTATTTTAATTAAAGGAAAACTACTTAAAAATGATGTTCCACATTATTAAGCAGGCCACAGGTTTCAAGTAACATGGGAAAGAAAAAGGAACTCTCTGCTGCCGAAAAGCATCAAATAGTGCAATGCCTTGGTTAAGGAATGAAAACATTAGATATTTCCCGAAAAGCTTAAGCGTGATCATTGTACTGTTAAGAGATTTGTGGTTGAATTTGAGCACAGACGTGTACGTGCAGATAAAGGCATAATGAGGAAGGTTTCTGCCAGGCAAGTTCATCGGATTAAAAGAGCAGCTGCTAAAAAGCAATTACAAACCAGCAAACAGATATTTGAAGCTGCTGGTGCATCTGGAGTCCCTCGAACCTCAAGGTGTGAGATCCTTCAAAGGCTTGCTGTGGTGCATAAACCTACTATTCAGCCACCCTTAAACAGTGTTCACAAGCAGAAATGGTTGCAGTGGGCCCACACATACATGAAGACTAATTTTCAAACAGTCTTGTTTACTGATGAGTGTCGAGCAACCCTGGATGGTCCAGATGGATGGAGTAGTGGATGGTTGGTGGATCGCCACCATGTCCCAACAAGGTTACGATGTCAACAAGGAGGTAGAGGAGTCATGTTTTGGGCCGGAATCAGCTGGTAGGGCCCTTTAAGGTTCCTGAAGGTGTGAAAATGACCTATGCAAAGTAAATAGAGTTTCTGACTGACAACTTTCTTCCATGGCATAAAAAGCAGAAACGTGCCTTCAGGAGCAAAATCATCTTCATGCTGACAATGCCCCATCTCATGCTGCAAAGAATACCTCTGAGACATTGGCTGCTATGGGCATAAAAGGAGATAAACTCATGGTGTGGCCACCATCTTCCCCTGACCTCAACCCTATAGAGAACCTTTGGAGTATCATCAAAAAAAAGATCTATGAGGGTGGGAGGCAGTTCACATCAAAACAGCAGCTCTGGGAGGGAAGAAATACAAGCAGAAACTCTCCAAAAACTCACAAGTTCAATGGATGCAGGAAGGTGATAGCAAAGAAGGCTCCTATGTTAACATGTAACTTGGCCTGTTAGGATGTTTTGGAGTTAAATAGCATTTTTGGTCAGTGAATGTGACCTCCCAATGCTGCAAATTCCACAAATGAGCATTTTCAGTTCTTTATATCAAATGTTTAGAAATACTACTGTGCCTAATAATTTGGAACAGCGCATTGTGAATTTTTATTCATTTTGGAGATTATACTGTTATCATTGGGAGGTTTCTTCAATAAAATTTGATGTATAATCTAACGGGTGATGACTTTTATTAGACTGACTGTCAATTGCACTGACCATTTAGGAAAATCCGAGAAAAATATAATTTGCATAATAATTTGGAACATGGTGTAGTTGAGAAGAATTAGCAAGAAAATACAATGTAGAATTGTGCGACAGCAGAGTTGACTCAATATTCCTGACTCAGTGGCAGAGCTAACTTTGTCATAGAGTTCATGCAGAATTAGCACATACTTAAGAATTTATCAGACATTCATGCAGGACTGGCACAGTGGTATAGCAGATTTGACTCAGCAGTAGAGCTGAGTTTGTCAGAGAGTTCTATGCAGAACTGTCACAGTGTTATAGGAGAGTTAACTCAACTACTGAACAGAATTTGTTACAGAGCTCAGACTCAGCGGCAGAGTTGGCTCAACGTCAGAGCTGAATTTGTCAGAGTCGTATGCAAAACCTGCAAATCAGGTTAGCAGAGATGCCACAATAACAGAGCTGGGTTTGTCACAGCTGGTTTGCAGTTTCCTCAGCAGCAGAGCTGAGTTTGTCGCCGACTCCAGGCATCATTAGCACAGCTATTTTGCAGAGTTTCCTGAGTTGGTCTGGGAGACATATGCAGAATTGTCACAATGGTATAGCAGAGCTTAGTTTGACACAGGTGGACAGATGTGGCACTGTTTTTGCAAGGAAACGACCATGATCTTAAAAACCCCTTTCTAGTTTCATTTAGAGCTTGTCTTTTTATAATGGCGTACCTCTGATGGTCAGACGTTCTCATCATGACATGAAAAATACCTAGCCTCATGTATATTGGTAATAGAAGGGCCCCAGAATATTTCCAAAACATTAACAAATGTGGCAAGTCTACTCTTTTATGGCCATCACAAATCAAATCAATTGCAAAAACCTGGTGCAGGGTACCTCCAGAGGCCACCGGGAGTGTTGTGTTGTGTGTACTGCCACATTGGGTGAAATAAATACCACTCCCCCACACACACCAAGGACATCAAGTATAGGACAGTGGGTACAAGTTCCCGGCGTTTAGACCTCACCATTAGTAATGACCGGTGATGTGCCTTGTGCAACCACATATCCAAGGCTTAGAATCTTAAAACTAAGCTTCTGGCCAACATACAACTTTGTATGAGTTTCGGCAATAGAATTTTTGGACTCATCAGAATGGTTAAACACACACACACACACACGTATGAAAAAAAAAAGTTAGCACACCATGACCCGAGGTGTGGCTGCCAACACATTCATGGTGAGAACAAAGCCGAGGTCCCTCCGTGCTAAGAATACTCTCCAAAAACATCTGCTGAACTTCAAAAGTCCAGCCGCTTACGTTCTTATGAAAACAGAGCAGCCAAGTGACCCAGAATCCTCCTGTCTCATTAACCCTTAAGTTGCTGTAGGCAAAATGGAAAGTCTAAACCATTGAGTGAGTGAGTGAATGTCGTTCCCGGCTCAGAACTTTTCATGTAGGGTCCAGGTTATGGTTTACTTTGGAAGATTGCCGAGGGTAAGACTGTCACATCATTCAGCCAATTGAACTCTTGGCTCTGGGTTTGTTGCCCGTTAGGAGGTATAGAGATACTTTTCACAACTGGTTGTGTAATATTTCAGCTTAGTGCCCCAAACAAAAGAGAATTGTGTCATGGAAAATAATTGTTCTATAACCTCTGATGGAATTTTAATTGTTAAATTGTGATAGTGATGACGACCTCGGGATTGGCAACAGCTCGGACTGAAAGTGAAATTATATAGAGGTGAAAAGGTTCAGGGTAGAGAGGATGTGTATGAACTGGCAAAGGAGTCTTTTCAGAGCTAAGTCTTACAACCCGTAGAGATCTAGACAAGTCAATACAATCAGTCAAAATTCAGCTAAAAAATTCAGGTCAAAATTCCCCATGGTCTTATTCTTCTCATATTCGATAAGGGAGGATTGACCATTAAGTAACTAAGGAAAGGTGCAAGTCAAAGCCTAACTTCGTATACTTGCCAACTGAAAAAGAAAATGGGGAACTTTCCCTGACTCTAGAAGGTTGGCAACTTTTACTGGGAGAAATCCTGGAAACTCCCAATAAGCAGGACAGCCAGAAGCCTTTCTGTATGGGACAACGAGATAAAAATGTTAAAAGTCCGTTTTAAAAAGTTGGCAACTATGCTTTTAGTCCTCCACTGGTGGATTATCTTGGGGTTAGATAATATCAGTAAGGGCTAAAGTGCATGTGCTAAAGTCCTCAGTAATTGGAAGTGGTTGGACATTCTAGGAACTCGGAACCATGGGCTTTGCTTTCCTTTGGAAGCTCTAGTGAATTAGGAAGCATTGCGAGGTCATCTGCAAGTACTAAAATTTTCTGATTATTAATGGAAAGTTTCAAGCTTTACATACCATCAATGCTCTGCTTGGTCTCATGTGCTTGATCCACGTGATGGTTTTCGGATCAAAATGCCATAAAAAGGACGAAAGTACAAAATATCTGGACAACGTTTCATCAAGTCTAATGGAGACCTCTTAGGAAAGTTGATAACTATGTTCCGTGTTGTGAACTCTGTTTTTGGGCTCCCTCTTGTGGTCACAACTGGTACTGTGTGAGTGCTGTCTTTGGGCTCCCTCTGGTGGTTCTTTGTGTCATTCTGCAGGTCTGAGGCTGATCAGCTGTCTTGTTATCTGTTAGCTGGTTTCCTATTTAGTTCACCTGGACTCTCAGTTGTTGCCTGCTGTCAATGTCTTCAGTGCTATTTTGGAGCTCTCCTGCAGTCCTTCGTTATCAGTCTCTTCAAGAGAAGCTAAGTTTTGCTTGGTTCATTTTTTGACCATCAGTGGTCATATGTTTCTTGGTTTATTTTTTGTTTCTTGCCCAGCTTGCTAATATGTGATTTCCTTGCTTGTTGGTAGCTCTAGGGGGCTGAGTTTCTCCCCTCACACCGTTAGTTGGTGTGGGGGTTCTTGTATTCTCAGCGTGGATATTTTGCATAGGGTTTTTTACTGACCGCACAGTTCCCTATCTGTCTTCTGCTATCTAGTATTAGCGGGCCTCATTTGCTGAATCTGTTTTCATTTCTACGTTTGTGTTTTCCCCTTACCTCACCGTTATTATTTGTTGGGGGCTTCCTATATCTTTGGGGTGATTTCTCTTGAGGCAAGTGAGGTCTTACTTTCACTCCAGGAGTAGATAGTTTCTCAGGCTGCGTCGAGACATCCAGGATTTTAGGCATGTTCACCGGCTACCTTTAGTGTGTTGTTTAGGATCAGGTTTTGCGGTCAGTCCAGTTTCCACCTCCATAGAGCTCGTGTCTATGTTCATAAACTTAGCTAGTCCGTTTTGTGATCCTCAGCCACTAGGATCATAACAGTACAGCAGGCCTAAAAGTGTTTAATGCATCGCAGAAGTGGGATAAGAGAAGCCCTGAGTACAATTTTTTTTTTTCCTCTCTATCTTTCCTGCAGTCTGTCCAGCTTCTATCATCCCCTTAATCTCTGGGTGGTTTTGTGTTCAGCTGCAGACATGGATATTCAGAGTCTGACTTCTAGTGTGGATCATCTTGCTGCAAGGGTGCAAAGTATTCAGGATTTTGTTGTTCATAGCCCTATGTCAGAGCCAAAAATACCTATTCCTGAGTTGTTTTCTGGAGATAGATCTAGGTTTCTGAATTTTAAGAATAATTGTAAATTATTTCTATCTTTGAGACCTCGTTCCTCTGGTGATTCCGCTCAGCAAGTTAAAATTGTTATCTCCTTGTTACGTGGCGACCCTCAAGATTGGGCCTTCTCTCTGGTGCCAGGAGATCCTGCATTGCTTAATGTGGATGCGTTTTTTCTGGCGCTTGGACTGCTTTATGAGGAACCTAATCTTGAGAACCAGGCAGAAAAGGCCTTGCTGGCTCTTTCTCAGGGCCAGGATGAAGCTGAGGTGTATTGTAAAAAATTTCGGAAATGGTCGGTGCTTACTCAATGGAATGAGTGTGCCCTGGCTGCAAATTTCAGAGAAGGTCTTTCTGAAGCCATTAAGAATGTTATGGTGGGGTTCCCCACGCCTGCAAGTCTGAATGACTCAATGGCTTTGGCCATTCAGATTGATCGGCGTTTGCGGGAGCGCAAATCTGCGCACCATCTGGCGGTGTTTTCTGAACAGAGACCTGAGTCTATGCAATGTGACCGAGTTCTGACCAGAATTGAGCGGCAAAATCATAGACGTCAAAATGGGTTGTGCTTTTACTGTGGTGATTCAACTCATGTTATCTCAGCATGCTCTAAGCGCGTTAAAAAAATCGCTAAACCTGTCACCATTGGTACTATACAGCCTAAATTCATTTTGTCTGTTACTTCAATTTGTTCTTTGTCATCCTACTCGGTTGTGGCTTTTGTGGATTCAGGTGCTGCCCTGAATCTGATGGATTTGTCGTTTGCCAGGCGCTGTGGTTTTGTTCTGGAGCCTTTGGAATTCCCTATTCCACTGACAGGAATTGATGCTACACCATTGGCTGAGAATAAGCCTCAGTATTGGACTCAAGTGACCATGTGCATGACTCCTGTGCATCAGGAGGTGATTCGCTTTCTTGTGCTGCATAATTTGCATGATGTTGTCGTGTTGGGTCTGCCATGGCTGCAGGCCCATAATCCAGTTCTGGATTGGAAAGCTATGTCTGTGTCAAGTTGGGGTTGCCAGGGGATTCATGGCGATGCTCCTTTGGTATCAATTGCTTCCTCTACTCCTTCTGAGGTCCCTGAGTTTTTGTCGGACTACCAGGATGTATTTGATGAGCCCAGATCCGGTGCCCTGCCTCCTCACAGGGATTGTGATTGTGCTATAAATTTGATTCCTGGTAGTAAGTTCCCTAAGGGACGACTTTTTAATTTGTCTGTACCAGAACATGCAGCAATGCGGAGCTATATAAAGGAGTCTTTAGAGAAGGGACATATTCGCCCGTCCTCCTCCCCTCTTGGTGCAGGATTCTTTTTTGTGGCCAAGAAGGATGGTTCTCTGAGACCTTGTATAGATTATCGTCTTCTGAATAAAATCACGGTCAAATTTCAGTATCCTTTGCCATTGTTGTCTGATCTGTTTGCTCGGATTAAGGGGTCCAGTTGGTTCACCAAGATAGATCTTCGTGGTGCGTATAACCTTGTGAGCATTAAGCAGGGGGATGAATGGAAAACAGCATTTAATACGCCCGAAGGCCATTTTGAGTACTTGGTGATGCCTTTTGGACTCTCTAATGCTCCTTCTGTGTTCCAGTCCTTCATGCATGACATCTTCCGTGAATATCTGGATAAATTTATGATTGTGTATCTGGATGACATTTTGGTCTTTTCTGAGGACTGGGAGTCCCATGTGAAGCAGGTCAGGATGGTGTTTCAGGTCCTGCGTGCCAATGCTTTATTTGTGAAGGGCTCAAAATGTCTCTTCGGAGTACAGAAGGTTTCCTTTTTGGGTTTTATTTTTTCTCCTTCTACTATTGAGATGGACCCAGTCAAGGTCCAGGCTATTCATGACTGGACTCAGCCTACATCTGTTAAGAGTCTTCAGAAGTTCTTGGGTTTTGCTAATTTTTACCGTCGCTTCATTGCTAATTTTTCTGGCGTGGTTAAGCCCTTGACGGATTTTACCAAGAAGGGTTTTGATGTAACTAATTGGTCTCCTGCGGCCGTGGAAGCCTTTCGGGAGCTGAAGCGCCGGTTTTCTTCGGCTCCAGTTTTGTGTCAGCTTGATGTCTCTCTTCCTTTTCAGGTCGAGGTTGATGCTTCTGAGATTGGAGCAGGGGCTGTTTTGTCGCAGAGAAGCTCTGATTGCTCTGTGATGAAGCCTTGTGCTTTCTTTTCAAGAAAGTTTTCACCTGCCGAGCGGAATTATGATGTGGGTAAATCGGGAGTTGTTGGCTATGAAGTGGGCGTTTGAGGAGTGGCGACATTGGCTCGAGGGAGCTAAGCATCGTGTGGTGGTGTTGACTGATCACAAAAATCTGATTTATCTCGAGTCTGCCAAGCGGCTGAATCCTAGACAGGCTCGTTGGTCGTTGTTTTTCTCCCGTTTCGATTTCATGGTCTCGTACCTGCCTGGTTCAAAGAACGTGAAGGCTGATGCTCTTTCTAGGAGTTTTGTGCCTGACTCTCCAGGAGTTTCAGAGCCGGCTGGTATTCTCAGAGAGGGAGTGATTTTGTCTGCCATTTCCCCAGATTTGCGACGAGTGCTGCAGAAATTTCAGGCGGATAGACCTGACCGTTGCCCACCAGAGAGACTGTTTGTCCCAGATAGATGGACCAGCAGAGTTATTTCTGAGGTTCATTCTTCGGTGTTGGCAGGCCATCCTGGGATTTTTGGTACCAGAGATTTGGTGGCTAGTTCCTTCTGGTGGCCTTCCTTGTCGCGGGATGTGCGTTCCTTTGTGCAGTCCTGTGGGATTTGTGCTCGGGCTAAGCCTTGCTGTTCTCGTGCCAGCGGTTTGCTTTTGCCTTTGCCTGTCCTGAAGAGGCCTTGGACGCACATTTCCATGGATTTTATTTCGGATCTTCCAGTCTCTCAGAGAATGTCGGTCATCTGGGTGGTGTGTGATCATTTTTCCAAAATGGTCCATTTGGTGCCCTTGCCTAAGTTGCCTTCCTCCTCCGATTTGGTTCCTCTATATTTTCAGAATGTGGTTCGCTTGCACGGCATCCCTGAAAATATTGTGTCTGACAGAGGATCCCAGTTTGTGTCCAGATTTTGGCGGATCTTTTGTGCTAAGATGGGCATTGATTTGTCTTTTTCGTCGGCCTTCCATCCTCAGACGAATGGCCAAACCGAGCGAACTAATCAGACCTTGGAAACTTATTTAAGATGTTTTGTTTCTGCTGATCAGGATGATTGGGTGACTTTTTTGCCATTGGCCGAGTTTGCCCTTAATAATCGGCCTAGTTCTGCTACTTTGGTTTCGCCTTTTTTCTGCAATTCTGGTTTTCATCCTCGTTTTTCCTCGGGTCAGGTTGAGCCTTCTGACTGTCCTGGGGTGGATTCTGTGGTGGATAGGTTGCAACAGATTTGGAACTATGTGGTGGACAATTTGAAGTTGTCACAGGAGAAGGCTCAGCGCTTTGCCAACCGCCGTCGCGATGTGGGTCCCCGACTTCTTGTTGGGGATTTGGTATGGCTGTCTTCTCGGTATGTTCCTATGAAGGTTTCCTCTCCTAAATTCAAGCCTCGCTTCATTGGTCCTTATAAGATTTTGGAAATCATTAACCCGGTGTCATTTCGTTTGGACCTCCCAGCGTCGTTTGCCATTCATAATGTGTTCCATAGGTCTTTGTTGCGGAGGTATGTGGTGCCTGTGGTTCCTTCTGTTGAACCCCCTGCTCCGGTGCTGGTTGAGGGCGAATTGGAGTACGTGGTGGAGAAGATCTTGGATTCTCGTATTTCTAGACGGAGGCTTCAGTATTTGGTTAAGTGGAAGGGCTATGGTCAGGAGGATAATTCCTGGGTTGTCGCCTCTGATGTTCATGCGGCCGATTTGGTTCATGCCTTCCATGTGGCTCATCCTGATCGCCCTGGGGGTTTTGATGAGGGTTCGGTGACCCCTCCTCAAGGGGGGAGTACTGTTGTGAACTCTGTTTTTGGGCTCCCTCTTGTGGTCACAACTGGTACTGTGTGAGTGCTGTCTTTGGGCTCCCTCTGGTGGTTCTTTGTGTCATTCTGCAGGTCTGAGGCTGATCAGCTGTCTCGTTATCTGTTAGCTGGTTTCCTATTTAGTTCACCTGGACTCTCAGTTGTTGCCTGCTGTCAATGTCTTCAGTGCTATTTTGGAGCTCTCCTGCAGTCCTTCGTTATCAGTCTCTTCAAGAGAAGCTAAGTTTTGCTTGGTTCATTTTTTGACCATCAGTGGTCATATGTTTCTTGGTTTATTTTTTGTTTCTTGCCCAGCTTGCTAATATGTGATTTCCTTGCTTGCTGGTAGCTCTAGGGGGCTGAGTTTCTCCCCTCACACCGTTAGTTGGTGTGGGGGTACTTGTATTCTCAGCGTGGATATTTTGCATAGGGTTTTTTACTGACCGCACAGTTCCCTATCTGTCTTCTGCTATCTAGTATTAGCGGGCCTCATTTGCTGAATCTGTTTTCATTTCTACGTTTGTGTTTTCCCCTTACCTCACCGTTATTATTTGTTGGGGGCTTCCTATATCTTTGGGGTGATTTCTCTTGAGGCAAGTGAGGTCTTACTTTCACTCCAGGAGTAGATAGTTTCTCAGGCTGCGTCGAGACGTCCAGGATTTTAGGCACGTTCACCGGCTACCTTTAGTGTGTTGGTTAGGATCAGGTTTTGCGGTCAGTCCAGTTTCCACCTCCCTAGAGCTCGTGTCTATGTTCATAAACTTAGCTAGTCCGTTTTGTGATCCTCAGCCACTAGGATCATAACAGTTCCGTTCTGGGTGGAAAAATCCAGCACAGTAATTGGGGTCTATTCAGATCCTTACCATGACATCCCCTCTTTTCTACTCTTCTTGGCTGGTGACTATCCAGACCTAACCCTACAAATTTCAATTACTTTCTCCAACTAATAAACGTCATCTTGCATCACTAAAAAAAAATTTCCTCCAATGTTATAGAGAATGTCCTACCATCAGTTGAAAAGGAATTCACATTAGAAACATTTGCTATTCAATGATTGGGGTCATGGACTTGTCCGACAATTCAGGTCCATCGCTCTCCCAGTAGTGGTCATGTAGAGGTGACCACTCTATAGGCTGAAGTCCCTAGAAATTCCTGAAAGAGACAAGCTCGTTCCATCAAGGGGTCTGCGAACATGGGTGGTCACCTCTGTGGGAAAGCGACTGTCTGAAAAGTCAATGCATAGTGACATTAACCCTGGTCAACTGGTGGAGCAGGTCCTAGTTGTAGAATACTCCTTTAAAGACGTAATTATTTTATAGAACCTGCCTCGTTGTTTTAGCTTTGTGTTTTGAAATGAAAATTATGATTTTTTTAACAATATCATTTATATCTTTTTTTTTTTTGGCTAAAGTCAAAGCTGCCAAATGAAGTGTAATTAGGCCAAGAAGCAGAAGACATTCGAGCTGTGCTTGGTGGTGGTTCAACGGTGTTATATGAGGTTAGAGTAGATCATGGAGTTATAGTTGAAATATTCTATGAAGATGTTCCTTTCCTCATAAGGTTTTATGGATTTTTTTTATCTTGCATTGACGTTGTCCCATCAGGATCCAGTAAATATTGACCTTTCTTCTGTCTTCTCTGAGTGCCAACGAGACTCTGGAAGAGGGTCAACTATTTGAACCATCTACTGGGAAAGACCTGCAGTCTCTTTCCTCATGGCAGGGGCTCTAAGTCGGCCTCGAACAGGTTGATGTTCTTCATGAGAAATCTATGATTTAGATGAGATCCTCAGTCAGGACTTCGCACAGTCTCAGCATGACTTTACGTGAAGAGTCCAATTACCACTTTCCGGGCAGTCTGACCATTTTTCATTAGCCAATACATCTGGGAGACTCAGTGTTGACTGAAATTATGTTACGAAGATCAATTTTTACTTACAGACTTTTTTTTTATTGTTCTACTGGATTTTGGTCAAAAAGAAGAAAATATGAGCAATAGAAATTTGGATGACGTTCATGTGATATTACAGTCTAGAAAGAGTGTGAAGAGATAAACATCGGCAGGAGGCAATGTTTATGGTGTGTCAAAGTCTGGAGTGTTAGACGAGTATATAATGCATCACATACTTATTTCCTAATCGTTGCAGATTGATGTTTCGAAAGACCCATCAAGGGAGGAGCTTAAATTTTCCTTGAGATCATCAAATTGTCACCAAAATGCATTGGTAGATGGAGGTGTTCATTGGCGTATCGTCACAAGTAGAAAAATCGTATTGTCTATGAGACACCTCCTGTAATCCATGTACCCCCCAATGGACCTCCACCATCTTGAGGTCCTAGGGGCTGTCTACCATATACAGATTTCTTTTCTAAAGGTTAAGAATTTACAAATATCAATTTGGTGATCTACTCCAGCCAAAAGAGGTGAAGATACATGCACGTGACTGTCGTTTTGAAGCATAAGGTCCCTTTCACATGTCCAATTTTGGAGAACTTACTTATTAAAATCTATGAAGCTATGCACATTTGAAAAGGCCAGTGTTTGGCCCAATTGTCTAAGCTTGGTCTGATCTGGGGACCTGTCAATTAGTTGGTCTGTGATACATCCTTGTCCTTCCCATTAAAAAATATGGACGTGATAACCCAGCCTTAGGGTGTAATGGCGCTAAAAGTTTGGCAATCTACAAAATTCCATTAGAATTCAGATGAGGGGGCCATGGACATCTTTCTTTCATATGGCTTGAATTGGTCAAATGGTCCAATTTCCAAAGGAGGGATGGAAAACTCAACACATTTTTTTCCCAAGGGAATGTACCAAGATTGCAGTAGACCAATGAGCGGACAGCACTAATTTCATATTAATAGGAGGACCTAAATGGTGGTGTTCATGGATAAGAACTTAAGAGAAAAAATGTCTTGCTGTCTAACAGACATCTTAAATCATATTCCCCAGGCCTCATCCACCTTGAGGTCTTAGGAAGTATCCACCAAAGGCTGATTTTGTTTTTTAATGGTGGTCTATTTATCACTCAAGTCTAGGACCAAGTCTCAGAAAAATAGGGATATGTTATGACCCCAATGGCAGAGGGTCTCAGGAATAATTGCTAAGTCTGCAAACACAGAAAACCAGCTCATAGGGCAGTGGTAACTGGGCTGACCATATATCTAATCCTAGCACCACAAATACCAGCAGCCGGGGAACGTTCCTACGTTGATCCTAGACGTCTCGCGCCAGCCGGAGAACTAACTAACACTAGAAGGGAAAAGAAAGACCTTTCTTGCCTCCAGAGAAAATACCCCAAAAGTTGGATAGAAGCCCCCAACAAATAATAACGGTGAGGTAAGAGGAAAAGACAAACATAAGAATGAGCTAGGTATTTAGCAAAGAGAGGCCCACTAGCTAATAGCAGAATATAGAAAGATAACTTATATGGTCAGCAAAAACCCTGTCAAAAATATCCACACTGGAAATTCAAGAACCCCCGAACCGTCTAACGGCCCGGGGGGAGAACACCAGCCCCCTAGAGCTTCCAGCAAGGACAGGAATCACATTTAGTACAAGCTGGACAAAAATGAGAGCAAGCAAATAACCCAAAAAACAAAGAAGCAGGACTTAGCTTAATTTTGCACGAACCAGGACCATGTTGTGAATTTGGATTCTGGGCTCCCCCGGTGGCCGCTTGTGGAATTGGACTTGTCATCCTCTTTCCTGTTTCACCTGGTTCCATCAGTAGTGGGTGTCGCTATTTAAGCTCATTTCTCTGGTGGTTTCTTGCCGGTCAACAATGTTATCTGATGCCTCTCAGTGCTTGTTCCTGCTTCTAGACTACTACTAGATAAGTTGGACTTTTGTCCATGTTTTGTTTTGCCTATTTGTTCCAGTTCACAGCTGAAGTTTTGTTACTGTGTCTGGAAAGCTCTCGTTGATCAGGGATTGCTACTCTGGCGTTATGAGTTAATGCCAGAGTTTAAGGTAATCTCTGGATGGTGTTTTGTTAGTGTTTTTCTGCTGACCATGAAAGTATACTATCTGTCTTCTGCTATCTAGTAAGCGGACCTCAAATTTGCTAAGACTATTTTCCTGCTGCGTTTGTTGTTTCATCTGAACTCACCGTCATTATATGTGGGGGGCTACTGTCTTCTTTGGAATATTTCTCTAGAGGTGAGCCAGGTCTTATATTTCCCTCTGCTAGCTATTTAGGTCTTAGGCCAGAGCTGGGCATCTAGCGATAAATAGGAAATGCTACCTGGCTATTTCTAGTTGCGCGGCAGGCTTAGTTCATGGTCAGTATAGTTCCATCTTCCGAGAGCTTGTCCCTCTAGAGGCTTGCTATGATCTCTGCCTGCAGAGATCATGACAGTTTGACCGGCCCATAAAGTGTTAAAGACCCAGGTTGAGAAAGGAGAGTTATAAGAAGTCTGCTGGAATTTTTTTTTTTTTTTTTTTTTCCTCCAGTCTGCCTTGCTGCAGTCTTTTTTCTCTCTCTCCTCCTAATCTCTGTATGGCTCTGTGTGCACCTGACAATAATGGATCTCCAGAGTGTAACTGCGGGTTTGAATAATCTCATCACGAAAGTACAAAATTTACAAGATTTTGTGGTACATGCTCCGGTATCTGAGCCGAGAATTCCTTTGCCGGAGTTCTTCACAGGGAATAGAGCTAGCTTCCAGAATTTCCGAAATAATTGTAAGCTTTATTTGTCCCTGAAGTCTCGTTCAGCTGGAGACCCTGCTCAGCAGGTTAGGATTGTGATTTCCTTGCTCAGGGGTGACCCTCAAGATTGGGCCTTCTCATTGCCAGCAGGGGATCCTGCGTTACGCGATGTGGATGCGTTTTTTCTGGCCTTGGGCTTGCTTTATGAGGAACCTCATTTGGAACTTCAGGCAGAAAAAACTTTGATGGCACTATCTCAGGGGCAAGACGAAGCTGAAGTTTTCTGCCAAAAATTCCGTAAATGGTCTGTGCTTACTCAGTGGAATGAGTGCGCCTTGGCGGCAACTTTCAGAGAAGGTCTCTCTGATGCCGTTAAGGATGTTATGGTGGGGTTCCCTGTGCCTGCAGGTCTGAATGAGTCCATGACAATGGCTATTCAGATTGATAGGCGTCTGCGGGAGCGCAAACCGGTGCACCATCTGGCGGTGTCTATGGAAAAGACGCCAGAAAGTATACAGTGTGATAGAATTCTGTCCAGGAGCGAGCGACAGAATTTTAGACGGAAGAATGGATTGTGTTTCTATTGTGGGGATTCTACTCATGTTATATCAGCATGCTCTAGGCGTACAAAGAAGCTTGATAAGTCTGTTTCCATTGGCACCATTCAGTCTAAGTTTATTTTGTCTGTAACCCTGATTTGCTCTTTGTCATCCATTGCCACGGACGCCTATGTTGACTCTGGCGCCGCTCTGAGTCTTATGGATTGGTCCTTTGCCAATCGTTGTGGTTTTGATTTAGAGCCTTTGGAGACTCTTATTCCTCTGAAGGGGATTGACTCCACCCCATTGGCTAATAATAAACCACAATACTGGACACAAGTAACCATGCGTATCAATCCGGATCACCAGGAGATTATTCGTTTCCTGGTGCTGTATAATTTACATGACGATTTGGTACTGGGATTGCCATGGTTGCAGTCTCACAACCCAGTCTTGGACTGGAGAGCAATGTCTGTGTTGAGCTGGGGATGTAAGGGTATTCATGGGGACTTACCTTTGGTTTCTATTTCGTCGTCCATTCCCTCTGAAGTCCCTGAGTTCCTCTCTGATTATCAAGATGTCTTTGACGAACCCAAGCTTGGGTCGTTACCTCCGCACCGTGAGTGCGATTGTGCCATAGATTTGATACCGGGTTGTAAATATCCCAAGGGTCGTTTGTTTAATCTGTCTGTGCCGGAACATGCTGCTATGCGGGAATATATAAAGGAGTCTTTGGAAAAGGGACATATTCGTCCATCTTCTTCTCCCTTGGGAGCTGGGTTTTTCTTTGTCTCAAAAAAAGACGGCTCTTTGAGACCATGTATTGATTATCGGCTTCTGAATAAGATCACTGTTAAGTATCAATACCCATTGCCATTGCTTACTGATTTGTTTGCTCGTATAGAGGGTGCTAAGTGGTTCTCTAAAATTGATCTTCGTGGGGCGTATAATTTGGTGCGGATCAGGCAGGGGGATGAGTGGAAGACCGCATTTAATACGCCCGAGGGCCACTTTGAGTATTTGGTCATGCCTTTTGGTCTTTCTAATGCCCCTTCAGTTTTCCAGTCTTTTATGCATGATATTTTCCGCGATTTTCTGGATAAATTTATGATAATATATCTGGATGATATTCTGATTTTTTCTGATGACTGGGACTCTCATGTCCAGCAGGTCAGGAGAGTTTTTCAGGTTCTGCGGTCTAATTCTTTATGTGTGAAGGGGTCTAAGTGCGTTTTTGGGGTCCAGAAAATTTCCTTTTTGGGGTATATTTTTTCTCCCTCTTCCATTGAGATGGATCCCGTCAAGGTGCAAGCTATTTGTGACTGGACTCAGCCCTCCTCTCTTAAGGGTCTTCAGAGATTTTTGGGCTTTGCCAACTTTTACCGCCGATTTATTGCTGGTTTTTCGGATGTCGTTAAACCACTGACTGATTTGACCAGACAAGGCGCTGATGTTGCTAATTGGTCCCCTCATGCTGTAGAGGCCTTTCAGGAGCTTAAGCGCCGTTTTGCCTCTGCCCCTGTGTTGCGTCAGCCTGATGTGAATCTGCCTTTTCAGGTTGAGGTTGACGCTTCGGAGATCGGAGCTGGGGCAGTGTTGTCGCAGAAAGGTTCCGACTGCTCCGTCATTAGGCCTTGTGCCTTCTTTTCTCGCAAATTTTCGCCCGCAGAGCGGAATTATGATGTTGGGAATCGGGAGCTTTTGGCCATGAAGTGGGCGTTTGAGGAGTGGCGCCATTGGCTCGAGGGGGCTAGGCATCAGGTGGTGGTATTGACTGACCACAAAAATTTGATTTATCTTGAGACTGCCAGACGCCTGAATCCTAGACAGGCGCGCTGGTCTTTATTTTTTTCTCGCTTTAATTTTGTGGTGTCATACCTACCGGGTTCTAAGAATGTTAAGGCAGATGCCCTTTCTAGGAGTTTTGACCCGGACTCTCCTGGTAATTCTGAACCCACAGGTATCCTTAGGGAGGGAGTAATTTTGTCGGCCGTTTCTCCTGATCTGCGGCGGTCCTTGCAAGAGTTTCAGGCGGATAGACCGGATCGTTGTCCGCCTGATAGACTGTTTGTTCCGGATGATTGGACCAGCAGAGTCATCTCTGAGGTACATTCTTCTGCATTGGCAGGTCATCCCGGAATTTTTGGTACCAGGGATTTGGTGGCAAGATCCTTCTGGTGGCCTTCCCTGTCACGAGATGTGCGAGTCTTTGTGCAGTCATGTGACGTTTGTGCTCGGGCCAAGTCTTGTAGTTCTCGGGCTAGCGGACTGCTGTTGCCCTTGCCTATTCCTAAGAGGCCTTGGACACACATCTCGATGGATTTTATTTCAGATCTGCCTGTTTCCCAGAAGATGTCTGTCATCTGGGTGGTCTGTGACCGTTTCTCTAAAATGGTCCATTTGGTTCCTCTGCCCAAGTTGCCTTCTTCTTCTGAGTTGGTTCCTCTGTTTTTTCAGAATGTTGTCCGATTGCACGGTATTCCTGAGAATATTGTTTCTGACAGAGGTACCCAATTTGTGTCTAGATTTTGGCGGGCATTCTGTGCTAGGATGGGCATAGATTTGTCTTTTTCATCTGCTTTTCACCCTCAGACTAATGGCCAGACCGAGCGGACTAATCAGACCCTGGAGACATATCTGAGGTGTTTTGTCTCTGCTGACCAGGATGATTGGGTTGCTTTTTTGCCATTGGCAGAGTTCGCCCTCAATAATCGGGCCAGCTCTTCCACCTTGGTGTCCCCGTTTTTCTGTAATTCGGGGTTTCACCCTCGATTTTCCTCCGGTCAGGTGGAATCCTCGGATTGTCCTGGAGTGGATGCGGTGGTGGAGAGATTGCATTACATCTGGGGGCAGGTTATGGACAATTTGAAGTTGTCCCAGGAGAAGACTCAGCGTTTTGCCAACCGTCATCGTCGTGTTGGTTCTCGGCTTTGTGTTGGAGATTTGGTGTGGTTGTCTTCTCGTTTTGTCCCTATGAGGGTCTCTTCTCCTAAGTTTAAACCTCGGTTCATCGGCCCTTATAGAATATTGGAGATTCTTAATCCTGTTTCTTTCCGTTTGGACCTCCCTGCGTCCTTTTCCATTCATAACGTTTTTCATCGGTCGTTATTGCGCAGGTATGAGGTACCTGTGGTACCTTCAGTTGAGCCTCCTGCTCCGGTGTTGGTTGAGGGTGAGTTGGAGTACGTTGTGGAGAAAATTTTGGACTCTCGTGTTTCCAGACGGAGACTCCAGTATCTGGTCAACTGGAAGGGTTACGGCCAGGAGGATAATTCTTGGGTCAATGCATCTGATGTTCATGCTTCTGATCTTGTTCGTGCCTTCCATAGGGCTCATCCTGGTCGCCCTGGTGGATCTGGTGAGGGTTCGGTGCCCCCTCCTTGAGGGGGGGGTACTGTTGTGAATTTGGATTCTGGGCTCCCCCGGTGGCCGCTTGTGGAATTGGACTTGTCATCCTCTTTCCTGTTTCACCTGGTTCCATCAGTAGTGGGTGTCGCTATTTAAGCTCATTTCTCTGGTGGTTTCTTGCCGGTCAACAATGTTATCTGATGCCTCTCAGTGCTTGTTCCTGCTTCTAGACTACTACTAGATAAGTTGGACTTTTGTCCATGTTTTGTTTTGCCTATTTGTTCCAGTTCACAGCTGAAGTTTTGTTACTGTGTCTGGAAAGCTCTCGTTGATCAGGGATTGCTACTCTGGCGTTATGAGTTAATGCCAGAGTTTAAGGTAATCTCTGGATGGTGTTTTGTTAGTGTTTTTCTGCTGACCATGAAAGTATACTATCTGTCTTCTGCTATCTAGTAAGCGGACCTCAAATTTGCTAAGACTATTTTCCTGCTGCGTTTGTTGTTTCATCTGAACTCACCGTCATTATATGTGGGGGGCTACTGTCTTCTTTGGAATATTTCTCTAGAGGTGAGCCAGGTCTTATATTTCCCTCTGCTAGCTATTTAGGTCTTAGGCCAGAGCTGGGCATCTAGCGATAAATAGGAAATGCTACCTGGCTATTTCTAGTTGCGCGGCAGGCTTAGTTCATGGTCAGTATAGTTCCATCTTCCGAGAGCTTGTCCCTCTAGAGGCTTGCTATGATCTCTGCCTGCAGAGATCATGACAGGACCAGCAGATAGGAGCAAACAGAATGTGTCTGATTACAACGATGCCAGGCACTGGACTAAGGTTCCAGGAGGTTTATATAGCAACACCCCTGAACTAACGACCCAGCTGGGTGCAAACTGAGGGAAGAAAATCCCAGAGTCATATCACTAGTAACCACAAGAGGGAGCCAAAAAGTCTAATTCACAACAGTACCCCCCCCTTAAGGAGGGGTCACCGAACCCTCACCAAGACCACCAGGGCGATCAGGATGAGCAGCGTGAAAGGCACGAACTAAATCGGCCGCATGCACATCAGAGGCAACCACCCAGGAATTATCCTCCTGACCATAGCCCTTCCACTTGACCAAATACTGAAGCCTCCGTCTGGAGAGACGAGAATCCAAGATCTTCTCCACCACGTACTCCAACTCGCCCTCAACCAACACCGGAGCAGGAGGCTCAGCAGAAGGAACCACAGGCACAACGTAGCGTCGTAACAAAGACCTATGGAACACGTTGTGAATGGCAAACGAAACCGGAAGATCCAGGCGAAAGGACACTGGATTAAGGATTTCCAATATCTTGTAAGGACCGATGAAGCAAGGCTTAAATTTAGGAGAGGAGACCTTCATAGGAACAAATCGAGAAGACAGCCACACCAAATCCCCAACACGAAGTCGGGGACCCACACCGCGGCGGCGGTTGGCAAAACGCTGAGCCTTCTCCTGTGACAATTTTAAGTTGTCCACCACATGATTCCAGATCAGCTGCAACCTATCTGCCACAGAATCCACCCCAGGGCAGTCAGAAGGCTCCACATGTCCCGAGGAAAAACGAGGATGAAAACCAGAGTTGCAGAAAAATGGCGAAACCAAAGTAGCGGAACTAGCCCGATTATTAAGGGCAAACTCAGCCAACGGCAAGAAGGTCACCCAATTATCCTGATCTGCCGAAACAAAACACCTCAAGTAAGCCTCCAGAGTCTGATTAGTTAGCTCAGTTTGTCCATTAGTCTGAGGATGAAAGGCAGACGAGAACGACAAATCAATGCCCATCCTAGCACAAAAGGATCGCCAGAACCTGGAAACAAACTGGGATCCTCTTGTCAGACACAATATTCTCAGGAATGCCGTGTAAACGGACCACATTCTGAAGGAACACAGGAACCAGATCGGAAGAGGAAGGCAGCTTAGGCAAAGGCACCAAATGGACCATTTTTGAAAAGCGATCACATACCACCCAGATGACAGACATACCCTGAGACACCGGGAGATCAGAAATGAAATCCATGGAAATGTGTGTCCAAGGCCTCTTCGGGACAGGCAAGGGCAAGAGCAACCCGCTGGCACGAGAACAGCAAGGCTTAGCTCGAGCACAAGTCCCACAGGACTGCACAAATGACCGTACATCCCGTGACAAGGAAGGCCACCAAAATGACCTAGCCATCAGATCTCTGGTGCCAAAAATTCCCGGATGACCTGCCAACACCGACGAATGAATGAACGGAAATGACTCTGCTGGTCCACTTATCAGGAACAAACAGTCTGTCAGGTGGACAAGAGTCAGGTCTACCAGCCTGAAATCTCTGCAACACACGTCGCAAATCAGGAGAAATGGCTGACAAGATAACTCCCTCTTTAAGAATACCAACAGGTTCTGTGACTCCAGGAGAGTCAGGCACAAAGCTCCTTGAAAGAGCATCAGCTTTCACATTCTTTGAACCTGGTAAATACGAGACCACAAAGTCAAAACGGGAGAAAAACAATGACCAGGGGGCCTGTCTAGGATTCAGGCGTTTAGCAGACTCGAGATACATCAAATTTTTGTGATCAGTCAAGACCACCACACGATGCTTAGCACCCTCGAGCCAATGACGCCACTCCTCAAATGCCCACTTCATGGCCAGTAACTCCCGATTGCCAACATCATAATTCCGCTCAGCAGGCGAAAACTTCCTAGAGAAGAAAGCACATGGTCTCATTACCGAGCAACCAGGGCCTCTCTGTGACAAAACGGCCCCTGCCCCAATCTCAGAAGCATCCACCTCGACCTGAAAGGGAAGTGAGACATCAGGCTGGCACAAAACAGGCGCCGAAGTAAACCGGCGCTTCAACTCCTGGAACGCCTCCACGGCTGCAGGAGCCCAGTTAGCAACATCAGAACCTTTCTTGGTCATATCCGTCAAAGGTTTAACAACGCTAGAAAAATTAGCGATAAAACGACGGTAGAAGTTAGCAAAACCCAAGAACTTCTGAAGACTCTTAACTGACGTGGGTTGAGTCCACTCATAAATAGCTTGGACCTTGACTGGGTCCATCTCCACAGCAGAAGGGGAAAAAATAAACCCCAAAAAGGGAACCTTCTGTACTCCAAAGAGACACTTTGAGCCTTTAACAAACAAAGCATTCTCACGCAAAACCTGAAACACCATCCTGACCTGCTCCACATGTGAGTCCCAATCTTCAGAGAAAACCAGAATATCATCCAGATAAACAATCATAAATTTATCCAGATACTTCCGGAAAATATCATGCATAAAGGACTGAAACACTGAGGGAGCATTAGAGAGCCCAAAAGGCATCACCAAGTACTCAAAATGACCTTCGGGCGTATTAAATGCAGTCTTCCATTCATCACCTTGCTTAATGCGCACAAGGTTGTACGCACCACGAAGATCTATCTTGGTGAACCACTTGGCACCTTTAATCCGGGCAAACAAGTCCGACAACAGAGGCAAAGGATACTGAAATTTAACAGTGATTTTATTCAGAAGCCGATAGTCAATACAAGGTCTCAAAGATCCGTCCTTCTTGGCCACAAAAAAGAATCCCGCACCAAGAGGGGAAGAGGATGGACGGATATGCCCCTTCTCCAGAGACTCCTTGATATACGAACGCATTGCGGCATGCTCAGGTACTGACAGATTAAATAATCTTCCCTTAGGAAATTTACTACCTGGAATCAAATCTATGGCGCAGTCACAGTCCCTATGAGGAGCAAGAGCACTGGAGCTGGACTCGCTGAATACATCCTGATAATCAGACAAATACTCAGGAACTTCCGAAGGAGTAGAGGAAGCAATAGACACCGGCGGGGAATCAGCATGAATTCCCTGACAGCCCCAACTTGACACAGACATTGCCTTCCAATCCAAGACTGGATTGTGGGTCTGTAACCATGGCAGACCTAAAACGACCAAATCATTCATTTTATGCAGAACAAGAAAACGAATCACCTCCCGATGTTCAGGAGTCATGCACATGGTCACCTGCGTCCAAAACTGCGGTTTATTTTCCGCCAATGGCGTAGCATCAATACCTCTAAGAGGAATAGGATTTACTAACGGTTCAAGAACAAAACCACAGCGCTTGGCAAATGACAGATCCATAAGACTCAGGGCAGCACCTGAATCCAAAAACGCCATAACAGGGTAAGAAGACAAAGAGCAAATTAAAGTCACAGACAAAATAAATTTAGGTTGCAAATTACCAATGGCGACAGGACTAACAACCCTTGTTAGGCGTTTAGAGCATGCTGATATAACATGTGTAGAATCACCACAATAAAAACACAACCCATTCTGACGTCTATGATTTTTCCGCTCATTTCTAGTCTGACTTCTATCACATTGCATTAAATCAGGTGTTTGTTCAGACAACACCACCAGAGGATTAGCGGTTTTGCGCTCCCGCAAACGCCGGTCAATTTGAATAGCAAGCGCCATAGAATCATTCAGACTTGTAGGAATGGGGAAACCCACCATCACATTCTTAATGGCTTCAGAAAGGCCATTTCTGAAATTTGCGGCCAGAGCGCACTCATTCCACTGAGTAAGCACGGACCATTTCCGAAATTTTTGGCAATACACTTCAGCTTCATCCTGACCCTGAGAAATAGCCAGCAAGGCTTTTTCTGCCTGAATTTCAAGATTGGGTTCCTCGTAAAGCAATCCGAGCGCCAGAAAAAACGCATCAATATTTGCCAATGCCGGATCTCCTGGCGCTAGCGAGAAAGCCCAATCCTGAGGGTCGCCCCGCAAAAAAGAAATAACAATTTTAACTTGCTGAGCTGAATCTCCAGATGAACGGGGTCTCAGAGAAAGAAACAATTTACAATTATTCTTGAAATTCCTAAACCTAAATTGGTCTCCAGAAAACAATTCCGGAATAGGTATTTTAGGTTCAGACATAGGACTACTGGTAACAAAATCTTGTATGCCCTGCACATGAGCTGCCAGCTGGTCTACACTTGTAATCAAGGTCTGGACATTCATGTCTGCAGCAAGCACAAGCCACTCAAAGGTAAAGGGGAGGAAGAGAGGAAAGAAAAAAAAAAAAACTCAGAATTTCCTTTCTTATTATCCCACTTCTGCAATGCATTAAACATTCAATGTTGGGCCTGGCATACTGTTATGACCCCAATGGCAGAGGGTCTCAGGAATAATTGCTAAGTCTGCAAACACAGAAAACCAGCTCATAGGGCAGTGGTAACTGGGCTGACCATATATCTAATCCTAGCACCACAAATACCAGCAGCCGGGGAACGTTCCTACGTTGATCCTAGACGTCTCGCGCCAGCCGGAGAACTAACTAACCCTAGAAGGGAAAAGAAAGACCTTTCTTGCCTCCAGAGAAAATACCCCAAAAGTTGGATAGAAGCCCCCAACAAATAATAACAGTGAGGTAAGAGGAAAAGACAAACATAAGAATGAGCTAGGTATTTAGCAAAGAGAGGCCCACTAGCTAATAGCAGAATATAGAAAGATAACTTATATGGTCAGCAAAAACCCTGTCAAAAATATCCACACTGGAAATTCAAGAACCCCCGAACCGTCTAACGGCCCGGGGGGAGAACACCAGCCCCCTAGAGCTTCCAGCAAGGACAGGAATCACATTTAGTACAAGCTGGACAAAAATGAGAGCAAGCAAATAATCCAAAAAACAAAGAAGCAGGACTTAGCTTAATTTTGCACGAACCAGGACCAGCAGATAGGAGCAAACAGAATGTGTCTGATTACAACGATGCCAGGCACTGGACTAAGGTTCCAGGAGGTTTATATAGCAACACCCCTGAACTAACGACCCAGCTGGGTGCAAACTGAGGGAAGAAAATCCCAGAGTCATATCACTAGTAACCACAAGAGGGAGCCAAAAAGTCTAATTCACAACAGGGATAACCAGATAGCACTAAGGTGACAATTCAAAACAAAAAAAAGTTGGATATATATCATGCATTTGGCTCTCTTTTTAATTTGTAATGGAGTTATTTGCCTGGCAATCGCCAAAACCCCAGTAGAATTCAGCAGAGAGGCCTACACTCAACCTCCTTTTAGTATATATAGCTACTAGAAGAACTCAGATGCTCCAATTTTAAAAGGTTGAATGTGGACCCCATCACATTGTTTTGCCACCAATCTTAATCTGGTCTTTCTGAGCTGCTCTGTACATTGATTCCCGGCTTGTCTTGCCTTCTGCTTCCTCCTTGTTGATGCTGATCATCTAGCACAGTGTTTCTCAACTCCAGTCCTCAAGACCCCACAACAGGTCATGCTTTCAGGATTTCCTTTGTATTGCACAGGTGATAATTTCATCACCTGCTCAAGCATTAATTCCATCGCCTATGCATTACTAAGGAAATCCTGAAAACTTGACCTGTTGTGGGGTCTTGAGGACTGGAGTTGAGAAACACTATCTAGCCTCAACTTCCAGAGTTGCATTGAGCAGGGGGTTGGACACGATGACCCTTGAGGTCCCTTCCAACTGTAACAGTCTAGGGTTCTATGATTCTAGCCTCTTGTGACATTTTCTGGTCTACTTTGAGATCTTAAACTAGTGAAATCTACCTTCAGTCTTGTCACTTCTTCGAAACAGTCACCCGGTGTCAGGTGGTCACCATCAATGCTCTTGATTTTGTATTATGTTTTTTTCCAAAAATGAGAAAGACCTGTTACCATGGGTCATGAAAATCAGGTCGCTGTCCTCACAAGGAGTACATCATAGTGGAATATACAGAAAAATTACTAGTAGACAGCCGGTTGTTTGACTCTCTTTCGAAAAAAAGCATGAAGAACCTAGATTGTTGGACGGGATTAATTTATTTTTGTTTTGTTGAAACAACATAGAAAAATATTATATCTTTAATTGTCGAATTGGTGGTAAAGAAATATGATAGAAAACAGTGAGAGGTCCAAGACCTTGTGGAAAGCTCTGGCTCTATGATGTCGAAACTCCATGTACTACCAAGTATAAGCATCTGGTAGACAACACTTACTCATTTCTACTGTGATTAGATTGGTTTTCTATGGATA
Source organism: Ranitomeya variabilis (assembly GCF_051348905.1). Taxonomy (NCBI): domain Eukaryota; kingdom Metazoa; phylum Chordata; class Amphibia; order Anura; family Dendrobatidae; genus Ranitomeya; species Ranitomeya variabilis. The sequence continues at coordinate 748,491,681 of NC_135235.1, read as the reverse complement.
AAACCTCCCAGATACTTTTGTCTGAAGGCACTCAACAGTTTTCCTGCCACAAAAGTCAGTATAATGGATGGCACATGGTTTGCTGGATATGACTTTGCATTGGAGCCCAAGAGCAAAAGCTAATCCTCTGGACATCGGGTGGTTTATACCTTCCATGGCTTTCGTTTGTCCAGAGAAAGAAAATGTCCAGTGGAAAGACCCTTCATATTGTAACCCATATTGTTGTGAATTCCGTTCTTGGGCTCCATCCTGTGGTTGCGAATGGTATTTTTGGGAGTTCTGCTCTTGGGCTCCCTCTGGTGGTTTCAAGTGGAACTTAGCAGCTGCGTTCACTAATCGGTTCCCTGGCCTTGTTATTTAACTGGGCCTTTGGCTGTAGTGGATGCCAGCTGTCAATGTATTTCCTGTGGATTCAGTCCTTTCCTGGAAGTTCTCTGTTGGCCAGTCCATTTTCAGCTTAAGATAAGTTCTGCTAGTTTTTGGGTGTTTCCCTGCTTATGACCTTCTGTTCAGTTTAATTTATGTCTCTTTTGTCCAGCTTGTCATTATGAAATATTCCGGCTAGTTGGAAGCTCTGGGGTCGCAGATTTGCCCCTCCACACCGTGAGTCGGTGTGGTGGTTATTTTTTGTAAACTCTGCGGGACTTTTAGTTTTTATACTGACCGCACAGTAGCCTTTTCTATCTCTGTCTATTTAGATAGTATTGGCCTCCTTTGCTAAAAATCTAGTTTCATTTCTGAGTTTGTCATTTCCCTCTCCACTCACCGTCAATATTTGTGGGAGGCTATCTTCCTTTGGGGGTTTCTCTGAGGCGAGATAGTTTTCCATTTCCATCTTCAGGGGTAGCTAGTTCTTAGGCTGTGCAGAGGCGTCTAGGCAGAGTTAGGTACGCTCCACGGCTATTTCTAGTGTTGGTGTTAGGAGTAGGGATTGCGGTCAGTAAAGTTACCACCTCCTCTGAGCTAGTACTTTATTTGTTTTACCCACCAGGTCATTTCAGTGCTGCTCCGTATTCACTAGGTCATATCAGTGATTACTGTCTGTGGAGCTGCTACCTCCTCTAAGCTTGTCCATGATTGGTTTTACCCACCAGGTCATCTCAGTACCGCTCCGTAACCACCAGGTCATAACACCATATCTTAGTTTGTTGGACCCTGGAAAGTGTGACAATCATACCTGATGTTTTGAGTAAAGTTAGCTTCAAAGATGGTGTCCCGGACATAAAACCATGGTAGGTCTATTCCAAAAATAGTGCCACTCCAGTACTGTGGTTCAGTTCCCAGATACATTACCATACACAGCCAGTTTGGGGCAGTTTAAAAAAAAAAAATCAGCCATGTTTGTTAAGCATGTTGGGAAGACCCTAACAAACATTATGGGAAAAGTTGATACTACTCGTGAATGTGCAGTCCGGCTAAACCCTTTTCTGGATATAACAGGACCAGACACCATACAGATATCAACCATCTTCAATATGTTAATATGAAATGGACAACCCTATAGTCCCATCTGTAGTTTTTTAGAACTTGGGTCATGGCTCCACATCCATCCCAGGCAACATCTGCTTTAGATTTTAATGGACGTCTCTCAGGTTCTCCAGTTACTCGCCACGTTTTGGTCATTGTGTGACCGATACATTATCTGTGTGGTGCTACGGAATATGCTAGCGCTATAAAACATGAGTGATAGATTTATAAATACTTAATGGCCAATGATAATGGCTTCCATCCCCGGCATCTTCTCAGACGTGTAAAGACGGGAAGACTTCCAGTTCTGAGTATCTCCAGCCAACCGGTTCATAATGTAACATAATGAAATCCAGCAGAAGTAAAGCTCAGGCATTATATAGGGGGGAGCTCTGTGGTGTAGAAAATGGGAAAAGAATGCATCTCACCATGCCAATCCAATGTGGTCTCATCAGGTGCCAGAATACACAAAGGGGTGTAGAAGAACTGTGGAGGAACCCAAATCTTCCATAAATCCGTACATCAAGTAGGAAAAGCTCATTATCGCGTTTGAGGTCAACCACATGGTAACAAATACTAATGTCGGAGTAATCGCTCCCTATGGAAGTGTATGAATACAATAGGTGGGGGAGTAGATAAAAGCCTTTTAACCAGAAAAATGGTTTGAATTTGGAAATATGGGTCAACTCAGAGTCAGGATGCAGCAGGAAAGCTCAGAGTGGTCAAGGAAATGTGAAAATTGTTGTTTTCAGGATTTTAGAGGATTGACTATTTTTCAGAGAGAAGAAAATCAAGCAGCGAGTACATAAATCTTTCAACATAAAGATGGAAATGAAGCTTTGCTGTCTTGAGGATAAGACTTGGTTGGCCTCCCATCTCAGATTTTAAATGACTTGGTTAGACTAATGTGGACAGGTGAACATTTGGACCAATAATGCGGTAAGACTTGAGAGGCAAATTTCCCTGTGCAATAAAGATGTTTCCTCGTCTGGCCACTTTTGACCACCAAAGACTATGAAGCCCAAGATCCTTTGGTAAAATGAACATCAAAAGTATCTATCGCTAGTCTCAAATTCATCAATTGCCGTCACCATAGTTTAGAAATTCCAGAACTTTTGAGTTAAAACTCAAGTGGACACCAAAGATTGGCATGGGTCCCAACTAATAAAAAAGTCCCATCGATGTCGTCTTCCAGCTCAATGTCATTGTAGCTAATGGTAAAGGCCCACTTTATGGTTGACACGACTTTGTGACCCTCAAAACCCATGAAGATGACCGTTGTGTTTTTTGCAACACCATAACAATCCAACCAATTGAAATCTCAACTTTTTAACTAACTTATTGGATGCCTCCTAAAAATTATCATGGGGTAATCAGTATCACAGATCAGCCAAACTAGAGACGCCTCCAAAAGCCCTTGTTCCTCATCAGCATACTGGTTGGCTGAATGAGATGCTAACTTTCCTGCCTGAGACACCACAGCAGGTCCTCTGTACTTTCTCCACCACTTATCTCTCTATGGGGAAGTTCTTTTGACAGGGCAGCTGTTTTCCTTCACTTCTTAAAGGCTGCCCATAAGTACACTGAATGAGACATCGGCAATCTTCTCTCCGTGATGTATCTTGGAGTGGCACACTATTTTGACAAGAGTGCCTGACCCCACCTACAAATTCCAGTCTATACAGGATGTGATGCTCCCACCGGCTGCTCGTGTCCCCTACGAGTGACCCTGAGTGGTGGAAATTTGCCCCAGAAAAAATCTTGGACATATCTACAGTGCACACACACGCCACGCCTCATGTACAAGTCCCCGCAAAGTAAACAACTTAACCCCATAAACATGGAGCACCCCCTGACTGCTCCCTAACCTACTGTTCATGCCCTCCACTACTGACCTTGAGTGGTGGGTACTTGGCCCCTATATAACCTGGGGTATGCCTACAGTGCACACCTACGCTACCCCTCACGCACAAGTATCTGCCCAGTCACACACAAAGTAAACCACTTAAGCCAGTAAAACTGAGACACCTCCTGACTGCTCTCTAACCTGCTGCTCATGCCCTCTGCAACTGCTCCTGAGGAGTGGGAATTTGGCCCCTAAATAATTTAGGACATGTTTTCACTACATAACTATGCTACCCCCCTGATGCACAAGTCTCCACCTAGTCACACATAAGGTAACATCTTAACCCCATAAAACTGGGACACCCTTCTGATTGGTCTCAAACCTGCTGCTTGCGACCTCTGCAACTGACCCCGAGTCTCAGGTACTTGGCCCCTAAATAATCTGGGACATGTCTAAAATGCACACCTATGCTAGCCCTCACTTACAAGTCTCCACCTAGACCCACACAAAGTAAACAACATAACCCAATAAAACTGGGACACCCCCTGATTGCTCTCTAACCTGCTGCTTGTGCTCCCTGTATCTGACCCGAGTGGCAGAAACTTGTCCACTAAATAACCTGGGCCGTATCTAGAGTGCACACCTATGCTACCCCTCACAGACAAGTCTCCACCTAGTCACACACCAAGTAAACAACTGAACCCTGAAAAACTGGGACACCCTTCTGATTGATCTCCAATCTGCTGCGACTTTGTGGCTTCTGCGACTGACCCCAAGTCACAGAATCTTGGCTTCTAAATTACCTGGGTCACGTCTAATGTGTACACCAATGCTACCTTTCATACACATCCTGCTTAGTCATCCACCAAGTAAGCAACTTAACCCCGTAAAGCAGGGGCACCCCCTGACTGTGTAACAAGGTGGCACGGGGTGGTAGTCATGACTGAGTCCATTAAAGCAACAGGCTACAAGCACCCTGGCCCCTTGCACATGAAAAAGACAGATATAGTCCCCACCCTGCAGCACAGTCAATTACCTTCAGCACATGGTTGTTCTCCACACAGGCACGGGGTCCTCTGGATGCACCACGCATCACACTTCAGTTCCAACAGCGGCAAAACTTTAATAACAATGAAAAAAGAGGAGATAATAGTTCCAGCACTGTCCCTATCCAGATATTCTGTCTCAACAGTTCCCGTCCAGTTCCGGGGAGCAAAAAGTCCTTTAGTGGGCACTTGCTCAGTCTTAGTGCTCGTTCCCACTGCCTGGCAGTCCTGTGGCAGCACCTTTTCCCCTCCAGGGGTATATTCCACTCCCAGCAGTGGAGCACGTCCTGCCACAGGCAAGCCTGCCCGGGCTTTGCTCTAGAACTAGGAAATTGCTGCTTTTTGCAAACTGCTGGACTATCCCCCTTTTTTAACCCCTTCTATCCCTAATCTACAACAGGTGAAACAGATAACATCTTCAGTACAGGTTATACATTACAAAAACATACAGACACGGCACATTACATTGATAAAACATTAATACATAACATTAATATATAGGTAAACCATCAGGATACCACACGGGGCACACATGTCCGACATATAGGAGAGAGGAGGCAACTGAGGGTCCCTGCCACCTCCTTACACCTGCACAGCCATCAGCTGCTCGTGCCCTCTGCAACTGACCCTGACTGCCAGAAACGTGACCTGTCAATTACCTATGACACGTCTGCAGTGCATGTCTAATTTACGAGCAATTGCATCATAACTGTGAAGGGGCTACAAATGGGACAACTTAAAGGGATCAGTCCACTGTAAAAGGGCTCAGTCCACTTTCAACCCCCTTATGGGATCTAATAGAAAAACCCTGACAGGCTTACCTGTAGGGACCATCGTCTTCCAACGGGAGTCAAATTATCATCCCGGGAGAAGGAAAAGGCCCTAAATCCCCGGTAGAAACAACTAATTGACATTAATGGGCCATAACTCCCCGGAGGATGTCACTTCTGGCCCTCAGCTCGGGCTGTGCGATGTTTTGGATTTTTTTTTGGTCCGCTCGATATAAATGACCTCATTTCTCATAAAGTTGACAATGCGTTTTTTTTTAAATGTCCTATTTAAGAGGGGGCCAAAAATTCTGCAAGGAGAAGTGCCGGCTTCAGCCTAAATAAGGACAGCGCCTGCGGGGCCGCGGCGTCCACATGACAATGGCTCCGAGTCTGTCTCACAATACAAAGGTGAGCGCTGACATCGCCGATAACTCGGGCCGTAGACAGACGGGTGATAAAGGGGCGAGCGTCTCATCAGGGTCAATAAGCGACCAGATCTGTGATAAATGCAAGGTGTGATTATAGGGGGTGCAAAGTCGCCCAAGGTCACCATGCTGTAGTGTTTGGAGGTCCGAGACACAAAACATCACTGGGGCCCAGGTTAGATTTTGTCCAGAGGCTTCTAGTTTCACCTCTGAAGAGCAGAGAAGTCTGTACATACCCCTGTTCCTGAAGCCCTCACTATTCCCAGGACCACCACAGACAATGTCCCAATGCCGTGGGGGTGCTTCATGAATTTGCTTAATGGTCTGGTCTGGGATTTGCATATAGGGGGCCTGGTCTGGGGGTATGTATTTAGGGAACTGGTCTGGGGGTCTATATTTAGGGGCCTGGTCTGGGGGTCTATATTTATATATTTAGGAGCCTGGTCTGGGGGTCTATATTCAGGGGCCTGGTCTGGGGGTCCATATTTAGGGGCCTGGTTTGGGGGGTCTATATTTAGGGGCCTGGTCTGTGGGTCTGTATTTAGGGGCAGGGTCTTGATTCTGTATTTAAAGGTCTGGTCTGGGATCTTTATACAGGGGAGCCGATGGCCGATAAGAGCAGATGATAGATAGATAGATAGATAGATAGATAGATAGATAGATAGATAGATAGATAGATAGATAGATGGATAGATAGATGATACAAAATAGATAGATCATAGATAGAGGATATATAGATAATAGATAGATAGATGATAGATAGATAGATAGATAGATAGATAGATAGATAGATAGATAGATAGATGATACAAAATAGATAGATCATAGATAGAGGATATATAGATAATAGATAGAGAATAAATAATAATAATAATAATAGATGATAGATAGATAATAGATGGATAAATAATAGATAGATAACAGATGATAGATAATAGATAGAGAATAGATAATAATAATAATAATAGATGATAGTCGATATATAATAGATGGATAAATAATAGATAGATAATAGATAGATGATACATAATAGATAGATAATAGATAGAGGATATATAGATAATAGATAGATGATAGATAGATAATAGATAGATAATCTACTATATAATTGTCTAAGGGTCACTTCCGTCTGTCCTTCTGTCTGTCTGTCACGGATATTCATTGGTTGCGGCCTCTGTCTGTCATGGAAATCCAAGTCACTGATTGGTCGTGGCCGTTTTGCCGCGACCAATCAGCGACGGGCACAGTCCAGTGGCAAAATGGCCGCTCTTTCCTCCCCACATTCAGTGCCCGCTCCATACTCCCCTCCAGTCAGCGCTCACACAGGGTTAATGGCAGCGGTAACGGACCGCGTGATGCCGCGGTGTAACGCACTCCGTTAATGCTGCTATTAACCCTGCGTGACCAACTTTTTACTATTGATGCTGCCTATGCGGCATCAATAGTTAAAAGATCTAATGTTAAAAATAATAAAAAAATAAAAAAAAATCGTTATATACTCACCGTCCGTCAGCCCCTCGGATCCAGAACCGGCCTTTCCCGCTGCTCCTCGCTCCATGCATTGCGGTCTCACGAGATGATGACGTAGCGGTCTCGCGACACCGCTACATCATCATCTCACGAGACCGCAATGCACTCTGGGGACCGGAGCGCGCGAGGAGCATCGGTAAACGCTTCGCCTGCATCCAGGGCTCCGAAAGGTGAGTATATAACTATTTTTTATTTTAATTCTTTTTTATGATGCCCACATTGCTATATACTACGTGGGCTGTGCAATATACTACGTGGGCTGTGCAATATACTACGTGGACTGTGCAATATACTATGTGGGCTGTGCAATATACCACGTGGCTGTGCAATATACTATGTGGGCTGTGCAATATACTACGTGGGCTGTGCAATATACTGCGTGGACTGTGCAATATACCACGTGGGCTGTGCTATATACTGCATGGGCTGTGCAATATACTACATGGCTGTGCAATATACTACGTGGGCTGTGCAATATACTACGTGGGCTGTGCAATATACTATGTGGGCTGTGCAATATACGTGGGCTGTGCAATATACTACGTGGGCCGTGCTATATACTACGTGGGCTGTGCAATGTACTACGTGGGCTGTGCAATGTACTACGTGGGCTGTGCAATGTACTATGTGGGCTGTGCAATATACTACGTGGGCTGTGCAATATACTATGTGGGCTGTGCAATGTACTATGTGGGCTGTGCAATGTACTATGTGGGCTGTGCAATATACTAGGTGGGCTGTGCAATATACTACATGGGCTGTGCAATGTACTATGTGGGCTGTGCAATATACTACATGGGCTGTGCAATGTACTACGTGGGCTGTGCAATATACTACGTGGGCTGTGCAATATACTACGTGGGCTGTGCAATGTACTACGTGGGCTGTGCAATGTACTACGTGGCTGTGCAATATACTACATGGCTGTACTATATACTACGTGGGCTGTGTTATAAACTACGTGGCCTGTGTTATACAATACGTGGGCTGTGTTATACACTATGTGGGCTGTGTTATACACTACGTGGGCTGTGTTATATACTTTGTGGGTGGGCTGTGCAATATACTATGTGGGCTGTGCAATATACTACGTGGGCTGTGCAATGTACTACGTGGGCTGTGCAATATACTACGTGGGCTGTGCAATATACTACGTGGGCTGTGCAATGTACTACGTGGGCTGTGCAATGTACTACGTGGGCTGTGCAATGTACTACGTGGGCTGTGCAATATACTACGTGGCTGTGCAATATACTACATGGCTGTACTATATACTACGTGGGCTGTGTTATAAACTACGTGGCCTGTGTTATACAATACGTGGGCTGTGTTATACACTATGTGGGCTGTGTTATACACTACGTGGGCTGTGTTATATACTTTGTGCGTGGGCTGTGCAATATACTACGCGAGCTGTGTTATATGCTATGTGGGCCGTTATACACTCTGTGGGCTGTGCTATATACTACGTGGGCTGTGTTATATACTACATGGCTGTGCTATATACTCTGTGGGCTCTGCTATATACTCCATGGGCTGTGCTATATACTACGTGGCTGTGCTATATACTACGTGGCTGTGCAATATACTACCTGGCTGTGCTATGTACTACGTGGCTGTGCTATTTACTACGTGGGCTGTTATATACTATGTGGCTGTGCTATATACTACGTGGCCGGCCGCGAACAATCAGCGAATTGGCGCAGGATTTGAACCACGCTTCGTTAATTGGTCGCGGCCGGCCGAATCCTGTGTATAAATTGAATTATTCTAAAATCTTCATAAATAAACTACATACATATTCTAGAATACCCGATGCGTTAGAATCGGGCTACCATCTAGTAGATACATAATAGATAATAGATGGATGATACATAATAGATAGAAAGATAGATAGATAATAGATACATCATAGATAGATAGATAATAGATAGATAGATAATAGATAGATAAATAAAAGATACAGATAGATAATTAGATAGATAATAGATAGATTGATATATAATAGATAGATAATAGATAATAGATAGATATATTATAGATAGATAATATATAGTTAGATAATAGATAGCTCTGACCGCCCTCCCAGTCTGTCCGTTCCTGCTCTGTCCAACCCCACCAGCTCTGTCTGCCCCTCCTCTGTCAGCCCCTGTTCCTGCTCTGCACACACCCATTTCCGCCCTGTCCAGTTCTGACTGCACCCATTCCCACTCTGTCCACCCCCTGTCCTGTCTCTCCCCGTTCTGTCCACCCCCACTAGCTCTCACTGCCCCCTGCTCTGTTTGCCCCTGTCCTGCTCTGTCCACCCCCTTTCCGTCTCCTGTCCACCTCAGCCACTTGGTCCGCCTTCCCTGCTCTGTCCACTTCTGTTCTGTCCGCCCCAGCTCCCACTCTGCCTTCCCCCGTTCCCACTCTCTCCATTCCCGCATTGTCCACCCCCCACTCTGTCCACCCCTATTCGGTCCACCCCAGCTCCTGCTCTGTTCATTCCAGCTGCTGTCCACTCCTCACATTCTGTTAATTCCTGCTCTGTCCGCCCCTGCTCCCTGCTCCCGCTCTGCCCACTCCCGCCCTGATTGCCCTCATTCCCAATCTGTCCGCCCATGCTCCCGCTTTGTCAGCCCCATTCTCACTCTGTCCACTCCTGCCCTGACTGCCCGTTCCTGCTCTCATTCCCGCTCTGTCCACCCCCACTCTGTCCACCCTTCTTCCCTCTCCATCTGCCTCCGCCCACTCTGTCTGCCCCCTTTCCCTCTCTGTCCACCCCCTCCCTCTTTATCCGCCCCGCTCCCGCTCTTTCCGCCCTCACTCCAGCTATTTGCCTTCATTCCCACCCTGTCCACCCGAGCAACTCTGTCCGCCCCACTGCTCTGTCCTCTTCTGCTCTGTCTACTCCTGCTCTGTCCACATCTGCTCCCGCTCTGTTCATCCCTGCTCCCGCTCTGTCCCTCATTTTCTCCCTGACTGCCCCCGCTCACTCTGTCCACCCTTGTTCCCGCTCTATCCGCCCCCGTTGCCACTCTATCCGCCCCCGCTCTGTCCGCTCTCGTTTACACTCTGTCCGCCCCTGTTGCCGCTCTGCCCACCCCCATTGCCGCTCTGTCCACCCCAGTTGCTGCTCTGTCCATCACCGGTCTGTCTGCCCCCGCTCTGTCCGCTCTCGTTCCCGCTCTGTCCACCCCCTGTTGCCTCTCTGCTTGGTTGCCACTCTGTCCGCCACCGCTTTGACTGCTCTCATTCCTTTCTCCATTTGCACCCACCCTCTGTCTGCCCCTTTTCCCTCTCTGTCCACCCTCAGCCACTCTGTCCGCCACCATTCCTGCTCTGTTCACTCCCTTCCTGCACTCTGTCCCCAGTCTGTACGCCCACACTCTGTCCACTCTCGTTCGCTGTCTGTCCGCTCCATTGCCGCTCTATCTGCCTCCGTTGCCACTCTGTCCGCCCCATTGCCGTTCTGTCTACCCCCACCCTTTCTGTCTGCCCCCTTTCCCTTTCTGTACACCCCCGGCCACCCTGTCCGCAACCGCTCCTGCTCTGTCTGCCCCCTTTTCTGCTCTCTCTGTTCCGATTTCCACACTCTCCATCCCCGGTCTGTCCACCCCACTCTGTTCGCCCCCATTCCCTCTGTGTCCACCCCTATTGCCACTCTGTCAACCCCGTTGCAGCTCCATCTGCCCCCACCCTCTCTGCTCCCTTTCCCTCTTTGTCCACCCTTGCCCTCTCTGTCTGCCCCCTTTCTCTCTCTGTCTACCTCTGCCCTCTCTGTCTGCCCCCTTTCCCTCTCTGTCCACCCCTGCCCTCTCTGTCTGCCCTCTTTCCCTCTCTGTCTACCCCACCCTCTGTCTGTCCCCTTTCCCTCTCTGTCCACCCCTGCCCTCTCTGTCTGCACCCTTTCCCTCTCTGTCTACCCCACCCTCTGTCTGCCCCCTTTCTCTCTCTGTCTACCTCTGCCCTCTCTGTCTGCCCCCATTCTCTCTTTGTCCACCCCTGAACTGTCTGCCCACTTTCCCTCTCTGTCCACCCCTGCCCTCTTTCCCTCTCTGACCACCCCTGCCCACTCTGTCTGCCCCCTTTCCCTCTCTGCCCACCCCTGCCCTCTCTGTCTGCCCCTTTCTCTCTCTGTCCGCCCTTCGCCCTCTCTGTCTGCCCCTTTCGTTGGTGGATGGAGCGAGACATGATGTCCCAGATGTGCTCAATCGGATTCAGGTCTGGGGAACGGGCGGGCCAGTCCATAGCTTCAATGCCTTCATCTTGCAGGAACTGCTGACACACTCCAGCCACATGAGGTCTGGTGTTGTCCTGCATTAGGAGGAACCCAGGGCCAACCGCACCAGCATATGGTCTCACAAGGGGTCTGAGGATCTCATCTCGGTACCTAATGGCAGTCAGGCTACGTCTGGTGAGCACATGGAGGACTGTGCGGCCCTCCAAAGAAATGCCACCCCACACCATTACTGACCCACTGCCAAACCGGTCATGCTGAAGGATGTTACAGGCAGCAGATCGCTCTCCTCGGTGTCTCCAGACTCTGTCACGTCTGTCACATGTGCTCAGTGTGAACCTGCTTTCATCTGTGAAGAGCACAGGGTGCTAATCCTGGTGTTCTGTGGCAAATGCCAAGCATCCTGCACGGTCTTGGGCTGTGAGCACAACCCCCATCTGTGGACGTTGGGCACTCAGACCATCCTCATGGAGTCGGTTTCTAACCGTTTGTGCAGACACATGCACATTTGTGGCCTGCAGGAGGTCATTTTCCAGGGCTTTGGCAGTGCTCCTCTTGTTCCTCCTTGCACAAAGGCTGAGGTAGCGGTCCTGCTGCTGGGTTGTTGCACACCGACGGCCCCCTCCATGTCTCTTGGTGTAGTGGCCTGTCTCCTGGTAGCGCCTCCAGCCTCTGGACACTACGCCAACATTCAAAAGTGACCAAAACATGAGCCAGAAAGCAATGGTACTGAGATGTGGTCTGTGGTCCCCACCTGCAGAACCACTCCTTTATTGAGGGGGTCTTGATAATTACCAATAATTTCCATCTGTTGTCTATCCCATTTGTGAGTCGCCCGCCAGGGCCGTGAGGTACTGGTACTCACAGGTGGAGGTCACGGTGGCAGCGACCCGGTCCGTGGCCCTGGGTGCCCATGTTAAAGAAAAGGTCTTTAACGGGATTGATCAGGTGGTGAAAGTTCGTGACGCCACCTGTGGCATTCAGTGGGGACCGACACTGCTTAAAGGAGTCCGTTGGGGTGATGTTAAGGCAGCTGAGATGGTATAACTTCCCACAGGTGATGTAGGTCCCCAGGGCTCCCGGTATGTAGGTGAAGATGTGAATGGTGCAGTAAAGAACGAGGACACAGGTTTGCAGTCTCTTTACCTGGTTTACTGGAGAGTTCAGGTATCCACAGTCCAGGGCACCAGATCACAGGTATAGGCAGGGTCTGGCCAGCTTGGAAGCAAGTTCAGAGTCCCCTCTACCAGGTGGAGATGAAAGCCTTCCTACCAGCGCTTTGGTGTAGTCCCTTACTGCCTATGGCTTCTGATAAGGTCCTCACTAGTGATGAGCGAATATACTCGTTACTCGAGATTTCCCGAGCACGCTCCGGTGTCCTCCGAGTATTTTTTAGTGCTCGGAGATTTAGTTTTCATCGCTGCAGCTGAATGATTTACAGCTATTAGCCAGGCTAAGTGCATGTGGGGTTGCCTGGTTGCTAGGGAATCCTCACATGTAATCAAGCAGGCTAGTAGATATAAATCATCCAGCTGCAGCGAAAAAAACTAAATCTCCGAGCACTAAAAAATACTCGGAGGACACCCGAGCATGCTCGGGAAATCTCGAGTAACGAGTATATTCGCTCATCACTAGTCCTCATAGTTCTCTCTGTCCTCCATAAAGGTAGGACACAAACCCGTATGACAGGTGACTCGACAGGTGACTCGAGCTTCTTTATAGGGTCTCTATCATGACCCGGGCTCTATGTGTCACTGTGCCTCCTGGGAGTAATCCAGCTGTCCTGCCGGTTTCTACTGTGCCTCTTAGAGTTCGACACAACCTTGGTCTTCTGGCTACCGGGAATCTGCGCTCTGCAGGGAGGTAGCCCAGTCGCAGCTGTCCTCCCCAGATGTCACTCTCCTGTGCTGTGCGCTCCTGCATGCTTTCTACAAACTGTTCTTCTTTCTTAATTCTCTTTCCCCAGGAGCTGCAGCAACTCTGGCTGCACGGCCCCTTCATTCTTTCTGACCCTCACGGTCCGACTGCTCTCTCCACTGTCTGCTCCAGACTACTCCCTGACTTCTCCTCCAGCCAGAATATATATCAAGAGCAGCTCCCCAGAAAACCGGGTTCAGAGCTTCCCCCCTCTGGCATGGAGTACGAACATGTTGCATGTATGTGTTTACCTGATAGAAGAGATCCTCCCCTGCTTCCAAGCATGACATCACTCTGCCAGTGAGGAAAGCAATGCCACTGTAACAACCAGGACCATGGGGTGTTACATTTGCACAACAGCATGCGAAATTGATTGTCAGTCAGTGTTGCTTCATAAGTGGACAGTTTGATTTCACAGAAGTTTCATTTACTTGGAGTTATATTCTGTTGTTTAAGTGTTCCCTTTATTTGTTTGAGCAGTATATATATATATATATATATATATATATATATATATATATATATACACACAGTGTATATATATTTTTATTTATTTATTTAATTAATTTCCTTGTTTTTTTTACATGATTTTACTTATCTTTCATTTTTATTTTTTTGTATATTTTGGGGGCATGAGAAAAACATGTTTACGGTGGTCCAATCAATTTAGGATTCATTTTTCAATATATTTTTCATACATTTGTTTTTACATATCTATATATATATATATATATATATATCTATCTATCTATCTATCTATATATATATATATATATATATATATATATATATATATACACTCACCGGCCACTTTATTAGGTACACCATGCTAGTAACGGGTTGGACCCCTTTTGCCTTCAGAACTGCCTCAATTCTTCGTGGCATAGATTCAACAAGGTGCTGGAAGCATTCCTCAGAGATTTTGGTCCATATTGACATGATGGCATCACACAGTTGCCGCAGATTTGTCGGCTGCACATCCCAAAGATGCTCCATACAAGGCAGGATGGATCCATGCTTTCATGTTGTTTACGCCAAATTCTGACCCTACCATCCGAATGTCGCAGCAGAAATCGAGACTCATCAGACCAAGCAACGTTTTTCCAATCTTCTACTGTCCAATTTCGATGAGCTTGTACAAATTGTAGCCTCAGTTTCCTGTTCTTAGCTGAAAGGAGTGGTACCCGGTGTGGTCTTCTGCTGCTGTAGCCCATCTGCCTCAAAGTTCGACGCACTGTGCGTTCAGAGATGCTCTTAGGCCTACCTTGGTTGTAACGGGTGGCGATTTGAGTCACTGTTGCCTTTCTATCAGCTCGAACCAGTCTGCCCATTCTCCTCTGACCTCTGGCATCAACAAGGCATTTCCGCCCACAGAACTGCCGCTCACTGGATTTTTTTTCTTTTTCGGACCATTCTCTGTAAACCCTAGAGATGGTTGTGCGTGAAAATCCCAGTAGATCAGCAGTTTCTGAAATACTCAGACCAGCCCTTCTGGCACCAACAACCATGCCACGTTCAAAGGCACTCAAATCACCTTTCTTCCCCATACTGATGCTCGGTTTGAACTGCAGGAGATTGTCTTGACCATGTCTACATGCCTAAATGCACTGAGTTGCCGCCATGTGATTGGCTGATTAGAAATTAAGTGTTAACAAGAAGTTGGACAGGTGTACCTAATAAAGTGGCCAGTGAGTGTATATATATATATATATATTTGTGGGTGACAAACATATTTGCACCAGCATCAGAGGACAGTCCAATTACTTAAGGATTATTTTTCTGTATATTTTTCTTTTCTTTTTTTTGCATTTTCTTTTAGTTTTTTGTTAATATTGCATTTTGCTTTTTGTAATTGTCCCTTTAACAAAATGTCATAAAAATTAACGCTTTTGAGATGATAAATTAGGTAATTTTAAATCAATCATTTTATTTACTTTTTTTGGGGGGGATTATTTTTATCAACCAAAAAAACTGAATATTGCAAACAGTGAAACTACAGCAAAGACTTTTATTTCTGGGGTGATTTGGGGGGTAAATTCCCTTTATCGACCTTCAGACGGCTTTGCCTTTAAGTTCAGGCCAGAGTGCTGGGAATCTAATAAGGCGTGGCGGTGTCACTTACACTTGGACGTGTTCACGCTTTGACTATTTAGCGCCCGTCTGTGGTCCTGATCACTGACGCGCGCCCGTCTTCTCCTTATTTGGTGGCTCCACAGCTTGAAAACTTTTCACCAATTATTTTCACCTGATTATTTACTGAAATTTCCCAAAATTGAATTAAATGTCTCCAAAAACGCTAATTGTGGTTTGGGTCTGTATGGAGAATGCGCGGCCCGTCCTCAGCATCAGACTCTGTGTGACGGGAGCGTCGTGCCCATAGACTTATGTAAGAGCCAGGCGGAGGATGGGCCCTGCACAGGGGTGATGGACGGACCACATAAGACACTGCTTGTCCTATCTATATAAGGAATAGAGATGAAGATTAGCGGGGCAACAAGACCCCACATGGGCAACGTCATATGGGCACTAATGCTTTAAGTCTTATGGTTCAGCTGGTGATGTTATGGACACTTCAGCTGATGATGTTATGGACACTTCAGCTGGTGATGTTATGGACACTTCAGCTGGTGATGTTATGGACACTTCAGCTGGTGATGTTATGGACACTTCAGCTGGTGATGTTATGGACACTTCAGCTGGTGATGCTATGGACACTTCAGCTGGTGATGCTATGGACACTTCAGCTAGTAATGTTATGGGCACTTCAGCTGGTGATGTTATGGACACTTCAGCTGGTGATGTTATGGACACTTCAGCTGGTGATGTTATGGACACTTCAGCTGGTGATGTTATGGACACTTCAGCTGGTGATGTTATGGACACTTCAGCTGGTGATGTTATGGACCCATCAGCTGGTGATGTTATGGACACTTCAGCTGGTGACGTTATGGGCACTTCAGCTGGTGATGTTATGGACACTTCAGCTGGTGATGTTATGGACTCTTCAGCTGGTGATGTTATGGACACTTCAGCTGGTGATGTTATGGACACTTCAGCTGGTGATGTTATGGACACTTCAGCTGGTGATGTTATGGACACTTCAGCTGGTGATGTTATGGACACTTCAGCTGGTGATGTTATGGACACTTCAGCTGGTGATGTTATGGACCCATCAGCTGGTGATGTTATGGACACTTCAGCTAGTGAT
Source organism: Ranitomeya variabilis (assembly GCF_051348905.1). Lineage (NCBI taxonomy): Eukaryota > Metazoa > Chordata > Amphibia > Anura > Dendrobatidae > Ranitomeya > Ranitomeya variabilis. Next base: position 748,475,250 of record NC_135235.1, on the reverse strand, counting down.
GTTATGGGCACTTCAGCTGGTGATGTTTTGGACACTTCAGCTGGTGATGTTATGGACACTTCAGCTGGTGATGTTATGGACCCATCAGCTGGTGATGTTATGGACACTTCAGCTAGTGATGTTATGGGCACTTCAGCTGGTGATGTTTTGGACACTTCAGCTGGTGATGTTATGGACACTTCAGCTAGTGATGTTATGGACACTTCAGCTGGTGATGTTATGGACACTTCAGCTGGTGATGTTGTTGCACCCCCACTGTCGCAAGGCCGAGGGGTACCCGGTACCGGGCCTCTGAGTCTCTGTTCTGGGGTTGTCTCGGTGGCTAGACCCGGTCCGTGACCCTGCTGAGGGGCGTACAATGAAGGTGGAGGTATGGTGACGATGTTATGGTGTAGTGCCGGTCGCAGTAAATAACGAGGACACCAGGTTGCAGTCTCTTTACCTTTTTACTGAAGGTTTGGAGGTACCCAATCCAGAGCACTGTTAACAGGGCTGGCTGAGAACGGCCGGTCCGACGGCACATCCAGAGTTCCCTTTGCAGGTGGGAATCAGTGTCTACCTTCTAGCGCCTGTGTGTTGTAGTCCTTCCTTGCTGAGCTCCCCAGGATAGTCCTCACAACTGGTTCTGTCTGTCTCTGATGTTCGTTCTCTCTCCGTCCCCCAGATGATATGGCTAGGACGCACCCGTATGACGGGGTAGGCCTGGAGTTCTTCCGGGACTCTAGAGTCGCCCCTCTCCCACAGCTGCCTCCGTTGTCTGCTTAGGTGTTTTAGTGAGACAGCCAACCTATAATTGACTGTCCGGCCGTGGTTTGAAGTAATGCTTAAAGTCTCTTACTTTCTCGGCGTTCCGGCCACCGACTGTTTGCGCCTCAGAAGGATGTTGCCTCGATCTTACAGCACGACTCCTTCTGGTCCTATCGCCTCTTTGCTGTATTCCCGTTTTTCTCTCTCTTTTTGTCCTTTCTTAGGAATCTGTCAGGATCCGATCCCTGACAGGTCCTCTCTCTAGCTCTTCCTAGTTACTTCTCACTGTCTTCCTGTCCAACCCCCAGTTTTACCAGACTGTGAGGAGTGGCCTACTAGATAGAACCACTCCCCCTGGTGGCCGGAGTGTGAAGTGTAGTGTGAGTGTTACCTGGTCAGGTGAACTTCTTTAGTGCAATCAGACGCAACATCGCCCCCCTTAGCGGCAGAGCGACGTTACTGCAACGACCAGGACTCTGGGGCGCTGCACTCCCCCCCGGCTAAATCCAGTACTCCCGGACTGGGAAAAGAAGAACAACAATACATGTTAACAGAAAACACACAAAATTTTGAAATACCATAAACAATTAAACATAACAGTGCTTCCCTTTATGGGAGGTGAGGACTCTTGAACTTCGCGAAAGTTAGGTCATGCACAGTTTATGACTCTCAGTTCAGTGGTTGAAACAGCGGGGACCCCGAGTAAACAAAGGGGTTCCCTTTTAGAAGTTTTTGGAGTAATTCACTGTCCATTACTCCGTTGTCCATTTTAAAACCTGTAACAAAAGATATTCACACAAACAATTGTTGACTAAATAGCAGCCCTCACTAATACCTCCAAGTTTTGTAGCGGAGGGGAGTTTGATTCTGAGTGCTGCGCGTAGACCTTCGCAGCGCAGGGGTTGCTACTGGCCTAACAGGGCCCACTATGCTTGCTACTGCTGGTGTAGTGCACTGCCTTCTAGCTACACTTCTAGTGAGTCTGGGTAGCACTGGCAGGCTGGAGCTCTCAGGGCTGCTGCTACCAACAGTGGGTACGGCAGGCTCGCCGATAGCAGAGGGAGGATTTGCCAGTTCAACGGTCGGCACGGCATGTTCAGGTAGGGCTTGTTGAGGTTGCGGGACCGGATGATCTGGTACCACCATTGGTTCCGGTGGGTTCGGCTGTTGGAACGTTAGAACAGGTACCACAATGGCCTGATTTATCTGAGTCCAGGACTGGGGAAAGTCACCAAGGACAGTGTGGATCATCTTCTCCTTTTCTACAGGTGGGGAGGTTCCTGGAACCATTTCCCTCGCTCTCAGTTTCTCAGGGCAGGCTTTAAGGTGGTCCCTGGATATCACCGTCGAGGTCTCCCCTCCATCCTTACTGATGAGGCAAACCTTCGTGTTGTCGAAATCGGATGGCAGGACAGTATACGGTTCCGCTTCCCATTGGTCGTCGAGTTTGTGTAGCCTCCTCTTTCGTTTGAGTACGTGCTCACCAGGTGGCAAGGGAATTGCAGGGGCATGCTGATTGTAGTCCCTTTCCTGTTTTTGCCTGGTCTGAGCAAGGCTTCTTTCCACGCACTCCTGTACCTTGCGGTACCTTTGCCGCCTCTCCGTATCCCAATCGGCATCCGGCGAGGTATCTTCGGGGGTTAGGACCCCCATATCCAGATCAACAGGTAACTTGCTAGACCTTCCTCGCATCAGGTATGCTGGAGTGCAGTTGGTGGAATTTACTGGGATGTGATTATATATGTCCACCAAGTCAGGCAACTTCGTTGGCCACAGGCTCCGTTCCTCTACGGGCAAGGTCTTTAGTAAGTCGATCACCACCTGGTTCATCTTTTCGCACATCCCATTGGTTTGGGGATGGTACGGTGTGGTTCTGATCTTCTTACACCCGTACAATTGGCAGAACTCTTGGAACACTTCCGCTTCGAATGCTGGTCCCTGATCGGTCAGTACCTTCTCCGGGTAGCCATGGGGCCTACAAAAGTACTGCTGGAAAGCCTTGGCGGCCGTCCTGGCCGTTAGATCCTTGACAGGCACAACCACCAAAAATCTGGAGTAGTGATCCACGATGGTAAGAGCGTAGACATAGCCTGACCGGCTAGGTGTCAGCTTCACATGATCCAGCGCGACCAGTTCGAGCGGCCGCTTGGTGATGATAGGCTGTAAGGGAGCCCGTTGGCTGCCACGGTCCCTCCTGCGTAGGCTACATGGACCACACTCCTGACACTACTTCTCAATGGCTCTCTTCATGCCAATCCAATAGAACCTCCCTCGGAGTAGCCTCTCCAGCTTCTTCCATCCGAAGTGTCCGGCTCCATTGTGGTAGGCTCCCAGAACCATGGGCGCATCTCGCCTTGGGACTACTATCTGCCATACCAATTCGTGAGTACGTGGGTCGATGCTTCTCCGGCACAGCTTGCCATCATGGATAAATAGTTTGCTTCTCCCCTTCCACAGCTGCTGGGTCTCCTGTGGATCATCTGGGCCGGGATGCAACCCTGCCTGCGTCAAGAGCTCTTTCACCTGACGGACCGCGGGGTCACCATCCTGGGTCTCCACCCATCTGTGGTGGGGCAGGGGATTCGGCATGGCATCCGGTTGGTTCTTGTGCCTGTTCTTCACATGATGGGAGTTCTGAGTGGCTTTGGGGCGATGGAATGCAGGCAGCTCCACCTCTTCAAGTGCCTCCGGGTCTTCTCCCGTTTCTGGCAAATTGGGCATTCGGGACAGGGCATCGGCATTTGCATTCTTGCGTCCTGCCCGGTACTTGATGGTGAAGTCGTAGTTGGACAGCCGGGCCATCCACCTCTGTTCCAAGGCCCCGAGTTTGGCGGTATCCAGATGCGTTAGCGGATTGTTATCCGTGAAGACGGTGAATTTCGCTGAGGCCAGGTAGTGTTTGAACCTCTCTGTCACTGCCCAGACGATGGCAAGGAATACCAGCTTAAAGGAACTGTAGTTGTCAGGGTTCCTTTCCGTGGGACGAAGCTTCCTGCTGGCGTAAGCGATTACCCTCTCCTGGCCTTTCTGGACCTGGGACAGCACGGCCCCCAATCCTACATTGCTGGCATCCGTATACAGCACAAACGGTTGGTCGTACTCAGGGTAGGCCAATACCTCTTCTCCCGTCAGTGCTGACTTCAAGCAAGTGAAGGATCCTTCCAGCCCCTCGTTCCAATCAAATGGGGTGTTTTTCCCCTTGGTCTTCTTTGATTGGCCCACCAACAGGTCTTGCAAGGGCGCGGCCTTCTTGGTGAAGTCCTTGATGAACCTCCGGTAATAGCCTACCAGCCCGAGGAACTGCCAGACTTCGTGGAGGTTGCTGGGCTTCGGCCAGTCCTGGATCACCGTGACCTTGTCGGGGTCTGGGGCCACTCCTTCAGTGCTCACCACATGGCCCAGGTACTGCACCTTGGGTTTCAGCAGATGACATTTGGACGGTTTCACCTTTAAGCCAAAGTTGGACAGGGCTTCAAACACCTCAGCCAGGTGTTTCAGATGGTCTTCGTAGGTCTTAGAGAAGACAATGACATCATCCAAATACAGCAGCACGGTTTCAAAGTTCTTGTGCCCCAGGCAGCACTCCATCATCCTCTGGAATGTCCCCGGGGCATTGCACAATCCGAAGGGCATGTAGTTGAATTCGCAGAGACCCATCGGTGTCGTGAAGGCCGTCTTCTCTTTGTCCGCCTCCGCCACGGGAACCTGCCAGTACCCACTGGTGAGATCTAAGGTAGAGAAGTAGTTAGCAGATTTTAAGGCAGCCAGAGACTCCTCTATCCTGGGCAGTGGGTATGCATCCTTATGTGTAATGCGATTCAACTGCCTGTAATCAACATACATCCTCATTGTACCATCCTTCTTTTTAACAAGGACTAATGGAGCTGCCCAGGGGCTACAACTGTCTCTCACCACCCCAGCCTCCTTCATTTCTCGCAACATGTCCTTGGCACACTGGTAATGAGCTGGGGGTACAGGGCGGTATCTCTCTTTTATGGGTCGGTGATCTCCCGTGGGGATGTGATGTTGGATCCCTTTCACCTGTCCAAAATCTAAGGGGTGTTTGCTGAATACCTGCTCGTACTCGTGAACCACCCTATAGGCCCCCTGTTTCTGATGGGTTGGGGTAGAGTCAGTGCCCACATGCAATTCCTGACACCAATCTTTCGAGTGCCCTACAGAACCGTTGTCCTCCGCCACGTTTGACGGGACCAAGGGTTCAGGTGTCTGTATCACACTATTATTGACAACGAACAGTTTGGCGAGCGTGGCATACTTGGTGAGGTGAACCTCTTCCTCCCCACAATTGAGGACACGTACGGGCACCCTCCCTTGGCGGACGTCGACCACCCCCCGGGCTGTCAGGATAGTAGGCCTATTGTCTGAGTATACGGGTTCTACCAAGGCCTGGTAGTCCTTACCCCTGAGGCCTATGGCTGCCCGACACCATATTAACATCTCACTCCTGGGGGGTATCGCGATGGGGTTTGAATCACTCACAGTGACACGACCAATCTCACCACCAGTCAGCTCTACCTGCTGTCTCTGCATCAGAGCCCTGATTTCTTTTTGCAGGGCGCGTTGTTTACTGTGGCCAGTGGTTTCTGCTACCTGTTGCAACAAAACAATAACTTCTGCAAGACAATTTTCTATAACATTAGTACCGATGGTCATCATGGGATTACATTCACGGCGGACAATATCAACAATTACAATCCCTTGGGCCTTCAGTTCCACCCGCCCCACCTTGATGGTGACCTCTTTATATCCCACTTGTGGCAACGGCTGACCATTACTGGCTATGATGGTGAAATCGTCATCGGGGCCACGAGTAATATCGGTGTCCTCCCAATACCGTTTATAAAGCACGTAAGGTATAGTCGTCACCTGAGAACCGGTGTCCAGCAGAGCGTTCATGGGGATACCGTCGACCACAACAGGAAGAACTGGTCGCCCTCCAACGTATTTGGCTCTCCAATGCTGCGGGCCTGATCGTCCTACTCCTGGGGGTTGGCCCTTTGCCCCAGGGGTTGCTCGTTTAAAGGACAGTACCTTGCAAGGTGGCCCACCTGGTGACAGCGGCGGCAGATGGGTCGTCCGTCCGGATGGAAGCGATCGCTGTCCCGGCCTCTGGTCGGCGGAGTCCTCCTCTGTCGCATCCAGGGGACATCTTCTGGTCTGGAGGCCAGCTGGATCTTCTCCTTGGGGGCCTCCTGTAGGGACTGCACCATCTGGGCCAGGGCAGCAACGCTCTTGGTCAGCTCCTGCATCTGGAGGCGGAGTCCTGCAGGGGAGTCGTCCTCTAGGCTCTGGGCGTCTGCCTCGGCGGCAACTGGGGCATCCGACGCCACCTCCTGGTGGTATGTGAGAGCGGGGCGCCTGGGTGGTATTGCGCGGCTGGGCTGTCGCTCCTGCAATGCCTGGATAGCTTTATCCTTGAATTGCGCAAAAGTCAAGTCTGGATTCTGCATGGCCAGGAAGTGTAATTGGCCCCTTTGGTGACTGCACAGGAGCCACTCGATGAACCGCTCTTTCAGGAGTTTATCCTCATCTTGCATGCTGCCGGGGTCACTTTGCTTAATAGCCCGCAGTGCCTCCTGGAGATTAAGGGCATAGTCCCGTAAGCTATCCTGCGGTCTCTGTTTGCATCCATAGAAAGTCAGTTTAATTTCTGTAGCAGTGCGGGTATCGAAGATGGCTTTAAGCTTTGCAAAAACCTGCTGTGCAGTTCCTTTATCCGCAGCGGGCCAGGACTTCACTTCTCTCAGAGCCGCCCCGAAGAGTTGGCAGATTATCATATGAACCTTCTGAGGCTCCGTCAGGGGATAGAACTCGAGCAGGCTGCAGATTCCCTCTTTAAAATCACTTAATGTGTGCGACTCCCCGGAGTATCGCGGGAGCCAGGCCGCTCCGGGCAGGTACGGCATAGAGAAGGGCATTATGGCCTTTGTGGTAGCGGCAGTGTCTGACTGGCTGATGGGGGCAGCGGGCTCCGTGGCCACCAGTGGTGGTATTAGGGCCGCGGCTACGTCCGCTACGGGGACTGGAGCTGCCTCTGCGTTCACGGCTGCGACCGCCGCCTCCGCTTCCCCTGACTCAGACATGGCTGTCCCTTCCTCCCACTAACCTGCTGGAGGTCGGAGTTCCTCTTCCGGGGTTAGCACCTTACCGCGCTTTCTCGTTCCGCGCTTCTTTTTAACCGGTTCCGCCCACGAAGCTAAGGCTCCTCCCTCCGTGCGCAGCGATGGCGAATTGTGGCGGGAACTCTTGGCGGCAATAACAATGCACAGTCTTTGCAATAAGTCACAGTCCAAGCACAATAAATCACAGTTCCAAGGCACACATGACCCGATTCCTCAGGCTTAAGTAGATCCTGTTCGTGACGCCAAGTTGTTGCACCCCCACTGTCGCAGGGCCGAGGGGTACCCAGTACCGGGCCTCTGAGTCTCTGTTCTGGGGTTGTCACGGTGGCTAGACCCGGTCCGTGACCCTGCTGAGGGGCGTACAATGAAGGTGGAGGGAATGGTGATGATGTTGTGGTGGTGCGGTGCAGGTCGCAGTAAATAACGAGGACACCAGGTTGCAGTCTCTTTACCTTTTTACTGAAGGTTTGGAGGTACCCAATCCAGAGCACTGTTAACAGGGCTGGCTGAGACCGGCCGGTCCGACGGCACATCCAGAGTTCCCTTTGCAGGTGGGAATCAGTGTCTACCTTCTAGCGCTGTGTGTTGTAGTCCTTCCTTGCTGAGCTCCCCAGGATAGTCCTCACAACTGTTTCTGTCTGTCTCTGATGTTCGTTCTCTCTCCGTCCCCCAGATGATACAGTAGGACGCACCCGTATGACGGGGTAGGCCTGGAGTTCTTCCGGGACTCTAGAGTCGCCCCTCTCCCACAGCTGCCTCCGTTGTCTGCTTAGGTGTTTTAGTGAGACAGCCAACCTATAATTGACTGTCCGGCCGTGGTTTGAAGTAATGCTTAAAGTCTCTTACTTTCTCAGCGTTCCGGCCACTGACTGTTTGCGCCTCAGAAGGATGTTGCCTCGATTTTACAGCACGACTCCTTCTGGTCCTATCGCCTCTTTGCTGTATTCCCGTTTTTATCTCTCTTTTTGTCCTTTCTTAGGAATCTGTCAGGATCCCATCCCTGACAGGTCCTCTCTCTAGCTCTTCCTAGTTACTTCTCCCTGTCTTCCTGTCCAACCCCCAGTTTTACCAGAGTGTGAGGAGTAGCCTACTAGATAGAACCACTCCCCCTGGTGGCCGGAGTGTGAAGTGTAGTGTGAGTGTTACCTGGTCAGGTGAACTCCTTTAGTGCAATCAGACGCAACATCGCCCCCCTTAGCGGCAGAGCGACGTTACTGCAACGACCAGGACTCTGGGGCGCTGCAATGTTATGGACACTTCAGCTGGTGATGTTATGGACACGTCAGCTGGTGATGTTATGGACACTTCAGCTGGTTATGTTATGGACACTTCAGCTGGTAATGTTATGGACACTTCAGCTGGTTATGTTATGGACACTTCAGCTGGTGATGTGATGGACACTACAGCTGGTGATGTTATGGACTCTTCAGCTGGTGATGTTATGGACACTTCAGCTGGTGATGTTATGGACACTTCAGCTGGTGATGCTATAGACACGTCAGCTGGTGATGTTATGGACACTTCAGCTGGTGATGTTATGGACACTTCAGCTGGTGATGTTATGGACACTTCAGCTGGTGATGTTAAGGACACTTCAGCTGGTGATGTTATGGACACTTCAGCTGGTGATGTTATGGACACTTCAGCTGGTGATGTTATGGACACTTCAGCTGGTGATGTTATGGACACTTCAGCTGGTGATGTTATGGACACTTCAGCTGGTGATGTTATGGACACTTCAGCTGGTGATGTTATGGGCACTTCAGCTGGTGATGTGATGGACACGTCAGCTGGTGATGTGATGGACACTTCAGCTGGTAATGCTATGGATACTTCAGCTGGTGATGTTATTGTGTGGCGCCCCAGGGTCCTGGTCGTCACAGTGCTATTGCTTTCCTGTCAGGGAGAGTGATGCGACATTCGGAGGCAAGGAAGAATAACTGCATCTGGAGCGCCCCCACACCGCCGCAGGGCCTAGGGGTACCCGGAGCCGGGCCGCTGGGTCTCAGTCCTGGGGTTGTCACGGTGGCTAGACCCGGTCCGTGGCCCTGTCTGTCAGTGGGGGACGTCCGGTAGAATAAGTGATGATGATGGTGCAGTAACGGTGGTGTAGCGGTGCAGTTGTGGGGTGCAGGTCGCGGTAAATAACGAGGACACCAGGTTGCAGTCTCTTTACCTCTTTACTGGAGATCTCTCAGTCCGCAGTCCAGAATACGGTTCACCAGGCTGCGCAAGTCCGGTCGGTCCGATGGCACTTCCAGAGTTCTCCTCACAGGTGGAAATCAGTGCCCTCCTTCTTAGCGCTATGTGTTGTAGTCCTTCCCTGCTGTGCTCACGGAAAGTACCCCACAACTGTTGTGTCTGTTTCTTAAGTTCCCTCACAACTCGATTCACTGATGTTCTTCTCGTATTCCGTCCCTCCCTGTTATTCAGGTTGGAACAGCACCCGTTTGTCAGGTAGGCCTGGAGTTCTTCCGGGACCCTAGAGACGCCCCTCTCCCGCAATTGCCCCCCAAGACTTCATAGGTGATATGTGTTAGACAGCCCGCCTTAAACTGACTGCCCTGCCGCTGTTTGGAGTATGGCTTGAAGCTGTATGCTATTCCACTCCCTCGGCGTTCCGGCCACCGGTAATGCGCCTCAGTAGGATGTTGCTCCGGTCCTACAGCATGACCCCTACTGGTATTCTCCTTTTTGCTTGATCTCGTTTCTCACTCAGCACAATCTATCTCGCTTCTAGTCCTTTCTTGGGCACCGCCGCTATGCTGAGCAGGCACGGTCCCGTTACGTTCTTTCCAATGCCAAGCCTCTGTCAGGATCCCACCCCTGACAGAGGCCCTACTGTCTCTTCCTCCACAACACCCTCTGCCACAAGGTGTTGCTTCGTTCAATCCAGTCAGCTTTTTCCTCCAACTTCCTGCCTGACCCCCAGTTTACCCACTATGGTGGGGAGTGGCCTAATGAATAGAACCCTTAGCTCCCCCCGGAGGCCCAGCTGTGAAACATATTGGTGTCTGTGATACCTGCTCAGAGGAACTCCTTCAGTGCCATCGGACGCACCATGGCCCCCCATAGTGGCGGAGCCACAGTACTGCAACGACCAGGACTCTGGGGCGCTGCACATCCAGTTACCAATAACTTGCAACACATTCATACTCCAGGCCACCAGGGGGAGCTTTTGATCCTATTTACTAGGTGACTCCCCATATATATATAACGGGTAGTCTGTAGGGAAAGTTAGTCCGTTCCAGACATCCGTCTGAAGTGGGCAGAGGGTCCACGAAGCTGTGCATGCCCTAAGGGCTGCAGCTCCCAGAAAGAGACATTTTGAAGGAAGAATTGTATTGCAGCGAGTGTGAAGGAAAGCAAAGGACAGCAAGCAGGCTGCCTCCTTCTGAGGTGCAGATAACCGGTAGCCGGAACACCGAGGGAGTAAGGACCTCTACGCCTTACATCAGAGACTAGCAGGACAGCTAATTGCATGTAAGGCCTCTTTCACACTAGCGTCGTACGACGCACGTCGCAATGCGTCGTTTTGGAGAAAAAACGCATCCTGCAAAATTGCTTGCAGGATGCGTTTTTTCTCCATAGACTAACATTAGCGACGCATTGCGACGCATTGCCACACGTCACAACAGTCGTGCGACGGTTGCGTCGGACCGTCGGCACAAAAAAACGTTTCATGTAACGTTTTTTGGTGCGTCGTGTCCAGCATTTCCGACCGCGCATGCGTGGCCGGAACTCCGCCCCCTCCTCCCCGAAGCTCACAATGGGGCAGCGGATGTGTTGAAAAACTGCATCCGCTGCCCCCGTTGTGCAGTGCTTTCACAGTATGCCTCGGTACGTCACCACGTTGCATTGCGACGTGCGTCGTACAACGCTAGTGTGAAAGTAGCCTTATCTGTCCGCACCTACACCCAGGAGGCAAGATGGCACCCCTCAGAGACTGGGGCATGTTAGAGTCCCTTTAAACTGCCTCAAGCACCCAGTCATACGGGTTTTGTCCTATCCGACTACGGGGGACAGAGAGAGAGACACCACATCTGTGAGGACCTTATTTGAAGCTTATACAGTAAGGGACTACACCACAGCGCAAGGGAAGGCTATTGATTTCCACCTGGACAAGGGGACTCTGGACTTGCCTCCAAACCGGCCAGACTCTACCTGTCCTGTGATCTGGTGCCCTGGACTGTGGCTGTTGAAGACTTCAGTAAACGAGGTAAAGAGACTACAAACCTATGTCCTCGTTTTTCACTGCACCTCTCACCATTCTACCATCTACACACTGGGAAGCCCTGGGGATATACTTCAACTGTGGGAAGGTATACCATCTAGCTGCCATAACATCACCCCAGTGGACCCCTTAAAGCAGCATCTGTCACCCTGACCGAATACCACAGGTGGCGTCACGAACATAAACTTTATCCCTTTAAAGACCTTCCCCTTTTATACAGATGTCCCAGGGCCACAGACCGGGTTGCAGCCACCGTGACATCCCCCTGTGAACCGCAGGACCCTGTACCGAGTACCCCCTTGCCCTGACGGGGTGCTCCAACTTGGCGTCGCGAACAGAATGGACTGACCCCGCAAAACGGGTCATGTGCGCCTAAAAGACTGTGCCTAACTGTTTTGTGCTCAGAGACTGTGTATCGCAAAAGACCGCCAAAATTACTGCCAAAACCGCTGCCACTACAGCGCCACGAGGAGCGCCGGAGAAGAATGGCGTGCCAGCATGGAAGGAGACTACAAGAGCAGCGCGAACAGTGATGAACGCCCCCTACGAATGCTACTACTCGACGAGGATATGCCTGTCTGCCAATGAGGTCCGCCTCCTGATATGCAATGGCGGGAACCAGGAGAAGAAGCCCCGCCCCCAAGAGTTGGAGGAGCAGTGTGCGTGTGTGGCCGCAGATCCGGAAGAAGAGATGGTGACCAGCGGTACCCGAAGGATGATGAAGGGATCCAAGACTATCCCAGGCAACCGGAGGAGAACCCAGACTCGTCGCTGCCGGAGGATCCGGACTTCTTTGAACCGCAGGAGGAGCTGAGCCACCAGCTGCTGGACAGAGCTGACCGTGGTGAAGAAATGGAAGTCAGCCCTGTGCAGGAAGATCGCACTGGAGGAGTCGCAGTCCGTGCAGCAGCCAACTCCAGCATCCTCATCAGCGGAGCAGACCGGCATCGGTGGAACCACATCAGACGCAGGTACAGAAAGCGTCCCTGCCCCGGTGACCGATCCCGCTCCAGCAACCGCTCTTCCTCCAGTCACTAACCTCGCTCCAGCGACAGCGCCTTCCCCAGATGAAGGCCCTGCTCCAGCGACTATTACCACTGACGACGAGACGCTGACAGGCCCGCTCCCAACAACCATAGGCACTCCACTGGAGGTGAGCCCCGAGAGGGTGGTTTTCCAATGGGACAATCCAAGAGCAGAACCAATCGGGTACCCTGGGGAGGCCCAACCGGAAGGGTCCCATATTGAAGCCCTCACCTGGGAGGAATATGACCGACGTCTGGTACTAAAATGGAAAGAGGACAAAAGGAGTGAGGCCCAACGCAAAGCACAGACCCATAACACCCAACGAGGTGACAAAAGCCCAGCAAGATGGGGTGTAGTAGTGGCCTTCTACCCTAAAAGGGGTTGGGGTTTCATTCAGGAATACGGCTACCGACGAAGGTCTATCTCATCTCCGAGAGGGACATCTTGAACGGGATCTGTACCGAGGGGATCATGTGACCTACACCCGTCACCGGGATGATAAAGGCTGGTGCGCTCAGAACGTTAGGAAGCGTGTACCCACCACAGTGCCACCTAGTGTCAAAGTTGATACCACCACTATCCCTCTGGTTACAGAGCCTGCAACTCCTCAAACCAACACTACTACCACTACTGTGTGCATAATCACCATCACTGAGACCACTGCTGTGGCAACTGCCATCGCTGACATATGTACTCAAGCCATTCAAACTTTGATCACCGCTAATGACTTGACCATACACGAGAGGCAAACCGATTAGATTGATATAGCATATACCTTGATATACCTTCTTAAAGGTGCTTCCTACTGGTTTTACAAAAGGAGCTTTGGAAGAGACTGCTTCTGACATTTCCGTGAAAGTTGCTATTTCTGCTGTTTTAGAGTTAATGATTGACTTGAATATTAATTGCACTACCTCATTGAAAGACTTGAATACTGTTTGAACCCTTAAAGGGAATGCTTACTTGTTGCACTTTCTTAAAGTGATAATGTTTGAGAATTAGATAACGTTGCACAGTGTATAACAGCTCGTACATATATTAGTAAGCTAGTATAATGAACCAGAGTATATTAAAGAGTTAATGTAGTTAATAAAAATAAAAAGTATATCCCCAGGGCTTCCCGGGGTGTAGATGGTAGAATGGTGAGAGTGAAAAACGAGGTCACAGGTTTGCAGTCTCTTTACCTCGTTTACTGAAGGCTTCAGCATCCACAGTCCAGGGCACCAGATCACAGGGCAGGCAGGGTCTGGCCGGTTTGGAGGCAAATCCAGAGTCCCCTTGTCCAGGTGGTAATGTTATGAACACTTCAGATGGTGATATAATGGGGGCACATCATGAAAAATGCCTCACCCAAACCTTGTCAAATGACAAATGCACTAGCAGGATTCAGCAGGCCCCCACTGATAAAGGCTGGAGCAGCACAAGGTGCAAGCTACTGATGAGAACAACCACCCACTCACCTAAATAATGGAGGGGTTGGCAGCCTAGTAGCAAAAATGCAAACGGATAGGGCTTGCATAGAATGCTAGTCACACAAGTAAATGTGATGCAAGGTGTGTTTTTTCTTTGTATTTTTTCATTCTGTGCAAGCTGTGGTGTGGCCTCCCTCTCCTGAGCTGGAAATTACATTTAAAGTCTTCCCCAGACTAGTGTCCACAGGTCAGGACCCGGTCCTTTTGTCAGCCGTTATTCACACACTAAGGACAACTCTAACACACGGTAAGGCTTTTAACCCCTTTCTGCCATTGGACGTACTATTCCGTCCATGTGGGGTGGGCCCTAATTCCCAAGGACGGAATAGTACGTCCAGCACGATCGGCCGCGCTCACGGGGGGAGCGTGGCCGATCGCGGCCGGGTGTCAGCTGCCTATCGCAGCTGACATCCGGCACTATGTGCCAGGAGCGGTCACGGACCGCCCCCGGCACATTAACCCCCGGCACACCGCGATCAAACATGATCGCGGTGTGCCGGCGGTACAGGGAAGCATCGCGCAGGGAGGGGGCTCCCTGCGGGCTTCCCTGAGACCCCCGGAGCAACGCGATGTGATTGCGTTGCTGCGAGGGTCTCCTACCTCCTATCCCTGCAGGCCCCGGATCCAAAATGGCCGCGGGGCTGCATCCGGGTCCTGCAGGGATTACTTCTGGGTGCAGAGCAGGCTGCAGATGAAAGCTGAAGCCTGCACGGCTGTAAGTGAGATCGGTGTTCTGACAGAGTGCTGTGCACACTGTCAGATCACCGATCTGTAATTTCCCCCCCTGGGACAAAGTAAAAAAGTTAAAAAAAAAATTCCCACATGTGTAAAAAAAAAAAGAAAAAAAAATTCCTAAATAAAGAAAAAAAAAAAAAATATTATTCCCATAAATACATTCCTTTATCTAAATAAAAAAAATCAAACAATAAAAGTACACATATTTAGTATTGCCGCGTCCGTAACGACCCCACCTATAAAACTATATCACTAGTTAACCCCTTCAGTGAACACCGTAAAAAAAGAAAAAAAAAAAGAGGCTAAAAAAAACGCTTTATTCTCAAACCGCCACACAAAAAGTAGAATAACACGCGATCAAAAAGACGGATATAAATAACCATGGTACCGCTGAAAACGTCATCTTGTCCTGCAAAAAACGAGATGCCATACAGCATCATCAGCGAAAAAATTAAAAAGTTATAGTCCTCAGAATAAAGCGATGCCAAAATAATTATTTTTTCTATAAAATAGTTTTTATCGTATAAAAGCGCCAAAACATAAAAAAAATGATAGAAATGAGGTATCGCTGTAATCATACTGACCCGAAGAATAAAACTGCTTTATCAATTTTACCAAACGCGGTACGGTATAAACGCCTCCCCCAAAAGAAATTCATGAATAGCTGGTTTTTCGTAATTCTGCCTCACAAAAATCGGAATAAAAAGCGATCAAAAAATCTCCCGTGCCCGAGCATGTTACCAATAAAAACGTCAACTCGTTCCGCAAAAAACAAGACCTCACATGACTCTGTGGACTCAAATATGGAAAAATTATAGCTCTCAAAATGTGGTAACGCAAAAAATATTTTTTGCAATAAAAAGCTTCTTTCAGTGTGTGACAGCTGCCAATCATAAAAATCCGCTAAAAAACCCGCTATAAAAGTAAATCAAACCCCCCTTCATCACCCCCTTAGTTAGGGAAAAATAAAAAAAATTAAAAAAATGTATTTATTTCCATTTTACCATTAGGGCTAGGGCTAGGGTTAGGGCTAGGGCTAGGGCTAGGGCTAGGGTTGGGGCTAGGGCTGGGGCTAGGGTTAGGTTGGGGCCAGGGTTAGGGTTGGGGCTAGGGTTATGGCTAGGGTTAGGGTTAAGGCTACAGTTAGGGTTGGGGCTAAAGTTAGGGTTAGGGTTGGGGCTAAAGTTAGGGTTAGGGTTTGGATTACATCTACGGTTGGGAATAGGGTTGGGATTAGGGTTAGGGGTGTGTCTGGGTTAGAGGTGTGGTTAGGGTTACCGTTGGGATTAGTGTTAGGGGTGTGTTTGGATTAGGATTTCAGTTATAATTGGAGGGTTTCCACTGTTTAGGCACATCAGGGGCTCTCCAAACGGGACATGGCATCCGATCTCAATTTCAGCCAATTCTGCATTGAAAAAGTAAAACAGTGCTCCTTCCCTTCCGAGCTCTCCCGTGCGCCCAAACAGGGGTTTACCCCAACATATGGGGTATCAGCGTACTCGGAACACATTGGAGAACAACTTTTGGGGTCCAATTTCTCCTGTTACCCTTGGGAAAATACAAAACTGGGGGCTAAAAAATAATTTTTGTGGAAAAAAAAATATTTTTTATTTGCATGGCTCTGCCTTATAAACTGTAGTGAAACAATTGGGGGTTCAAAGCTCTCACAACACATCTAGATGAGTTCCTTAGGGGGTCTACTTTCCAAAATGGTGTCACTTGTGGGGGGTTTCTACGGTTTAGGTACATTAGGACCTCTGCAAACGGAATGTGACGCCTGCAGACCATTCCATCTAAGTCTGCATTCCAAATGGCGCTCCTTCCCTTCCGAGCCCTCCCATGCATCCAAACGGTGGTTCCCCCCACATATGGGGTATCAGCGCACTCAGGACAAATTGGACAACAACTTTTGGGGTCCAATTTCTCCTGTTACCCTTGGGAAAATACAAAACTGGGGGCTAAAAAATAATTTTTGTGGGAAAAAAATGTTTGTTTTATTTTTACGGCTCTGCATTATAAACTTCTGTGAAGCAGTTGGTGGGTCAAAGTGCTCACTACACCTCTAGATAAGTTCCTTAGGGGGTCTACTTTCCAAAATGGTGTCACTTGTGGGGGAGGGTTTCAATGTTTAGGCACATCAGTGGCTCTCCAAACGCAACATGGCGTCCCATCTCAATTCCTGTCAATTTTGCAGTGAAAAGTCAAACGGCGCTCCTTCCCTTCCGAGCTCTCCCATGCGCCCAAACAGTGGTTTACACCCACATATGGGGTATCAGCGTACTCAGGACAAATTGTACAACAACTTTTGGGGTCCAATTTCTTCTCTTACCCTTGAGAAAATAAAAAATTGGGGGTGAAAAGATAATTTTTGTGAAAAAATATGATTTTTTATTTTTACGGTTCTGCATTATAAACTTCTGTGAAGCACTTGGTGGGTCAAAGTGCTCACCACACCTCTAGATAAGTTCCTTAGGGGGTCTACTTTCCAAAATGGTGTCACTTGTGGGGGGTTTCAATGTTTAGGCACATTAGTGGCTCTCCAAACGCAACATGGCGTCCCACCTCAATTCCTGTCAATTTTGCATTGAAAAGTCAAACGGCGCTCCTTCCCTTCCGAGCTCTCCCATGCGCCCAAACAGTGGTTTACCCCCACATATGGGGTATCAGCGTACTCAGGACAAATTGTACAACAACTTTTGGGGTCCAATTTCTTCTCTTACCCTTGGGAAAATAAAAAATTGGGGGCAAAAAGATCATTTTTGTGAAAAAATATGATTTTTTATTTTTACGGTTCTGGATTATAAACTTCTGTGAAGCACTTGGTGAGTCAAAGTGCTCACCACACCTCTAGATAGGCTCCCTAGGGGGTCTACTTTCCAAAATGGTGTCACTTGTGGGGGGTTTCAATGTTTAGGCATATCAGGGGCTCTCCAAACGCAACATGGTCGTCCCATCTCAATTCCAGTCAATTTTGCATTGAAAAGTCAAATGGCGCTCCTTCGCTTCCGAGCTCTGTCATGCGCCCAAACAGTGGTTTACCCCCACATATGGGGTATCGGCGTACTCAGGACAAATTGTACAATAACTTTTGGCGTCCATTTTCTCCTGTTACCCTTGGTAAAATAAAACAAACTGGAGCTGAAGTAAATTTTGTGTGAAAAAAAAATTAAATGCTCATTTTTATTTAAACATTCCAAAAATTCCTGTGAAACACCTGAAGGGTTAATAAACTTCTTGAATATGATTTTGAGCACCTTGATGGGTGCAGTTTTTAGAATGGTGTCACACTTGGGTATTTTCTATCATATAGACCCTTCAAAATGACTTCAAATGAGATGTGGTCCCTAAAAAAAAATGGTGTTGTGAAAATGAGAAATTGCTGGTCAAATTTTAACCCTTATAACTCCCTAACAAAAAAAAATTTTGGTTCCAAAATTGTGCTGATGTAAAGTAGACATGTGGGAAATGTTACTTATTAAGTATTTTGTGTGACATATCACTGTGATTTAATTGCATAAAAATTCAAAGTTGGAAAATTGCAAAATTTTTAAAATTTTCGCCAAATTTCCGTTTTTTTTCACAAATAAACGCATGTAATATCAAAGAAATGTTACCACTATCATGAAGTACAATATGTCACGAGAAAACAGTGTCAGAATCACCGGGATCCGTTGAAGCGTTCCATAGTTATAACCTCATAAAGGGACAGTGGTCAGAATTGTAAAAATTGGCCCGGTCCATAACGTGCAAACCACCCTTGGGGGTGAAGGGGTTAATATTAAGACAGCGTAGGGTCACCTTGTCGACTGTGGGATGGCTTTTATGCTATTTTTGATCAAAAACAGTATTGCTAAGAACCCTGTGTTATTTAAATGCACTTTTGCTTTTTACTTATTTAGTTACAGCAGGGTTTTTGCTCATTTTGTTTCGTGTAGGCTTTGTATGGTATAGGAATAGTCTGGCTGGTCTTCTAATGGGGGTACTCCGCCTTGTGCTTTTATGGGGACCATACGGTGTTTAGCCTTATAGGGTACTCTGGATAGAATTATTTGGGGGCAGCCCAGCTGTAGGCTTTCAGGGGTAGTTGTTCTGTGAGTGTCCTGTATATAGGTGTTTCTGGATTGTAATTTTCAAGCTGTTTTCCCCTCTTGTAGGGCTCTATCTCAGGAACATGTCCTCCTTACATCCCCCACCGCGTTTCCTCTAACGTTCTGCAGGACACCGACAGGGTTTTAATTTACTGTAATTAATGAGATTTGTAATAAATTTGTCTTAAAAAAAAGTTTTTCACTTCTTCTACTACTTTTTCCAGATTTCTCCTCGTTTCTTCCTCTGCCAGAGAGTAATGGGCCTTTTCTCCAGTATTTTCCTTGAATTCTCTTTGGAAAGATTACACCTTATAAAGGACCTGGACATTGTCTCTGTCCGGGCCGGATTAATTTTCCCTGAAATGCTTTTTATGGCACGTGCAGCTTTGACATTTAGAAGAATATTTCGGGATGGTGACCGAATTCTTCGGTCTCTGCTCCATGCAGAGGTCTCTATTGCCCTCTAATGACCATTCTTTGGAATCGCCTTCTCGAGAAAAAATGTAACAATGACTACTGCCCATACATGACTGTCAGGTGCAGTATGCTGTCTCTCTTTGTAATTCCTACAAGTAACACAGTTTCCAACCAAGCTGATGAACTTGACATCACTAACAACGGAATCCAAGAAGTATCATTTCTCCTTGCGGAGAGTGACATGTTAAGCATGGTGGCACTAGAGATCTAGTCCTCTTCCTCTCTGAAGAGACAATTAACGTAACGGAATATCTCACAATGGTGGGTAGATGTTAGGTGGACACCAATAAGCTAAGTTTTGGACATTGTACTGAGGTACAAGATTAGAGTAGCAAGCTGCACATTTGCCCCAGGTGAAGAGAATCTCAGCTATAACCATGAGAGAACCTTGTATGTTCCAGAAAAAGATGAGGAACATGTGTTGGGAGGATGTCTCAGCGTCAGCAATCATTAATGTTGACTATGGTGTTCCATCAAAGCTCAATGTCAGCAGAGATATGGAGTCTAGAAGGCTGGTGTCCCTAAAATTAACCTCCTATGTTCCAGACATGGACCCTCTCAGCTCTGTTCTCTCACCAAAACCAAAGGTCAGAGAAGCCAAGACTCAAGACCCAATGATATCAAGGAAACATGAGTGAAAAAGTACAAATGGTAGACAACTTGGACGCAAAGTATTATGAACATTTTTTAAGTGTCTTTGTTCAGGACATGTTTGTAGGTATCTCTGAGACCTCCATGAATGTCATGAGCCACCAATGTCCAGTAGATCAAAGTTTAGAGATCATAATTTTGAAGCTGGATCTCCAGCAAAAAAGGGTCAAAGTAGTCGACCAAAGGACCCAAGTTCTTACACAATAATGCCCTACAAAGGCCCGTCAGAAGACAGTATTTTCTGGAGCCTCTTGCCACTAGGTTCTACGTCTTATGGGTTGGTCAACAACCTGTGTGCTGTTTGACCTAAGGAACCTCAATGTGGATCCCGACAACGATGAGTACCCTAGCTCTATACTGATATTATAAATCAAAACACGTTATACCTAGGGTATACCTATTCTTTGGATAATGACCCAAAAAGTTAGAAGAGCCCCCTGCAGCCTTATATTTTGGTCATCCATGTTGATTTTCTCCAGGTGGATTATTGAGGTACCGAGCCTTTACGACACTCTCATTGTGTACATTCCTCCTAGACTAGATCCTCATACATCACCCACACCCATAAATGGGGTCATTCGACTGTGTCTACAAAACATTAAGATGTTTATCACAGTTTATTTCAATCTCCTCTTACACCCGGCTCCGCGTTGACCTCTCTTTAACCCAACGCCTCAGTAAAACTACAAGAAAAACAAGAACTTAATTTCACAATTTTCTTATCTTCCAAGAAAAATATACCTTGCAGGTTGATGCTCATGGGCTCGGACACTCTCGCAGTTCAATGTCTTCTTCAATACTGTAAATCTCGGAGCACCGAGACCATGTGTAACCAATTATCAGAGTCTCAAGTGCTGAAACAAGGAACATTTATTGGATTACTAACCAATTAAACTGAAAGACCAAATATATATGACCACACGTAGATGGGCTCTTTACGACAGTACTATGCAGTTTTAGCCATTTAATGACCTCAATGCCATGAGACGTTGACTTTTTCGGAGGTTTGGCACAGTGTAGAGTTATGTAGACCCCCTGGTGAACACTGAAGAAAGTCATTTGGATCATCATGAAACGGAAGAATTAATGTAGATAATTGGAAGCAAACACAATAGACTATATTTATAAAGATGGGCTCACCAAACATCTGCATGGTTGACATTCTCTGGCCATACTGAGGTGGATTGCATCCTAATAGGGCCCTAGAGATAGTTTGTGAGGTTATGAACCATTGTAAGGTTATAAACTATGGTTGTGGACCAGTTTTGGGACATCTGCTGTCCCCTCACCATGTTTTTTGGGGTTGATTCATATTTTGGTACACTAATTGATGACTACACAAGAGAACATGGCTTGAATGTACATGACCTTGTCTCAGCTGTGGTTCCATCCTTGATCACTTGCTTAGAATACGCTTAGAACTGACCCTCAACTTACCTGTTCTCCCCATCGAGGCTCAAGCCTTTATAACCATGTTAGAACATCTTTGGTCTGACCCCCAGCATATCTTCCCTGCCTATTGAGGATCCAAACTTTTGGACCTGATCCTTCATTCTGACTACTCTCTTCAATTGTGGATCTAGTCTTGATGGCCATATTTAGACTGGCCATCTCACCTCCTCCATTGACTAATTGAAACATGCTAAGAAATTACCTCCGACTTACCGTCCCTTCTTCATTGAGGATCCAACCTTGATTACCTTAGAATAAATCTAATCCCCACCATGCTTCTCGCTCTAATTGTGGTATCAACATTTATTGACCTAGTTAGATACAGGAAAGAAATATATCTTGGTACCGTATTAGCC
Organism: Ranitomeya variabilis; assembly: GCF_051348905.1. Classification (NCBI taxonomy): domain Eukaryota; kingdom Metazoa; phylum Chordata; class Amphibia; order Anura; family Dendrobatidae; genus Ranitomeya; species Ranitomeya variabilis. The sequence goes on along the minus strand of NC_135235.1, from coordinate 748,453,869 downwards.
AGTAGATAGAAAAATATTTAGAATTGAGAGTCCTCAGTGGTTGATACCTTTTAATGGCTAACTGAAAAGATGGTAACAAATTGCAAGCTTTCGAGACTACATACGTCTCTTCATCAGGCAAAGACTAAAACAAATTCTGAAGAATCACATATTTATGCACAACATAGTATAGAGAAAGAAAAAAAAAAAGGGGAAAAAAAACCATGGATAAGCCAGGTGACATGAATGTTATGATCCTAGTGGTAGAGGATCTCAGAAGTTCCAGCTAAGTCCGCAAACACAAAAACCAGCTCATAGGGAGGTGGTAACTTGGCTGACCGTATATCTAATCCTAGCACAACAACTAGAAGTAGCCGGGGAACGTACCTACGTTGATTCTAGACGTCTCGCACCAGCCGGAGAACTAACTAACCCTTTCAGAGAAAATAAGACCTCACTTGCCTCAAGAGAAAGGACCCCAAAGTTATAATACAAGCCCCCAACAAATAATAACGGTGAGGTAAGAAGAAAAGACAAACGTAAGAATGAACTAGATTTAGCAAAGAGAGGCCCACTAATTAATAGCAGAAAATAGGAAGGAGACTTATACGGTCAGCAAAAACCCTACAAAAATATCCACGCTGAATATCCAAGAACCCCTGCACCGACTAACGGTGTGGGGGGAGAATATCAGCCCCCTAGAGCTTCCAGCAAAAATCAGGAATCACATTATGAACAAGCTGGAACAAAATAGAAGCAAAACGAATAAACAAAAATAAGAAAGCAGGACTTAGCTTATCTTGCAAAGAACAGGAGACCAGGAGTCAGGAGCAAACAGACATAGACTGACTACATTGATTCCAGGCACTAGACTGAGTTTCCAGGAAGTCTAAATAGGAACACCCAAGGCCTAACGAACCAGGTGGGTACCAACCTGGAGAAAGATGATCCAAGTGTAATACCACTAGTGACCACAAGAGGGAGCCAAGAAATATAGTTCACAACAGTACCCCCCCTTTAAGGAGGGGTCACCGAACCCTCACCAAGACCACCAGTGCGATCAGGATGAGCAGCGTGAAAGGCACGCACCAAATCGGCCGCATGAACATCAGAGGCGACCACCCAGGAATTATCCTCCTGACCATAGCCCTTCCATTTGACCAGATACTGAAGCCTCCGTCTAGAGAGACGAGAATCCAAGATCTTCTCCACCACGTACTCCAACTCGCCCTCAACCAAAACCGGAGCCGGAGGGTCAACAGCAGGAACCACAGGCACAACGTACCGCCGTAACAGAGACCTATGGAACACATTGTGAATGGCAAATGACACCGGAAGATCCAAACGAAAAGACACCGGATTAAGGACTTCCAAAATTTTATAACGACCAATAAAGCGAGGCTTAAACTTAGGAGAGGAAACCTTCAGAGGGACATACCGAGAAGATAACCAAACCAAATCCCCAACACGAAGTCGGGGACCCACACCGCGGCGGCGGTTGGCAAAACGCTGAGCCTTCTCCTGTGACAACTTCAAGTTGTCCACCACATGATTCCAAATCCGCTGCAACCTATCCACCACGGAATCCACCCCAGGACAGTCAGAAGGCTGAACATGACCCGAGGAAAAACGAGGATGAAAACCAGAGTTGCAGAAAAATGGCGAAACCAAAGTAACGGAACTAGCCCGATTATTGAGGGCAAACTCAGCCAATGGCAAGAAGGTCACCCAATCATCCTGATCCGCAGAAACAAAACATCTCAAATAAGCCTCCAGCATCTGATTGGTTCGCTCCGTTTGGCCATTAGTCTGAGGATGAAAGGCAGATGAAAACGACAAATCAATGCCCATCTTAGCACAAAAAGATCGCCAGAATCTGGACACAAACTGGGATCCTCTGTCAGACATGATATTCTCAGGAATGCCATGCAAGCGAACCACATTCTGAAAGAACAAAGGAACCAGATCAGAAGAGGAAGGCAAGTTAGGCAAGGGCACCAAATGGACCATCTTGGAAAAGCGATCACACACCACCCAGATGACAGACATACCTTGAGACACCGGAAGATCTGAAATGAAATCCATGGAAATGTGTGTCCAGGGCCTCTTCGGGACGGGCAAGGGCAAAAGCAACCCGCTGGCACGAGAACAGCAAGGCTTAGCCCGAGCACAAATCCCACAGGACTGCACAAAAGAACGCACATCCCGCGACAAGGAAGGCCACCAAAAGGACCTAGCCACCAAATCTCTGGTACCAAAAATCCCAGGATGCCCCGCCAACACTGAGGAATGAACCTCGGAGATAACTCTGCTGGTCCATTTATCAGGAACAAACAGTCTATCAGGTGGGCAAGGGTCAGGTCTACCAGCCTGAAATCTCTGCAACACATGACGCAAATCAGGAGAAATGGCCGACAAGATTACTCCCTCTTTAAGAATACCAGCTGGCTCTGAGACTCCCGGAGAGTCAGGCACAAAACTCCTAGAAAGAGCATCGGCCTTCACATTCTTCGAACCAGGCAGGTACGAGACCACAAAGTCAAAACGGGAGAAAAACAACGACCAAAGAGCCTGTCTAGGATTCAGGCGCTTAGCAGACTCGAGATACATCAAATTTTTGTGATCCGTCAAGACCACCACACGATGCTTAGCTCCCTCGAGCCAATGACGCCACTCCTCAAATGCCCACTTCATGGCCAACAACTCCCGATTACCAACATCATAGTTCCGCTCCGCAGGCGAAAATTTCCTAGAAAAAAAAGCACAAGGTCTCATCACAGAGCAACCAGAGCCTTTCTGTGACAAAACAGCCCCTGCACCGATCTCAGAAGCGTCCACTTCAACCTGAAAGGGAAGTGAGACATCAGGCTGGCACAAAACAGGCGCCGAAGTAAACCGGCGCTTCAGCTCCCGGAAAGCCTCCACGGCTGCCGGAGCCCAATTAGCCACATCAGAACCTTTCTTGGTCATATCCGTCAAAGGTTTAACAACGCTAGAGAAATTAGCAATAAAACGACGGTAGAAATTAGCAAAACCCAAGAACTTCTGAAGACTCTTAACAGACGTGGGTTGAGTCCAATCATGAATAGCTCGGACCTTGACTGGGTCCATCTCTACTGTAGAAGGGGAGAAAATGAAACCCAGAAAGGAAACCTTCTGCACTCCAAAGAGACACTTTGAGCCCTTCACAAACAAAGCATTCTCACGCAAAACCTGAAACACCATCCTGACCTGCTTTACATGAGAATCCCAATCATCAGAAAAAACCAGAATATCATCCAGATAAACAATCATAAATTTATCTAGATACTTCCGGAAGATGTCATGCATAAAAGACTGAAACACTGAAGGAGCATTAGAAAGCCCAAAAGGCATCACCAAGTACTCAAAATGACCTTCGGGCGTATTAAACGCAGTTTTCCATTCATCTCTGTTGTGAATTTGGATTCTGGGCTCCCTGTTGTGAATTTGGATTCTGGGCTCCCCCGGTGGCTACTGGTGGAATTGAACTGGTGTTTTCATCTTCTCTGTTCACCTGTTCCCATCAAGATGTGGGAGTCGCTATATAACCTTGCTGCTCTGTTAGTTGCTTGCCGGTCAACAATGTTATCAGAAGCCTCTCTGTGCTTGTTCCTGCTCCTAGACAACTACTAGATAAGTTGGACTCTTGTCCATGTTTGTTTTTGCATTTTTGTTCCAGTTCACAGCTGTAGTTTCGTTACTGTGTCTGGAAAGCTCTTGTGAACAGGAATTGCCACTCTGGTGTTATGAGTTAATGCCAGAGTTTTAAAGTAATTCCTGGATGGTATTTTGATAGGGTTTTCAGCTGACCATGAAAGTGCCCTTTCTGTCTTCTGCTATGTAGTAAGTGGACCTCAAATTTGCTAAACCTATTTTCATACTACGTTTGTTATTTCATCTTAATTCACCGCCAATACATGTGGGGGGCCTCTGTCTCCTTTCGGGGTATTTCTCTAGAGGTGAGCTAGGACTAATATTTTCCTCTGCTAGCATTATTTAGTCCTCCGGCTGGTGCTGGGCATCTAGAATCAACGTAGGCATGCTACCCGGCCACTGCTAGTTGTGCGTTAGGTTTAGTTCATGGTCAGCTCAGTTCCCATCTTCCAAGAGCTAGTTCCTATATATGCTGATGCTATGTTCTCTTGCCATTGAGAACATGACAGTTTGACCGGCCCACAAAGTGTTAATTGTTTGGGCTGAAGCAGGAGAAAAAGAAGTGTTTAAGGGAATTTTTTTTTTTTTTTTTTTTCCCCTCAGAGTTTTGCTGCCTAGCCCTTAATTGCTGTCTAGCTGCTTCTTACCTCCTCTTAACCCTTGAATGGCTCTGTGTCCACCTGTTTGTAATGGATCTTCAGAGTGTAACTGCAGGTTTGAATAATCTCGCCACGAAGGTACAAAATTTGCAAGACTTTGTTTGTCATGCACCTGTATCTGAGCCGAGAATTCCTTGGCCGGAATTTTTCTCGGGGAATAGATCTGGGTTTCAGAATTTTCGAAATAATTGCAAATTATTTTTGTCCCTGAAATTTCGCTCTGCCGGAGACCCTGCACAGCAGGTCAGGATTGTGATTTCCTTGCTCCGGGGCGACCCTCAAGACTGGGCTTTTTCATTGACACCAGGGGATCCTGCGTTGCTCAATGTGGATGCGTTTTTTCTGGCCTTGGGGTTGCTTTATGACGAACCTCATTTGGAGCTTCAGGCAGAAAAAACTTTGATGTCCCTATCTCAGGGGCAAGATGAAGCGGAAATTTACTGTCAAAGATTCCGTAAATGGTCTGTGCTTACTCAGTGGAATGAGTGCGCCCTGGCGGCGACTTTCAGAGAGGGTCTCTCTGATGCCATTAAGGATGTTATGGTGGGGTTCCCTGTGCCTGCGGGTCTGAATGAGTCCATGACAATGGCTATTCAGATCGATAGGCGTTTGCGGGAGCGCAAACCAGTGCACCATCTGGCGGTGTCCACTGAGAAGTCGCCAGAGAGTATGCAGTGTGATAGAATTCTGTCCCGAAGCGAGCGGCAGAATTTTAGACGGAAAAATGGGTTGTGTTTCTATTGTGGTGATTCTACTCATGTTATATCAGCATGCTCTAAGCGCACTAAAAAGCTTGATAAATCTGTTTCCATTTGCACCTTACCGTCTAAGTTTATTCTATCTGTGACCTTGATTTGCTCTTTGTCATCTATTACCACGGACGCCTATGTCGACTCTGGCGCCGCTTTGAGTCTTATGGATTGGTCCTTTGCCAAACGCTGTGGGTATGATTTAGAGCCTTTGGAGACTCCTATTCCTCTGAAGGGGATTGACTCCACCCCATTGGCTAATAATAAACCACAATACTGGACACAAGTAACTATGCGTGTTAATCCGGATCACCAGGAGATTATTCGCTTTCTGGTGCTGTATAGTCTACATGATGATTTGGTGCTAGGATTGCCTTGGCTGCAATCTCACAACCCAGTCCTCGACTGGAGAGCTATGTCTGTGTTGAGCTGGGGATGTAAGGGGGCTCATGGGGATGTACCTGTGGTTTCCATTTCATCATCTATTCCCTCTGAAATTCCTGAGTTCCTGTCTGACTATCGTGACGTCTTTGAAGAATCCAAGCTTGGTTCATTACCTCCGCACCGAGAGTGCGATTGTGCCATAGATTTAATCCCGGGTAGTAAATACCCAAAGGGTCGTTTATTTAATCTGTCTGTGCCTGAACATGCTGCTATGCGAGAATATATAAAGGAGTCCTTGGAAAAGGGACATATTCGTCCATCGTCATCTCCCTTAGGAGCCGGTTTTTTCTTTGTGTCAAAAAAAGACGGCTCTTTGAGACCATGTATCGATTATCGGCTTTTGAATAAAATCACTGTAAAATATCAATACCCATTGCCGTTGCTGACTGATTTGTTTGCTCGCATAAAGGGGGCCAAGTGGTTCTCTAAGATTGACCTTCGTGGGGCGTATAATTTGGTGCGAATCAGGCAGGGGGATGAGTGGAAAACCGCATTTAATACGCCCGAGGGCCACTTTGAGTATTTAGTGATGCCTTTTGGTCTTTCAAATGCTCCGTCAGTTTTCCAGTCCTTTATGCATGATATTTTTCGCGATTATTTGGATAAATTTATGATTGTGTATCTGGATGATATTCTGATTTTTTCGGATGACTGGGACTCTCATGTCCAGCAAGTCAGGAGGGTTTTCCAGGTTTTGCGGTCTAATTCTTTGTGTGTGAAGGGTTCTAAGTGTGTTTTTGGGGTACAGAGGATTTCCTTTTTGGGATATATTTTTTCTCCCTCTTCCATTGAAATGGATCCTGTCAAGGTTCAAGCTATTTGTGATTGGACGCAGCCCTCTTCTCTTAAGAGTCTTCAGAAATTTTTGGGCTTTGCTAACTTTTATCGTCGATTTATTGCTGGTTTTTCGGATATTGCTAAGCCATTGACCGATTTGACTAAGAAGGGTGCTGATGTTGCTGATTGGTCCCCTGACGCTGTGGAGGCCTTTCGGGAGCTTAAGCGCCGTTTTTCCTCTGCCCCTGTGTTGCGTCAGCCTGATGTTGCTCTACCTTTTCAGGTTGAGGTCGACGCTTCTGAGATCGGAGCTGGGGCAGTGTTGTCGCAGAAAGGTTCTGACTGCTCCGTGATGAGGCCTTGTGCCTTCTTTTCCCGTAAATTTTCGCCCGCTGAGCGGAATTATGATGTTGGGAATCGGGAGCTTTTGGCCATGAAGTGGGCTTTTGAGGAGTGGCGCCATTGGCTTGAGGGGGCCAGACATCAGGTGGTGGTATTGACTGACCACAAAAACTTGATTTATCTTGAGACCGCCAGGCGCCTGAATCCTAGACAGGCGCGCTGGTCATTATTTTTCTCTCGGTTTAATTTTGTGGTGTCATACCTACCGGGTTCTAAGAATGTTAAGGCGGATGCCCTTTCTAGGAGTTTTGAGCCTGACTCGCCTGGTAACTCTGAGCCCACAGGTATCCTTAAGGATGGAGTGGTATTGTCAGCCGTTTCTCCAGACCTGCGGCGGGCCTTGCAGGAGTTTCAGGCGGATAGACCGGATCGTTGCCCACCTGATAAACTGTTTGTTCCTGATGATTGGACCAGTAGAGTCATCTCTGAGGTTCATTCTTCTGCGTTGGCAGGCCATCCTGGCATTTTTGGTACCAGGGATTTGGTGGCAAGGTCCTTCTGGTGGCCTTCCCTGTCACGAGATGTGCGAGGCTTTGTGCAGTCTTGTGACGTTTGTGCTCGGGCCAAGCCTTGTTGCTCTCGGGCTAGTGGATTATTGTTGCCCTTGCCCATTCCTAAGAGGCCTTGGACGCACATCTCGATGGATTTTATTTCAGATCTGCCTGTTTCTCAGAAGATGTCTGTCATCTGGGTGGTGTGTGACCGTTTCTCTAAGATGGTCCATTTGGTTCCTCTGCCCAAGTTGCCTTCTTCTTCCGAGTTGGTTCCTCTGTTTTTTCAAAATGTTGTTCGTTTGCATGGTATTCCTGAGAATATCATTTCTGACAGAGGGACCCAATTCGTGTCTAGATTTTGGCGGGCATTCTGTGCTAGGATGGGCATAGATTTATCTTTTTCGTCCGCTTTCCATCCTCAGACGAATGGCCAGACCGAGCGGACTAATCAGACCCTGGAGACATATCTGAGGTGTTTTGTGTCTGCTGACCAGGATGATTGGGTTGCTTTTTTGCCATTGGCAGAGTTCGCTCTCAATAATCGGGCCAGCTCTGCCACTTTGGTGTCCCCGTTTTTCTGTAATTCGGGGTTTCATCCTCGATTTTCCTCTGGTCAGGTGGAATCTTCGGATTGTCCTGGAGTGGATGCTGTGGTGGAGAGATTGCATCAGATCTGGGGGCAGGTGGTGGACAATTTGAGGTTGTCCCAGGAGAAGACTCAGCTTTTTGCCAACCGCCACCGTCGTGTTGGTCCTCGGCTTTGTGTTGGGGATTTGGTGTGGTTGTCTTCTCGTTTTGTCCCTATGAGGGTCTCTTCTCCTAAGTTTAAGCCTCGGTTCATCGGCCCGTATAAGATATTGGAGATTCTTAACCCTGTTTCCTTCCGTTTGGACCTCCCTGCATCCTTCTCTATTCATAACGTTTTTCATCGGTCATTATTGCGCAGGTATGAGGTACCGGTTGTGCCTTCCGTTGAGCCTCCTGCTCCGGTGTTGGTTGAGGGTGAGTTGGAGTACGTTGTGGAGAAAATCTTAGACTCTCGTGTTTCCAGACGGAGACTCCAGTATCTGGTCAAGTGGAAGGGATACGGCCAGGAGGATAATTCTTGGGTGAATGCATCTGATGTTCATGCCTCTGATCTGGTTCGTGCCTTTCATAGGGCCCATCCTGATCGCCCTGGTGGTTCTGGTGAGGGTTCGGTGCCCCCTCCTTGAGGGGGGGGTACTGTTGTGAATTTGGATTCTGGGCTCCCCCGGTGGCTACTGGTGGAATTGAACTGGTGTTTTCATCTTCTCTGTTCACCTGTTCCCATCAAGATGTGGGAGTCGCTATATAACCTTGCTGCTCTGTTAGTTGCTTGCCGGTCAACAATGTTATCAGAAGCCTCTCTGTGCTTGTTCCTGCTCCTAGACAACTACTAGATAAGTTGGACTCTTGTCCATGTTTGTTTTTGCATTTTTGTTCCAGTTCACAGCTGTAGTTTCGTTACTGTGTCTGGAAAGCTCTTGTGAACAGGAATTGCCACTCTGGTGTTATGAGTTAATGCCAGAGTTTTAAAGTAATTCCTGGATGGTATTTTGATAGGGTTTTCAGCTGACCATGAAAGTGCCCTTTCTGTCTTCTGCTATGTAGTAAGTGGACCTCAAATTTGCTAAACCTATTTTCATACTACGTTTGTTATTTCATCTTAATTCACCGCCAATACATGTGGGGGGCCTCTGTCTCCTTTCGGGGTATTTCTCTAGAGGTGAGCTAGGACTAATATTTTCCTCTGCTAGCATTATTTAGTCCTCCGGCTGGTGCTGGGCATCTAGAATCAACGTAGGCATGCTACCCGGCCACTGCTAGTTGTGCGTTAGGTTTAGTTCATGGTCAGCTCAGTTCCCATCTTCCAAGAGCTAGTTCCTATATATGCTGATGCTATGTTCTCTTGCCATTGAGAACATGACAGCTCCCCCGGTGGCTACTGGTGGAATTGAACTGGTGTCTTCATCTTCTCTGTTCACCTGTTCCCATCAAGATGTGGGAGTCGCTATATAACCTTGCTGCTCTGTTAGTTGCTTGCCGGTCAACAATGTTATCAGAAGCCTCTCTGTGCTTGTTCCTGCTCCTAGACAACTACTAGATAAGTTGGACTCTTGTCTATGTTTGTTTTTGCATTTTTGTTCCAGTTCACAGCTGTAGTTTCGTTACTGTGTCTGGAAAGCTCTTGTGAACAGGAATTGCCACTCTGGTGTTATGAGTTAATACCAGAGTTTTAAAGTAATTTCTGGATGGTGTTTTTGATAGGGTTTTCAGCTGACCATGAAAGTGTCCTTTCTGTCTTCTGCTATGTAGTAAGTGGACCTCAAATTTGCTAAACCTATTTTCATACTACGTTTGTTATTTCATCTCAACTCACCGCCAATACATGTGGGGGGCCTCTGTCTCCTTTCGGGGTATTTCTCTAGAGGTGAGCTAGGACTAATATTTTCCTCTGCTAGCTTTATTTAGTCCTCCGGCTGGTGCTGGGCATCTAGAATCAACGTAGGCATGCTACCCGGCCACTGCTAGTTGTGCGTTAGGTTTAGTTCATGGTCAGCTCAGTTCCCATCTTCCAAGAGCTAGTTCCTATATATGCTTATGCTATGTTCTCTTGCCATTGAGATCATGACACATCTCCCTGCTTAATGCGCACAAGGTTGTACGCACCACGAAGATCTATCTTGGTGAACCACTTGGCACCCTTAATCCGAGCAAACAAGTCCGACAATAGTGGCAAAGGATACTGAAATTTGACCGTGATTTTATTCAGAAGCCGATAGTCTATACAAGGTCTCAAAGACCCGTCTTTCTTGGCTACAAAAAAGAATCCCGCACCAAGAGGGGAAGAGGATGGACGAATATGCCCCTTCTCCAAAGACTCCTTTATATAAGAACGCATTGCGGCATGCTCAGGTACAGATAAATTAAATAATCGTCCCTTAGGAAATTTACTACCAGGAATCAAATCTATAGCGCAGTCACAGTCCCTATGAGGAGGAAGGGCACTGGACCTTGACTCACTGAATACATCTTGATGGTCCAACAAATACTCCGGAACTTCAGAAGGAGTAGAAGAAGCAATAGACACCGACGGGGAATCGCAATGAATTCCCGGACAACCACAACTTGACACAGACATTGCCTTCCAATCCAAAACTGGATTATGGGTCTGTAACCATGGCAGACCCAAAACGACCAAATCATGCATTTTATGCAGAACAAGAAAACGAATCACCTCCCGATGTTCAGGAGTCGTGCACATGGTCACTTGTGTCCAATACTGCGGTTTATTCTCCGCCAATGGCGTAGCATCAATTCCTCTAAAAGGAATAGGATTTTTCAAAGGCTCCAGGACAAAACCACAGCGCTTGGCGAACGACAAGTCCATAAGACTCAGGGCAGCACCTGAATCCACAAATGCCATAACAGGGTAGGAAGACAATGAGCAAATTAGAGTTACAGACAAAATAAACTTAGGATGCAAATTACCAATGACGACAGGACTAACAACCCTTGTTAGGCGTTTAGAGCATGCTGATATAACATGTGTAGAATCACCACAGTAAAAACACAACCCATTCTGACGTCTATGATTTCAGTTCTAGTCTGAATTTTATCACATAGCGTTGAGTCAGATGTCCGTTCAGACAACACTGCCAGAGGATTAGCAGATTTACGCTCCCGCAAACGCTGATCTATCTGAATGGCCAGAGCCATAGAATCACTCAGATTTGTAGGAATGGGAAAACCCACCATCACATTCTTAATGGCTTCAGAAAGGCCATTTCTGAAATTTGCGGCCAGAGCACACTCATTCCATTGAGTAAGCACGGACCATTTCCGAAATTTTTGGCAATACACTTCAGCCTCATCTTGGCCCTGAGAGATAGCCAACAACGCTTTTTCTGCCTGAATTTCAAGATTGGGCTCCTCGTAAAGCAATCCGAGCGCCAGAAAAAACGCATCAATATTTGCCAATGCCGGATCTCCTGGCGCCAATGAAAAAGCCCAATCCTGAGGGTCGCCACGCAAGAAAGAGATAACAATTTTAACTTGCTGAGCTGAGTCTCCAGACGAACGCGGTCTCAAAGATAGAAACAATTTACAATTATTCCTAAAATTCCCAAATTTAAATCGATCACCAGAGAAAAGCTCAGGAATAGGTATCTTAGGCTCTGACATAGGACTACTAATAACAAAATCCTGAATGCCCTGCACTCGTGCAGCAAGCTGATCCACACTAGTAATCAGAGTCTGAACATTCATGTCTGCAGCAGAGCTTCAAGCCACTCAGAGGAAAAAGGGGAAGAAAAAAAACAAAACTCAGAACTTCTTTTCTTTTAATCCCGCTTCTGCAATGCAATAAATATTCACTTTCGGCCTGGAATACTGTTATGATCCTAGTGGTAGAGGATCTCAGAAGTTCCAGCTAAGTCCGCAAACACAAAAACCAGCTCATAGGGAGGTGGTAACTTGGCTGACCGTATATCTAATCCTAGCACAACAACTAGAAGTAGCCGGGGAACGTACCTACGTTGATTCTAGACGTCTCGCACCAGCCGGAGAACTAACTAACCCTTTCAGAGAAAATAAGACCTCACTTGCCTCAAGAGAAAGGACCCCAAAGTTATAATACAAGCCCCCAACAAATAATAACGGTGAGGTAAGAAGAAAAGACAAACGTAAGAATGACCTAGATTTAGCAAAGAGAGGCCCACTAATTAATAGCAGAAAATAGGAAGGAGACTTATACGGTCAGCAAAAACCCTACAAAAATATCCACGCTGAATATCCAAGAACCCCTGCACCGACTAACGGTGTGGGGGGAGAATATCAGCCCCCTAGAGCTTCCAGCAAAAATCAGGAATCACATTATGAACAAGCTGGAACAAAATAGAAGCAAAACGAATAAACAAAAATAAGAAAGCAGGACTTAGCTTATCTTGCAAAGAACAGGAGACCAGGAGTCAGGAGCAAACAGACATAGACTGACTACATTGATTCCAGGCACTAGACTGAGTTTCCAGGAAGTCTAAATAGGAACACCCAAGGCCTAACGAACCAGGTGGGTACCAACCTGGAGAAAGATGATCCAAGTGTAATACCACTAGTGACCACAAGAGGGAGCCAAGAAATATAGTTCACAACACATGAAGCAGAATTACCATGGGTGATAGTAACATAGTAACATAGTTAGTAAGGCCGAAAAAAGACATTTGTCCATCCAGTTCAGCCTATATTCCTATATTCCATCATAATAAATCCCCAGATCTACATCCTTCTACAGAACCTAATAATTGTATGATACAATATTGTTCTGCTCCAGGAAGACATCCAGGCCTCTCTTGAACCCCTCGACTGAGTTCGCCATCACCACCTCCTCAGGCAAGGAATTCCAGATTCTCACTGCCCTAACAGATAATCAGTTACATCCATAAATATTGGGCCAATTCTTAGATAAGGATTGTTTTATTGTCCTGTGATTAGGGTCTCTGTTGTGATGACCCCACATGGTCTGATGGGCAAGTTCCTTAATTGATGTAAAAAGACATAAATCCGTGTGACACATTCATTCCTGCAGTTAGAGTGTCAAAGGTCATCATCAGCTTATATTCCCAGACTCTTCTGTCTTTCTGCGATTTGAAGTTACCTTTCAATACAAGTAATTTCATGTCCATAATGCTATGATCGGGGAGACAAAAGTGTATTGCCACAGGTAGATCCATTCTTTTTTCTCTTATTGTATGGCGATGAGAGTTCATCCTTGTTCTCAGTTTCTGCCCTGTCTCCCCCACATACAGACCCCCAGTTGGACATTTACTACATATAATTAGGTACACCACATTAGAAGTGACGCAGCTGAAAGTACCTGGTATCTTGTAGTCCTGATGTGAATTGGGGATCTTTATCTTGTCCGTGGTCATTATAAATGGACAGGTTTTACATTTTTTCTGGTTGCAAGGGAAGGTACCTGCAACTGTTGGAGAGGACAGGGAGCTCTTGACAATGATGCTTCTTAGATTTGGGGGCTGCCTAAAAGACAGTAGTGGGGGGTCTGGAAAAATGGATTGTAATCGGCATCTTTTTGCAGTAAAGGTTGTAATTTCCGTGCAGCTCCCCTTAGCACCTCCAGATTTGGATTGTAGTTAGAACATATCTGGAAAAGGTCCACCACAATGCCACCCTTTTCCAACAGTGGACCTAGCCTTTATCACAAGCTTAGAACATGTTTAGACCTGACCCTCGGTTCACCTCTTCTCTTGAATTGTGGTCACAGCCTTTATCACCTAGTTAGAACATATTTGGACTGGATCCACAGCCATGCCTCCTCTCTCCAAATGTGGATTCAGCCTTTATCATCTAGTTAGAACATATTTGGACTGGATCCACAGCCATGCCTCCTCTCTCCAAATGTGGATTCAGCCTTTATCATCTAGTTAGAACATATTTGGACTAGGTCCACTGCCATGCCTCCTCTCTACAACTGTGGACCCAGCCTTTATCACCAGGTTAGAACATATTTAGACCAGACCCCCCGGTCCACCTCCTTTCTCCAATTGTGGTCCCAGCCTTTATCTCCCAGTTTGATCACATTTGGACCAGATACACAGTCCTGCCTCCTCTCTCAGATAGTGGATCCAGCCATGACTGCCCATGTAGAACCCTTTTAGACCAGACACAACACTTTTCTTCCTCTAATCGTTTGTGGACCGAATCTTCAGCCCTTGTGTAGAAAATATTTACAATATTACCATACCCCTTCTCTGCCTCTCCTCTCCGACTGTGGACCCAGCCTTTATCACCTACTTAGAACATATTTGCACCGGACTCCCACCATGTCTCCCCTCCCCACTCTGGCTCCAGCCTTGATTGCTTTCTTATACCTTATACATTTTGAATTTCGATCAAAGTCCATGAATTAATATTTTCGTAAAGTATGTGTAGACGTTGAGGGATTATTCTGATTATTTAGTTGTTATAAGTCAATAAATACATTCCAGAGCCCCCACGCCCGTGTCTGCTGCATCGTTCCCATTCAAGCTATTTATTATAATACCATCAGTCCGTTATAATAGTCCGGGTTATAGCTGCAGTACATTACGTTTCCATACTTGTCCAGGTCATGTAAGGCAACAATTGGTGCATTGATGAACAAAGCCTCGGATGGGGCCGTTGGTGGCGAGCCTATGGCCCTTACCAGAGCCCAGGACTTGGCAGCCTCCTTCCAAATGAAACGCTCGTGTTAATAAACAGAATCAGTCAGGAATTTATACGTTTTTCGTAAAACTAGATTAAGACCTGGAATGGTCGTCTTAAAGGAAATATTTGTTTCACCTAAAGAACATTCTGTTCTGATCAGACTTTTACGGATGTAGAAATATCAATTATTTTTTTACAAAGGATAAAGGGGAAAAGTTTTTTTTTATATATATATTTTTTTACATATTTTTCAGTCTTCAGGAGAACTTCACTAACCTGAGAGCTGCCATAACTATATCATTGACCCGCGACGATTACGCTGCAGGAAGGATCCCACAATACCTATCCACTTGAAGGCCACTGTAGATAGTTATTTTATGACTTTGTGGCAATGGGAGTAGTATAGTAGTCCAATAAGAAGTCAGAGGCACAGCGAAGGAAAACTAACACCTAGACAGCCACCACTAGGGGGAGCTCCCTGTATACAGAGACACATGATAAGATCCTGTCTGCAGTCACCACTAGGGGGAGCTCCCTGTATACAGAGATACATGATAAGATCCTGTCTGCAGCCACCACTAGGGGGAGCTCCCTGTATACAGAGATACATGATAAGATCCTGTCTGCAGACACCACTAGGGGGAGCTCCCTGTATACAGAGATACATGATAAGATCCTGTCTGCAGTCACCACTAGGGGGAGCTCCCTGTATACAGAGATACATGATAAGATCCTGTCTGCAGACACCACTAGGGGGAGCTCCCTGTATACAGAGATACATGATAAGATCCTGTCTGCAGCCACCACTAGGGGGAGCTCCCTGTATACAGACATACATGATAAGATCCTGTCTGCAGTCACCACTAGGGGGAGCTCCCTGTATACAGAGATACATGATAAGATCCTGTCTGCAGCCACCACTAGGGGGAGCTCCCTGTATACAGAGATACATGATAAGATCCTGTCTGCAGCCACCACTAGGGGGAGCTCCCTGTATACAGAGATACATGATAAGATCCTGTCTGCAGTCACCACTAGGGGGAGCCCCCTGTATACACAGATACATGATAAGATCCTGTCTGCAGCCACCACTAGGGGGAGCTCCCTGTATACAGAGATACATGATAAGATCCTGTCTGCAGTCACCACTAGGGGGAGCCCCCTGTATACACAGATACATGATAAGATCCTGTCTGCAGCCACCACTAGGGGGAGCTCCCTGTATACAGAGATACATGATAAGATCCTGTCTGCAGTCACCACTAGGGGGAGCCCCCTGTATACAGAGATACATGATAAGATCCTGTCTGCAGTCACCACTAGGGGGAGCTCCCTGTATACACAGATACATGATAAGATCCTGTCTGCAGCCACCACTAAGGGGAGCTCCCTGAATACAGAGATACATGATAAGATCCTGTCTGCAGTCACGACTAGGGGGAGCTCCCTGTATACAGAGATACATGATAAGATCCTGTCTGCAGTCACCACTAGCGGGAGCTCCCTGTATACAGAGATACATGATAAGATCCTGTCTGCAGTCACCACTAGAGGGAGCTCCCTGTATACAGAGATACATGATAAGATCCTGTCTGCAGCCACCACTAGAGGGAGCTCCTTGTATACAGAGGTACATGATAAGATCCTGTCTGCAGCCACCACTAGGGGGAGCTCCCTGTATACAGAGGTACATGATAAGATCCTGTCTGCAGTCGCCACTAGGGGGAGCTCCCTGTATACAGAGATCCATGATAAGATCCTGTCTGCAGCCACCACTAGGGGGAGCTCCCTGTATACAGAGATACATGATAAGATCCTGTCTGCAGTCACCACTAGGGGGAGCCCCCTGTATACACAGATACATGATAAGATCCTGTCTGCAGCCACCACTAGGGGGAGCTCCCTGAATACAGAGATACATGATAAGATCCTGTCTGCAGTCACGACTAGGGGGAGCTCCCTGTATACAGAGATACATGATAAGATCCTGTCTGCAGTCACCACTAGCGGGAGCTCCCTGTATACAGAGATACATGATAAGATCCTGTCTGCAGTCACCACTAGCGGGAGCTCCCTGTATACAGAGATACATGATAAGATCCTGTCTGCAGCCACCACTAGAGGGAGCTCCCTGTATACAGAGATACATGATAATATCCTGTCTGCAGCCACCACTAGAGGGAGCTCCTTGTATACAGAGGTACATGATAAGATCCTGTCTGCAGCCACCACTAGGGGGAGCTCCCTGTATACAGAGATCCATGATAAGATCCTGTCGGCAGCCACCACTAGGGGAAGCTCCCTGTATACAGAGATACATGATAAGATCCTGTCTGCAGCCACCACTAGGGGGAGCTCCCTGTATACAGACGTACATGATAAGATTCTGTCCGCAGTCACCACTAGGGTGAGCTCCCTGTATACAGAGATACATGATAAGATCCTGTCTGCAGCCACCACTAGGGGGAGCTCCCTGTATACAGAGATACATGATAAGATCCTGTCTGCAGCCACCACTAGGGGGAGCTCCCTGTATACAGAGATACATGATAAGATCCTGTCTGCAGCCACCACTAGGGGGAGCTCCCTGTATACACAGATACATGATAAGATCCTGTCTGCAGCCACCACTAGGGGGAGCTCCCTGTATACAGAGATACATGATAAGATCCTGTCTGCAGTCACCACTAGGGGGAGCCCCCTGTATACACAGATACATGATAAGATCCTGTCTGCAGCCACCACTAGGGGGAGCTCCCTGAATACAGAGATACATGATAAGATCCTGTCTGCAGTCACGACTAGGGGGAGCTCCCTGTATACAGAGATACATGATAAGATCCTGTCTGCAGTCACCACTAGCGGGAGCTCCCTGTATACAGAGATACATGATAAGATCCTGTCTGCAGTCACCACTAGAGGGAGCTCCCTGTATACAGAGATACATGATAATATCCTGTCTGCAGCCACCACTAGGGGGAGCTCCCTGTATACAGAGGTACATGATAAGATCCTGTCTGCAGTCGCCACTAGGGGGAGCTCCCTGTATACAGAGATCCATGATAAGATCCTGTCTGCAGCCACCACTAGGGGGAGCTCCCTGTATACAGAGATACATGATGAGATCCTGTCTGCAGCCACCACTAGGGGGAGCTCCCTGTATACATACATACATGATAAGATCCTGTCTGCAGTCACCACTAGGGGGAGCTCCCTGTATACAGAGATACATGATAAGATCCTGTCTGCAGCCACCACTAGGGGGAGCTCCCTGTATACAGAGATACATGATAAGATCCTGTCTGCAGTCACCACTAGGGGGAGCCCCCTGTATACACAGATACATGATAAGATCCTGTCTGCAGCCACCACTAGGGGGAGCTCCCTGTATACAGAGATACATGATAAGATCCTGTCTGCAGTCACCACTAGGGGGAGCCCCCTGTATACACAGATACATGATAAGATCCTGTCTGCAGCCACCACTAGGGGGAGCTCCCTGTATACAGAGATACATGATAAGATCCTGTCTGCAGCCACCACTAGGGGGAGCTCCCTGTATACAGACGTACATGATAAGATTCTGTCCGCAGCCACCACTAGGGTGAGCTCCCTGTATACGGAGATACATGATAAGATCCTGTCTGCAGTCACCACTAGGGGGAGCTCCCTGTATACAGAGATACATGATAAGATCCTGTCTGCAGTCACCACTAGAGGGAGCTCCCTGTATACATAGATAAATGATAAGATCCTGTCTGCAGCCACCACTAGGGGGAGCTCCCTGTATACAGAGATACATGATAAGATCCTGTCTGCAGTCACCACTAGGGGGAGTTCCCTGTATAGAGATACATGATAAGATTCTGTCTGCAGTCACCACTAGAGGGAGCTCCCTGTATACGGAGATACATGATAAGATCCTGTCTGCAGCCACCACTAGGGGGAGCTCCCTGTATACAGAGATACATGATAAGATCCTGTCTGCAGTCACCACTAGAGGGAGCTCCCTGTATACATAGATAAATGATAAGATCCTGTCTGCAGCCACCATTAGGGGGAGCTCCTTGTATACAGAGATACATGATAATATTCTGTCTGCTGTCACCACTAGGGGGAGCTCCCTGTATACAGAGATACATGATAAGACCCTGTCTGCAGTCACCACTAGGGGGAGCTCCCTGTGTACAGAGATACATGATAAGATCCTGTCTGCAGCCACCACTAGGGGGAGCTCCCTGTATACAGATACATGATAAGATCCTGTCTGCAGCCACCACTAGAGGGAGCTCCCTGTATACAGATACATGATAAGATCCTGTCTGCAGCCACCACTAGAGGGAGCTCCCTGTATACAGAGATACATGATAAGATTGTCTGCAGTCACCACTAGAGGGAGCTCCCTGTATACAGAGATACATGATAAGATTCTGTCTGCAGTCACCACTAGAGGGAGCTCCCTGTATACAGAGATACATGATAAGATCCTGTCTGCAGTTACCACTAGGGGGAGCTCCCTGTATACATAGATAAATGATAAGATCCTGTCTGCAGCCACCACTAGGGGGAGCTCCCTGTATACAGAGATACATGATAAGATCCTGTCTGCAGTCACCACTAGGGGGAGCTCCCTGTATACAGAGATACATGATAAGATTCTGTCTGCAGTCACCACTAGAGGGAGCTCCCTGTATACAGAGATACATGATAAGATCCTGTCTGCAGCCACCACTAGGGGAGCTCCCTGTATACAGAGATACATGATAAGATCCTGTCTGCAGCCACCACTAGGGGGAGCTCCCTGTATACAGAGATACATATTAAGATCCTGTCTGCAGTTACCACTAGGGGGAGCTCCCTGTATACGGAGATACATGATAAGATCCTGTCTGCAGCCACCACTAGGGGGAGCTCCCTGTATACATACATATATGATAAGATCCTGTCTGCAGTCACCACTAGGGGGAGCTCCCTGTATACAGAGATACATGATAAGATCCTGTCTGCAGTCACCACTAGAGGGAGCTCCCTGTATACATAGATAAATGATAAGATCCTGTCTGCAGCCACCACTAGGGGGAGCTCCCTGTATACAGAGATACATGATAATATTCTGTCTGCTGTCACCACTAGGGGGAGCTCCCTGTATACAGAGATACATGATAAGATCCTGTCTGCAGTCACCACTAGGGGGAGCTCCCTGTTTACAACTGAGCAATAACAGAGGCTAAAGAGGCTGGACTTCAACTTGTAGAGTACGTTAGTATTCTACTTGGATACCAGAATCTCACTGTAAGGAGAGTGATACAGCAGAGTTAAAATAACAATACAGAGCAGACTTTGCAATGTGTCACCGAATGCTATACGTTAGAGGTTTCAAACTGCATTCCTCGAGAGCCGCCAACAGGTCATGTTTTCAGGATTTCCTTAGCATTCCACAAGGTGCTGGAATCATTCTGTGCAGGTGATTAAATTATCACCTGTGCAATACAAGGAAATCCTGAAAACATGACCTGTTGGCGGCCCTCGAGCAATGCAGTTTGACACCTCTGCTATACGTAACTGGTATGTTGTATAGAAGAGCCAGTGATATAGCTGAAATGGGCAAGTCAGGAGTCTCATGTAGCGGTGGTCATTAGAGTTGTAGCAGAGCCCAGCAATATAGTAGAATCCAGCGATGTAGCAGACCTGGGAATGTCAGGTGGCTTAATGATAAAGTGAGGGGGTGTCTAATATGGAGTTCCCCTTTAAAATCAGTTTACAAGGAAGCCCCAGTTATGAAGACAGAGCGCAGCTGGAATTCTTCGCTCATGCCACACAATAGAAAACTTGGCAAAGCTAAGGAAAAGAAGAAAACCTTTTCGGAGCTGAGTCCCCAGCCGGGATTTTATATTCTGTTTTGCAATAAGATTCCTGGGTGACATTTAATAGCGGAGTATTTATAATCAAGCGGGATAGTGACATAAACCTGCCCCCGTGAATCCTGCCCTCGCAGCAGCTAACGACCGCTTGGCTCTGCATTATGTCAGGGTGCTGGTACGCTTCCATGCCTGACGGAGTTTGTATATACAGGGCATGAGGTGGCGAGATGGGTCGGGGGCAGGCAATGTAAATATTTAATCCAAACCAAACCGTCAATGTATCTCCTGGAGGGAACATAAGGCGCTGTCCTAAAGAGTCATCCTAAAGCGCAACCTCAAAGTACCATCCTAAAGCACAGCCTCAAAGCGCCATCCTAAAGTGAAGCGTCAAAGCGCCATCCTAAAGTGCAGACTCAAAGCACCGTCCTAACGCGAAGCCTCAAAGCTTCGTCCTAAAGCGCAGCATGAAAGCGCCATCCTAAAGCATCATCCTAAAGCACAGCCTCAAAGCGCCATCCTAAAGTGAAGCGTCAAAGCACCATCCTAAAGTGCAGACTCAAAGCGCCGTCCTAAAGCGCAGCATGAAAGTGCCGTCCTAAAGCGACATCCTAAAGCGCAGCCTCAAAGCGCCATCCTAAAGTGAAGCGTCAAAGCACCATCCTAAAGTGCAGACTCAAAGCACCGTCCTAACGCAAAGCCTCAAAGCTTCGTCCTAAAGCGCAGCATGAAAGCGCCATCCTAAAGCGTCATCCTAAAGTGCAGCCTCAAAGCGCCATCCTAAAGAGCAGCCTCAAAGCGCCGTCCTAAAGCGAAGCCTCAAAGCTACGTCCTAAAGCGCAGCATGAAAGTGCCGTCCTAAAGCGACATCCTAAAGCGCAGCCTCAAAGCACCATCCTAAAGCACATCCTCAAAGCGCCATCCTAAAGCGCAGCCTCAAATCGTCGTCCTAAAGCAAAGCCTCAAAGCTCCGTCCTAAAGCGCAGCATGAAAGTGCCGTCCTAAAGCATCATCTTAAAGTGCAGCCTCACAGCGCCGTCCTAAAGCGCAGCCTCAAAGCGTCATCCTAAAGCGCAGCCTCAAAGCGTCATCCTAAAGCGCAGCCTCAAAGCGTCATCCTAAAGCGCAGCCTCAAAGCGCCATCCTATAGCGCAGCCTCAAAGCATCGTCCTAAAGCGCCCTCCTGCTCCATGGAGGATGCTTTACATGCATGTATGACACACATCCTACATGCTATGAGGGGCTCATAAAAAGAGGCACATAGTGTTCACTCCCTCCTGTGCCTGTGAATAATAATAGCAGTTTTGCCTCCTAATAATCATTCGTTCACCAATCTCAGATCAACATTTTTTTTTTTTTTAAAGTAAGTGAACCCTTTGGAAATACCATAAGTACTAAAACAATGAAATCTGATCTCTACAGGGCACACAATAATAACAACTCATCGGCCACAAACAGCTCACAATTTTTTATTTAGCCCAACCACAGTGTCAGAAGTGTGTGTGTGTGGGGGGGGGGGGGATAAGTGAACCCTGCAATTTAATAACATGTTAATCCCCTTAGTAGCATCATCTCCACTGACATAATCTGCCATCATATTCCACGACTTTGATGCTCCTTCCACCATGATGCTCCCTTCACCAAGATGCTCCGTCCACCATGATGCTCCCTCCACTATGATGCTCCCTCCACTATGATGCTCCCTCCACCATGTTCCCTTCACCAAGATGCTCCCTTCAATGTGATGCTCCCTCCATCATGTTCTCTCCACCATGATGTTCCCTTCACTGTGATGATCCCTTCAATGTGATGCTCCTGTCACCGTGATGCTCCCTCCAATACGATACTCCCCACCTATGATACTCGCTCTAATACAATGCTCCCCACCTATGATGCTCTCTCCACCATGATGCTCCCCCCAATATGATGCTCTCTCAACAATGATCATCTCTCGTCCCTGATGCTCCTTCCTCCATGATGCTCTCTCCATCATGATGCTCCCCCCCCCCAAATACCATGGTCCTCCAACTTTGATGTCCCCTCAACACAATGCTCCCCCAACTATGTTTTTCTACATTATCACACTCCCTCCCCCATGTTTAGTTTCACCTTGATGCTCCCCTGCATTTCCTTCTACAAGTTGATTCCTGCACTATGATGCGCCCTCTATTTTGATGATCCTCCCACCATGATGCTGCCTCAACATGTCTGTCTGTCGAGCCACATTGTTCCTAGTGTTTGATCACAACCCAACTGTTCCTGCACACATAGAAGGCAGCATAAAGCGGTGAGGTGAAGGTGTGTAGGTGTCTCATCATATCACCCACCTCGTAGAAGGACAGCTGCCCAGCCTAGTAGTCCAGGAAGATCCTGAACCTGTAAGAGGACAACCTAATAGCCCCACAAACATCAGGATTTGCCATTACTTCCCACAAAGGCCTGATCGCCCTCTCTGTCCAGTTTGTAGTAGGACGCCCCAACACCCCACTCTCCGGTCACATTGGTCTCCACATCCCAGTAGTGTCTCCCAGAAGAAAAACCACGACTGTTAAAAACTTGGTTGAACCTAAATCTGGCCGGTGTTTTGGGCTGATTCTCTTCCCGTGACGTTGCAGAGACCTGCTTTAAACACCATGTTATGTACAAGTCGTTGGCGGCGGTGTAAACATCCAGTAATATAGTTGAATGCTCCCAGGATCGGCGGCTTCTTCTCAAACTCATGGAAATGTCCGACAAACCTTTGTATAAAGTGTACAAGATGAGGTCTTCATCCAGATCGTCGCATCACCTTCCAGATCACACCTGCTTCCCTGACTGGATCTTGTAGGACCATCGGTGGATTGTTCGTGTGATGCAGCTCCTCGATGTGACAAATCTTCCTGGACAGCTGGTCCTTCTCTAATTCCAGCTGGTGGATCTGATTTGAGACTGAGAGCAACACCTGTTCTTTCCACCTGACAATCTTGCTAAAGATTCTCTTCTCCAAGCCTTCCAGATGTCTTCTAATGTCTCAAAACAAGTGCCCTGTTTTCTCAGTTCTACCCATCGTGGTTTCTTGTATTTTTCTCCTTTGCTCTTGGAGCCTACAGACTTTTCTTTCCACTTTCTCCCTAGCACTGAGGAGTTTCTGAAGGGCATTTGTCAACTTGTGGCTCAAAATCTGTGATCTACCGTATCTCCACCAAGATATATTTCCAGGACCTTCTCCTGGGAAGTTCCATGGTCCAAGAAGACATGTTCTGCCGAGTTTCTGCGGGCTCTCAGGTGGCCATCACATAGAGAAGCTTCACACACCCAACAGGACGTAACAGCTGGCACAGGTGATTGCAATATGTGCAGAAAATCCAGTCTACTCTATCTCTAGGGGGTACGAAGGACATTATGGCCGGGAACTTGAAGGAGACTCATCTCCAGATGTGGGATCTGTAGACTTTTACTCTATTGAGCAAAGTTAGAAGTCAAGATCTGTCAAATTAAAAATATTCTGAGATCATTAGAGGTCATGACTTTTACTCAGATGCCCTACAGCAAAAGACGAACCATCTATCTTGGACTCTTGCCCACAGTGTCCATTTTATTTTTAAAACATAGAAAATTCTAAAGACCCTCCAGACAACAGATCTAACCTTAAAGTGTTATTTTCTTGACTTCCTAAATAAGTATTTTTTGGCTAGTCTTTGATAAAACAATAACTTTTGCCATTTACTGTTAAGAAAAATTTTCATTAATTCTTGAGATATTAACATTAATTTTGTTAACAGCTGTTGCCTAGGAGACTGACCACCGATGCTGTGTCTCAGTGTGCAGTGCTTACAAACTCTTTTCCACTCAGGCTGCAAAACGAGCTGTAAACAAAAACTAAAGTGATTAATATCTCAAGAAAGGTTGAAAATTTTAAGACTGTAAATAGCAAAAGTAAATGATTTTGCCATAACTATTCGATAACACGCAGATGTGAAGAGGGGAATAACCACTTAAAATAAAATTCTGTCTCCAAAATGAATTAGGACACAATTAAAGGAGTCAAAACTATCCCGGCCCCGTTAAGCAAGCTCAGGATGGAAACATCAACAAAAGTTAGTTTAATCTGGTGTAGGTCCACATTTTGCGGCGATTACAGCCTCAATTCTCCGAGGTATGGATTCATACAAGGTGTGAATTGTTTCCAAAGGAATTTTAGCCCATTCTGCAGTTAAAACACCCTCCAGTTCTTTGAGCGAAGATGGCGGCGGAAATCGACGTCTAACTTGAATCTCTAAAATCGACCATAAATGCTCAATAATGTTGGGGTCTGGGGACTGTGGGGGCCAGATGAGATGCTCAACTTCATTAGAATGTTCCTCGTGCCATACTTTAACGATTCTAGCTGTATGAATTGGTGCATTATCATCCTGAAAGATGGCGTTCCCCTCCGGGAACAGTGCTTTAGGGACTCTATAGCGACGGGGTCTGTTCCGCAGGACTGGCGCATAGCAAATGTGGTGCCAATATTCAAAAAGGGCTCTAAAAGTGAACCTGGAAATTATAGGCCAGTAAGTCTAACCTCTACTGTTGGTAAAATATTTGAAGGGTTTCTGAAGGATGTTATTCTGGATTATCTCAATGAGAATAACTGTGTAACTCCATATCAGCATGGGTTTATGAGAAATCGCTCCTGTCAAACCAATCTAATCAGTTTTTATGAAGAGGTAAGCTATAGGCTGGACCACGGTGAGTCATTGGACGTGGTCTGTCTCGATTTTTCCAAAGCGTTTGATACCGTGCCGCACAAGAGGTTGGTACACAAAATGAGAATGCTTGGTCTGGGGGAAAATGTGTGTAAATGGGTTAGTAACTGGCTTAGTGATAGAAAGCAGAGGGTGGTTATAAATGGTATAGTCTCTAACTGGGTCGCTGTGACCAGTGGGGTACCGCAGGGGTCGGTATTGGGACCTGTTCTCTTCAACATATTCATTAATGATCTGGTAGAAGGTTTACACAGTAAAATATTGATATTTGCAGATGATACAAAACTATGTAAAGCAGTTAATACAAGAGAAGATAGTATTCTGCTACAGATGGATCTGGATAAGTTGGAAACTTGGGCTGAAAGGTGGCAGATGAGGTTTAACAATGACAAATGTAAGGTTATACACATGGGAAGAAGGAATCAATATCACCATTACACACTGAACGGGAAACCACTGGGTAAATCTGACATGGAGAAGGACTTGGGGATCCTAGTTAATGATAAACTTACCTGGAGCAGCCAGTGCCAGGCAGCAGCTGCCAAGGCAAACAGGATCATGGGGTGCATTAAAAGAGGTCTGGATACACATGATGAGAACATTATACTGCCTCTGTACAAATCCCTAGTTAGACCACACATGGAGTACTGTGTCCAGTTTTGGGCACCGGTGCTCAAGAAGGATATAATGGAACTAGAGAGAGTACAAAGGAGGGCAACAAAATTAATAAAGGGGATGGGAGAACTACAATACCCAGATAGATTAGCGAAATTAGGATTATTTAGTCTAGAAAAAAGACGACTGAGGGGCGATCTAATAACCATGTATAAGTATATAAGGGGACAATACAAATATCTCGCTGAGGATCTGTTTATACCAAGGAAGGTGACGGGCACAAGGGGGCATTCTTTGCGTCTGGAGGAGAGGTTTTTCCACCAAAATAGAAGAGGATTCTTTACTGTTAGGGCAGTGAGAATCTGGAATTGCTTGCCTGAGGAGGTGGTGATGGCGAACTCAGTTGAGGGGTTCAAGAGAGGCCTGGATGTCTTCCTGGAGCAGAACAATATTGTATCATACAATTATTAGGTTCTGTAGAAGGACGTAGATCTGGGGATTTATTATGATGGAATATAGGCTGAACTGGATGGACAAATGTCTTTTTTCGGCCTTACTAACTATGTAACTATGTAACTATGCTTGAACCATTGGATGCACTTATTCGCCCAAAATGCCTAAACAATCTCAGCTGTTAATTCTTCCATGAAGGGATATCATTGGCCCGGCGGATCTCCACGAAATAGCACCCAGAGCATCACAGAACCTCCGCCATGTTTTACGGTTGGGAGAAGGGAGTCTGAATGGAATGCTTCTTTCGGCTGTCTCCAAACGTACACTCGGCCGGAGGTCGGAAATAGGGTAAACGATGATTCGTCTGAGAATATCACGTTTCCACTGCTCGAGGGACCAATTCTGGAGCTTTCTACACCACTCTAAACGCTTGGAAACATTTGTCAGTGAGAGCAGCGGTTTTCTAATTGCAGCTCTTCCGTGGAATCCAGATTTGTGCAGCTCCCAACTAACAGCCCCTCATCCTCCCCCCCTCCACACAGCCCCTCATCCTCCCTTCTCCACACAGCCCCTTATCCTCCCCCCTTCTCCACACAGCCCCTCATCCTCCCCCCTCTCCACACAGCCCCTCATCCTCCCCCCTTCTCCACACAGCCCCTCATCCTCCCCCCTTCTCCACACAGCCCCTCATCCTCCCCCCTTCTCCACACAGCCCCTCATCCTCCCCCCTTCTCCACACAGCCACTCATCCTCCCCCCTTCTCCACACAGCCCCTCATCCTCCCCCCTCCACACAGCCCCTCATCCTCCCCCTTCTCCACACAGCCCCTCATCCTCTTCCTCTCTACACAGCCCCTCATCCTCCCCCTCTCCACACAGCCCCTCATCCATCTCCCTTCTCCACACAGCCCCTCATCCTCCCCCCTTCTCCACACAGCCCCTCATCCTCCCCCCTTCTCCACACAGCCCCACATCCTCCCCCCTCTACACAGCCCCTCATCCTCCCCCTCTCCACAGCCCCTCATTCTCCCTCTTCTCCACACAGCCCCTCATCCTCCCCCCCTTCTCCACACAGCCCCTCATCCTCCCCCTCCACACAGCCCCTCATCCTCCCCTCTCCACACAGCCCCTCATCCTCCTCCTCTCCACACAGCCCCTCATCCTCCCCCTTCTCCACACAGCCCCTCATCCTCCCCCCTTCTCCACACAGCCCCTCATCCTCCCCCCTTCTCCACACAGCCCCTCATCCTCCCCCCTTCTCCACACAGCCCCTCATCCTCCCCCCTTCTCCACACAGCCCCTCATCCTCCCCCCTTCTCCACACAGCCCCTCATCCTTCCCCTCTCCACAGCCCTTCATCCATTTCCCTTCTCTACACGGCCCCTCATCCTTCCCCCCTCTCCACAGCCCCTCATCCTCCCTTCTCCACACAGCCCCTCATCCTCCACCCTCTCCACACAGCCCCTCATCCTCCCCTTCTCCACACAGCCCCTCATCCTCCCCCTCTACACACAGCCCCTCATCCATCCCTCTTCTCCACACAGCCCCTCATCTTCCCTTCTCCACACAGCCCCTCATACCCCCTTTTCCACACAGCCCCTCATCCTCCACCGTCTCCACATAGCCCCTCATCCTCCCCCCTCTCCACACAGCCCCTCATCCTCCCCCTTCTCCACACAGCCCCTCATCCTCCCCCCTCCACACAGCCCCTCATCCTTCCCCCCTCTCCACAGCCCTTCATCCTCCCCTCTCCACACAGCCCCTCATCCTTCCCCCCTCTCCACACAGCCCCTCATCCTTCCCCTCTCCACAGAGCCCCTCATCCTCCCCCCTTCTCCACACAGCCCCTCATCCTCCCCCTCTCCACACAGCCCCTCATCCTCCCCCCTTCTCCACACAGCCCCTCATCCTCCCCTCTCCACACAGCCCCTCATCCTTCCTCCCTCTCCACACAGCCCCTCATCCTTCCCCTCTCCACACAGCCCCTCATCCTTCCTCCCTCTCCACACAGCCCCTCATCCTCCCCCCCTCCACAGAGCCCCTCATCCTCCCCCCCTCCACACAGCCCCTCATCCTCCCCCCTCCACACAGCTCCTCATCCTCCCCCTCTCCACACAGCCCCTCATCCTCCCCCCAGCCCCTCATCCTTCCCCCTCTACACAGCCCCTCATCCTCCCCCCCCCCGTCTCCACACAGCCCCTCATCCTCCCCCCCCCGTCTCCACACAGCCCCTCATCCTCCCATCTCTCCACACAGCCCCTCATCCTCCCCCGTCTCCACACAGCCCCTCATCCTCTCCCCCCCCGTCTCCACACAGCCCCTCATCCTCCCCCGTCTCCACACAGCCCCTCATCCTCCCCCCTCTCCACACAGCCCCTCATCCTCCCCCGTCTCCACACAGCCCCTCATCCTCCCCCCTCCACACAGCCCCTCATCCTCCCCCCTCTCCACACAGCCCCTCATCCTCCCCCGTCTCCACACAGCCCCTCATCCTCCCCCCTCTCCACACAGCCCCTCATCCTCCCCCGTCTCCACACAGCCCCTCATCCTCCCCCCTCCACACAGCCCCTCATCCTCCCCCCTCTCCACACAGCCCCTCATCCTCCCCCGTCTCCACACAGCCCCTCATCCTCCCCCCTCTCCACACAGCCCCTCATCCTCCCCCGTCTCCACACAGCCCCTCATCCTCCCCCGTCTCCACACAGCCCCTCATCCTCCCCCGTCTCCACACAGCCCCTCATCCTCCCCCCTTCTCCACACAGCCCCTCATCCTCCCCCCTTCTCCACACAGCCCCTCATCCTCCCCCCTTCTCCACACAGCCCCTCATCCTCCCCCCTTCTCCACACAGCCCCTCATCCTCCCCCCTCCACACAGCCCCTCATCCTCCCCCCTTCTCCACACAGCCCCTCATCCTCCCCCCTCTCCACACAGCCCCTCATCCTCCCCCGTCTCCACACAGCCCCTCATCCTCCCCCATCTCCACACAGCCCCTCATCCTCCCCCATCTCCACACAGCCCCTCATCCTCCCCCGTCTCCACACAGCCCCTCATCCTCCCCCCTCCACACAGCCCCTCATCCTCCCCCCTTCTCCACACAGCCCCTCATCCTCCCCCCTTCTCCACACAGCCCCTCATCCTCCCCCCTTCTCCACACAGCCCCTCATCCTCCCCCCTTCTCCACACAGCCCCTCATCCTCCCCCCTCCACACAGCCCCTCATCCTCCCCCCTTCTCCACACAGCCCCTCATCCTCCCCCCTCCACACAGCCCCTCATCCTCTCCCCTTCTCCACACAGCCCCTCATCCTCCCCCCTCCACACAGCCCCTCATCCTCCCCCCTTCTCCACACAGCCCCTCATCCTCCCCCCTCCACACAGCCCCTCATCCTCTCCCCTTCTCCACACAGCCCCTCATCCTCCCCCGTCTCCACACAGCCCCTCATCCTCCCCCATCTCCACACAGCCCCTCATCCTCCCCCCTCCACACAGCCCCTCATCCTCCCCCATCTCCACACAGCCCCTCATCCTCTCCCCTTCTCCACACAGCCCCTCATCCTCCCCCGTCTCCACACAGCCCCTCATCCTCCCCCCCCCCCCCCCCCCCCGTCTCCACACAGTCCCTCATCCTCCCCCCCCCCCGTCTCCACACAGCCCCTCATCCTCCCCCCTCCACACAGCCCCTCATCCTCCCCCCTCCACACAGCCCCTCATCCTCTCCCCTTCTCCACACAGCCCCTCATCCTCCCCCCTTCTGTACACGGCTCCATAGTATTTCCTTCCTCTCCAGCAGCCTGAGCACAGAACGACTGCTGCCCTCGGGTCTTCACCGGACTGAAGGAGGCCCCGCCCCCTTCCGGTGACGTCATTCCCAAAATCAACAGCGTTCTAGTCGCTGCCGGCCTGCTATTGGTTGCTTGCTGCCAAGCAACGAGAAAACCATTCGGTGATGGGTTGAGCGTCCTTGCAGGAGGCCCGCTGTGATTGGCTGGTAGGCCACGTGACATTGGCGTCGGCGCCGCTGATTGGCTGCCGGTGAAGCACATGGTCCGGTGACCCTCTGGCTGTGTCGGCCCTGTCGGGTGTATGGGGCTGTCAGGCCTGCTGTGGAGGCGTCTCTCCCGGGTTCTCGCCATGTCCCAGCCCGAGGCTCGGGCCTACAGCGGCCGGAAGAGCAAAGCTCCCAAGGAGCCTCTGCGGCACATAAAGAACAGGGCGAAGCAGGAGGCGGGAGAGCGCCATGGGCCGGCCGTGGTGTATGTGCAGGTGGTGGCGGCCGGCAGCAGAGACGCGGGGGCCTCCGTCTATGTGTTCTCAGACCACAACAGGTGACGGGACCCCGGGTATAGCACGGGCTGCGCTGTGAGGGGCGACACAGCCAGAGGGGTTACTGGCAGTGACGGGGTTAATAGCGGGGTCCTGGCGGTCTGGGGCTGTGACGGGGTGAATCTTAGCGTCCCTGGTGGTCCGTGGCAGGGACACGATTAATAACAGGGTCGCGGATGGTCTCAGGATTTGATAGGGTTGATGTCAGGATTCCTTGCGGTCTGGGGGCAGTGACGGGGTTAATGTCATGATCCCTGGTGGTCTGGGGGCAGTGATAGGGTTAATGTTAGGATCCCTGGTGGTCTGGGGGCAGTGATAGGGTTAATGTTAGTATTCCTGGTGGTCTGGAGCAGTGACTGGTTAATGTTAGGATCCCTGATGGTCTGGGGGTAGTGATGGGGTTAATGTTAGGATCCCTGGTGGTCTGGGGGCAGTGATAGGGTTAATGTTAGGATCCCTGGTGGTCTGGGGGCAGTGACAGGGTTAATGTTAGTATTCCTGGTGGTCTGGAGCAGTGACTGGTTAATGTTAGGATCCCTGGTGGTCTGGGGGCAGTGATAGGGTTAATGTTGGGATCCCTGGTGGTCTGGGGGCAGTGATAGGGTTAATGTTGGGATCCCTGGTGGTCTGGGGGTAGTGATGGGGTTAATGTTAGGATCCCTGGTGGTCTGGAACAGTGACTGGTTAATGTTAGGATCCCTGGTGGTCTGGGGGCAGTGATAGGGTTAATGTTAGGATCCCTGGTGGTCTGGGGGCAGTGATAGGGTTAATGTTGGGATCCCTGGTGGTCTGGGGCAGTGACTGGTTAATGTTAGGATCCCTGGTGGTCTGGAACAGTGACTGGTTAATGTTAGGATCCCTAGTGGTCTGGGGCAGTGACTGGTTAATGTTAGGATCTCTGGTGGTCTGGGGGTAGTGATGGGGTTAATGTTAGGATCCCTGGTGGTCTGGAGCAGTGACTGGTTAATGTTAGGATCTCTGGTGGTCTGGGGTAGTGATGGGGATAATGTTAGGATCCCTGGTGGTCTGGAACAGTGACTGGTTAATGTTAGGATCCCTGGTGGTCTGGGGGTAGTGATGGGGTTAATGTTGGGATCCCTGGTGGTCTGGAGGCAGTGATGGGGTTAATGTTTGGAGGATCCCTCGTGGTCTGGAAGCAGTGATGGGGGTTAATGTTGGGTTCGCTGGTGGTCTGGGGGTGCAGTGACGGGGTTAATGTGAGGATCCCTGGTGGTCTGGAGCAGTGACAGGGTTAATGTTAGGATCCCTGGTGGTCTGGGGCAGTGACAGGTTATTGTTAGGATCCCTGATGGTCTGGGGTAGTGATGGGGTTAATGTTAGGATCCCTGGTGGTCTGGGGCAGTGACAGGTTATTGTTAGGATCCCTGATGGTCTGGCGTAGTGTTGGGGTTAATGTTAGGATCCCTGGTGGTCTGGCGTAGTGATGGGGTTAATGTAAGGATCCCTGGTGGTCTGGGGCAGTGACGTGTTTAATGTAAGGATCCCTGGTGGTCTGGGGCAGTGACGGGTTTAATGTTAGGATCCCTGGTGCTCTGGGGCAGTGACAGGGTTAATGTAAGGATCCCTGGTGGTCTGGGGCAGTGACGGGTTTAATGTTAGGATCCCTGGTGGTCTGGGGCAGTGACAGGGTTAATGTAAGGATCCCTGGTGGTCTGGGGCAGTGACGGGTTTAATGTAAGGATCCCTGGTGGTCTGGGGCAGTGACAGGGTTAATGTAAGGATCCCTGGTGGTTTGGGGGTAGACGGAGTTAATATAATATACCCTGGTGGTCCGGAGGCAGTGATGGGGGTTAGTGTTCGGATTCCTTGCGGTCTAGGGCAGTGATAGGTTAATATAAGGATCCTTGGTGGTCTGGAGGCAGTGATGGGGTTAATGTAAGGACCCATGGTGGTCTGGGGGCAGTGACTGGTTAATTTTAGGATCCCTGGTGGTCTGGGGTAGTGATGGGGTTAATGTTAGGATCCCTGGTGGTCTGGGGTAGTGATGGGGTTAATGTTAGGATCCCTGGTGGTCTGGGGCAGTGACTGGTTAATGTTAGGATCCCTGGTGGTCTGGGGTAGTGATGGGGTTAATGTTAGGATTTCTGGTGGTTTGGGGTAGTGACTGGTTAATGTTAGGATCCCTGGTGGTCTGGGGTAGTGATGGGGTTAATGTTAGGATCCCTAGTGGTCTGGGGCAGTGACTGGTTAATGTTAGGATCCCTGGTGGTCTGGGGTAGTGATGGGGTTAATGTTAGGATCCCTAGTGGTCTGGGGCAGTGACTGGTTAATGTTAGGATCTCTGGTGGTCTGGGGGTAGTGATGGGGTTAATGTTAGGATCCCTGGTGGTCTGGAGCAGTGACTGGTTAATGTTAGGATCTCTGGTGGTCTGGGGTAGTGATGGGGATAATGTTAGGATCCCTGGTGGTCTGGAGCAGTGACTGGTTAATGTTAGGATCCCTGGTGGTCTGGAGCAGTGATAGGGTTAATGTTAGGATCCCTGGTGGTCTGGGGTAATGATGGGGTTAATGTTAGGATCCCTGGTGGTCTGGGGCAGTGACTGGTTAATGTTAGGATCTCTGGTGGTCTGGGGTAGTGATGGGGTTAATGTTAGGATCCCTAGTGGTCTGGGGCAGTGACTGGTTAATGTTAGGATCCCTGGTGGTCTGGGGTAGTGATGGGGTTAATGTTAGGATCCCTGGTGGTCTGGAGCAGTGACTGGTTAATGTAAGGATCCCTGGTGGTCTGGGGTAGTGATGGGGTTAATGTTAGGATCCCTAGTGGTCTGGGGCAGTGACTGGTTAATGTTAGGATCCCTGGTGGTCTGGGGTAGTGATGGGGTTAATGTTAGGATCCCTAGTGGTCTGGGGCAGTGACTGGTTAATGTTAGGATCTCTGGTGGTCTGGGGGTAGTGATGGGGTTAATGTTAGGATCCCTGGTGGTCTGGAGCAGTGACTGGTTAATGTTAGGATCTCTGGTGGTCTGGGGTAGTGATGGGGTTAATGTTAGGATCCCTGGTGGTCTGGAGCAGTGACTGGTTAATGTTAGGATCCCTGGTGGTCTGGAGCAGTGATAGGGTTAATGTTAGGATCCCTGGTGGTCTGGGGTAATGATGGGGTTAATGTTAGGATCCCTGGTGGTCTGGGGCAGTGACTGGTTAATGTTAGGATCTCTGGTGGTCTGGGGTAGTGATGGGGTTAATGTCAGGATCCCTGGTGGTCTGGGATAGTGACTGGTTAATGTTAGGATCCCTGGTGGTCTGGGGTAGTAAAGGGGTTAATGTTAGGATTTCTGGTGGTCCAGGCTGTGGTTTCTGCCCACCTTTCAGCTGGACTCTGGGGGGCTGTAGGTTGTCGCCCCTTTAACCCCTTGTGCTCCCCTCTTTCTCCAGGTATCTCTTTAATTGTGGCGAGGGGGCGCAGAGACTTATGCACGAGAACAAGTAAGAGCCGATATTTGAGCCCGGTGTGCGATCCCGGTCATGTGACCGCCCCGCCGCTGCTGATTGGTCTCGTCTCGTGTTCTCGCTCCTCAGGGTGAAGCTTTCTCGTCTGGACAACGTCTTCATCACCAGGATGGACTGGGCCAACGTCGGGGGGCTGTCAGGTAGGTGCCGGGACCACCGGGGAACGGAGGCGGCCATTGTGATAACTATCAGGGTCTGCAGCCGTGGACCCCCACTAATCCGTCTCCTCTGCTCCCCCTGCAGGTGTGCTGCTGACCCTGAGGGACTTGGGGCTCCCTAAGTGTACGCTCTCTGGACCCCCGCAACTGGTAAGTGACCCCCCATCCTGATCCTAGTGAGCAGTGCTGCAGTGTAAAGCATGGAAAGCTGAGCCTCTAATATAGAGCAGGGCTGCAGTGTAAAGCATGGAAAGCTGAGCCTGTAATATAGAGCAGGGCTGCAGTGTAAAGCATGGAAAGCTGAGCCCCTAATATAGAGCAGGGCTGCAGTGTAAAGCATGGAAAGCTGAGCCTGTAATATAGAGCAGGGCTGCAGTGTAAATCATGGAAAGCTGAGCCCCTAATATAGAGCAGGGCTGCAGTGTAAAGCAAGGAAAGCTGAGCCTCTAATATAGAGCAGGGCTGCAGTGTAAATCATGGAAAGCTGAGCCCCTAATATAGAGCAGGGCTGCAGTGTAAAGCAAGGAAAGCTGAGCCTCTAATATAGAGCAGGGCTGCAGTGTAAATCATGGAAAGCTGAGCCCCTAATATAGAGCAGGGCTGCAGTGTAAAGCAAGGAAAGCTGAGCCTCTAATATAGAGCAGGGCTGCAGTGTAAAGCCTCTAATATAGAGCAGGGCTGCAGTGTAAAGCATGGAAAGCTGAGCCTGTAATATAGAGCAGGGCTGCAGTGTAAAGCATGGAAAGCTGAGCCTCTAATATAGAGCAGGGCTGCAGTGTAAAGCATGGAAAGCTGAGCCTGTAATATAGAGCAGGGCTGCAGTGTAAAGCATGGAAAGCTGAGCCTCTAATGTAGAGCAGGGCTGCAGTGTAAAGCATAGGAAGCTGAGCCTCTAATATAGAGCAGGGCTGCAGTGTAAAGCATGGGAAGCTGAGCCTCTAATATAGAGCAGGGCTGCAGTGTAAAGCATGGGAAGCTGAGCCTCTAATATAGAGCAGGGCTGCAGTGTAAAGCATGGAAAGCTGAGCCTCTAATGTAGAGCAGGGCTGCAGTGTAAAGCAAGGAAACCTGAGCCTCTAATATAGAGCAGGGCTGCAGTGTAAAGCATGGAAAGCTGAGCCTCTAATATAGAGCAGGGCTGCAGTGTAAAGCAGGGAAAGCTGAGCCTCTAATATAGAGCAGGGCTGCAGTGTAAAGCATAGGAAGCTGAGCCTCTAATATAGAGCAGGGCTGCAGTGTAAAGCATGGAAAGCTGAGCCTGTAATATAGAGCAGGGCTGCAGTGTAAAGCAAGGAAACCTGAGCCTCTAATATAGAGCAGGGCTGCAGTGTAAAGCAGGGAAAGCTGAGCCTGTAATATAGAGCAGGGCTGCAGTGTAAAGCAGGGAAAGCTGAGCCTCTAATATAGAGCAGGGCTGCAGTGTAAAGCATGGAAAGCTGAGCCTCTAATATAGAGCAGGGCTGTAGTGTAAAGCATGGAAAGCTGAGCCTCTAATATAGAGCAGGGTTGTAGTGTAAAGCATGGAAAGCTGAGCCTCTAATATAGACCAGGGCTGCAGTGTAAAGCAGGGAAAGCTGAGCCTCTAGTATAGAGCAGGGCTGCAGTGTAAAGCAGGGAAAGCTGAGCCTCTAGTATAGAGCAGGGCTGCAGTGTAAAGCAGGGAAAGCTGAGCCTCTAATATAGCGCAGGGCTGCAGTGTAAAGCATGGGAAGCTGAGCCTCTAATATAGAGCAGGGCTGCAGTATAAAGCAGGGAAAGCTGAGCCTCTAATATAGAGCAGGGCTGTAGTGTAAAGCATGGAAAGCTGAGCCTCTAGTATAGAGCAGGGCTGCAGTGTAAAGCATGGAAAGCTGAGCCTCTAATATAGAGCAGGGCTGCAGTGTAAAACAGGGAAAGCTGAGCCTCTAATATAGAGCAGGGCTGCAGTGTAAAGCAGGGAAAGCTGAGCCTCTAGTATAGAGCAGGGCTGTAGTGTAAAGCATGGAAAGCTGAGCATCTAATATAGAGCAGGGCTGCAGTGTAAAGCAGGGAAAGCTGAGCCTGTAATATAGAGCAGGGCTGCAGTGTAAAGCAGGGAAAGCTGAGCCTCTAATATAGAGCAGGGCTGCAGTGTAAAGCAGGGAAAGCTGAGCCTGTAATATAGAGCAGGGCTGCAGTGTAAAGCAGGGAAAGCTGAGCCTCTAATATAGCGCAGGGCTGCAGTGTAAAGCATGGGAAGCTGAGCCTCTAATATAGAGCAGGGCTGCAGTGTAAAGCAGGGAAAGCTGAGCCTCTAATATAGAGCAGGGCTGTAGTGTAAAGCAGGGAAAGCTGAGCCTCTAATATAGAGCAGGGCTGTAGTGTAAAGCAAGGAAAGCTGAGCCTCTAATATAGAGCAGGGCTGTAGTGTAAAGCAAGGAAAGCTGAGCCTCTAATATAGAGCAGGGCTGCAGTGTAAAGCATGGAAAGCTGAGCCTCTAATATAGAGCAGGGCTGCAGTGTAAAGCAGGTAAAGCTGAACCTCTAATATAGAGCAGGGCTGCAGTGTAAAGCAGGGAAAGCTGAGCCTCTAGTATAGAGCAGGGCTGCAGTGTAAAGCATGGAAAGCTGAGCATCTAATATAGAGCAGGGCTGCAGTGTAAAGCAGGGAAAGCTGAGCCTGTAATATAGAGCAGGGCTGCAGTGTAAAGCAGGGAAAGCTGAGCCTCTAATATAGAGCAGGGCTGCAGTGTAAAGCAGGGAAAGCTGAGCCTGTAATATAGAGCAGGGCTGTAGTGTAAAGCATGGAAAGCTGAGCCTCTAATATAGAGCAGGGCTGCAGTGTAAAGCATGGAAAGCTGAGCCTGTAATATAGAGCAGGGCTGCAGTGTAAATCATGGAAAGCTGAGCCCCTAATATAGAGCAGGGCTGCAGTGTAAAGCAAGGAAAGCTGAGCCTCTAATATAGAGCAGGGCTGCAGTGTAAATCATGGAAAGCTGAGCCCCTAATATAGAGCAGGGCTGCAGTGTAAAGCAAGGAAAGCTGAGCCTCTAATATAGAGCAGGGCTGCAGTGTAAATCATGGAAAGCTGAGCCCCTAATATAGAGCAGGGCTGCAGTGTAAAGCAAGGAAAGCTGAGCCTCTAATATAGAGCAGGGCTGCAGTGTAAAGCCTCTAATATAGAGCAGGGCTGCAGTGTAAAGCATGGAAAGCTGAGCCTGTAATATAGAGCAGGGCTGCAGTGTAAAGCATGGAAAGCTGAGCCTCTAATATAGAGCAGGGCTGCAGTGTAAAGCATGGAAAGCTGAGCCTGTAATATAGAGCAGGGCTGCAGTGTAAAGCATGGAAAGCTGAGCCTCTAATGTAGAGCAGGGCTGCAGTGTAAAGCATAGGAAGCTGAGCCTCTAATATAGAGCAGGGCTGCAGTGTAAAGCATGGGAAGCTGAGCCTCTAATATAGAGCAGGGCTGCAGTGTAAAGCATGGGAAGCTGAGCCTCTAATATAGAGCAGGGCTGCAGTGTAAAGCATGGAAAGCTGAGCCTCTAATGTAGAGCAGGGCTGCAGTGTAAAGCATGGGAAGCTGAGCCTGTAATATAGAGCAGGGCTGCAGTGTAAAGCATGGGAAGCTGAGCCTGTAATATAGAGCAGGGCTGCAGTGTAAAGCATGGGAAGCTGAGCCTGTAATATAGAGCAGGGCTGCAGTGTAAAGCAGGGAAAGCTGAGCCTCTAATATAGAGCAGGGCTGCAGTGTAAAGCATGGAAACCTGAGCCTCTAATATAGAGCAGGGCTGCAGTGTAAAGCATGGAAAGCTGAGCCTCTAATATAGAGCAGGGCTGCAGTGTAAAGCAGGGAAAGCTGAGCCTCTAATATAGAGCAGGGCTGCAGTGTAAAGCATAGGAAGCTGAGCCTCTAATATAGAGCAGGGCTGCAGTGTAAAGCATGGAAAGCTGAGCCTGTAATATAGAGCAGGGCTGCAGTGTAAAGCAAGGAAACCTGAGCCTCTAATATAGAGCAGGGCTGCAGTGTAAAGCAGGGAAAGCTGAGCCTGTAATATAGAGCAGGGCTGCAGTGTAAAGCAGGGAAAGCTGAGCCTCTAATATAGAGCAGGGCTGAAGTGTAAAGCATGGAAAGCTGAGCCTCTAATATAGAGCAGGGCTGTAGTGTAAAGCATGGAAAGCTGAGCCTCTAATATAGAGCAGGGTTGTAGTGTAAAGCATGGAAAGCTGAGCCTCTAATATAGACCAGGGCTGCAGTGTAAAGCAGGGAAAGCTGAGCCTCTAGTATAGAGCAGGGCTGCAGTGTAAAGCAGGGAAAGCTGAGCCTCTAGTATAGAGCAGGGCTGCAGTGTAAAGCAGGGAAAGCTGAGCCTCTAATATAGCGCAGGGCTGCAGTGTAAAGCATGGGAAGCTGAGCCTCTAATATAGAGCAGGGCTGCAGTATAAAGCAGGGAAAGCTGAGCCTCTAATATAGAGCAGGGCTGTAGTGTAAAGCATGGAAAGCTGAGCCTCTAGTATAGAGCAGGGCTGTAGTGTAAAGCATGGAAAGCTGAGCATCTAATATAGAGCAGGGCTGCAGTGTAAAGCAGGGAAAGCTGAGCCTGTAATATAGAGCAGGGCTGCACTGTAAAGCAGGGAAAGCTGAGCCTCTAATATAGAGCAGGGCTGCAGTGTAAAGCAGGGAAAGCTGAGCCTGTAATATAGAGCAGGGCTGCAGTGTAAAGCAGGGAAAGCTGAGCCTCTAATATAGCGCAGGGCTGCAGTGTAAAGCATGGGAAGCTGAGCCTCTAATATAGAGCAGGGCTGCAGTGTAAAGCAGGGAAAGCTGAGCCTCTAATATAGAGCAGGGCTGTAGTGTAAAGCATGGAAAGCTGAGCCTCTAGTATAGAGCAGGGCTGCAGTGTAAAGCATGGAAAGCTGAGCATCTAATATAGAGCAGGGCTGCAGTGTAAAGCAGGGAAAGCTGAGCCTGTAATATAGAGCAGGGCTGCAGTGTAAAGCAGGGAAAGCTGAGCCTCTAATATAGAGCAGGGCTGCAGTGTAAAGCAGGGAAAGCTGAGCCTGTAATATAGAGCAGGGCTGTAGTGTAAAGCATGGAAAGCTGAGCCTCTAATATAGAGCAGGGCTGCAGTGTAAAGCAGGGAAAGCTGAGCCTGTAATATAGAGCAGGGCTGTAGTGTAAAGCATGGAAAGCTGAGCCTCTAATATAGAGCAGGGCTGTAGTGTAAAGCAGGGAAAGCTGAGCCTCTAATATAGAGCAGGGCTGTAGTGTAAAGTAGGGAAAGCTGAGCCTGTAATATAGAGCAGGGCTGCAGTGTAAAGCATGGAAAGCTGAGCCTCTAATATAGAGCAGGGCTGTAGTGTAAAGCATGGGAAGCTGAGCCTCTAATATAGAGCAGGGCTGCAGTGTAAAGCAGGGAAAGCTGAGCCTCTAATATAGAGCAGGGCTGCAGTGTAAAGCATGGGAAGCTGAGCCTCTAATATAGAGCAGGGCTGTAGTGTAAAGCATGGGAAGCTGAGCCTCTAATATAGAGCAGGGCTGCAGTGTAAAGCAGGGAAAGCTGAGCCTCTAATATAGAGCAGGGCTGCAGTGTAAAGCAGGGAAAGCTGAGCCTCTAATATAGAGCAGGGCTGTAGTGTAAAGCAGGGAAAGCTGAGCCTCTAATATAGAGCAGGGCTGCAGTGTAAAGCAGGGAAAGCTGAGCCTCTAATATAGAGCAGGGCTGCAGTGTAAAGCAGGGAAAGCTGAGCCTCTAATATAGAGCAGGGCTGTAGTGTAAAGCATGGAAAGCTGAGCCTCTAATATAGAGCAGGGCTGTAGTGTAAAGCATGGGAAGCTGAGCCTCTAGTATAGAGCAGGGCTGCAGTGTAAAGCATGGGAAGCTGAGCCTGTAATATAGAGCAGGGCTGTAGTGTAAAGCAGGGAAAGCTGAGCCTCTAATATAGAGCAGGGCTGCAGTGTAAAGCAGGGAAAGCTGAGCCTCTAATATAGAGCAGGGCTGCAGTGTAAAGCAAGGAAAGCTGAGCCTCTAATATAGAGCAGGGCTGTAGTGTAAAGCATGGGAAGCTGAGCCTCTAATATAGAGCAGGGCTGCAGTGTAAAGCAGGGAAAGCTGAGCCTCTAATATAGAGCAGGGCTGCAGTGTAAAGCAAGGAAAGCTGAGCCTCTAATATAGAGCAGGGCTGCAGTGTAAAGCATGGAAAGCTGAGCCTGTAATATAGAGCAGGGCTGCAGTGTAAAGCATGGAAAGCTGAGCCTGTAATGTAGAGCAGGGCTGTAGTGTAAAGCATGGGAAGCTGAGCATCTAATATAGAGCAGGGCTGCAGTGTAAAGCAGGGAAAGCTGAGCCTCTAATATAGAGCAGGGCTGTAGTGTAAAGCAGGGAAAGCTGAGCCTCTAATATAGAGCAGGGCTGTAGTGTAAAGCAAGGAAAGCTGAGCCTCTAATATAGAGCAGGGC
The DNA here is from genome assembly GCF_051348905.1 of Ranitomeya variabilis. Lineage (NCBI taxonomy): Eukaryota > Metazoa > Chordata > Amphibia > Anura > Dendrobatidae > Ranitomeya > Ranitomeya variabilis. Next base: position 748,413,451 of record NC_135235.1, on the reverse strand, counting down.
TGCAGTGTAAAGCAGGGAAGCTGAGCCTCTAATATAGAGCAGGGCTGTAGTGTAAAGCATGGGAAGCTGAGCCTCTAATATAGAGCAGGGCTGCAGTGTAAAGCAGGGAAGCTGAGCCTCTAATATAGAGCAGGGCTGCAGTGTAAAGCAGGGAAAGCTGAGCCTCTAATATAGAGCAGGGCTGCAGTGTAAAGCATGGAAAGCTGAGCCTCTAATATAGAGCAGGGCTGTAGTGTAAAGCATGGGAAGCTGAGCCTCTAATATAGAGCAGGGCTGTAGTGTAAAGCATGGGAAGCTGAGCCTCTAATATAGAGCAGGGCTGCAGTGTAAAGCAGGGAAAGCTGAGCCTCTAATATAGAGCAGGGCTGTAGTGTAAAGCATGGAAAGCTGAGCCTCTAATATAGAGCAGGGCTGCAGTGTAAAGCAGGGAAGCTGAGCCTCTAATATAGAGCAGGGCTGCAGTGTAAAGCAGGGAAAGCTGAGCCTGTAATATAGAGCAGGGCTGCAGTGTAAAGCCGGGAAAGCTGAGCCTCTAATATAGAGCAGGGCTGCAGTGTAAAGCATGGGAAGCTGAGCCTCTAATATAGAGCAGGGCTGTAGTGTAAAGCATGGGAAGCTGAGCCTCTAATATAGAGCACGGCTGCAGTGTAAAGCATCTGATGCTGAGCCTCTAATATAGAGCAGGGCTGCAGTGTAAAGCAGGGAAAGCTGAGCCTCTAATATAGAGCAGGGCTGCAGTGTAAAGCAGGGAAAGCTGAGCCTGTAATATAGAGCAGGGCTGTGGTGTAAAGCAGGGAAAGCTGAGCCTCTAATATAGAGCAGGGCTGCAGTGTAAAGCAGGGAAGCTGAGCCTCTAATATAGAGCAGGGCTGCAGTGTAAAGCAGGGAAAGCTGAGCCTCTAATATAGAGCAGGGCTGCAGTGTAAAGCATGGAAAGCTGAGCCTCTAATATAGAGCAGGGCTGCAGTGTAAAGCATGGAAAGCTGAGCCTCTAATATAGAGCAGGGCTGCAGTGTAAAGCAAGGAAAGCTGAGCCTCTAATATAGAGCAGGGCTGCAGTGTAAAGCATGGAAAGCTGAGCCTCTAATATAGAGCAGGGCTGTAGTGTAAAGCATGGGAAGCTGAGCCTCTAATATAGAGCAGGGCTGCAGTGTAAAGCATGGGAAGCTGAGCCTCTAATATAGAGCAGGGCTGCAGTGTAAAGCATGGAAAGCTGAGCCTCTAATATAGAGCAGGGCTGTAGTGTAAAGCATGGGAAGCTGAGCCTCTAATATAGAGCAGGGCTGCAGTGTAAAGCATGGGAAGCTGAGCCTCTAATATAGAGCAGGGCTGCAGTGTAAAGCAGGGAAAGCTGAGCCTCTAATATAGAGCAGGGCTGCAGTGTAAAGCAGGGAAAGCTGAGCCTCTAATATAGAGCAGGGCTGCAGTGTAAAGCAGGGAAAGCTGAGCCTCTAATATAGAGCAGGGCTGCAGTGTAAAGCAGGGAAAGCTGAGCCTCTAATATAGAGCAGGGCTGCAGTGTAAAGCATGGGAAGCTGAGCCTCTAGTATAGAGCAGGGCTGTAGTGTAAAGCAGGGAAAGCTGAGCCTGTAATATAGAGCAGGGCTGCAGTGTAAAGCAGGGAAAGCTGAGCCTGTAATATAGAGCAGGGCTGCAGTGTAAAGCATGGGAAGCTGAGCCTCTAATATAGAGCAGGGCTGCAGTGTAAAGCATGGGAAGCTGAGCCTCTAGTATAGAGCAGGGCTGTAGTGTAAAGCAGGGAAAGCTGAGCCTGTAATATAGAGCAGGGCTGCAGTGTAAAGCAGGGAAAGCTGAGCCTCTAATATAGAGCAGGGCTGCAGTGTAAAGCAGGGAAAGCTGAGCCTCTAATATAGAGCAGGGCTGCAGTGTAAAGCAGGGAAAGCTGAGCCTCTAATATAGAGCAGGGCTGCAGTGTAAAGCAGGGAAAGCTGAGCCTCTAATATAGAGCAGGGCTGCAGTGTAAAGCAGGGAAAGCTGAGCCTGTAATATAGAGCAGGGCTGCAGTGTAAAGCATGGGAAGCTGAGCCTCTAGTATAGAGCAGGGCTGTAGTGTAAAGCAGGGAAAGCTGAGCCTGTAATATAGAGCAGGGCTGCAGTGTAAAGCAGGGAAAGCTGAGCCTGTAATATAGAGCAGGGCTGCAGTGTAAAGCAGGGAAAGCTGAGCCTGTAATATAGAGCAGGGCTGCAGTGTAAAGCAGGGAAAGCTGAGCCTCTAGTATAGAGCAGGGCTGTAGTGTAAAGCATGGAAAGCTGAGCCTGTAATATAGAGCAGGGCTGCAGTGTAAAGCATGGTAAGCTGAGCCTGTAATATAGAGCAGGGCTGCAGTGTAAAGCAGGGAAAGCTGAGCCTCTAATATAGAGCAGGGCTGTAGTGTAAAGCATGGAAAGCTGAGCCTCTAATATAGAGCAGGGCTGCAGTGTAAAGCAGGGAAAGCTGAGCCTCTAATATAGAGCAGGGCTGTAGTGTAAAGCATGGGAAGCTGAGCCTCTAGTATAGAGCAGGGCTGTAGTGTAAAGCAGGGAAAGCTGAGCCTCTAATATAGAGCAGGGCTGCAGTGTAAAGCATGGAAAGCTGAGCCTCTAATATAGAGCAGGGCTGTAGTGTAAAGCATGGGACGCTGAGCCTGTAATATAGAGCAGGGCTGTAGTGTAAAGCATGGGAAGCTGAGCCTGTAATATAGAGCAGGGCTGCAGTGTAAAGCAGGGAAAGCTGAGCCTCTAATATAGAGCAGGGCTGCAGTGTAAAGCAGGGAAAGCTGAGCCTCTAATATAGAGCAGGGCTGTAGTGTAAAGCAGGGAAAGCTGAGCCTCTAATATAGAGCAGGGCTGCAGTGTAAAGCATGGGAAGCTGAGCCTCTAATATAGAGCAGGGCTGCAGTGTAAAGCAGGGAAAGCTGAGCCTCTAATATAGAGCAGGGCTGCAGTGTAAAGCATGGGAAGCTGAGCCTCTAATATAGAGCAGGGCTGTAGTGTAAAGCATGGAAAGCTGAGCCTCTAATGTAGAGCAGGGCTGTAGTGTAAAGCAGGGAAAGCTGAGCCTCTAATATAGAGCAGGGCTGCAGTGTAAAGCATGGGAAGCTGAGCCTCTAATATAGAGCAGGGCTGTAGTGTAAAGCATGGGAAGCTGAGCCTCTAATATAGAGCAGGGCTGCAGTGTAAAGCATGGAAAGCTGAGCCTCTAATATAGAGCAGGGCTGCAGTGTAAAGCATGGAAAGCTGAGCCTCTAATATAGAGCAGGGCTGTAGTGTAAAGCAGGGAAAGCTGAGCCTCTAATATAGAGCAGGGCTGCAGTATAAAGCAGGGAAAGCTGAGCCTCTAATATAGAGCAGGGCTGCAGTGTAAAGCAGGGAAAGCTGAGCCTCTAATATAGAGCAGGGCTGCAGTGTAAAGCATGGGAAGCTGAGCCTCTAATATAGAGCAGGGCTATAGTGTAAAGCATGGGAAGCTGAGCCTCTAATATAGAGCAGGGCTGTAGTGTAAAGCATGGAAAGCTGAGCCTGTAATATAGAGCAGGGCTGCAGTGTAAAGCAGGGAAAGCTGAGCCTGTAATATAGAGCAGGGCTGCAGTGTAAAGCAGGGAAAGCTGAGCCTCTAATATAGAGCAGGGCTGTAGTGTAAAGCATGGGAAGCTGAGCCTCTAATATAGAGCAGGGCTGCAGTGTAAAGCAGGGAAGCTGAGCCTCTAATATAGAGCAGGGCTGTAGTGTAAAGCAGGGAAAGCTGAGCCTGTAATATAGAGCAGGGCTGTAGTGTAAAGCAGGGAAGCTGAGCCTCTAATATAGAGCAGGGCTGTAGTGTAAAGCAGGGAAAGCTGAGCCTCTAATATAGAGCAGGGCTGCAGTGTAAAGCATGGGAAGCTGAGCCTCTAATATAGAGCAGGGCTGTAGTGTAAAGCATGGGAAGCTGAGCCTCTAATATAGAGCAGGGCTGCAGTGTAAAGCATGGAAAGCTGAGCCTCTAATATAGAGCAGGGCTGCAGTGTAAAGCATGGAAAGCTGAGCCTCTAATATAGAGCAGGGCTGTAGTGTAAAGCAGGGAAAGCTGAGCCTCTAATATAGAGCAGGGCTGCAGTATAAAGCAGGGAAAGCTGAGCCTCTAATATAGAGCAGGGCTGCAGTGTAAAGCAGGGAAAGCTGAGCCTCTAATATAGAGCAGGGCTGCAGTGTAAAGCATGGGAAGCTGAGCCTCTAATATAGAGCAGGGCTATAGTGTAAAGCATGGGAAGCTGAGCCTCTAATATAGAGCAGGGCTGTAGTGTAAAGCATGGAAAGCTGAGCCTGTAATATAGAGCAGGGCTGCAGTGTAAAGCAGGGAAAGCTGAGCCTGTAATATAGAGCAGGGCTGCAGTGTAAAGCAGGGAAAGCTGAGCCTCTAATATAGAGCAGGGCTGTAGTGTAAAGCATGGGAAGCTGAGCCTCTAATATAGAGCAGGGCTGCAGTGTAAAGCAGGGAAGCTGAGCCTCTAATATAGAGCAGGGCTGTAGTGTAAAGCAGGGAAAGCTGAGCCTCTAATATAGAGCAGGGCTGTAGTGTAAAGCAGGGAAGCTGAGCCTCTAATATAGAGCAGGGCTGCAGTGTAAAGCATGGAAAGCTGAGCCTGTAATATAGAGCAGGGCTGTAGTGTAAAGCAGGGAAGCTGAGCCTGTAATATAGAGCAGGGCTGCAGTGTAAAACATCTGATGCTGAGCCTGTAATATAGAGCAGGGCTGCAGTGTAAAGCAGGGAAAGCTGACCCTTTAGTGTAGAGCAGGGCTGTAGTGTAAAGCATGGGAAGCTGAGCCTCTAATATAGAGCAGGGCTGCAGTGTAAAGCATGGAAAGCTGAGCCTCTAATATAGAGCAGGGCTGCAGTGTAAAGCAGGGAAGCTGAGCCTCTAATATAGAGCAGGGCTGTAGTGTAAAGCAGGGAAAGCTGAGCCTCTAGTATAGAGCAGGGCTGCAGTGTAAAGCAGGGAAAGCTGAGCCTCTAGTATAGAGCAGGGCTGCAGTGTAAAGCAGGGAAAGCTGAGCCTCTAATATAGAGCAGGGCTGCAGTGTAAAGCAGGGAAAGCTGAGCCTCTAATATAGAGCAGGGCTGCAGTGTAAAGCAGGGAAAGCTGAGCCTCTAGTATAGAGCAGGGCTGCAGTGTAAAGCAGGGAAAGCTGAGCCTGTAATATAGAGCAGGGCTGTAGTGTAAAGCAGGGAAAGCTGAGCCTCTAATATAGAGCAGGGCTGCAGTGTAAAGCAGGGAAAGCTGAGCCTCTAATATAGAGCAGGGCTGTAGTGTAAAGCAGGGAAAGCTGAGCCTCTAATATAGAGCAGGGCTGCAGTGTAAAGCAGGGAAAGCTGAGCCTCTAGTATAGAGCAGGGCTGCAGTGTAAAGCAGGGAAAGCTGAGCCTCTAATATAGAGCAGGGCTGTAGTGTAAAGCAGGGAAAGCTGAGCCTCTAATATAGAGCAGGGCTGCAGTGTAAAGCAGGGAAAGCTGAGCCTCTAATATAGAGCAGGGTTGTAGTGTAAAGCAGGGAAAGCTGAGCCTCTAGTATAGAGCAGGGCTGTAGTGTAAAGCATGGAAAGCTGAGCCTCTAATATAGAGCAGGGCTGTAGTGTAAAGCAGGGAAAGCTGAGCCTCTAATATAGAGCAGGGCTGCAGTGTAAAGCAGGGAAAGCTGAGCCTCTAATATAGAGCAGGGCTGCAGTGTAAAGCAGGGAAAGCTGAGCCTCTAATATAGAGCAGGGCTGCAGTGTAAAGCAGGGAAAGCTGAGCCTCTAGTATAGAGCAGGGCTGCAGTGTAAAGCAGGGAAAGCTGAGCCTCTAATATAGAGCAGGGCTGTAGTGTAAAGCAGGGAAAGCTGAGCCTCTAATATAGAGCAGGGCTGCAGTGTAAAGCAGGGAAAGCTGAGCCTCTAATATAGAGCAGGGCTGCAGTGTAAAGCAGGGAAAGCTGAGCCTCTAATATAGAGCAGGGCTGTAGTGTAAAGCATGGGAAGCTGAGCCTCTAGTATAGAGCAGGGCTGCAGTGTAAAGCATGGAAAGCTGAGCCTGTAATATAGAGCAGGGCTGCAGTGTAAAGCATGGGAAGCTGACCCTCTAATATAGAGCAGGGCTGCAGTGTAAAGCAGGGAAAGCTGAGCCTCTAGTATAGAGCAGGGCTGCAGTGTAAAGCAGGGAAAGCTGAGCCTCTAATATAGAGCAGGGCTGTAGTGTAAAGCATGGAAAGCTGAGCCTCTAATATAGAGCAGGGCTGCAGTGTAAAGCATGGAAAGCTGAGCCTCTAATATAGAGCAGGGCTGCAGTGTAAAGCAGGGAAAGCTGAGCCTCTAATATAGAGCAGGGCTGTAGTGTAAAGCATGGGAAGCTGAGCCTGTAATATAGAGCAGGGCTGTAGTGTAAAGCAGGGAAAGCTGAGCCTCTAATATAGAGCAGGGCTGCAGTGTAAAGCAGGGAAAGCTGAGCCTCTAATATAGAGCAGGGCTGCAGTGTAAAGCAAGGAAAGCTGAGCCTCTAATATAGAGCAGGGCTGTAGTGTAAAGCATGGGAAGCTGAGCCTCTAATATAGAGCAGGGCTGCAGTGTAAAGCAGGGAAAGCTGAGCCTCTAATATAGAGCAGGGCTGCAGTGTAAAGCAAGGAAAGCTGAGCCTCTAATATAGAGCAGGGCTGCAGTGTAAAGCATGGAAAGCTGAGCCTGTAATATAGAGCAGGGCTGCAGTGTAAAGCATGGAAAGCTGAGCCTGTAATGTAGAGCAGGGCTGTAGTGTAAAGCATGGGAAGCTGAGCATCTAATATAGAGCAGGGCTGCAGTGTAAAGCAGGGAAAGCTGAGCCTCTAATATAGAGCAGGGCTGCAGTGTAAAGCAGGGAAGCTGAGCCTCTAATATAGAGCAGGGCTGTAGTGTAAAGCATGGGAAGCTGAGCCTCTAATATAGAGCAGGGCTGCAGTGTAAAGCAGGGAAGCTGAGCCTCTAATATAGAGCAGGGCTGCAGTGTAAAGCAGGGAAAGCTGAGCCTGTAATATAGAGCAGGGCTGCAGTGTAAAGCAGGGAAAGCTGAGCCTGTAATATAGAGCAGGGCTGCAGTGTAAAGCAGGGAAAGCTGAGCCTCTAATATAGAGCAGGGCTGCAGTGTAAAGCATGGAAAGCTGAGCCTCTAATATAGAGCAGGGCTGTAGTGTAAAGCATGGGAAGCTGAGCCTCTAATATAGAGCAGGGCTGTAGTGTAAAGCAGGGAAAGCTGAGCCTCTAATATAGAGCAGGGCTGCAGTGTAAAGCATGGAAAGCTGAGCCTCTAATATAGAGCAGGGCTGCAGTGTAAAGCAGGGAAGCTGAGCCTCTAATATAGAGCAGGGCTGCAGTGTAAAGCAGGGAAAGCTGAGCCTGTAATATAGAGCAGGGCTGTAGTGTAAAGCAGGGAAAGCTGAGCCTGTAATATAGAGCAGGGCTGCAGTGTAAAGCAGGGAAAGCTGAGCCTCTAATATAGAGCAGGGCTGCAGTGTAAAGCATGGAAAGCTGAGCCTCTAATATAGAGCAGGGCTGTAGTGTAAAGCATGGGAAGCTGAGCCTCTAATATAGAGCAGGGCTGCAGTGTAAAGCAGGGAAAGCTGAGCCTCTAATATAGAGCAGGGCTGTAGTGTAAAGCATGGAAAGCTGAGCCTCTAATATAGAGCAGGGCTGTAGTGTAAAGCAGGGAAAGCTGAGCCTGTAATATAGAGCAGGGCTGCAGTGTAAAGCAGGGAAAGCTGAGCCTCTAATATAGAGCAGGGCTGTAGTGTAAAGCATGGGAAGCTGAGCCTCTAATATAGAGCAGGGCTGTAGTGTAAAGCATGGGAAGCTGAGCCTCTAATATAGAGCAGGGCTGTAGTGTAAAGCATGGGAAGCTGAGCCTCTAATATAGAGCAGGGCTGCAGTTTAAAGCATGGGAAGCTGAGCCTGTAATATAGAGCAGGGCTGCAGTGTAAAGCATCTGATGCTGAGCCTCTAATATAGAGCAGGGCTGCAGTGTAAAGCAGGGAAAGCTGAGCCTGTAATATAGAGCAGGGCTGTGGTGTAAAGCAGGGAAAGCTGAGCCTCTAATATAGAGCAGGGCTGTAGTGTAAAGCAGGGAAAGCTGAGCCTCTAATATAGAGCAGGGCTGCAGTGTAAAGCATGGAAAGCTGAGCCTCTAATATAGAGCAGGGCTGCAGTGTAAAGCAAGGAAAGCTGAGCCTCTAATATAGAGCAGGGCTGCAGTGTAAAGCATGGAAAGCTGAGCCTCTAATATAGAGCAGGGCTGCAGTGTAAAGCATGGAAAGCTGAGCCTCTAATATAGAGCAGGGCTGTAGTGTAAAGCATGGGAAGCTGAGCCTCTAATATAGAGCAGGGCTGCAGTGTAAAGCAGGGAAAGCTGAGCCTCTAATATAGAGCAGGGCTGTAGTGTAAAGCATGGGAAGCTGAGCCTCTAATATAGAGCAGGGCTGTAGTGTAAAGCATGGGAAGCTGAGCCTCTAATATAGAGCAGGGCTGCAGTGTAAAGCATGGAAAGCTGAGCCTCTAATATAGAGCAGGGCTGTAGTGTAAAGCATGGGAAGCTGAGCCTCTAATATAGAGCAGGGCTGCAGTGTAAAGCATGGGAAGCTGAGCCTCTAATATAGAGCAGGGCTGCAGTGTAAAGCAGGGAAAGCTGAGCCTCTAATATAGAGCAGGGCTGTAGTGTAAAGCAGGGAAAGCTGAGCCTGTAATATAGAGCAGGGCTGTAGTGTAAAGCAGGGAAAGCTGAGCCTCTAATATAGAGCAGGGCTGCAGTGTAAAGCAGGGAAAGCTGAGCCTCTAATATAGAGCAGGGCTGCAGTGTAAAGCATGGAAAGCTGAGCCTCTAATATAGAGCAGGGCTGTAGTGTAAAGCATGGGAAGCTGAGCCTCTAATATAGAGCAGGGCTGCAGTGTAAAGCATGGGAAGCTGAGCCTCTAATATAGAGCAGGGCTGCAGTGTAAAGCATGGAAAGCTGAGCCTCTAATATAGAGCAGGGCTGTAGTGTAAAGCATGGGAAGCTGAGCCTCTAATATAGAGCAGGGCTGCAGTGTAAAGCATGGGAAGCTGAGCCTCTAATATAGAGCAGGGCTGCAGTGTAAAGCAGGGAAAGCTGAGCCTCTAATATAGAGCAGGGCTGTAGTGTAAAGCAGGGAAAGCTGAGCCTGTAATATAGAGCAGGGCTGCAGTGTAAAGCAGGGAAAGCTGAGCCTCTAATATAGAGCAGGGCTGCAGTGTAAAGCATCGGAAGCTGAGCCTGTAATATAGAGCAGGGCTGCAGTGTAAAGCAGGGAAAGCTGAGCCTCTAATATAGAGCAGGGTTGTAGTGTAAAGCAGGGAAAGCTGAGCCTCTAATATAGAGCAGGGCTGTAGTGTAAAGCATGGGAAGCTGAGCCTCTAGTATAGAGCAGGGCTGTAGTGTAAAGCAGGGAAAGCTGAGCCTGTAATATAGAGCAGGGCTGCAGTGTAAAGCAGGGAAAGCTGAGCCTGTAATATAGAGCAGGGCTGTAGTGTAAAGCAGGGAAAGCTGAGCCTCTAATATAGAGCAGGGCTGCAGTGTAAAGCAGGGAAAGCTGAGCCTCTAGTATAGAGCAGGGCTGCAGTGTAAAGCAGGGAAAGCTGAGCCTGTAATATAGAGCAGGGCTGCAGTGTAAAGCAGGGAAAGCTGAGCCTCTAGTATAGAGCAGGGCTGTAGTGTAAAGCATGGAAAGCTGAGCCTGTAATATAGAGCAGGGCTGCAGTGTAAAGCATGGTAAGCTGAGCCTGTAATATAGAGCAGGGCTGCAGTGTAAAGCAGGGAAAGCTGAGCCTCTAATATAGAGCAGGGCTGTAGTGTAAAGCATGGAAAGCTGAGCCTCTAATATAGAGCAGGGCTGCAGTGTAAAGCAGGGAAAGCTGAGCCTCTAATATAGAGCAGGGCTGTAGTGTAAAGCATGGGAAGCTGAGCCTCTAGTATAGAGCAGGGCTGTAGTGTAAAGCAGGGAAAGCTGAGCCTCTAATATAGAGCAGGGCTGCAGTGTAAAGCATGGAAAGCTGAGCCTCTAATATAGAGCAGGGCTGTAGTGTAAAGCATGGGACGCTGAGCCTGTAATATAGAGCAGGGCTGTAGTGTAAAGCATGGGAAGCTGAGCCTGTAATATAGAGCAGGGCTGCAGTGTAAAGCAGGGAAAGCTGAGCCTCTAATATAGAGCAGGGCTGCAGTGTAAAGCAGGGAAAGCTGAGCCTCTAATATAGAGCAGGGCTGCAGTGTAAAGCATGGGAAGCTGAGCCTCTAATGTAGAGCAGGGCTGTAGTGTAAAGCAGGGAAAGCTGAGCCTCTAATATAGAGCAGGGCTGCAGTGTAAAGCATGGGAAGCTGAGCCTCTAATATAGAGCAGGGCTGCAGTATAAAGCAGGGAAAGCTGAGCCTCTAATATAGAGCAGGGCTGCAGTGTAAAGCAGGGAAAGCTGAGCCTCTAATATAGAGCAGGGCTGCAGTGTAAAGCATGGGAAGCTGAGCCTCTAATATAGAGCAGGGCTGTAGTGTAAAGCATGGGAAGCTGAGCCTCTAATATAGAGCAGGGCTGTAGTGTAAAGCCTGGGAAGCTGAGCCTGTAATATAGAGCAGGGCTGCAGTGTAAAGCATCTGATGCTGAGCCTCTAATATAGAGCAGGGCTGCAGTGTAAAGCAGGGAAAGCTGAGCCTGTAATATAGAGCAGGGCTGTGGTGTAAAGCAGGGAAAGCTGAGCCTCTAATATAGAGCAGGGCTGTAGTGTAAAGCAGGGAAAGCTGAGCCTCTAATATAGAGCAGGGCTGCAGTGTAAAGCAGGGAAGCTGAGCCTCTAATATAGAGCAGGGCTGCAGTGTAAAGCAGGGAAAGCTGAGCCTCTAATATAGAGCAGGGCTGCAGTGTAAAGCATGGAAAGCTGAGCCTCTAATATAGAGCAGGGCTGCAGTGTAAAGCATGGAAAGCTGAGCCTCTAATATAGAGCAGGGCTGCAGTGTAAAGCAAGGAAAGCTGAGCCTCTAATATAGAGCAGGGCTGCAGTGTAAAGCATGGAAAGCTGAGCCTCTAATATAGAGCAGGGCTGTAGTGTAAAGCATGGGAAGCTGAGCCTCTAATATAGAGCAGGGCTGCAGTGTAAAGCATGGGAAGCTGAGCCTCTAATATAGAGCAGGGCTGCAGTGTAAAGCATGGAAAGCTGAGCCTCTAATATAGAGCAGGGCTGTAGTGTAAAGCATGGGAAGCTGAGCCTCTAATATAGAGCAGGGCTGCAGTGTAAAGCATGGGAAGCTGAGCCTCTAATATAGAGCAGGGCTGCAGTGTAAAGCAGGGAAAGCTGAGCCTCTAATATAGAGCAGGGCTGCAGTGTAAAGCAGGGAAAGCTGAGCCTCTAATATAGAGCAGGGCTGCAGTGTAAAGCAGGGAAAGCTGAGCCTGTAATATAGAGCAGGGCTGCAGTGTAAAGCAGGGAAAGCTGAGCCTCTAATATAGAGCAGGGCTGTAGTGTAAAGCATGGAAAGCTGAGCCTCTAATATAGAGCAGGGCTGTAGTGTAAAGCAGGGAAAGCTGAGCCTGTAATATAGAGCAGGGCTGCAGTGTAAAGCAGGGAAAGCTGAGCCTCTAATATAGAGCAGGGCTGTAGTGTAAAGCATGGGAAGCTGAGCCTCTAATATAGAGCAGGGCTGTAGTGTAAAGCATGGGAAGCTGAGCCTCTAATATAGAGCAGGGCTGTAGTGTAAAGCATGGGAAGCTGAGCCTCTAATATAGAGCAGGGCTGCAGTTTAAAGCATGGGAAGCTGAGCCTGTAATATAGAGCAGGGCTGCAGTGTAAAGCATCTGATGCTGAGCCTCTAATATAGAGCAGGGCTGCAGTGTAAAGCAGGGAAAGCTGAGCCTGTAATATAGAGCAGGGCTGTGGTGTAAAGCAGGGAAAGCTGAGCCTCTAATATAGAGCAGGGCTGTAGTGTAAAGCAGGGAAAGCTGAGCCTCTAATATAGAGCAGGGCTGCAGTGTAAAGCATGGAAAGCTGAGCCTCTAATATAGAGCAGGGCTGCAGTGTAAAGCAGGGAAAGCTGAGCCTCTAATATAGAGCAGGGCTGCAGTGTAAAGCAAGGAAAGCTGAGCCTCTAATATAGAGCAGGGCTGCAGTGTAAAGCATGGAAAGCTGAGCCTCTAATATAGAGCAGGGCTGCAGTGTAAAGCATGGAAAGCTGAGCCTCTAATATAGAGCAGGGCTGTAGTGTAAAGCATGGGAAGCTGAGCCTCTAATATAGAGCAGGGCTGCAGTGTAAAGCAGGGAAAGCTGAGCCTCTAATATAGAGCAGGGCTGTAGTGTAAAGCATGGGAAGCTGAGCCTCTAATATAGAGCAGGGCTGTAGTGTAAAGCATGGGAAGCTGAGCCTCTAATATAGAGCAGGGCTGCAGTGTAAAGCATGGAAAGCTGAGCCTCTAATATAGAGCAGGGCTGTAGTGTAAAGCATGGGAAGCTGAGCCTCTAATATAGAGCAGGGCTGCAGTGTAAAGCATGGGAAGCTGAGCCTCTAATATAGAGCAGGGCTGCAGTGTAAAGCAGGGAAAGCTGAGCCTCTAATATAGAGCAGGGCTGTAGTGTAAAGCAGGGAAAGCTGAGCCTGTAATATAGAGCAGGGCTGTAGTGTAAAGCAGGGAAAGCTGAGCCTCTAATATAGAGCAGGGCTGCAGTGTAAAGCAGGGAAAGCTGAGCCTCTAATATAGAGCAGGGCTGCAGTGTAAAGCATGGAAAGCTGAGCCTCTAATATAGAGCAGGGCTGTAGTGTAAAGCATGGGAAGCTGAGCCTCTAATATAGAGCAGGGCTGCAGTGTAAAGCATGGGAAGCTGAGCCTCTAATATAGAGCAGGGCTGCAGTGTAAAGCATGGAAAGCTGAGCCTCTAATATAGAGCAGGGCTGTAGTGTAAAGCATGGGAAGCTGAGCCTCTAATATAGAGCAGGGCTGCAGTGTAAAGCATGGGAAGCTGAGCCTCTAATATAGAGCAGGGCTGCAGTGTAAAGCAGGGAAAGCTGAGCCTCTAATATAGAGCAGGGCTGTAGTGTAAAGCAGGGAAAGCTGAGCCTGTAATATAGAGCAGGGCTGCAGTGTAAAGCAGGGAAAGCTGAGCCTCTAATATAGAGCAGGGCTGCAGTGTAAAGCATCGGAAGCTGAGCCTGTAATATAGAGCAGGGCTGCAGTGTAAAGCAGGGAAAGCTGAGCCTCTAATATAGAGCAGGGTTGTAGTGTAAAGCAGGGAAAGCTGAGCCTCTAATATAGAGCAGGGCTGTAGTGTAAAGCATGGGAAGCTGAGCCTCTAGTATAGAGCAGGGCTGTAGTGTAAAGCAGGGAAAGCTGAGCCTGTAATATAGAGCAGGGCTGCAGTGTAAAGCAGGGAAAGCTGAGCCTGTAATATAGAGCAGGGCTGTAGTGTAAAGCAGGGAAAGCTGAGCCTCTAATATAGAGCAGGGCTGCAGTGTAAAGCAGGGAAAGCTGAGCCTCTAGTATAGAGCAGGGCTGCAGTGTAAAGCAGGGAAAGCTGAGCCTGTAATATAGAGCAGGGCTGCAGTGTAAAGCAGGGAAAGCTGAGCCTCTAGTATAGAGCAGGGCTGTAGTGTAAAGCATGGAAAGCTGAGCCTGTAATATAGAGCAGGGCTGCAGTGTAAAGCATGGTAAGCTGAGCCTGTAATATAGAGCAGGGCTGCAGTGTAAAGCAGGGAAAGCTGAGCCTCTAATATAGAGCAGGGCTGTAGTGTAAAGCATGGAAAGCTGAGCCTCTAATATAGAGCAGGGCTGCAGTGTAAAGCAGGGAAAGCTGAGCCTCTAATATAGAGCAGGGCTGTAGTGTAAAGCATGGGAAGCTGAGCCTCTAGTATAGAGCAGGGCTGTAGTGTAAAGCAGGGAAAGCTGAGCCTCTAATATAGAGCAGGGCTGCAGTGTAAAGCATGGAAAGCTGAGCCTCTAATATAGAGCAGGGCTGTAGTGTAAAGCATGGGACGCTGAGCCTGTAATATAGAGCAGGGCTGTAGTGTAAAGCATGGGAAGCTGAGCCTGTAATATAGAGCAGGGCTGCAGTGTAAAGCAGGGAAAGCTGAGCCTCTAATATAGAGCAGGGCTGCAGTGTAAAGCAGGGAAAGCTGAGCCTCTAATATAGAGCAGGGCTGCAGTGTAAAGCATGGGAAGCTGAGCCTCTAATGTAGAGCAGGGCTGTAGTGTAAAGCAGGGAAAGCTGAGCCTCTAATATAGAGCAGGGCTGCAGTGTAAAGCATGGGAAGCTGAGCCTCTAATATAGAGCAGGGCTGCAGTATAAAGCAGGGAAAGCTGAGCCTCTAATATAGAGCAGGGCTGCAGTGTAAAGCAGGGAAAGCTGAGCCTCTAATATAGAGCAGGGCTGCAGTGTAAAGCATGGGAAGCTGAGCCTCTAATATAGAGCAGGGCTGTAGTGTAAAGCATGGGAAGCTGAGCCTCTAATATAGAGCAGGGCTGTAGTGTAAAGCCTGGGAAGCTGAGCCTGTAATATAGAGCAGGGCTGCAGTGTAAAGCATCTGATGCTGAGCCTCTAATATAGAGCAGGGCTGCAGTGTAAAGCAGGGAAAGCTGAGCCTGTAATATAGAGCAGGGCTGTGGTGTAAAGCAGGGAAAGCTGAGCCTCTAATATAGAGCAGGGCTGTAGTGTAAAGCAGGGAAAGCTGAGCCTCTAATATAGAGCAGGGCTGCAGTGTAAAGCAGGGAAGCTGAGCCTCTAATATAGAGCAGGGCTGCAGTGTAAAGCAGGGAAAGCTGAGCCTCTAATATAGAGCAGGGCTGCAGTGTAAAGCATGGAAAGCTGAGCCTCTAATATAGAGCAGGGCTGCAGTGTAAAGCATGGAAAGCTGAGCCTCTAATATAGAGCAGGGCTGCAGTGTAAAGCAAGGAAAGCTGAGCCTCTAATATAGAGCAGGGCTGCAGTGTAAAGCATGGAAAGCTGAGCCTCTAATATAGAGCAGGGCTGTAGTGTAAAGCATGGGAAGCTGAGCCTCTAATATAGAGCAGGGCTGCAGTGTAAAGCATGGGAAGCTGAGCCTCTAATATAGAGCAGGGCTGCAGTGTAAAGCATGGAAAGCTGAGCCTCTAATATAGAGCAGGGCTGTAGTGTAAAGCATGGGAAGCTGAGCCTCTAATATAGAGCAGGGCTGCAGTGTAAAGCATGGGAAGCTGAGCCTCTAATATAGAGCAGGGCTGCAGTGTAAAGCAGGGAAAGCTGAGCCTCTAATATAGAGCAGGGCTGCAGTGTAAAGCAGGGAAAGCTGAGCCTCTAATATAGAGCAGGGCTGCAGTGTAAAGCAGGGAAAGCTGAGCCTGTAATATAGAGCAGGGCTGCAGTGTAAAGCAGGGAAAGCTGAGCCTCTAATATAGAGCAGGGCTGCAGTGTAAAGCATCGGAAGCTGAGCCTGTAATATAGAGCAGGGCTGCAGTGTAAAGCAGGGAAAGCTGAGCCTCTAATATAGAGCAGGGTTGTAGTGTAAAGCAGGGAAAGCTGAGCCTCTAATATAGAGCAGGGCTGCAGTGTAAAGCAGGGAAAGCTGAGCCTCTAATATAGAGCAGGGCTGTAGTGTAAAGCATGGGAAGCTGAGCCTCTAGTATAGAGCAGGGCTGTAGTGTAAAGCAGGGAAAGCTGAGCCTGTAATATAGAGCAGGGCTGCAGTGTAAAGCAGGGAAAGCTGAGCCTGTAATATAGAGCAGGGCTGCAGTGTAAAGCAGGGAAAGCTGAGCCTGTAATATAGAGCAGGGCTGCAGTGTAAAGCAGGGAAAGCTGAGCCTCTAGTATAGAGCAGGGCTGTAGTGTAAAGCATGGAAAGCTGAGCCTGTAATATAGAGCAGGGCTGCAGTGTAAAGCATGGAAAGCTGAGCCTCTAATATAGAGCAGGGCTGCAGTGTAAAGCAGGGAAAGCTGAGCCTCTAATATAGAGCAGGGCTGTAGTGTAAAGCATGGAAAGCTGAGCCTGTAATATAGAGCAGGGCTGCAGTGTAAAGCAGGGAAAGCTGAGCCTCTAATATAGAGCAGGGCTGTAGTGTAAAGCATGGAAAGCTGAGCCTCTAATATAGAGCAGGGCTGCAGTGTAAAGCAGGGAAAGCTGAGCCTGTAATATAGAGCAGGGCTGCAGTGTAAAGCAGGGGAAGCTGAGCCTCTAGTATAGAGCAGGGCTGTAGTGTAAAGCATGGGAAGCTGAGCCTCTAGTATAGAGCAGGGCTGTAGTGTAAAGCAGGGAAAGCTGAGCCTCTAATATAGAGCAGGGCTGCAGTGTAAAGCATGGAAAGCTGAGCCTGTAATATAGAGCAGGGCTGTAGTGTAAAGCATGGGAAGCTGAGCCTCTAATATAGAGCAGGGCTGCAGTGTAAAGCATGGGAAGCTGAGCCTCTAATATAGAGCAGGGCTGTAGTGTAAAGCAGGGAAAGCTGAGCCTGTAATATAGAGCAGGGCTGCAGTGTAAAGCAGGGAAAGCTGAGCCTCTAATATAGAGCAGGGCTGCAGTGTAAAGCAGGGAAAGCTGAGCCTCTAATATAGAGCAGGGCTGCAGTGTAAAGCAGGGAAAGCTGAGCCTCTAATATAGAGCAGGGCTGCAGTGTAAAGCAGGGAAAGCTGAGCCTCTAATATAGAGCAGGGCTGCAGTGTAAAGCATGGGAAGCTGAGCCTCTAATGTAGAGCAGGGCTGTAGTGTAAAGCAGGGAAAGCTGAGCCTCTAATATAGAGCAGGGCTGCAGTATAAAGCAGGGAAAGCTGAGCCTCTAATATAGAGCAGGGCTGCAGTGTAAAGCAGGGAAAGCTGAGCCTCTAATATAGAGCAGGGCTGCAGTGTAAAGCATGGGAAGCTGAGCCTCTAATATAGAGCAGGGCTGTAGTGTAAAGCAGGGAAAGCTGAGCCTCTAATATAGAGCAGGGCTGTAGTGTAAAGCATGGGAAGCTGAGCCTCTAATATAGAGCAGGGCTGCAGTGTAAAGCATGGGAAGCTGAGCCTCTAGTATAGAGCAGGGCTGTAGTGTAAAGCATGGGAAAGCTGAGCCTCTAATATAGAGCAGGGCTGTAGTGTAAAGCAGGGAAAGCTGAGCCTCTAATATAGAGCAGGGCTGTAGTGTAAAGCATGGAAAGCTGAGCCTCTAATATAGAGCAGGGCTGTAGTGTAAAGCAGGGAAAGCTGAGCCTGTAATATAGAGCAGGGCTGTAGTGTAAAGCAGGGAAAGCTGAGCCTGTAATATAGAGCAGGGCTGCAGTGTAAAGCAGGGAAAGCTGAGCCTCTAGTATAGAGCAGGGCTGTAGTGTAAAGCATGGAAAGCTGAGCCTGTAATATAGAGCAGGGCTGTAGTGTAAAGCAGGGAAAGCTGAGCCTCTAATATAGAGCAGGGCTGTAGTGTAAAGCATGGAAAGCTGAGCCTGTAATATAGAGCAGGGCTGTAGTGTAAAGCAGGGAAGCTGAGCCTCTAATATAGAGCAGGGCTGTAGTGTAAAGCAGGGAAGCTGAGCCTCTAATATAGAGCAGGGCTGCAGTGTAAAGCATGGAAAGCTGAGCCTGTAATATAGAGCAGGGCTGTAGTGTAAAGCAGGGAAAGCTGAGCCTCTAATATAGAGCAGGGCTGCAGTGTAAAGCGGGGAAAGCTGAGCCTCTAATATAGAGCAGGGCTGTAGTGTAAAGCATGGAAAGCTGAGCCTGTAATATAGAGCAGGGCTGCAGTGTAAAGCATGGGAAGCTGAGCCTGTAATATAGAGCAGGGCTGCAGTGTAAAGCATGGGAAGCTGAGCCTCTAGTATAGAGCAGGGCTGCAGTGTAAAACATCTGATGCTGAGCCTGTAATATAGAGCAGGGCTGCAGTGTAAAGCATGGAAAGCTGAGCCTGTAATATAGAGCAGGGCTGCAGTGTAAAGCATGGGAAGCTGAGCCTGTAATATAGAGCAGGGCTGCAGTGTAAAGCATGGGAAGCTGAGCCTGTAATATAGAGCAGGGCTGCAGTGTAAAGCATCTGATGCTGAGCCTCTAATATAGAGCAGGGCTGCAGTGTAAAACATCTGATGCTGAGCCTGTAATATAGAGCAGGGCTGCAGTGTAAAGCATGGAAAGCTGAGCCTGTAATATAGAGCAGGGCTGCAGTGTAAAACATCTGATGCTGAGCCTCTAATATAGAGCAGGGCTGCAGTGTAAAGCATGGAAAGCTGAGCCTGTAATATAGAGCAGGGCTGCAGTGTAAAGCAGGGAAAGCTGAGCCTCTAATATAGAGCAGGGCTGTAGTGTAAAGCATGGAAAGCTGAGCCTGTAATATAGAGCAGGGCTGCAGTGTAAAACATCTGATGCTGAGCCTCTAATATAGAGCAGGGCTGCAGTGTAAAGCATGGAAAGCTGAGCCTGTAATATAGAGCAGGGCTGCAGTGTAAAGCAGGGAAAGCTGAGCCTCTAATATAGAGCAGGGCTGTAGTGTAAAGCAGGGAAAGCTGAGCCTCTAATATAGAGCAGGGCTGTAGTGTAAAGCATGGGAAGCTGAGCCTGTAATATAGAGCAGGGCTGTAGTGTAAAGCAGGGAAGCTGAGCCTCTAATATAGAGCAGGGCTGCAGTGTAAAGCAGGGAAAGCTGAGCCTGTAATATAGAGCAGGGCTGCAGTGTAAAGCAGGGAAAGCTGAGCCTGTAATATAGAGCAGGGCTGCAGTGTAAAGCAGGGAAAGCTGAGCCTCTAATATAGAGCAGGGCTGTAGTGTAAAGCATGGAAAGCTGAGCCTCTAATATAGAGCAGGGCTGCAGTGTAAAGCAGGGAAAGCTGAGCCTCTAATATAGAGCAGGGCTGTAGTGTAAAGCATGGGAAGCTGAGCCTCTAATATAGAGCAGGGCTGCAGTGTAAAGCAGGGAAAGCTGAGCCTCTAATATAGAGCAGGGCTGCAGTGTAAAGCAGGGAAAGCTGAGCCTCTAATATAGAGCAGGGCTGCAGTGTAAAGCATGGGAAGCTGAGCCTGTAATATAGAGCAGGGCTGCAGTGTAAAGCAGGGAAAGCTGAGCCTCTAGTATAGAGCAGGGCTGTAGTGTAAAGCATGGAAAGCTGAGCCTGTAATATAGAGCAGGGCTGTAGTGTAAAGCAGGGAAAGCTGAGCCTCTAATATAGAGCAGGGCTGCAGTGTAAAGCAGGGAAAGCTGAGCCTCTAGTATAGAGCAGGGCTGTAGTGTAAAGCAGGGAAAGCTGAGCCTCTAATATAGAGCAGGGCTGCAGTGTAAAGCATGGGAAGCTGAGCCTCTAATATAGAGCAGGGCTGCAGTGTAAAGCAGGGAAAGCTGAGCCTCTAATATAGAGCAGGGCTGTAGTGTAAAGCATGGAAAGCTGAGCCTCTAATATAGAGCAGGGCTGCAGTGTAAAGCATGGGAAGCTGAGCCTGTAATATAGAGCAGGGCTGCAGTGTAAAGCAGGGAAGCTGAGCCTCTAATATAGAGCAGGGCTGTAGTGTAAAGCAGGGAAGCTGAGCCTCTAATATAGAGCAGGGCTGTAGTGTAAAGCAGGGAAAGCTGAGCCTCTAATATAGAGCAGGGCTGCAGTGTAAAGCAAGGAAAGCTGAACCTCTAATATAGAGCAGGGCTGCAGTGTAAAGCAGGGAAAGCTGAGCCTCTAATATAGAGCAGGGCTGCAGTGTAAAGCGGGGAAAGCTGAGCCTCTAATATAGAGCAGGGCTGTAGTGTAAAGCATGGGAAGCTGAGCCTCTAATATAGAGCAGGGCTGTAGTGTAAAGCATGGAAAGCTGAGCCTGTAATATAGAGCAGGGCTGCAGTGTAAAGCGGGGAAAGCTGAGCCTCTAATATAGAGCAGGGCTGCAGTGTAAAGCATGGAAAGCTGAGCCTGTAATATAGAGCAGGGCTGCAGTGTAAAGCATGGGAAGCTGAGCCTGTAATATAGAGCAGGGCTGTAGTGTAAAGCAGGGAAAGCTGAGCCTCTAATATAGAGCAGGGCTGCAGTGTAAAGCGGGGAAAGCTGAGCCTCTAATATAGAGCAGGGCTGTAGTGTAAAGCATGGAAAGCTGAGCCTGTAATATAGAGCAGGGCTGCAGTGTAAAGCATGGGAAGCTGAGCCTGTAATATAGAGCAGGGCTGCAGTGTAAAGCATGGGAAGCTGAGCCTGTAATATAGAGCAGGGCTGCAGTGTAAAACATCTGATGCTGAGCCTGTAATATAGAGCAGGGCTGCAGTGTAAAGCATGGAAAGCTGAGCCTGTAATATAGAGCAGGGCTGCAGTGTAAAACATCTGATGCTGAGCCTCTAATATAGAGCAGGGCTGCAGTGTAAAGCAGGGAAAGCTGAGCCTGTAATATAGAGCAGGGCTGCAGTGTAAAGCAGGGAAAGCTGAGCCTCTAATATAGAGCAGGGCTGTAGTGTAAAGCAGGGAAAGCTGAGCCTGTAATATAGAGCAGGGCTGCAGTGTAAAGCAGGGAAAGCTGAGCCTGTAATATAGAGCAGGGCTGCAGTGTAAAGCATGGAAAGCTGAGCCTCTAATATAGAGCAGGGCTGTAGTGTAAAGCATGGGAAGCTGAGCCTGTAATATAGAGCAGGGCTGTAGTGTAAAGCAGGGAAGCTGAGCCTCTAATATAGAGCAGGGCTGCAGTGTAAAGCAGGGAAAGCTGAGCCTGTAATATAGAGCAGGGCTGCAGTGTAAAGCAGGGAAAGCTGAGCCTGTAATATAGAGCAGGGCTGCAGTGTAAAGCAGGGAAAGCTGAGCCTCTAATATAGAGCAGGGCTGTAGTGTAAAGCATGGAAAGCTGAGCCTCTAATATAGAGCAGGGCTGCAGTGTAAAGCATGGAAAGCTGAGCCTGTAATATAGAGCAGGGCTGTAGTGTAAAGCAGGGAAAGCTGAGCCTCTAATATAGAGCAGGGCTGCAGTGTAAAGCAGGGAAAGCTGAGCCTCTAATATAGAGCAGGGCTGTAGTGTAAAGCAGGGAAAGCTGAGCCTCTAATATAGAGCAGGGCTGCAGTGTAAAGCAGGGAAAGCTGAGCCTCTAATATAGAGCAGGGCTGTAGTGTAAAGCATGGAAAGCTGAGCCTCTAATATAGAGCAGGGCTGCAGTGTAAAGCATGGAAAGCTGAGCCTGTAATATAGAGCAGGGCTGCAGTGTAAAGCAGGGAAAGCTGAGCCTCTAATATAGAGCAGGGCTGCAGTGTAAAGCAGGGAAAGCTGAGCCTCTAATATAGAGCAGGGCTGCAGTGTAAAGCATGGGAAGCTGAGCCTGTAATATAGAGCAGGGCTGCAGTGTAAAGCAGGGAAAGCTGAGCCTCTAGTATAGAGCAGGGCTGTAGTGTAAAGCATGGAAAGCTGAGCCTGTAATATAGAGCAGGGCTGTAGTGTAAAGCAGGGAAAGCTGAGCCTCTAATATAGAGCAGGGCTGCAGTGTAAAGCAGGGAAAGCTGAGCCTCTAGTATAGAGCAGGGCTGTAGTGTAAAGCAGGGAAAGCTGAGCCTCTAATATAGAGCAGGGCTGCAGTGTAAAGCATGGGAAGCTGAGCCTCTAATATAGAGCAGGGCTGCAGTGTAAAGCAGGGAAAGCTGAGCCTCTAATATAGAGCAGGGCTGTAGTGTAAAGCATGGAAAGCTGAGCCTCTAATATAGAGCAGGGCTGCAGTGTAAAGCATGGGAAGCTGAGCCTGTAATATAGAGCAGGGCTGCAGTGTAAAGCAGGGAAGCTGAGCCTCTAATATAGAGCAGGGCTGTAGTGTAAAGCAGGGAAGCTGAGCCTCTAATATAGAGCAGGGCTGTAGTGTAAAGCAGGGAAAGCTGAGCCTCTAATATAGAGCAGGGCTGCAGTGTAAAGCAGGGAAAGCTGAGCCTCTAATATAGAGCAGGGCTGCAGTGTAAAGCGGGGAAAGCTGAGCCTCTAATATAGAGCAGGGCTGTAGTGTAAAGCAAGGAAAGCTGAACCTCTAATATAGAGCAGGGCTGCAGTGTAAAGCAGGGAAAGCTGAGCCTCTAATATAGAGCAGGGCTGCAGTGTAAAGCGGGGAAAGCTGAGCCTCTAATATAGAGCAGGGCTGTAGTGTAAAGCATGGAAAGCTGAGCCTGTAATATAGAGCAGGGCTGCAGTGTAAAGCATGGGAAGCTGAGCCTGTAATATAGAGCAGGGCTGTAGTGTAAAGCAGGGAAAGCTGAGCCTCTAATATAGAGCAGGGCTGCAGTGTAAAGCGGGGAAAGCTGAGCCTCTAATATAGAGCAGGGCTGTAGTGTAAAGCATGGAAAGCTGAGCCTGTAATATAGAGCAGGGCTGCAGTGTAAAGCATGGGAAGCTGAGCCTGTAATATAGAGCAGGGCTGCAGTGTAAAGCATGGGAAGCTGAGCCTGTAATATAGAGCAGGGCTGCAGTGTAAAACATCTGATGCTGAGCCTGTAATATAGAGCAGGGCTGCAGTGTAAAGCATGGAAAGCTGAGCCTGTAATATAGAGCAGGGCTGCAGTGTAAAACATCTGATGCTGAGCCTCTAATATAGAGCAGGGCTGCAGTGTAAAGCAGGGAAAGCTGAGCCTGTAATATAGAGCAGGGCTGTAGTGTAAAGCAGGGAAAGCTGAGCCTCTAATATAGAGCAGGGCTGCAGTGTAAAGCAGGGAAAGCTGAGCCTCTAATATAGAGCAGGGCTGTAGTGTAAAGCATGGAAAGCTGAGCCTCTAATATAGAGCAGGGCTGCAGTGTAAAGCAGGGAAAGCTGAGCCTCTAATATAGAGCAGGGCTGTAGTGTAAAGCATGGGAAGCTGAGCCTCTAATATAGAGCAGGGCTGCAGTGTAAAGCAAGGAAAGCTGAGCCTCTAATATAGAGCAGGGCTGCAGTGTAAAGCAGGGAAAGCTGAGCCTCTAATATAGAGCAGGGCTGCAGTGTAAAGCATGGGAAGCTGAGCCTGTAATATAGAGCAGGGCTGCAGTGTAAAACATCTGATGCTGAGCCTGTAATATAGAGCAGGGCTGCAGTGTAAAGCATGGAAAGCTGAGCCTGTAATATAGAGCAGGGCTGCAGTGTAAAACATCTGATGCTGAGCCTCTAATATAGAGCAGGGCTGCAGTGTAAAGCAGGGAAAGCTGAGCCTGTAATATAGAGCAGGGCTGTAGTGTAAAGCAGGGAAAGCTGAGCCTCTAATATAGAGCAGGGCTGCAGTGTAAAGCAGGGAAAGCTGAGCCTCTAATATAGAGCAGGGCTGTAGTGTAAAGCATGGAAAGCTGAGCCTCTAATATAGAGCAGGGCTGCAGTGTAAAGCAGGGAAAGCTGAGCCTCTAATATAGAGCAGGGCTGTAGTGTAAAGCATGGGAAGCTGAGCCTGTAATATAGAGCAGGGCTGCAGTGTAAAGCAGGGAAAGCTGAGCCTCTAATATAGAGCAGGGCTGCAGTATAAAGCAGGGAAAGCTGAGCCTCTAATATAGAGCAGGGCTGCAGTGTAAAGCAGGGAAAGCTGAGCCTCTAATATAGAGCAGGGCTGCAGTGTAAAGCATGGGAAGCTGAGCCTCTAATATAGAGCAGGGCTGTAGTGTAAAGCATGGGAAGCTGAGCCTCTAGTATAGAGCAGGGCTGTAGTGTAAAGCATGGGAAAGCTGAGCCTCTAATATAGAGCAGGGCTGTAGTGTAAAGCAGGGAAAGCTGAGCCTCTAATATAGAGCAGGGCTGTAGTGTAAAGCATGGAAAGCTGAGCCTGTAATATAGAGCAGGGCTGTAGTGTAAAGCAGGGAAAGCTGAGCCTGTAATATAGAGCAGGGCTGCAGTGTAAAGCAGGGAAAGCTGAGCCTCTAGTATAGAGCAGGGCTGTAGTGTAAAGCATGGAAAGCGGAGCCTGTAATATAGAGCAGGGCTGTAGTGTAAAGCAGGGAAAGCTGAGCCTCTAATATAGAGCAGGGCTGTAGTGTAAAGCATGGAAAGCTGAGCCTGTAATATAGAGCAGGGCTGTAGTGTAAAGCAGGGAAGCTGAGCCTCTAATATAGAGCAGGGCTGTAGTGTAAAGCAGGGAAGCTGAGCCTCTAATATAGAGCAGGGCTGTAGTGTAAAGCAGGGAAAGCTGAGCCTCTAATATAGAGCAGGGCTGCAGTGTAAAGCATGGAAAGCTGAGCCTGTAATATAGAGCAGGGCTGTAGTGTAAAGCAGGGAAAGCTGAGCCTCTAATATAGAGCAGGGCTGCAGTGTAAAGCGGGGAAAGCTGAGCCTCTAATATAGAGCAGGGCTGTAGTGTAAAGCATGGAAAGCTGAGCCTGTAATATAGAGCAGGGCTGCAGTGTAAAGCATGGGAAGCTGAGCCTGTAATATAGAGCAGGGCTGCAGTGTAAAGCATGGGAAGCTGAGCCTGTAATATAGAGCAGGGCTGCAGTGTAAAGCATGGGAAGCTGAGCCTGTAATATAGAGCAGGGCTGCAGTGTAAAACATCTGATGCTGAGCCTGTAATATAGAGCAGGGCTGCAGTGTAAAGCAGGGAAAGCTGAGCCTCTAATATAGAGCAGGGCTGCAGTGTAAAGCATGGAAAGCTGAGCCTGTAATATAGAGCAGGGCTGCAGTGTAAAGCATGGGAAGCTGAGCCTGTAATATAGAGCAGGGCTGCAGTGTAAAGCATGGGAAGCTGAGCCTGTAATATAGAGCAGGGCTGCAGTGTAAAACATCTGATGCTGAGCCTGTAATATAGAGCAGGGCTGCAGTGTAAAGCATGGAAAGCTGAGCCTGTAATATAGAGCAGGGCTGCAGTGTAAAACATCTGATGCTGAGCCTCTAATATAGAGCAGGGCTGCAGTGTAAAGCAGGGAAGCTGAGCCTCTAATATAGAGCAGGGCTGCAGTGTAAAGCAGGGAAAGCTGAGCCTGTAATATAGAGCAGGGCTGCAGTGTAAAGCAGGGAAAGCTGAGCCTGTAATATAGAGCAGGGCTGCAGTGTAAAGCAGGGAAAGCTGAGCCTCTAATATAGAGCAGGGCTGTAGTGTAAAGCATGGAAAGCTGAGCCTCTAATATAGAGCAGGGCTGCAGTGTAAAGCATGGGAAGCTGAGCCTGTAATATAGAGCAGGGCTGTAGTGTAAAGCAGGGAAAGCTGAGCCTCTAATATAGAGCAGGGCTGCAGTGTAAAGCAGGGAAAGCTGAGCCTCTAATATAGAGCAGGGCTGCAGTGTAAAGCAGGGAAAGCTGAGCCTCTAATATAGAGCAGGGCTGCAGTGTAAAGCATGGGAAGCTGAGCCTGTAATATAGAGCAGGGCTGCAGTGTAAAGCAGGGAAAGCTGAGCCTCTAGTATAGAGCAGGGCTGTAGTGTAAAGCATGGAAAGCTGAGCCTGTAATATAGAGCAGGGCTGTAGTGTAAAGCAGGGAAAGCTGAGCCTCTAATATAGAGCAGGGCTGCAGTGTAAAGCAGGGAAAGCTGAGCCTCTAGTATAGAGCAGGGCTGTAGTGTAAAGCAGGGAAAGCTGAGCCTCTAATATAGAGCAGGGCTGCAGTGTAAAGCATGGGAAGCTGAGCCTGTAATATAGAGCAGGGCTGCAGTGTAAAGCAGGGAAAGCTGAGCCTCTAATATAGAGCAGGGCTGTAGTGTAAAGCATGGAAAGCTGAGCCTCTAATATAGAGCAGGGCTGCAGTGTAAAGCATGGGAAGCTGAGCCTGTAATATAGAGCAGGGCTGCAGTGTAAAGCAGGGAAGCTGAGCCTCTAATATAGAGCAGGGCTGTAGTGTAAAGCAGGGAAGCTGAGCCTCTAATATAGAGCAGGGCTGTAGTGTAAAGCAGGGAAAGCTGAGCCTCTAATATAGAGCAGGGCTGCAGTGTAAAGCAAGGAAAGCTGAACCTCTAATATAGAGCAGGGCTGCAGTGTAAAGCAGGGAAAGCTGAGCCTGTAATATAGAGCAGGGCTGTAGTGTAAAGCAGGGAAAGCTGAGCCTCTAATATAGAGCAGGGCTGCAGTGTAAAGCGGGGAAAGCTGAGCCTCTAATATAGAGCAGGGCTGTAGTGTAAAGCATGGAAAGCTGAGCCTGTAATATAGAGCAGGGCTGCAGTGTAAAGCATGGGAAGCTGAGCCTGTAATATAGAGCAGGGCTGCAGTGTAAAGCATGGGAAGCTGAGCCTGTAATATAGAGCAGGGCTGCAGTGTAAAACATCTGATGCTGAGCCTCTAATATAGAGCAGGGCTGCAGTGTAAAGCATGGAAAGCTGAGCCTGTAATATAGAGCAGGGCTGCAGTGTAAAGCAGGGAAAGCTGAGCCTCTAATATAGAGCAGGGCTGCAGTGTAAAGCAGGGAAAGCTGAGCCTCTAGTATAGAGCAGGGCTGCAGTGTAAAGCAGGGAAAGCTGAGCCTCTAATATAGAGCAGGGCTGCAGTGTAAAGCAGGGAAAGCTGAGCCTCTAATATAGAGCAGGGCTGTAGTGTAAAGCATGGAAAGCTGAGCCTCTAATATAGAGCAGGGCTGCAGTGTAAAGCATGGAAAGCTGAGCCTGTAATATAGAGCAGGGCTGTAGTGTAAAGCAGGGAAAGCTGAGCCTCTAATATAGAGCAGGGCTGCAGTGTAAAGCAGGGAAAGCTGAGCCTGTAATATAGAGCAGGGCTGTAGTGTAAAGCAGGGAAAGCTGAGCCTCTAATATAGAGCAGGGCTGCAGTGTAAAGCAGGGAAAGCTGAGCCTCTAATATAGAGCAGGGCTGCAGTGTAAAGCAGGGAAAGCTGAGCCTCTAATATAGAGCAGGGCTGCAGTGTAAAGCAGGGAAAGCTGAGCCTCTAATATAGAGCAGGGCTGCAGTGTAAAGCATGGGAAGCTGAGCCTGTAATATAGAGCAGGGCTGCAGTGTAAAGCAGGGAAAGCTGAGCCTCTAGTATAGAGCAGGGCTGTAGTGTAAAGCATGGAAAGCTGAGCCTGTAATATAGAGCAGGGCTGTAGTGTAAAGCAGGGAAAGCTGAGCCTCTAATATAGAGCAGGGCTGCAGTGTAAAGCAGGGAAAGCTGAGCCTCTAGTATAGAGCAGGGCTGTAGTGTAAAGCAGGGAAAGCTGAGCCTCTAATATAGAGCAGGGCTGCAGTGTAAAGCATGGGAAGCTGAGCCTGTAATATAGAGCAGGGCTGCAGTGTAAAGCAGGGAAAGCTGAGCCTCTAATATAGAGCAGGGCTGTAGTGTAAAGCATGGAAAGCTGAGCCTCTAATATAGAGCAGGGCTGCAGTGTAAAGCATGGGAAGCTGAGCCTGTAATATAGAGCAGGGCTGCAGTGTAAAGCAGGGAAGCTGAGCCTCTAATATAGAGCAGGGCTGTAGTGTAAAGCAGGGAAAGCTGAGCCTGTAATATAGAGCAGGGCTGCAGTGTAAAGCATGGGAAGCTGAGCCTGTAATATAGAGCAGGGCTGCAGTGTAAAGCATGGGAAGCTGAGCCTGTAATATAGAGCAGGGCTGTAGTGTAAAGCATGGAAAGCTGAGCCTCTAATATAGAGCAGGGCTGCAGTGTAAAGCATGGAAAGCTGAGCCTCTAATATAGAGCAGGGCTGCAGTGTAAAGCATGGGAAGCTGAGCCTGTAATATAGAGCAGGGCTGTAGTGTAAAGCAGGGAAGCTGAGCCTGTAATATAGAGCAGGGCTGCAGTGTAAAACATCTGATGCTGAGCCTCTAATATAGAGCAGGGCTGCAGTGTAAAGCAGGGAAAGCTGAGCCTGTAATATAGAGCAGGGCTGCAGTGTAAAGCATGGGAAGCTGAGCCTCTAATATAGAGCAGGGCTGCAGTGTAAAGCAGGGAAAGCTGAGCCTGTAATATAGAGCAGGGCTGCAGTGTAAAGCATGGGAAGCTGAGCCTGTAATATAGAGCAGGGCTGCAGTGTAAAGCATGGGAAGCTGAGCCTGTAATATAGAGCAGGGCTGCAGTGTAAAACATCTGATGCTGAGCCTCTAATATAGAGCAGGGCTGCAGTGTAAAGCAGGGAAAGCTGAGCCTGTAATATAGAGCAGGGCTGTAGTGTAAAGCAGGGAAAGCTGAGCCTCTAATATAGAGCAGGGCTGTAGTGTAAAGCAGGGAAAGCTGAGCCTCTAATATAGAGCAGGGCTGCAGTGTAAAGCAGGGAAAGCTGAGCCTCTAATATAGAGCAGGGCTGTAGTGTAAAGCATGGAAAGCTGAGCCTCTAATATAGAGCAGGGCTGCAGTGTAAAGCAGGGAAAGCTGAGCCTCTAATATAGAGCAGGGCTGTAGTGTAAAGCATGGGAAGCTGAGCCTCTAATATAGAGCAGGGCTGCAGTGTAAAGCATGGAAAGCTGAGCCTCTAATATAGAGCAGGGCTGCAGTGTAAAGCATGGGAAGCTGAGCCTCTAATATAGAGCAGGGCTGTAGTGTAAAGCATGGGAAGCTGAGCCTGTAATATAGAGCAGGGCTGCAGTGTAAAGCATCTGATGCTGAGCCTGTAATATAGAGCAGGGCTGCAGTGTAAAGCATCTGATGCTGAGCCTGTAATATAGAGCAGGGCTGCAGTGTAAAGCATGCTGGACATTCTCACACTTTTGGATTTTTTGTATTCACAGAAGAAGTTCCTTCAGGCCATTAAGACGTACTGCGGGGCTATGGACGGCCTGACTGTGGGTGAGAGCGGGGGCTGGGCCGGAGGTAACAGGTTCCTGGGGGTGCGTCACTAATCTCTGTCCTCCTTCGCAGACGTGCAGCCGTACACTGATCCCCTGTACAGTGATGAGACCATGGCGGTCACACAGGTTCCCACCGTCCTGCGTAAGTCCTGAGCGCTCTGCAGTCACGGCCCAGGCGCCATGTTGTGATATGGAACAAGCTTTGCGGCAGCTGTAAAGTGAGCTGCTCTATAGTGTGGCTGCTTTACTGACCTCTAGTGGATAGGTGGGGAAATGCATTTTTTTTTTTTTTTAATTACAGACGGTGAGAAATCTTTGAGGAGCCCCCCGAGGTCTCCGAAACCCGAGGATGATGGGAGAGCAGGGAGAACGTCGCCAGGTATGATGGGGGGCGGTGAGGCTCGGGGGAGGGGGCGCACGAGCGCGGCTGATGCTAATGTCTTCTAGATTTCAGGAGCAGACCCTCCTATAGACCCCCGCCCAGTGTGATCTCCTACATCTGCAAGGTGATAATTACCCCCCCCCCCTCCGGGGTCCGGTGGGAAATGGCTGATAACAGGGAGCAATAGATCGCTGACATATACGTTTCCTTCTCTTTTTTCAGCTTCACGACAGAAAGGGACATTTCCTGGTGGTGAAAGCGAAGGAGATGGGTCTCCCAGTGTACGTGTCCCCCCCGGAGCAGAACTCGCAATTCTGCACAGCTGGAATCTGCCAGCATGCTCTGCTTGTGCAGCTCCTGGTGATTTGCATTTTGGGGGGGGTATGCGGTGACACCACTCTGCTCACCATTGTCTCCACCCCAGGGGGACGCGCGAGATCGGGCCGCTCATCACACAGCTGAAGGCCGGCAGGAGCGTCACGTACGGGGGCAGAGAGGTAACGGGGCAGATACCGGGCCTCGCCATTGGCCGGCGGCTTCTGTTTATTGATTGATGTTTTGGTCGTCTTCGACCATCAGGTCTCCCCTGCAGACGTCCTGGACCCCGATATCCCCGGCCCGACCTTTATCGTGGTGGAGTGTCCGAGCGAAGACTTCATAGGTCCCGTCACTGAGAACGCTGCATGGAAGAGGTGTGGCGGCTGCGGGGAGGTGGCGGCTGCGGGGAGGTGGTTGCGGGAAAGCGGCTGCGGGGAGGCGGTTGTGGGGAAGCGGCGGCGGGGCAGGAGGTGCTGCAGGCTTATGCC
The DNA here is from genome assembly GCF_051348905.1 of Ranitomeya variabilis. Lineage (NCBI taxonomy): Eukaryota > Metazoa > Chordata > Amphibia > Anura > Dendrobatidae > Ranitomeya > Ranitomeya variabilis. The sequence continues at coordinate 748,383,748 of NC_135235.1, read as the reverse complement.
TTTTATTTCTTCCAGGTATCAGGAGGGTAAACCCGAGACGGCGGTCTCCTTGGTGATACACGTGACCCCCGAACACATTCTCAACCGCATCACGTACCGGCAGTGGATGGAGAGGTGAGCCCCGCTGTCATACTGCTGAGTCGCCACCAGAGGGCAGCAGAGTCCAGGAAATGACGTCTGCTCGCCTCGGAGCTCAGGGGGCTGCAGTAACGGCCCCCCGATTCTCGGGAACATTTAGAAGCCCTTCATTCTCGCCCCCAGTTTCGGCCCCGGCACGGACCACCTTCTCCTGAACGAGCACGCCTCCACCGTACATAACCTGAGCAGCTACAAGGTCCAGAGCCAGCTGCACCTGATCCACCCGGACATCTTCCCGCAGCTCCCGGAGATCCGGCCCCCCGCCGTGAGTCGCCGCTTTCCTTTTCTCCACTTTCTTACTGATCCCAATTAATAGTTTCCCTTTTTGGTGAAGGACGAGGCGTCCGCCGGGCCCGGGGTGCGGGCAGAGTGCCTGCTGAAATACCAGCTGAGGCCCCAGGTGGGCTGGCAGAGGTGAGCAGACCAATGTACAAAATGTGGCTCCTCAGGGGCGGGGCTTTGAAGTGTCAGCCAATCGGCTGCATGTGTTTCTGCTCCGCCCTTGAGGGGGATATTTACACCCTTTTTTTTTATTATTTGCCCTTTGCAGAGATCAGGTGGCCCAGAATCAGACCTGTGAGTTTGTGAAGGAGGCAATGGAGCTGCCGGGGTTCGGTAGGGCGCTGGAGGAGTGTCGGAGGCTCCTGCAGGCGGAGGACACGCCGGCCGTGGGTGAGTACAGGTGGAAAGCGCCCCCTGATGGTGACGGGAAGGAAGTGTTATCTCTCCCTGTCCTGCAGAGGGCGACGCGCAGCATCCGGAGGTCGTGTTTCTAGGGACGGGCTCCGCGGTCCCCATGAAGACGCGTAATGTCAGCAGCACCCTGGTGCACGTCAGGTAAGCCATCGCCTCGGGGCGGACCACCCTGGAGCTCCCCATAGTGACCCCTGCGTTCCTCCACAGCCCCTCCGCCCTGCTGCTCCTGGACTGCGGCGAGGGGACGTTCGGGCAGCTGCACCGACACTACGGAGACCGCGTGGACGAAGTCCTCACCCGCCTCTCCGCAGTCTTCATCTCCCACATCCACGCCGACCACCACACGGTAAGAGTGCGGCTGAGGCCCCCGGGTGGCGGCACTATGGCCGGAGGGTAACGCCTCTATATGTCCCCCGGATGGCGGCACTATGGCCGGAGGGTAACGCCTCTGTATGTCCCCTGGATCGCGGCACTATGGCCGGAGGGTAACGCCTCTATATGTCCCCCGGATGGCGGCACTATGGCCGGAGGGTAACGCCTCTATATGTCCCCCGGATGGCGGCACTATGGCCGGAGGGTAACGCCTCTATATGTCCCCCGGATGGCGGCACTATGGCCGGAGGGTAACGCCTCTATATGTCCCCCGGATGGCGGCACTATGGCCGGAGGGTAACGCCTCTGTATGTCCCCTGGATGGCGGCACTATGGCCGGAGGGTAACGCCTCTATATGTCCCCCGGATGGCGGCACTATGGCCGGAGGGTAACGCCTCTGTATGTCCCCTGGATGGCGGCACTATGGCCGGAGGGTAACGCCTCTATATGTCCCCCGGATGGCGGCACTATGGCTGGAGGGTAACGCCTCTATATGTCCCCCGGATGGCGGCACTATGGCCGGAGGGTAACGCCTCTATATGTCCCCCGGATGGCGGCACTATGGCCGGAGGGTAACGCCTCTATATGTCCCCCGGATGGCGGCACTATGGCCGGAGGGTAACGCCTCTATATGTCCCCCGGATGGCGGCACTATGGCCAGAGGGTAACGCCTCTATATGTCCCCCGGATGGCGGCACTATGGCCGGAGGGTAACGCCTCTATATGTCCCCCGGATGGCGGCACTATGGCCGGAGGGTAACGCCTCTATATGTCCCCCGGATGGCGGCACTATGGCCGGAGGGTAACGCCTCTATATGTCCCCCGGATGGCGGCACTATGGCCGGAGGGTAACGCCTCTGTATGTCCCCTGGATGGCGGCACTATGGCCGGAGGGTAACGCCTCTATATGTCCCCCGGATGGCGGCACTATGGCCGGAGGGTAACGCCTCTGTATGTCCCCTGGATGGCGGCACTATGGCCGGAGGGTAACGCCTCTATATGTCCCCCGGATGGCGGCACTATGGCTGGAGGGTAACGCCTCTATATGTCCCCCGGATGGCGGCACTATGGCCGGAGGGTAACGCCTCTATATGTCCCCCGGATGGCGGCACTATGGCCGGAGGGTAACGCCTCTATATGTCCCCCGGATGGCGGCACTATGGCCGGAGGGTAACGCCTCTATATGTCCCCCGGATGGCGGCACTATGGCCGGAGGGTAACGCCTCTATATGTCCCCCGGATGGCGGCACTATGGCCGGAGGGTAACGCCTCTATATGTCCCCCGGATGGCGGCACTATGGCCGGAGGGTAACGCTTCCATATGTCCCGCAGGGTCTCCTCCGTCTGGTGCTGGAACGAGAGCGGGCGCTGGTGAGTACGAGAGAAGGGGCTGCACCACAGCTGCAGTACAACCTGCAGCCAGCAGAGATGGTGGCGCTGTTTGCAGGAGACTTTACCTAATATATTCAGGGATGGTAGTCCTCTCGGGGGCCACGTGTCGGCCCCCCGCTACTCCTGATATGTTGTGTTCTGCTCCAGGCGTCTCTCGGGAAGCCGTTCAGCCCCATCATGGTGATAGGACCCACCATCCTGATGACCTGGTTAAACCAGTACAACGACAGCTGCCAGGAGGTCCTCCACAATATCAGGTGAGGCCACTGGCCATAGTGACCGCTGCAGCCAGTCACTGGTCCTTCACACACAACCCCCTGATGTGACGGGACATTGTGTAATACCTCACTTCCCCTCTGGGAGCGCTGCAGGCAGTGTGGCTCGGTGGTCTCTTACTGACTGTTTCCTACGCAGCTTCATCCCATCCTGGAGTTTGATGGAAACCTCAGAAGTGGATTGTCCCAAGACTCGAGGCCTGATCGCCGCCCTGCTGGAGACGTACCGGCTAGAAAAGGTACAGCGTCTACACAGAACGCCGGTCACTTCCAGAGCTGCGCTCCGTCACTGTACAAGGCTATCGGCCTGGAGCTGAGAAGAACTGTGAGCGCAGCTCTGGGTGTGACTGGAGGATAAGAACTGTGTGCACAGCTCTGGGTGTGACTGGAGGATAAGAACTGTGTGCGCAGATATGGGTGTAACCAGAGGATAAGAACTGAGCGCAACTCTGGTGTGACTGGAGGATTAGAACGGCGAGCGCAGCTCTGGGTGTGACTTTGAGAATTGCGAGCGCACCTCTGGGTGTGACTGGAGGATAAGGAGAATGGTGAGCGCAGCTCTGGGTGTGACTGGAGGATAATCCCCTCTCGCTTGTCCAGTTTCAGACCTGCTTCGTCCGTCACTGTAAGAACGCCTTTGGCTGCGCCATCGTCCACCAGTCCGGTTGGAAGTTGGTGTTTTCGGGGGACACGATGCCGTGCGACGCTCTGGTCAGGATGGGTAAGATGGAGGCAGCGCGGGCGGCCATGTTCGAGGCAGTCGCCTAAATAGCAATTCCCTAACGTGACGCCTGTATTATTATCAGGGAAGGACGCCAGCCTGCTGATCCACGAGGCCACGCTGGAGGACGGGCTGGAGCAGGACGCCATCGACAAGGCGCACAGGTAGAGCCGCCAGCACAGCAGTGGAGGACGCACTCTTGGCTCTGCTGTAACCTGTGCTCCAGGAGGGCCGCACGCCCGGCTCTGCTGTAACCCGTGCTCAAGGAGGTCGCACACCCGGCTCTGCTATATCCCGTGTTCCAGGGAGCCGCACGCCTGGCTCTGCTATAACCTGTACTCCAGGGAGCCGCACGCCCAGCTCTGCTATAACCCGTGCTCCGGGGGGCCGCACGCCCGGCTCTGCTGTAACCCATGCTCCAGGGGGCCACTTCCCCGCCTCTGCTGTAACCCGTGCTCCAGGGGGCCGCACGCCTGGCTCTGCTGTAACCCGTGCTCCAGGGGGCCGCACACCCAGCTCTGCTGTAACCCGTGCTCCAGGGGGCCGCACGCCCAGCTCTGCTATAACTTTTGCTCCAGGGGCCGCACGCCCGGCTCTGCTGTAACCCGTGCTTCGGGGGGACGCACGCCCGGCTCTGCTGTAACTCGTGCTCCGGGGGGCCGCACGCTCGGCTCTGCTGTAACCTGTGCTCCAGGGGCCGCACGCCCGGCTCTGCTGTAACTCGTGCTCCGGGGGGCCGCACGCTCGGCTCTGCTCTGCTATATCCCGTGCTCCGTGGGGCCGCACACCCGGCTCTGCTGTAACCTATGCTCCATGGGGGCCGCACGCCCGGCTCTGCTATAACTCGTGCTCCGGGGGGGCCGCATGCCCGGCTCTGCTGTAACTTGTGCTCCGGGGGGCCGCACGCCCGGCTCTGCTGTAACCTGTCCTCGTCCCTTACAGCACAACCTCGCAGGCCATCGCCGTCGGGATGAACATGAACGCCGACTTCATGATGCTGAACCACTTCAGTCAGCGCTACGCCAAGCTGCCCCTGATGAGCGACGTCTTCAGCGGGAAGGTCGGGGTCTCCTTCGATCACATGAGGGTCAGTCGCTTCTTAGCCCCTGGACCGTCACGTTGCAGTGATCTCTTTGCTCACGGTGTCCGTTGCTGCGTTTCAGATCCGTCTGCGCGACCTGCAGACCCTCCCCAAGCTGATGGCGCCGCTCCGGGCCTTGTTCGCCGAAGATCTGGAAGAACTAGAGGAGCGGAAGCAGAAGAGGGAACAGCGGCTGCAGGAACCGGAGGCCCCGAGCGACGCCAAACGGGACCTGGACGACGCTGCCAACATGGCCGCCACCGACGTCAAGAGGTTAAAGGCCAACTGAGCGTCCTAAGGGGGTCCTGAGTCACGTGATCTCGGAACGAAGTGTCCAGATGGGGGGGATCCTCAGAAGCGCGCGTCGCAGCACAGGGATCTGCCCAGGACACCAGATCGGTCCCCATTTCTGAAGGCCCAAGTATCGTGGCCTTAAAGGGAACTATTTATTTTTAGGATGATGCCTTTAATCTTTGAGAGTATTTTATTTTAATAAAAGCGTTCATCAAAATTCAGAGCAATTACAGATGTAAACTTTTGCAAACGTCTAAAATAGAGATCAATCGTTTTGTGTACACAGCTCAAGTGCAGCCCTATGTGTAAAACTACAACTCCCAGAATTCCTCCCTAACACGCATGCAGTCAGGGCATGCTGGGAGTTGTAGTCTCACACTGGCTCCGGTTTCCTAAGTAATTACAAACTATAAACCCTTTTTACACAGAAGTCTGCACTGGAGCTGCATACCCACAACGGGGGGGATGCGTCGGAGCCTGAACCCTTACTGTCTGAATATAGATGGGGGATCAGGCAGAGAGTGTGTGATCGGGGAATGTCTTTAAATACATGAACCTGAGTTTGGTTTTTTTTTTCCTGACTTTTTGGAGCGGAAAGTTTGAAATTTGGAAAGTTGTTCCCCCCCCTCATTTTTTGTTCAAATACTGCTTCAAAAACTCCTCGAAATACTCATCTTTTATTTTTCACGGCAGATTTCCATAAACTAGTAATACTAGAAGGGCATCTGTACACGATTTGGGAGAAAGTTTATAAAAAAAAAAGTAAAGAAAAAAATTAAAAATAAAGCGGCTTGATCTCTATTTTTTCATGTGCACAGGTCAGATGCAGCCCTCTGTGTTTCTATGGTAACAGACTACAAACAAACCTTCCGTGTAGTCTGAGCCCGCAGGCCTCACCAGTTGATGTAGGATGTGTGGGCTGAGCAATTCATTACATAGTGGAATGTGCTGAGAACAATAAAACAAAAATGATCATCAATATAAATCAGAATTACTATAACACGGAGGTCTGGGGTTGGAATGATGCTCAAAATAAAAGAGAAAAAAACATTACAGGCTGATCCAACTTCAGTGGAAATACAGTTAGGTCCATATATATTTGGACAGAGACAACATTTTTCTAATTCTGGTTATAGACATTACCACAATGTATTTTAAACAAAACAATTCAGATGCAGTTGAAGTTCAGACTTTCAGCTTTCATTTGAGGGTATCCACATTAAAATTGGATGAAGGGTTTAGGAGTTTCAGCTCCTTAACATGTGCCTCCCTGTTTTTAAAGGGACCGAAAGTAATTGGACAGATTCAATAATTTTAAATAAAATGTTCATTTCTAGTACTTGGTTGAAAACCCTTTGTTGGCAATGACTGCCTGAAGTCTTGAACTCATGGACACCACCAGACGCTGTGTTTCCTCCTTTTTGGTGCTCGGCCAGGCCTTCACTGCGGTGGTTTTCAGTTGCTGTTTGTTTGTGGCCTTTCTGTCTGAAGTTTAGTCTTTAACAAGTGAAATGCTGCTCAATTGGGTTGAGATCAGGTGACTGACTTGGCCATTCAAGAATATTCCACTTCTTTGCTTTAATAAACTCCTGGGTTGCTTTGGCTTTATGTTTTGGGTCATTGTCCATCTGTAGTATGAAACGACGACCAATCAGTTTGGCTGCATTTGGCTGGATCTGAGCACACAGTATGGCGGCTCTGAAGACCTCAGAATTCATTCCTGTGTCACATCATCCATAAACACTAGTGACCCAGTGCCACTGGCAGCCATGCATGCCCAAGCCATCACACTGCCTCCGCCGTGTTTACAGATGATGTGGTATGCTTTGGATCATGAGCTGTACCACGCCTTCGCCATACTTTTCTCTTTCCATCATTCTGGTAGAGGTTGATCTTGGTTTCATCTGTCCACAGAATGTTCTTCCAGACCTGTGCTGGCTTTTTTAGATGTTTTTTAGCCTTTTTATTCTTGATGCTTATGAGTGGCTGCACCGTGCAGTGAACCCTCTGTAGTTACTTTCATGCAGTCTTCTCTTTATGGTAGATTTGGATATTGATCCTCCGACCTCCTGGAGAGTGTTGGTCACTTGGTTGGCTGTTGTGAAGGGGTTTCTCTTCACCATGGAGATTATTCTGCGATCATCCACCACTGTTGTCTTCCGTGGGCGCCCAGGTCTTTTTGCATTGATGAGTTCACCAGTGCTTTCTTTCTTTCTCAGGATGCACCAAACTCTAGATTTTGCCACTCCTAATATTGTAGCAATTTCTCGGATGGGTTTTTTCTGTTTTCGCAGCTTAAGGATGGCTTGTTTCACCTGCATGGAGAGCTCCTTTGACCGCATGTTTACTTCACAGCAAAACCTTCCAAATGCAAGCACCACACCTCAAATCAACTCCAGGCCTTTTATCTGCTTAATTGAGAATGACATAACGAAGGGATTGCCCACACCTGTCCATGAAATGGCCTTGGAGTCAATTGTCCAATTACTTTTGGTCCCTTTAAAAACAGGGAGGCACATGTTAAGGAGCTGAAACTCCTAAACCCTTCATCCAATTTTAATCTGGATATCCTCAAATGAAAGCTGAAAGTCTGAACTTCAACTGCATCTGAATTGTTTTGTTTAAAATTCATTGTGGTAATGTCTGTAACCAAAATTAGAAAAATTTTGTCTCTGTCTAAATATATATGGACCTAACTGTACCTCAGGACAAGGAAATGATGCTCAGTAGTGTGTGTGGCCTCCACGTGCCTGTATGACCTCCCTACAACGCCTGGGCATGCTCCTGATGAGGCGGCGCATGGTCTCCTGAGGGATCTCCTCCCAGACCTAGACTAAAGCATCCGCCAACTCCTGGACAGTCTGTGGTGCAACGTGACGTTGGTGGATGGTGCGAGACATGATGTCCCAGATGTGGTCAATCGGATTCAGGTCTGGGGAACGGGCGGGCCAGTCCATAGCTTCAATGCCTTCATCTTGCAGGAACTGCTGACACACTCCAGCCACATGAGGTCTGGCATTGTCCTGCATTAGGAGGAACCCAGGGCCAACCGCACGAGCATATGGTCTCACAAGGGGACTGAGGATCTCATCTCGGTACCTAATGGCAGTCAGGCTACCCTGGCGAGGACATGGAGACAAAATGCCACCAAACACCATTACTGACCCACTGCCAAACCGGTCATGCTGAAGGATGTTGCAGGCAGCAGATCGCTCTCCACGGCGTCTCCAGACTCTGTCACGTGCTCAGTGTGAACCTGCTTTCATCTGTGAAGAGCACAGGGTGCCAGTGGCGAATCTGCCAATCGCCCTGCACGGTGTCGGGCTGTAAGCACAACACCCACTTGTGGACGGTGGCACTCATACCACCTCATGGAAGCTGTTTCTGACAGTTTGAGCAGACACATGGTTAGTGGCCTGCTGGAGGTCATTTTGCAGGGCTCTGGCACTGCTCCTCCTTGCACAAATGAGCTAGCGATCTTGCTGCTGGGTTGTTGCCCTCCTATGTCACCCTACACGTATCCTGATGTACCAACCTGCCTCCTGGTATCTGCTCCACGCTCTGAACACTACCCTTCTTGCCACAGCTCGCATTGATGTGCCATCCTGGATGAGCTGCACTATCTGAGCAACTTCTGTGGGTTGTAGACACCACCTCATGCTACTGTACAGTACCTCTAGGGGTGAGAGCAATGACAAAATGCAAAAGTGACCAAAACAACAGCCAAGAAGGATGAGAACAGAGAAATGGTCTGTGGTCACCCCATGCAGAACCGCTCCTTTAGGCCGGGATCACACATACGCGAGATACGGCCGAGTCTCGCAGGTGAAAACCCAGCTCTGGCGCCGGCACTCCGGAGCGGAGCGTGCAGTCGCACAGCAATACATGGAGCTGCACGCACCACTCTGGAGTGCCGGTGCCAGAGCTGGGTTTTCACCTGCGAGACTCGGCCGTACCTCGCGTATGTGTGATCCCGGCCTTATAGGGGTTGTCTTGCTAATTGCCAATCATTTCTACCTGTTGTCTTTTCCATTTGCACAACAGCAGGAGAAATTGATTCACAATCAGTGTTGCTTCGTAACTGGACAGGCTGATTTCGCAGAAGTGATTGACTTTGAGTTACATTGTGTTCTTTAAGTGTTCCCTTTATTTTTTTGAGCAATATATTATAATATTTACTTCATAAAATGTGCCCTAATCGATATCCTAGATCATAACATATCCTTTCATTATCTCATTAATTTTGACATAAATTACATTTATGTATATTCTGATAAAACCCAAAGTACATTTTTAGAACATTTGTTTCACCTTTTTTGTGTTGAGAATAACGATATTTGACTTATCTTTAGTTCCAAATCCTTATAATATATTTCTGAGAACCACCTATGTGTTGATTGGTCTACCTAGCTGTCAGTCATCCGGAAAATGTGGCTGACCATGTCCTAAATAAACCTACACAGGGGTCACGCTATCGACATGTGCAAATATAGTTGCATATCCCCCATAGAACACTATAAATATAGGTATGTAATAACTTGACCATTAAAAGGGACTTTGGTCAGGAACCCTATTTAGACTTATTATTACTCCACATCCTGGCATTTATCGAGATTTAGTGGCTCACAGCTGTGACTACAATCCTTGTAGCTGTGATCTTGCATACATCCCATTTGGATGTATGTGTATTTTACAATTCATACTATATTTTAATGATTATGTAAAAAAAGTTAATTTTTATTCACACATTTTCCTTTCTTCCCCTCCCTACTAGTCTCCAGTCAATGTAATGAAAATCCACAATATAAAATCCAGTTATCGGTTGCGACAAAAAGGTTATGACACCTTTTTTGGCCACCAGGTCTAGATTTTTTTTTCAGAGTGTAAGGGCACCGTAATGGGGTCTATTTCACCCAATATACACTAAATAATAGGTAATAAATAGGGATTAGCAAACACACTTTGATAACATCCCAGTATTTTGGGCGTGCTCAGATAATATGTTTGAGTCCCTGCAACTGCATGTTTGGTGGCTGTTAGGCAATCCCCACATGTATTGCGGGAGTCTATCAGACACAAAACATGCAACCTCAGGGACTTTAACATCTTATTTGAGCACACCAAAGATACTCGGATAACACCCGAGTATGCTCGCTCATCAACAGTAACAAATAGCAAAATACTAGAATACTGCTTAAATTACTTTAAATAATCCCCCATTAATCAAGTAGTTTTATGGTATGTTGCTAATTATTTATTACCTAATATTTAGTGTATATTGGGTGAAACAGACCCCATTATGGTGCCCCTACACTGTGGGGGAAAAAGTCTGTGATCCCTTAAATATAAAACACTACAGTAGAGATGGTTACCAGATTGGATTACTTTAATCTGGTAACCATCTCTACTGTAGTGTTTCATATTTAAGGGGTCACAGACTTTTTTTTCCAGACTGTAGGGGTACCGTAATAGGGTCTGTTTCATATACACTAAATATTAGGTAATAAATAACTAGCAACATACCAAGCAGTTTTACACCAGAAATCTGCTTAATTAATAGGGGATTATTTCTGTAGTCCAATCTGGTCACCATCTTTCTTGTAGTGTTTAATATTTAAGAGTGCAGATTATAGAGGTGCATAATTGATTTGGAATGTTTTCTGAATATACCTGTTGTTCCCTAGTGGAGTGAGAAGGAACTTAAACAACACCGTAGCTTTAAGAAATTTAGATAGGGTTGTCTACTTTGTAGGTAATATATTAGGAGTCACCTTCGGGCTTCTACCCATGGATTACATATGGGATAAGGGGATGTCCATCAGCTCACAGTCTTCAATTTTCACCCAACTGTCAGTTGTGACTGTATCCCATCCAACCCAGAATGCAGCATGGAGGGGCTCGGTAAAGAAGGCAGAGAAGGTGTGGAGGTGTTTAACGGGGTCACCAAGCTCATAAAAGGACAACTGTCCGACGTCATAGTCCAGATGCACCCTGAGCCGACGGCACGATTGGTCTTCAGATACACAGACTTCTTTATCGTTGTGTGTTGCCGAATATTTGCTAATAAAATATTCCAAAGCCCAGGACCGGTCATTACTGCCGATGATTGATTTACTTCCTGCCTTGCCCATACTGGGATAACACACTCCGACTCTCCACATCCCCGTTACGCTACCCTCCACGTCCCAGTAATGTACCCCTGACGAAAAAGCCTCTTTGCTCAAGATCTGATTGCACTCAAACCTCTCGGGAGTTTTTGGGAGGTTGTTCCTTTCGGAGCAAGTGGCCGCTTTGAGGTTATCTGATATAGTTAGGTGGTCACCGGATGTGCTTACGTCCAGTGTGATATCTGTAGGACCTGGGAGGTAAATGCCCTTCGTCAGATTTCTTACCATGTCAGACAACGCAAGTATTCCATTGGCGATCGGATCCATACACAGACCAACGACCTCATGGTTTTGGTTATCTCTCTTCACTTCCACTATTGGTCCCTTCTCAAGGTCTCTCTGACATGGCAGCTGTTCTTGTAGCACAGTGATCGGATCAGTCGTATGACATAAAGCCTCAATGTGACGAATTTCCTTGGATATCTCCTTCTTTACTTCCATCTGTTGGATCAGTTCAGAGATTGACAGCACCGCTTGCTTTTCCTGTCTGGAGACCTCAATCAGGACTTTCTTCTCTAGTTCTTCAAGGTTTCTCCTGATATCTTGGAACATGACAGTTATTTCCTTTGTCATGTCCGCTTCTTTCTCGTGGACACTGCTCAAGCGTTTTTCCAGACTCTGGAACCTTTTCTCCATCACTGATCGCTTTGATTCCAAGTTTTGCAAAAGTTGGAAGAGTTGTCTCCTCTTCTTCTCAGAGGCTTTATCCAGTGATTCCACACTGTGTCCTCCATGTTCTCCATCCAGTCTGCAGGACACACAGATAAGTGTAGAGTCCTTGGAGCAGTAATATTCCAGGATCTTCTTGTGAACGGCACATTTTCTAGTCTTCGGTGCAGTGCTGGGTTCAGATAAGACGTGTTCTGAGGACCTGCTATGGACTATGAGATGGTCCGAGCACAGAGAAGCTTCACAATGAAGACAGGACTTGACAGCCGGTATGGAAGCATGAATGCAATATGTACAGAAGACTTCACCACTCTGTTCTGGCTGAGCAGACCGGAATCTCTCTGCTATGGCACACAGAGCCACGTTCCTCTGCAAGGCAGGTAGTCCCATGAACCTCGCCCTGCAGTCAGGACAGCTGTATCCTCCATCCTGGTCATGTGCACTCAGCAGCACACAATCAATGCACCCCCGGCAGAAGTTGTGTCCGCAGCTCAGGGTGACCGGATCTGTATAAATGCAAAGGCAGATGGAGCAGTTCAGCTCGTCCCTCAGATCTACAAACGCCATTGTAGACAACAGGAAACAAGAGTGAACTTCCTGCTAACTCGTCGTTAACGATCTACCCATTTAAAGGGATACTACTTATTTTTGGAGTTTTTTCAGAGTGTAAAAAGCCTATGAATTCTGTTACAACCTAATATTATTTAGAAGCTGCAAAAAACAGCAAATACAATAAGTTATTTAACATCAAAAACATTATAAAAATGTTGCGGAAACTACAGAAAATTGTGCATATTCATCAAAACCAGAAGGAACCAGAGCTGAATGGAGGAGAAAGCATAGACTGGGTGAGATAAAAAAAAAAAACGAGCAACCAGAAGAGCATTTGTGGGGGTAAACCTTGAGGAAAGGGTCACAATCTCTATGATGTTGGATAGGGTTGAAGTCTGGGTTGTGTGACCAGTCATGTTCTTCCACCAAATTCCTCCAACCATGTATGTAAGGACCAGGGCACAGGGTACAGTAATGGGCACCACAAAAAGGCCTTCAACAAACTGTTCCCACAAAGATGAAGCTATCATCTATCAAGATATCAGGTGAGGCCACTGGCCATAGTGACCGCTGCAGCCAGTCACTGGTCCTTCACACACAACCCCCTGATGTGACGGGACATTGTGTAATACCTCACTTCCCCTCTGGGGGCGCTGCAGCCAGTCACTGGTCCTCCATCACACACAACCTCTTTATGTGATTGGACGTTGTGTAATACCTCATTTCCCCTCTGGGGGCGCCGTGGCTCGGTGGTCTCTTAGGCTACGTTCACATTAGCGTTGTGCGACGCAGCGTCGGGCACCGCTGCGGCGACGCATGCGTCATGCGCCCCTATATTTAACATGGGGGCGCATGGACATGCGTTGCACTTGCGTTTTGTGATGCATGCGTCACTGCGGCGCACGCGTCAGGGCGCAGAGGACGCAGCAAGTTGCATTTTTTGTGCGTCCAAAATCAAGCAAAAAAAGGACGCATGCGTCACAAAACAATGCGTTTTGCATGCGTTGTGCGTTGCGTCGCCGATGCGTCGCCGACGCAACACACAACAACGCAAATGTGAACGTAGCCTTACTGATTGTTTCCTCCGCAGCTTCGTCCCATCCTGGAGTTTGATGGAAACCTCAGAAGTGGATTGTCCCAAGACTCGAGGCCTGATCGCCGCCCTGTTGGAGATGTACCGGCTAGAAAATGTGCAGCGTCTTTACGGAACGCCGGTCACCTCCAGAGCTGCGCTCCGTCACTGTACAAGGCTATCAGCCTAGAGCAGAGAAGAACTGTGAGCGCAGCTCTGGGTGTAACCGGAGGATAATTACTGTCAGTGGAGCTCTGGGTGTAACCAGAGGATAAGAACTGAGCGCAGTTCTGGGTGTGTCCGGAGGATAAGGAGAACGGTGAGCGCAGCTCTGGGTGTAACTGGAGGATAAGAACTGTGAGCGCAGCTCTGGGTGTGTCCGGAGGATAAGAACTGAGCACAACTCTGGTGTGACTGGAGGATTAGAACGGCGAGCGCAGCTCTGGGTGTGACTGGAGGATAAGGAGAACTGCGAGCGCAGCTCTGGATGTGACTGGAGGATAAGGAGAACTGCGAGCGCAGCTCTGGGTGTGACTGGAGGATAAGGAGAACTGCGAGCGCAGCTCTCGGTGTGACTGGAGGATAAGGAGAACTGCGAGCGCAGCTCTGGGTGTGACTGGAGGATAAGGAGAACTGCGAGCGCAGCTCTGGGTGTGACTGGAGGATAAGGAGAACTGCGAGCGCAGCTCTCGGTGTGACTGGAGGATAAGGAGAACTGCGAGCGCAGCTCTGGGTGTGACTGGAGGATAAGGAGAACGATGCGCGCAGCTCTGGGTGTGACTGGAGGATAATCCCCTCTCGGCCGTCCAGTTTCAGACCTGCTTCGTCCGTCACTGTAAGAACGCCTTCGGCTGCGCCATCATCCACGCCATCGTCCAGCAGTCCGGTTGGAAGTTGGTGTTTTCGGGGGACACGATGCCGTGTGACGCTCTGGTCAGGATGGGTAAGATGGTGGCAGCGCGGGCGGCCATGTTCGAGGCAGTCGCCTAAATAGCAATTCCCTAACGTGACGCCTGTATTATTATCAGGGAAGGACGCCAGCCTGCTGATCCACGAGGCCACGCTGGAGGACGGGCTGGAGCAGGACGCCATCGACAAGGCGCACAGGTACAGCGCCGGCAGAGGAGGAGGCCGCACGCCCGGCTCTGCTGTAACCCATGCTCCAGGGAGCCGCACGCCCGGCTCTGCTGTAACCCGTGCTCCATGGGGGCCGCACGCCCGGCTCTGCTGTAACCCGTGCTCCAGGGAGCCGCACGCCCGGCTCTGCTATAACCCGTGCTCCAGGGGCCGCACGCCCGGCTCTGCTGTAACCCGTGCTCCAGGGGGCCGCACGCCCAGCTCTGCTATAACACGTGCTCCGGGGGGCCGCACGCTCGGCTCTGCTCTGCTATATCCCGTGCTCCAGGGAGCCGCACGCCCAGCTCTGCTGTAACCCGTGCTCCATGGGGGCCGCACGCCCAGGTCTGCTATAACCCGTGCTCCGGGGGGGCCGCATGCCCGGCTCTGCTATAACACGTGCTCCGGGGGGGCCGCATGCCCGGCTCTGCTGTAACCCGTGCTCCAGGGAGCCGCACGCCCAGGTCTGCTATATCCCGTGCTCCAGGGGCTGCACGCCCGGCTCTGCTATAACACGTGCTCCGGGGGGGCCGCATGCCCGGCTCTGTTGTAACCTGTCCTCGTCCCTTACAGCACAACCTCGCAGGCCATCGCCGTCGGGATGAACATGAACGCCGACTTCATGATGCTAAACCACTTCAGTCAGCGCTACGCCAAGCTGCCCCTGATGAGCGACGTCTTCAGCGGGAAGGTCGGGGTCTCCTTCGATCACATGAGGGTCAGTCGCTTCTTAGCCCCTGGACCGTCACGTTGCAGTGATCTCTTTGCTCACGGTGTCCGTTGCTGCGTTTCAGATCCGTCTGCGCGACCTGCAGACCCTCCCCAAGCTGATGGCGCCGCTCCGGGCCTTGTTCGCCAAAGATCTGGAAGAACTACAAGAGCGAAAGCAGAAGAGGGAACAGCGGCTGCAGGAACCGGAGGCCCCGAGCGACTCCAAACCCGTCCCCAGCGCCAAACGGGACCTGGACGACGCTGCCAACATGGCCGCCACTGACATCAAGAGGTTAAAGGCTAACTCAGCGTCCTAAGGGGGTCCTGAGTCACGTGACCTCGGAACGAAGTGTCCAGATGGGGGGATCCTCAGAAGCGCGCGTCGCAGTGCAGGGATCTGCCCAGGACACCAGATCGGTCCCCTTTTCTGAAGGCCCAAGTATCGGTAGCCTTAAAGGGAACTATTTATTTTTAGGATGATGCCTTTAATCTTTGAGAGTATTTTATTTTAATAAAAACGTTCATCAAAATCCAGAGCAATTACAGTTCAAGCATCTAAAAAAAAAAAAATGATTTCTTTAGTTTGCGTGCACAGCTCTGGTGCAGCTCTATGTTTAAAACTACAACTCCCAGAATTCCTCCCCAACACTCATGCTATCAGGGCATGCTGGGAGTCATAGTCTTGCACTGGCTCCGGTTTCCGAAGTACAGACTATAAACCCTTTTTAGGCAGAAGCCTGCACTGGAGCTGCATACCCAGAACGGGGGTATGCGTCGGAGCAGTTATAGCGCCATCTCTTCACAAAACCTAATTGACCGGAACCTTTCATGTATTTACTGTCTGTATATAGATGGGGATCAGGCAGAATAGAGAGTGTGTGGGGATCAGGTAGAGAGTAGAGTGTGTGTGGGGATCAGGCAGAGAGTGGAGGGTGTGTGGGGGTCAGGCAGATGGTAGAGGGTGTGTGGATCAGGCAGGGGGTGTGGGGATCAGGCAGGGTGTGTGTGTGGATCAGGCAGAGAGTAGTGTGTGTGTGTGGATCAGGCAGGGGGTATGGGGATCAGGCAGGGTGTGTGTGTGGGGATCAGGCAGGGTGTGTGTGTGGGGATCAGGCAGAGAGTAGTGTGTGTGTGTGGATCAGGCAGGGGGTATGGGGATCAGGCAGGGTGTGTGTGGGGATCAGGCAGGGTGTGTGTGTGGGGATCAGGCAGAGAGTAGTGTGTGTGTGTGGGGATCAGGCAGGGTGTGTGTGTGGGGATCAGGCAGGGTGTGTGTGTGGGGATCAGGCAGGGTGTGTGTGTGGGGATCAGGCAGAGAGTAGTGTGTGTGTGGATCAGGCAGGGTGTGTGTGTGGGGATCAGGCAGGGTGTGTGTGTGGGGATCAGGCAGAGAGTAGTGTGTGTGTGGATCAGGCAGGGTGTGTGGGGATCAGGCAGGGAGTGGAGTGTGTGTGGATCAGGCAGGGTGTGTGGATCAGGCAAGGCAGTGAATGTCTTTCAATATATGAACCTGAGTTTTGTGCACTTATGACCGTACAATAAAGGGCAGGGTCTGTTTTTTTTGGTTTTTTTTCCTAATTTTTTTTCCTGACTTTTTGGTGCTGAAAGTTTAGTTTTTGAGAAGATTCAATTTTTTTATTTTTTTTTTAAATCTCATTTTCCACTCAATGTTTGCTTCAAAAACTCCTCGGAATACTCATCTTAAAGAAGTGGTGAAATCTTGCTCTTATTCTTCACGGCAGATTTCCATAAATTAGTAATTCTAGAAGGGCGTCTGCGCACGATTTGGGAGAAAGTTTATAAAAAAAAACAAAACGAAATTTAAAAGGGCAGGATCTCTGCTGTTTGATGTGCACAGCTCAGATGCAGCCCTCTGTGTTTCTATGGTAACAGACTACAAACAAACCTTCCGTGTAGTCTGAGCCCGCAGGCCACACCGCTTGATGTAGGATGCGTGGGCTGAGCAATTCATTACATAGTGGAATGTGCTGAGAACAATAAAACAAAAATGATCAACAATATAAATCAGCATTACTATAACACGGAGGTCTGGGGTTGGAATGATGCTCAAACTAAAAGAGAAAAAAACATTACAGGCTGATCCAACTTCAGTGGAAATGCCTCCTGACAAGGAAATGATGCTCAGTAGTGTGTGTGGCCTCCACGTGCCTGTATGACCTCCCTACAATGCCTGAGCATGCTCCTGATGAGGCGGCGGATGGACTAAAGCATCCACCAACTCCTGGACAGTCTGTGGTGCAACGTGACATTGGTGGATGGTGCGAGACATGATATCCCAGATGTGCTCAATCAGATTTAGGTCTGGGGAACGGGCGGGCCAGTCCATAGCTTCAATGCCTTCATCTTGCAGGAACTGCTGACACACTCCAGCCACATGAGGTCTGGCATTTATCACACCAGCATATGGTCTCACAAGGGGTCTGAGGATCTCATCTCGGTACCTAATGGCAGTCAGGCTACCTCTGGCGAGCACCTGGAGGGCTGTGCGGTCCTCCAAAGAAATGCCACCCCACACCATTACTGACCCACTGCCAAACCGGTCATGCTGAAGGATGTTGCAGGCAGCAGATCGCTCTCCGCGGCATCTCCAGACTCTGTCACGTCTGTCACATGTGCTCAGTGTGAACCTGCTTTCATCTGTGAAGAGCAAAGGGCGCCAGTGGCGAATTTCCCAATCCTGGTGTTCTGTGGCAAAGGCCAAGTGTCCTGCACGGTGTCGGGCTGTGAGCACAACACCCACTTGTGGACATCGGGCATTCAGACCATCCTCATGGAAGCTGTTTCTGACAGTTTGAGCAGACACATGGTTAGTGGCCTGCTGGAGGTCATTGCAGGGCTCTGGCACTGCTGCTCCTTGCACAAATGAGGAGCTAGCGATCTTGCTGCTGGTTTGTTGCCCTCCTACGTCACCCTACACATCTGATGTACCGAACTGTCTCCTGGTATCTGCTCCACGCTCTGGACATTACCCTTCTTGCCACAGCTCGCATTGATGTGCCATCCTGGATGAGCTGCACTATCTGAGCAACGTCTGTAGGTAGTAGACACCACCTCATGCTACTGTACAGTACCTCTAGGGGTGAGAGCAATGACAAAATGCAAAAGTGACCAAAACAACAGCCAAGAAGGATGAGAACAGAGAAATGGTCTGTGGTCACCCCATGCAGAACCGCTCCTGTAGGCCGGGATCACACATACGCGAGATACGGCCGAGTCTCGCAGGTGAAAACCAAGCTCTGGCGCCGGCACTCTGGAGCGGGGCGTGCAGGCGCACAGCAGTACATGGAGCTGCACGCTCCGCTCTGGAGTGCCGGCGCCAGAGCTGGGTTTTCACCTGCGAGACTCGGCCGTACCTCGCATATGTGTGATGCCGGCCTTATAGGGGTTGTCTTGCTAATTGCCAATCATTTCTACCTGTTGTCTGTTCCATTTGCACAACAGCAGGAGAAACTGATTCACAATCAGTGTTGCTTCGTAACTGGACAGGCTGATTTCGCAGAAGTGATTGGCTTTGAGTTACATTGTGTTCTTTAAGTGTTCCCTTTATTTTTTTGAGCAATATATTATAATATTTACTTCATAAAATGTGCCCTAATCGATATCCTAGATCATAACATATCCTTTCATTATCTCATTAATTTTGTCATAAATTACATTTATGTATATTCTGATAAAACCCAAAGTACATTTTTAGAACATTTGATTCACCTTTTTTGTGTTGAGAATAACGATATTTGACTTATCTTTAGTTCCAAATCCTTATAATATATTTCTGAGAACCACCTATGTGTTGATTGGTCTACCTAGCTGTCAGTCATCCGGAAAAATGTGGCTGACCATGTCCTAAATAAACCTACACAGGGGTCACGCTATCGACATGTGCAAATATAGTTGCATATCCCCCATAGAACACTATAAATATAGGTATGTAATAACTTGACCATTAAAAGGGACTTTGGTCAGGAACCCTATTTAGACTTATTATTACTCCACATCCTGGCATTTATCGAGATTTAGTGGCTCACAGCTATGACTACAATCCTTGTAGCTGTGATCTTGCATACATCCCATTTGGATGTATGTGTATTTTACAATTCATACTATATTTTAATGATTATGTAAAAAAAGTTAATTTTTATTCACACATTTTCCTTTCTTCCCCTCCCTACTAGTCTCCAGTCAATGTAATGAAAATCCACAATATAAAATCCAGTTATCGGTTACGACAAAAAGGTTATGACACCTTTTTTAGCCACCAGGTCTAGATTTTTTTTTCAGAGTGTAGGGGCACCATAATGGGGTCTATTTCACCCAATATACACTAAATAATAGGTAATAAATAGGGATTAGCAAACACACTTTGATAACATCCCAGTATTTTGGGCGTGCTCAGATAATATGTTTGAGTCCCTGCAACTGCATGTTTGGTGGCTGTTAGACTCCCGCAATACATGTGGGGATTGCCTATCAGACACAAAACATGCAGCCTCAGGGACTTTAACATCTTATTTGAGCACACCAAAGATACTCGGATAACACCCGAGTATGCTCGCTCATCAATAGTAACAAATAGCAACATACTAGAATACTGCTTGAATTATTTAAATAATCCCCCATTAATCAAGTAGTTTTCTGGTTTGTTGCTAATTATTTATTACCTAATATTTAGTGTATATTGGGTGAAACAGACCCCATTATGGTGCCCCTACACTGTGGGGGAAAAAGTCTGTGATCCCTTAAATATAAAACACTACAGTAGAGATGGTTACCAGATTGGATTACTTTAATCTGGTAACCATCTCTACTGTAGTGTTTCATATTTAAGGGGTCACAGACCTTTTTTCCAGACTGTAGGGGTACCGTAATGTGGTCTGTTTCATATACACTAAATATTAGGTAATAAATACCAAGCAGTTTTACACCAGAAATCTGCTTAATTAATGGGGGATTATTTCTGTAATCCAATCTGGTCACCATCTTTCTTGTAGTGTTTAATATTTAAGAGTCAGATTATAGAGGTGTATAATTGATTTGGAATGTTTTCTGAATATACCTGTTGTTCCCTAGTGGAGTGAGAAGGAACTTAAACAACACCGTAGCTTTAAGAAATTTGGATAGGGTTGTCTACTTTGGAGGTAATATATCAGGAGTCATCTTCGGGCTTCTACCCATGGATTGCATATGGGAGAAGGGGATGTGTCCATCAGCTCACAGTCTTCAATTTTCACCCAACTATCAGTTTTGACTGCATCCCATCCAACCCAGAATGCAGCATGGAGGGGCTCGGTAAAGATGGCAGAGAAGGTGTGGAGGTGTTTAACGGGGTCACCAAGCTCATAAAAGGACAACTGTCCGGCGTCATAGTCCAGATGCACCCTGAGCCGACAGCACGATTGGTCTTCAGATACACAGACTTCTTTATCGTTGTGTGTTGCCGAATATTCGCTAATAAAATATTCCAAAGCCCAGGACCGGTCATTACTGCCAATGATTGATTTACTTCCTGCCCTGCCCATACTGGGGTAACACACTCCGACTCTCCACATCCCCGATCCGCTACCCTCCACGTCCCAGTAATGTACCCCTGACGAAAAAGCCTCTTTGCTCAAGATCTGATTGCACTCAAACCTCTCGGGAGTTTTGGGGAGGTTGTTCCTTTCGGAGCAAGTGGCCACTTTGAGGTTATCGGATATAGTTAGGTGGTCACCGGATGTGCTTACGTCCAGTGTGATATCTGTAGGATCTTGGAGGTAAATGCCCTTCGTCAGATTTCTTACCATGTCAGACAGCGCAAGTATTCCATTGGAGATCGGATCCATACACAGACCAACGACCTCATGGCTTTGGTTATCTCTCTTCACTACCATCGTTGGTCCATTCTCGAGGTCTCTCTGACATGGCAGCTGTTCTTGTAGCACAGTGATCGGATCGGTCGTATGACATAAAGCCTCAATATGATGAATTTCCTTGGATATCTCCTCCTTCTTTACTTCCATCTGTTGGATCAGTTCAGAGATTGACAGCACCGCTTGCTTTTCCTGTCTGGAGACCTCAATCAGGACTTTCTTCTCTAGTTCTTCAAGGTTTCTCCTGATATCTTGGAACATGACAGTTATTTCCTTTGTCATGTCCGCTTCTTTCTCGTGGACACTGCTCAAGCGTTTTTCCAGACTTTGGAACCTTTTCTCCATCACTGATCGCTTTGATTCCAAGTTTTGCAAAAGTTGGAAGAGTTGTCTCCTCTTCTTCTCAGAGGCTTTATCCAGTGATTCCACACTGTGTCCTCCATGTTCTCCATCCAGTCTGCAGGACACACAGATAAGTGTAGAGTCCTTGGAGCAGTAATATTCCAGGATCTTCTTGTGAACGGCACATTTTCTAGTCTTCGGTGCAGTGCTGGGTTCAGATAAGACGTGTTCTGAGGACCTGCTATGGACTATGAGATGGTCCGAGCACAGAGAAGCTTCACAATGAAGACAGGACTTGACAGCCGGTATGGAAGCATGAATGCAATATGTACAGAAGACTTCACCACTCTGTTCTGGCTGAGCAGACCGGAATCTCTCTGCTATGGCACACAGAGCCACGTTCCTCTGCAAGGCAGGTAGTCCCATGAACCTCGCCCTGCAGTCAGGACAGCTGTATCCTCCATCCTGGTCATGTGCACTCAGCAGCACACAATCAATGCACCCCCGGCAGAAGTTGTGTCCGCAGCTCAGGGTGACCGGATCTGTATAAATGCAAAGGCAGATGGAGCAGTTCAGCTCGTCCCTCAGATCTACAAACGCCATTGTAGACAACAGGAAACAAGAGTGAACTTCCTGCTAACTCGTCGTTAACGATCTACCCATTTAAAGGGATACTACTTATTTTTGGAGTTTTTTCAGAGTGTAAAAAGCCTATGAATTCTGTTACAACCTAATATTATTTAGAAGCTGCAAAAAACAGCAAATACAATAAGTTATTTAACATCAAAAACATTATAAAAATGTTGCGGAAACTACAGAAAATTGTGCATATTCATCAAAACCAGAAGGAACCAGAGCTGAATGGAGGAGAAAGCATAGACTGGGTGAGATAAAAAAAAACCGAGCAACCAGAAGAGCATTTGTGGGGGTAAACCTTGAGGAAAGGGTCACAATCTCTATGATGTTGGATAGGGTTGAAGTCTGGGTTGTGTGACCAGTCATGTTCTTCCACCAAATTCCTCCAACCATGTATGTAAGGACCAGGGCACAGGGTACAGTAATGGGCACCACAAAAAGGCCTTCAACAAACTGTTCCCACAAAGATGAAGCTACAAGTGTCCAAAATGTCTCGTGCTGAAGGATTAAGATTTCCCTTCACTGGAGCTCCTGTATGCCCCTTATCAGTTTTGTGGTTTTTCTTTGTTTCTTTTCTAGCTTCAGGGCATTCTCCTTTCTAGGAAGTCGTGACAAGAACTGAACTGCAGTTTTCCAGAAGAGACCGCACCAAGGCTTTACAAAGTGGTAGTAATACGTCCCCATCCTGCGAGTCTTCGAGAAGTCGTTGATTGACATTGCATTCTGTTATATAGACAAGAATAGCCAGATTCTTCTCTACAAATGACTCTTCTAGTTTTACTCCCCCTAGAACTGTCGTGGCAAATCTATGGCATGTGCATTGTTGTCCCAGCACTATGGAGACCCAGCAATACGAAGCCTATGCACTCCAGCAGGGGTCGCAGAGAGTGCTGGATGGGGGTCCTCCGAGGATGGTGCCTATTTCAGCTGGATGTGTGTTTTTAGGACCAGGAAGAGGCCAAAGATGGGGGGATCTATACCAGAAAGGGGAGCAGGATGATGGGTTCATATATACCACGATGGGGAAACATGTATACCAGGAAGGAGCAAAGGATAGGGAGACATATACACTGCTCAAAAAAATAAAGGGAACACTAAAATCCCACATCCTAGATATCACTGAATGAAATATTCCAGTTGTAAATCTTTATTCATTACATAGTGGAATGTGTTAGGGACAATAAAACCTAAAAATGATCAAGGTAAATCACAACTAATACCCCACGAAGGTCTGGAGTTGGAATGATGCTCAAAATCAAAGTGGAAAATGAAGATACAGGCTAATCCAACTTCAGTGGAAATGCCTCAAGACAAGGAAATGATGCTCAGTAGTGTGTGTGGCCTCCACATGCCTGTATGACCTCCCTACAATGCCTGGGCATGCTCCTGATGAGGCAGCAGATGGTCTCCTGAGGGATCTCCTCCCAGACCTGGACTAAAGCATCTGCCAACTCCTGGATAGTCTGTGGTGCAACGTGACATTGGTGGATGGAGCGAGACATGATGTCCCAGATTCAAGTCTGGGGAACGGACGGACAAGTCCATAGTCAATGCCTTCATCTTAAAGGAACTGCTGACACACTCCAGCCACATGAGGTCTGCATTGTCCTGCATTAGGAGGAACCCAGGGCCAACCGCACCAGCATATGGTCTTACAAGGGGTCTGAGGATCTCATCTCAGTACCTAGTGGCAGTCAGGCTACCTCTGGCGAGCACATGGTGGGCTGTGCAGCCCTCCAAAGAAATGCCACCCCACACCATTACTGACCCACTGCCAAACCGGTCATGCTGAAGGATGTTGCAGGCAGATCGCTTGCCACTGCATCTCCAGACTGTGAACAAAAGACGTGAGCACTGCTATAGGGGTGCACGGGTAGGTTCCCACACCTTAATACTCTAGAGATAAACCCGGCACTCAACTTGGATGCAACTTGAACATTTATTGCGTAGTACCAAAAACGTTTCGGTTCGACCTTCTTCAGTTACGTACTTAGTAGCAATTGAGTATTGTTTGGTGAGCCGAACTCAATAGATCAGGTTGGAATCTCTGTTAAATAGATGCCCCAGTCTTGTGATGGGCTAGGAGCTGATACGATCCAGAGCTTGACGTGGTGTCCACCGCTTGTCAGTGTGCATGCCTGGATCTGGGCTCCTAGCCCATCACAAGACTGGGGCATCTATTTGCATCTCCAGACTGTCACGTCTGTCACATGTGCTCAGTGTAAACCTGCTTTCATCTGTGAAGAGCACAAGGTGCCATTGGCAAATTTGCCAATCCTGGTGTTCTGTGGCAAATGCCAAGCGTCCTGCACGGTTTTGGGCTGTGAGCACAACCCCCATCTGTGGACGTCGGGCACGCAGACCATCCTCATGCAGTTGGTTTCTAACCAATTGTGCAGACATATGCACATTTGTGGTCTGCTGGAGGTCATTTTGCAGGGCTCTGGCAGTGCTCCTCCTGTTCCTCCTTGCACAAAGGCTGAGGTAGCAGTCCTGCTGCTGGGTTGTTACCCTCCTACGGCCCCCTCCACGTCTCCTGGTGTACTGGCCTGTCTCCTGGTAGCACCTCCAGTCTCTGGACACTATGCTGACAGACACAGCAAACCTTCTTGCCACAGCTCGCATTGATGTGCCATCCTGGATGAACTGCACTACCTGAGCCACTTGTGTGGGTTGTAGAGTTCGTCTCATGCTACCACGAGTGTGAAAGCACAACCAACATTCAAAAGTGACCAAACATCAGCCAGAAAGCATTGGTACTGAGATGTGGTCTGTGGTCCCCACCTGCAGAACCACTCCTTTATTGAGTGTGTCTTGATAATTGCCAATAATTTCCATTTGCTGTCTCTTCCATTTACACAACAGCATGTGAAATTGATTGTCAGTCAGTGTTGCTTCCTAAGTGGACAGTTTGATTTCACAGAAGTTTGATTTACTTGGAGTTATATTCTGTTGTTTAAGTGTTCCCTTTATTTTTTAGAAGTTTATTATATAGAGTCATTACACACAGAGTGATCTATTTCACATGTTTATTTCTGTTAATGTTGATGATTATGGCTTACAGCCAATGAAAACCCAAAAGTCATTATCTCAGTAAATTAGAATACTTTATAACACCAGCTTGAAAAATAATTGTAAAATCCGAAATGTTGTCCTACTGAAATGTATGTTCAGTAAGTGCACTCAATACTTGGTCGGGCTCCTCTTGCATCAATTCCTGCATCAATGCAGCGTGGCATGGAGGCAATCAGCCTGTGGCACTGCTGAGGGTTTATGGAAGCCCAGGTTGCTTTGATAGAAGCCTTCAGCTCGCCTGCGTTGTTGGCTTTGGTGTCTCATCTTCCTCTTGACAATATCCCACAGATTTCTCTATGAGGTTAAGATCAGGCGAGTTTGCTGCCAATCAAGCCCAGTGATACTGTTGTTTGTACACCAGGTATTGGTACTTTTGGCAGTGTGGACAGGTGCCAAATCCTGCTGGAAAATGAGATTTCCATCTCCAAAAAGCTTGTCGGCAGAGAGAAGCATGAAGTGCTCTAAAATTTCCTGGTAGACGGCTGCGCTGACTTTGGTCTTGATAGAACACAGTGGACCTCCACCAGCAGGTGACATGGCTCCCCAAACCATCACTGATTGTAGAGACTTCACACTAGATCTCCAGCAGCTTGGATTGTGGCCTCTCCACTAGTGATGAGCGAGAGTACTCATTGCTCGGTTTTCCCGAGCACGCTCGGGTGGTTTCAGTTTTTGTAACTGCTCGGAGATTTAGCTTTTGTTGATGCAGCTGCATGATTTACGGTTGCTAGCCATCCTGAGTACATGTGGGGGTTCCCTTTTGGCTAGGGAATCCCCATATGTATTCAAGCTATCAACTGTAAATCACGCAGCTGAGGCAACGAAAACTAAATCTCCGAGCAGTTACAAATACTCGGAGACCACCCGAGCGTGCTCGGGAAAACCGAGCAATGAGTACACTCGCTCATCACTACTCTACAATGTTCCTCCAGACTCTGGGACCTCGATTTCCAAATGAAATGCAAAATTTACTTTCATCTGAACACAACACCTTGGACCACTGACAAAAGTCCAGTTCTCTTTTATCTAAGTGGTGAAAAAAAATTCCAAACTTTGCTAAAAAAAAAAAAAAAAATTGCGCCATTTTCCGATACTCGTAGCGTCTCCATTTTTCGTGATCTGGGGTTGGTTGAGGGCTTATTTTTTGCGTGCCGAGCTGACGTTTTTAATGATACCATTTCGGTGCAGATACGTTCTTTTGATCGCCGGTTATTGCATTTTAATGCAATGTCGTGGCGACCAAAAAAAGTAATTCTGGTGTTTCAAATTTATTTCCCGCTACGCCGTTTAGCGATCAGGTTAATCCTTTTTTTTAATTGATAGATCGGGCGATTCTGAATGCGGCGATTCCAAATATGTGTAGGTTTGATTTTTTTTTTAATTGATTTATTTTGAATGGGGCGAAAGGGGGGTGATATAAACTTTTATTTATTTTTTTTTTTTTTTACATTTTTTTAAACTTTTTTTTTTTACTTTTGCCATGCTTCAATAGCCTCTATGGGAGGCTAGAAGCAGGCACAGCGCGATCGGCTCTGCTACATAGCAGCGATCATCAGATCGCTGCTATGCAGCAGAAATGCAGGTGTGCTATGAGCACCGACCACAAGGTGGCGCTCACAGCTATCCGGGATCAGTAACCATAGAGGTCTCAAGGACCTCTATGGTTACTATGGAGAAGCATCGCTGACCCCCGATCACGTGACGGGGGTCAGCGATGCGCTCATTTCCGGCCGGATGCGCCGGTTAAATGCCGCTGTCAGCGTTTGACAGCGGCATTTAACTAGTTAATAGCGGCGGGTGTATCGCGATTTCACCCGCCGCTATTGCTTGCACATGTCAGCTGTTCAAAACCGCCGGAGCCCTGCATCAAAGCAGGGGATCTGACCTCGGACGTAATATCACGTCCAAGGTCACAAAGGGGTTTACTATGCTTGGATCCAGCACTCTGTGAACAGCCGGCTTCTTTAGCAATGACCTTTTGTGGCTTCCCCTCCTTCTGGAGTGTGTCAGTGATGCCTTCTGGACATCAGTCAGGTCAGAGTCTTCCCCATGATTGTGGAGCTACTGAAACAGACTAAGGGATCTTTATAAACACTTAGGAGCCTTTACAGGAGTGTTTTTGTTAATTATTCTAATTTACTGAGATAATGACTTTTGGGTTTTCATTGGCTGGAAGCCATAATAATCAACATTAACAGAAATAAGCACGTGAAATAGATCGCTCTGTGTGTAATGACTCTATATAACATGAGTTTCACTTTTTGCATTGAAGAACAGAAATAAATTAACTTTTTGATGATATTCTAATTTTGTGAGAAGCAGCTGTAGAAGCAATGATATTAATCCTGTCTTCTATATCATTAATAAATAAGTGGAATAATAGCAGCCCTAGTAATAAACCTTGGGGTCATCACTTATAATGGGGGAATATTCAAAGCAGCAATCATTCACCACGACACTTTTGGATTCAAATGCCATTGAAAAATCCCAAAATACTGTATCCTCAGCTACCCCTCTGTCCACACTCATACACATACATCTGTATATAGTACCTTACAACCCTCTTGAATAGGTCTCCTACAATGTTAAACTTACCTGGAGAAGACCCAGAGCTCTTTTGGAAAATGGGCACCACATGAGCCTCGCATCACCGGAACAGTGCAACTCATCTGTTTCTTCGGCTTTGTTCACATTGACTTTATCCAACTTACCATGGACTATATCTCTATCCAGTCGAGTATATAAGTTGACGTGTTAAGAGCACTAGTCACCTATTCTAATGACTCTATTTCCTTTGGTATAAACTGAGTTAATGAACCTGTTTAGTACTTCTGCCTTTTCTTGTTCCCCACTGATCAGTTACCATTATATTAAAGTACACGCCAAGGCTTTAAACGATTAAAGTTAGTCTTTTATGTAAAAAAAAAATCAAAAAGCAACAATAGCAAACAGAAAGACTATGGATCGTTCAAGGCTTCCCTTTCTGGAGTCTTGGGTAGCAATCTCAATTTTTGATTATAAGTTTGTTGTAATTGGTTCCAACAACTTTTCTAAGTTTCCTGGTTTCTTTCATATTGCCTTTAAGGTGGATGGCAAATGGCATAATCTTTGGACAAGGTCATGCGCAGATAAGTCATTGTCACCTTTTCACCCACCAGGCCTCAATTTTTTTTAAAGAGTGTAGGGGCACCGCAATGGGGTCTGTTTCACCCAATATACACTAAATAATAGATTAATCAAATCTATGTATTTGAGATGCAGAAGATAGTATGATATTGGCAACTACTTACATAATGACTATTTCCAGCTTACAGGACAGTAATTGAATGTGTCTGGAAGTGACAGCCACTATGTAAAGGTTACAAATGTGTTTAAAGCGGTCGTCACTTTTCCTTCCATAAATCTTGACAGCTCATGCACAGTGGATTACTTAATAGGGTATGACATAGAATATAAGAATTCAATAGCCTAGACAAATACAGTGGGGAAAATAAGTATTTGATACGTTGCCGATTTTGCAAGTTTTCCCACCTACAAAAATGGAGAGGTCTGTACTTTTTATCGTAGGTACATTTCAACTGTGAGAGATAGAATCTAAAAAAAAACATAAAATCACTTTGTATGATTTTTCCATAATTCATTTGCATTTTATTGCATTAAATAAGTATTTGATCACCAACCAACCAGCAAGAATTCTGTCTCTCACAGACCTGTTAGTTTTTCTGTAAGGAGCCTCCTACTCTGCACTCATTACCTGTATTAATTGCACCTATTTGAACTTGTTACCTGTATAAAAAAACATCTGTTCACTCAATCATATTCCAACCTCTCCACCATGACCAAGACCAAAGAGCTGTCTAAGGACACCAGGGACAAAATTGTAGACCTGCACAAGGCTGGGATGGGCTACAGGACAATAAGTAAGCAGCTTGGTGAGAAGGCAACAACTGTTGGCACAATTATTAGAAAATGAAAGAAACACAAGATGACTGTCAATCTTCCTTGGTCTGAGGCTCCATGCAAGATCTCGCCTTGTGGAGTAAGGATGATTCTTAGAAAGGTCAGGGATCAGCCCAGAACTACATGGGAGGACTTGGTTATTGACCTGGAGAGAGCTGGGACCACAGTCTCAAACATTACCAATAGTAATACACTACGCCATCATGGATTAAAATCCTGCAGGACACGCAAGGTCCTCCTGTTCACGACGGCACATATCCAGGCCCGTTTGTAGTTCTCCAATGACCATCTGGATGATCCAGAGAAGACATGGGAGAAGGTCCTGTGGTCAGATGAGACAAAAATATAACTTTTGATATCAACTCTACTCACCATGTTTGGAGGAAGAAGAAGGATGAGTACAACCTCAACAATACTCTCCCAACTGTTAAGCATGGTGGGGGAAATATCATACTTTGGAGGTGCTTTTCTGCAAAAAAGATAGGGCGACTGCACCGTATTGAAGGGAGGATGGATGGGGTCATGTATCGTGAGATTTAGGCCAACAACCTCCTTCCCTCAGAAGAGCATTGAAGATGGGTCGTGGCTGGGTCTTCCAACATGACAATGACCCAATACACACAGCCAGGGCAACTAAGAAGTGGCTCCGTAAGACGCATTTCAAGATCCTGGAGTGGCCTAGCCAGTCTCCAGACCTGAACTCAATAGAAAATCTTTGGAGGGAGCTGAAACTCAATGTTGCCCATTGACAGCCCCGAAACCTGAAAGATCTGGAGAAGATCTGTATGGAGGAGTGGGACAAAATCCCTGCTGCAGTGTGTGCAAACCTGGTCGAGAACTACAGGAAACGTCTGACCCCTGTAATTGCAAATAAAGGTTTCTGTACCAAATATTAAGTTCTGTTTTTCTCTCACAGGTGAAAAGTACAGACCTCTCCATTCTTCATAGGTGTATCAAGTACTTCTTTTCCCCGCTGTATAAAGCTATTTTTGTAAAGCCTATGTTATCTCAGGTTAGTTTTAACAATGTGACTATTCTAATTCAGTATTTTAACCCAGTCATCCCACACACAAAACGCAGCGTGCAAAGGCTCAGTGAAGGTGGCAGTGAACGTGTGAATATGTGTAACGGGGTCAGTCAATTCGTAAAAAGACAAATGTCCAGCCTCGTAGTCCAGACATATTCTCAATCGGTGACAGGAGACCTTGTGCCTTATTTGCACCTCCTTGCTGTCATGCAGAACTGAATATAGATTAATATTGTATCTCCGCAAGCACCAGGACTTGGCGTTGTCTCCGAAATAGGAGTGATCTCCTCTTCTTTCCACGTTGGCGTAGCTGACTCCGATCCTCCAGTTTCCTGATTCACTGGTTTCTACTTCCCAACAGTGTTGTCCTGAAGAAAAGCTCTGGATGCTGAGAACCTGTGGATAGTACTCGAATCTGTTGGGGTGATACTGTTTTATTTCAGACTTCGATATAGTTGATAAGTCGCCTGATATACTGATGTCCTCACAAGCTGTGTTTTCATCTAGAGATACAGTCATTGCTTTTTCCGTATGAGTTTTGGTTTTCACACCAGCGACAAAGTTGGATAAACTTCTGCTTATTGTCTTAGAGATAAGCTCTACATCCAGGTCGTCTAAATCTCCAATCTCGTCATGTTTGGTATCAAACGTATCTTTATCAGGTTCCTTTTCTTGTAGGACATGAAATGGATCCGCCATGTTACACAGTTTCGTGATGTGATCCATCTTGTAGGAAAGGTTTTCCTTCTCCATCTCAAGCGGCTTGAGAAGTTGAGAGACTTTCAGTAACACCTGATCTTTCTGCCTGTAGATCTCACTAAAGGTCTTCTTCTCCTCGTCTTCGAGTCGTCTTCTGATGTCTTTAAATATCGTGGATGCTTTTTCAATTTCCCTGTTGACCTTTTCTTGTATTTTCCTCTTGTGCTCTTGCAGTTTATGGATGACCTTCTCTGTCTCTTTATTTTTTACAGCCAGGTCACTCAAGATCCGTCTTGATCTCTCTTTCTTCTCATTCGATACCTCTACCATTGTCTTAATCTTGTGTCCTTTGTGGGCACCGTCTAATCTGCAGGATACACAGATATAGGTGCCATCTTTTGTGCAGTAATACTCCAGGATCTTCTTGTGGACAGAGCATTTTCTGCTACGCATGTCAGTGGTGGGTTCCGATAGGATGTGTTCTGGTGACTTGCTGTGGACCTCCAGGTGACTCCTGCACAGAGAAGCCTCACATAACAAGCAGGATTTAATGGCTGCCACCGAAGACTTGATACAGTAGGTGCAAAATATTGTTCCTTGTGCCTCTTTAGGTTTTGTAGACAAGAAACATTGAGCTATGTTATTCAGCGTTGTGTTTTTTCTCAGAGCTGGACGTTCCTGGAATTCTTCTCGACAGTCAGGGCAGGAGTATTCTCCGGACTGCTCCTGGGTATCCAACACACAATCAATGCACTCCCGGCAGAAGTTGTGGCCACATCTCAGAGTGACGGGATCTGTATAGATGCCCAGGCAGATGGAGCAGTTCAGTTCTTCTAGGAGATCGGCAGAGGTCATGGCTGTGGGAACAAAATACCAAGAAATATATATATAAAGAGAAAATTAACTTTTGAGCCAACTTGGTCTAAAATATTAAGGATTTTCCATTTCTATTGACTTCTATTTACCACACTTTCTACTGGAGAGTTACTTTCACCCCTTAAGGACCCAGCTACTTTGTAGGTTAATGACCAGGCCTAAATTTTTAAATCTGACCACTGTCATTTTATGAGGTCATAACTCTGGAAAGCTACAACAGATCCCACTAATTTTGAGAATGTTTTTTTTCGTGACATATTGTACTTCATGATAGTGGTAAAATTTCTTCGATATGACTTGCATTTATTTGGGAGAAAAAATGTAAATTTGGCAAAAATTTTGAAAATTGCACAATTTTCTAAATTTAAATGTTTGTGCCCTTAAATAAGAGTGGTATGTCACAAAAAATTGCTAATAAATAACATTTCCCACATGTCTACTTTACATCAGCACAATTTTTGAACCATAATTTTTTTTTGTTAGGAAGTTATAAGGGTTAAAATTTGACCGGCGATTTCTAGTTTTTCCAACAAAATTTACAAAACCAATTTTTTAGGGGCCACATTCCATTTGAAAGTGACTTTGAGGGGTCTATATGAAAGAAAATACCAAAAATTGACAGTAATCTAACAACTACACTCCTCAGGGTGCTCAACACCACATTCGAGAACATGGAAGGAAAAATTAACATTAACTTTTTTCATAAAATTTTTACTTAGGACATAATTTTTTTTATTATCACAAGGGTAGCAGGAGAAAATAAAACCCATAAATTGTTGTGAAATTTCTGCTGAGTACACCGATACCCTATGTGTAAAGGAAGACCACTGTTAGGGCACACGGCAAGGCTCGGAAGGGAAGGAACACTGTTTGACTTTTTCAACGTAAAATTGTCTGAAATCGAGAGCAGATGCCATGTCCCATTTTGAGAGCCCCTGATGTGCCTAAACAGTGGAAACTCCCCACAAGTGACTCCATTTTGCAAACTAGACCCCTCAAGGAACTTATGTAGATGTGTGGTGAGCATCTTGAACCTCCAGGTGCTTCACAGTTTATAACATAGGATTAAGAACATTTTTTCCTGTAGAATTTTTTCTTTTAGCCCTAATTTTTTGATTTTCTCAAGGGTACCAGGAGATAATGAACCCCAAAATTCGTTGTGCAATTTCTCCTGAGTTTGCCAATATCCCATGTGTGGGTGAAAACTACTTTTGAGGCACAGTGCAAAGCTCAGAAAGGAAGAAGAGCCATATTGGAGTTCAGATTTTGCTGGAATGGTTGAGGGTGCCATGTCACATTGGCAGAGCCCCTGAGGTGCCAGAACAGCAGTAACCCCCCATAAGCGATGTCATTTTACAAAGTACACCTCACAGTGAGTTCATCTAGGGGTGCAGTGATCATATTGACACCACAGGTATGTCACAGAATTGGGTAGTGAAGGAACAATAATTAAATTTTTTACCACAAAAATTATGATGTATCACCAGATTTTACATTTTCACACTGGGGAATGGGTAAAAATGGCACCAAAATTTGTCCCCCAATTTCTGCTGAATGTAGAAATACCTCTTGTGTGGATATATAGTAGTGATTAACCATACGGAGAGACTCGGAAGGGACGGAGCGCTATTTGCCTCCTGGAGAGTAGATTTTCCTAGAATAGTATGCAAAC
Organism: Ranitomeya variabilis; assembly: GCF_051348905.1. Taxonomy (NCBI): domain Eukaryota; kingdom Metazoa; phylum Chordata; class Amphibia; order Anura; family Dendrobatidae; genus Ranitomeya; species Ranitomeya variabilis. The sequence continues at coordinate 748,350,337 of NC_135235.1, read as the reverse complement.
TCCAAATACAGAGCCTCTAAGTGCTAGAAAAGCAGAATCCCCCCTCAAGTGATCTCATTTTGGAAATTATACCCCTGCCAAACATGTGGACACTACATGTGGTTTAGGTACACTGTGGGACTCAGAAGAGAGGCAGCATTTGTATTTGATAGAGCAGAATTTGCTGAATTTCTTTTGGTGGGTGAGGAGCCATTTTGCTTTTCCAGAGCCTTTGTGCTGCCAGTAACATGGAAGCCCCCTATATTTCCATTAACAGATGATGGACCTGAGTGAGGGCTTGCTTTTTTGTGGATTGAATTGATGATTTTACTGGGAACATTTTACATAACATTTGGGATCACATTTATCCTGCGCTCTACGCTGAGCACTTACATTGGGATTTCCATCTAAATCTCTGAGTGACGTGATTCAGATTTTCATCCCACAAGGGATCCATTCACTATAATGAGGCAGCAGAGTTACTCTGGCCTCTGTTCAGCATTGTGCTTCTTTTCAGAAGTGCACAAAACTTGCTGAACCGCATTTTTATGCAATCCTAAAAAGACGGACACTGCCAGATCACAGGTCATATGACGTCCACAGTGCCTCCATCTGCCTCATTATAGGGGTTCTGTCTGAATCACGTATTTCAGAGATTTACACAGAAACCCCCGTGCAAGCGCTCAGCGCAGAGCGCAGGATAAATGTGAGCAGAACCTCACTGCGGTCTTTGGCAGACAGAATAAAATAAACAGCAGGTGAAAAATTGGTTTTATTTTTTACGACGTTTTTTTGTGGGACAAGATGACATATTCAGCAGTACCATTTTTATCCCACTTTTTTCTAGCGGTATGATGATAACGCATAGTTTGCTACTTTTTTTTTTTTTACAGTGTACATTGAATGTGTTAAATAGTGTTACACTTATATAGATTGGGTTGTTCTGGATGCAGTGATACCAAACGTGTACTTTTTTGTTGTTTTTTTCTTACATAAAAATGTGTATTTATTAGTGCAATTTTTATCATTATTATTATTATTATTTTGAATTTAGTTTTTTTACTTTTTACTTAGTTCCTATATTGGACTTTCACTTTTTTTACTTTAATTCCAGGTATAATGCATTATAGCTGTAGTGAAAGCTTCTGACACCATGTGAGCATTGTTTTAGAAGCTTTCGTGACAGCTATCGGCACAGAACTGTCACTGCGTGATGCACAATTGTATTAAGTTACAAACAGCAATTTTGTGGTGCATTACCTTTTTTATATTTATATATTTTTATGTTTATTTTGGAAATTGTAGTTACTTGTTGTTATGGCTTTCCTGCACCTACATAGGGAGCAGCAGGGTAAATGTCGTATTCGACACTACTAAGACTTCCGACTTTCAGGGTCAGAGCATGGATCATGATGGTCGGACCGTCAGTAGATCTCCTGACGCGATCTCATGTGAGGTCGACTCGAGACAATGAGGTCTGCACCCGATTATTGTGGTCTTTGTGAATCCGCCATACTATTATGAAAGCTACTCTTAATGTAAAGCTCCTGGATGGGTATAGTGGGGGCCAAATAAAGTCAGGGTCCATTGCAGTGTGTAGCATGTGCCCAAGCTGCAGATGGTCAGACAACGATCGTTTCTGCTACATTATTAGAAGCAAGTTGAAAAAAGCTTGAATTTTTCAAACGGCGTCAAAATTTTGCAGAAACCATATGGCCAACAAAAAATATGCCATTTGCCAAGCCGCCTCAGTTGTAACTGAACCATGGACACGCACGCGCTACATGCTGTGTAGGCCCAAGTTTAAGCAAATACATAAAGCTAGCTCTCTTCTTAAACGGAGTAGGTGCCCAAAAGAAAAAGTATCATGAAAATTGTCACAAAAAACCCCACCAAAAATAAGTTGACTTGAAGTGGGAAGGAAACAGCATAAGTATCTTGTGTCTCATGCTCAGCAGCAATAGATAAAAGTATTAAGAAAGGGCTCCGTTTTTCTAAACTTGTCATATAAAAAATTTAGAAGCTGCGTAATCTCCTTTCCCCTACATATAACCTTCTCCGCTACCAGGAACTGCTAAAAATAACACAACAGTACTTTCACTTTACAAAAATTAGCCTCTCAGATACTTGGTATAAGTAAAAACTGAAATATTTTAGGAAATCTTGGCTTTGAGGGCTTTTTGTTAAATGAATCCTTGCGTCGCGCTGTACAAGTAACATTTCTATAATCAATGATGAAGAATTTCTGCAGGATGTTAGCGACAATCGATGATGTTTGAAGTCGACCGACACTTGTTCTTTTCTGCACATTTTTATGGCGATCAACAAAAAAAAAGAGTATTTTCACTCTGGATAGAGGCCAAATATCGAGAACGGACGTCGGTAGCGACGATATAGGCAATCCCTGCATGTCTTCTGATTGTTGACCAGCTGTGGGACATGCAACCGCAAGGACTCAAACATAGTATTCGAGCATGCCGAAGACACTCGGTTAGCACACGAGCATTCTCGGAGAACACCATATCCGAACACGTTCGCCCATCACTACTAGACAGAAAATGATCTCACAGAAGAGAACGAGAGTCACACAGGTGTTAGGACTACAGAGGGTAAATAAAAGGAGCAATAAAGGGTCACATTCCGATGAACCCCCACGACCCTGAGTACCTGTGTATGTTTCGTTAAGGCTCAGGACTTGTATATGTGGATTATCTTGACCTTTTTCTCCAGATTTCGGTCACCACAGGCTTCGTGTACAGACCAGAAGTCAGTAAGGATCTGCCAGGAAGCAGAAACAGGGCAGTAGGAAGTCACCCGACAGCTCCTTAGGTCACATTTTTGCTTTTTTTTCTGAAGGGGGAGCTACAGTAAAAAGAGAAGAATCTCCTCCCATGTGTGATGTGCACAAACAGGGAGGTCGGCCGCTGGTTCTGTATATTAGCTGCGGAGATGGAGCATGGAATGTGTTATAGCAATTGTAATCACAAGGGTGGCAATGAGAGTTAAAGGAGTAGTCACATCTCCAAGATCTTATCCCAAGAGGTAGTAGCTGTAATAATAATTATAATAGCAATACCTCCTTACAAATGTAGTATAGTTCTTCTGATTCACTATGTTGCTTACTTACTAAATGGTTTCGATGGGGGGTTTTGTCTGAATCTCTTAGAACGCTCTGTAGGAAGATGGATCTTGTGCAGCCTAGATAGGTCCACCAGGGTCTTCTCTGCCATTATCTTGATAGTATAAAGCCATCAGGTTGTTGGTCTTCATCACATTGTTCCTTCTAGTCTTCCTGGCATGATGTCCTCCAGTGATCGCTCTCTCCGTATGATGTATCCACCAGTCGTACCTTGATGATTCTTCCTTCCAGTGACATGTCTGGCTTGATTTCTTCTTCTTGCCGTCCATGGTATGGATAATATCCTTCTCCAGCTCCACATTTAAAAGGTGTCAATTCTTCTGGCTTGTTTAAAAAAAAGTGGGGTCACTTTGGGGGTTTTCTGCTGTCTTGATACCTGAGCTGTTTTGCAAACCGTCCCAGCAAAATTTTCATATCAAAACGTCAAATGGCGCTCCATCCCTTCCGAGACCAGCCGTGTTCTAAAAAAGGAGATTCTAACAACACACGGGGTATCACTGCATTCGGAAAGAATTTCATAACAAATCGAGGGGTCCGTCTTCTCCTATTACCCCTGATGAAAGTGAAAAACGTATAGCTAGTTTATCATTTTAGTGGTAAAAATAGTTTTTTTTTTGTTTAAATTTCACAGCACAGTGTTATAAAACTATGTGATGCATTTGTTTGTTCAAAACAGGGTCAGTTCGGGGTGTCTGGGGCACACAGGAGGAATTGACCCTAGGGGCCCACCCTACAGCTATTTACAAATACCTGTTAGGAGGCTCCTGCACATCAAGGTGCGTCACCATAACTGGGATGTACAATTATGGTAGTCTGCATTAAAGGGCTTCTTTGGTTAAAACATATTATAATAATACCACATACACGGGACAAATACTGCCAGACCGTGACCAGACCATATATTACCACCACATAGTGACCAAATAAATTCTACATAAAAAGGAGAAATACCACCACAACAACACTGGGCTACACATTCTACCACATAGTGACCAAGTAATAGCACATACAGAACAAATTGTGCCACACCATGACCAGACCATATATTACCATGACATAGTGACCAATAATACTACATGCAATGAAGAAATATAGCCACACATATTACCACCACCTAGTGGCCGAATACTACAATATTGATCATGAATAATAACCACAATGCTAACATTGTTTAACCACCAGTGACATTATACACAGGAGCTCTTTATATATTGTATAGTTTACAGGTAATACAGTGATCACCGGTGACATTATACAAAGGAGTTCTGTATGTAGTGTCAGTTCACAGGTAATACAGGGATCACCAGTGACATTATACACAGGAGCTCTGTATATAGTGTCAGTGTACAGAAAATACAGTGATCACCAGTGACATTATACACAGGAGCTCTGTATGTAGTGTCAGTGTACAGGTAATACAGTGATCGCCAGTAACATTATACACAGGAGCTCTGTATATGGAGTATAGTGTACTGGTAATAGTGTGATCACCAGTGACATTATACACAGGAGCCCTGAATATAGTGTCAGTGTACAGGTAATACAGTGATCACCAGTGACATTATAAACAGGAGCACTATATATAATGTTAGTGTACAGGTAATACAGTGATCACCAGTGACATTATACACTAGAGCTCTGTATATAGTGTCAGTGTAAAGGTAATACAGGGATCACCAGTGACGTCTATAGGTCAACTCCTTGATCTTTGCTTGTCTTCTTCATCTAGCATAGACCACCATAATTTCTTCCTGCTGGGGCTCGTCTATGCAGAATATAACACAGTCATTTATAGCTGATATCTTCTAGAGCACATTCCCCACTTTTACAGTCTCCTAAAAAGTTAATTATATTAGAGCAGTAACAATTTGCTACAATAAATTCATAATGTATGTTCCTCATTCTGACCCCCATACAGTAAATAAGTCCCTCATCCTGGCCCTCTATGCTTAAAATTGTGCCTCATCCTGTCTCCCTTGACCTGGCTTTCCCCCATGTCCCTTGGCCTGGCTGCCCTCCAATGTCCCTTGGCCTGGTGGCCCTCCATATCCCTTTGCCTGGCTAGGCCCTCATGTCCTTTGGCTTGGATGGCCCCCAATTCCCTTGACCTGACTGGTCCCCCATTTACATTGGCCTGGCTGCCCCCCCTGTACTTTGGTCTGGTTTTCCTCGCCACCTGACCTGGCCGTTGCCCCTGTCCCTTGGCCTGGCTGCTCTCCCTGCCCCTTGGCCTGGCTGCCCTCCCTGTCTCTTGGCCTGGCTGCCCCCTTTGTCTCTTGGCCTGCGGCTCTCCCTATCTCTTGACCTTGCTGGCTCACCATCCCTTGGCCTGACTGGGCCCCCGTCTCTTGGCCTGGCTACCCCCCCTTCCCTTGGCCTGGCTGGCTCCCCTGTTCCTTGACCGGACTGGTGCCCGTCTCTTGCCTGACTGCCCCGTCTCTTGGCTTAGCTGCCCCCCATCTCTTGGCCTGGCTGGCCCCCCTGTCCCTTGACCTGGCTGGCCCCCTGTCCTTTCGCCTAGCTGCCCCCTGTGTCTTGGCTGGTTGGCACCGCTGTCCCTTGACCTGGCTGGACCCCATTCTTTGAACCGGCTGACCCCCCATCTCTTGACCGGGCTGATCCCCCTGTCCCTTGACCTGGCTGGCACCCCCTGTCCATTGGCCTGGCTGCTACCCCAGCATCATGCCGCATACGCAGGTTTAGGGCATACATTCAGATGAAACAAGCGGGTCCCCTCTATGTCTTGCTCGGAAGCCTGCCAAGGACATGGGGCCCACTGGTAAATGCACCAGTATCCCGCTGGGCCAGTTCGAGCCTGGTTCAGAATTGTCATTACACCCCTAGATGAATTTCTTGAAGAGCATAGGTTTCAAAATGGGGTCACTTGTGGGGTGTCCCTAATACCCACATACCTCAGGGTTGCTACAAAAGCGACGTCATCTGCCATCTAGTCCAGCCAAAATTGTGTTTCGAAAGTCAAATAGCGCTCGTTCTTTTCCGCCCAAACAGTAGCTACAGGAATGACTGCATGTGGGAAAAACTGCTTAACAAATTGTGGAATCCATTTTTTCCTTTTACCCCTTATGAAAATGACAAATTAGCTAAATCGATGTTTTAGTGGAAAAAAATAATGTAATTTTTCATTCTTCTTTGCATTCATTTTCATTAAGCACCTGAAGGATTACCAAATAATTTGAGGTAGGGGGCAGCATTAAATGATGACATTTGGGAAATGTTTGTTTGTGCAGTATGACTCTCTAGAATAAAGGCATGTGCACACATTCAGTATTTGCAGTGGATTTTTCCGTAACAAAAACCTGAGAGCTGGCAGCAAAAACGCTGCATAAAATACACATTTTTGATGCATTTTTATGTGCAGCGTTCTGAAAAAAAAACGCAATGTGTGAACACAACATAATTCTGTGAACATTTAACGTTTGAAAATTGACATTTTTTTCTAAACATATATTTATCAATAACATAAAGTACAATGTGTTACAAATAAAAAATAAATCTCGAAATTAACAAGATATAAAGAAGCTCCAATTACTTAACCCTTTTACGACTTAACTGCATGTCGTAGTCATAGACTTGTATGGATCAGTAGTGATGAGCGAGCGTGCTGGGATATAGTGTTCTCCGAGACGGCTCGGGTGCTGAGTGTCTTCGGCGTGCTCGACAAATATGCTCGAATCCCCGCGAGACAAGTCTCGTGGCCGTTTGACAGACGCAACACAGGGATTGCCACGTTTGTTAGCGTGATCGCCGATACACATGCGATCATAAGGAAGAGATGGGTTATAGGGGCCTGCCGAAGACCCCCGTTTCCACCATCTTGGTACTTATCTGATAGTATGAGGCTGGAGTCACACTTGACGTAAGACAATACGCCACGTATTATACGTCCGTACTACGTCCGTAATACGGAGAAATGTTCCCAAAATAGTGATCCGTAGGCAGGGTGTGTCAGCGTATTTTGCGCATGGCATCCTCCGTATGTAATCCGTATGGCATCCGTACTGCGAGATTTTCGCGCAGGCTTGCAAAACCGACATCTAATGGATTTATGTGCTCAAATGTTCGGGAAAACATATATACAGTATATATATATATATATATATATATATATATATATATATATATATATATATATATGTCATTGAGACATATACATATATATATATATATATATATATATATTCTGTATTTAGATTTCATTCAGCGCGATCTCTGTGAACAGCCGGTAATTCAATTGCCGGCTTTGCATTTCTCCTTCCCAAACCCGACAGGATATGAGACATGGTTTACATACAGTAAACCATCTCATATCCCCATTTTTTTTGCATATTCCACACTACTAATGTTAGTAGTGTGTATGTGCAAAATGTGGGCGCTGTAGCTGCTAAAATAAAGGGTTAAATGGCGGAAAAAATTGGCGTGGGCTCCCGCGCAATTTTCTCCGCCAGACTGGTAAAGCCAGCGACTGAGGGCAGATATTAATAGCCAGGAGAGGGTCCATGGTTATTGGCCCCCCTGTGGCTAAAAACATCTGCCCCCAGCCACCCCAGAAAAGGCACATCTGGAAGATGCGCCTATTCTGGCACTTGGCCTCTCTCTTCCCACTCCCTGTAGCGGTGGGATATGGGGTAATGAAGGGTTAATGCCACCTTGCTATTGTAAGGTGACATTAAGCCAGATTAGTAATGGAGAGGCGTCAATTATGTCACCTATCCATTATTAATCCAATTGTTTGAAAGGGTTAAAAAACACACACACACACACATGATTTAAAAGTATTTTAATGAAATAAACACAGCGGTTGTTGTAATAATTTATTGTTCTCTCAATCCATTTGCAGACCCTCGCTTGGCAAAACAATAAACGCACAAGATACATACCTTCTGATGTCAGATCACGTCCAACGAAGTAATCCATCTGAAGGGGTTAACTAATATTACAGGCACGAGCTGCGATAAACCACTCGCTCGTGCCTGTAATCCCCGGGTGCTGAAAGGAAAGCTGGATCTGTACTTACATTCAGTCGCGGTGATGCGCCCCTGCTGGATGTTCTCATGAACTGCAGCCTGGGAACTTTTTCCCACGCTCCAGGTCATATGAGGACATCCACCAGGGGGCGCATCACCGCGACTGAAGGAAATGTAGGTCAATGACCTACATTTCATTCATTCGCCGGGGAATTACAGGCACGAGCGAGTGCATTAGCAGGGCTCGTGCCTGTAAAATTATTAACCCCTTCAGATGGATTACCTCGTGGGAAGTGATCTGACATCAGAAGGTATGTATCTTGTGCGTTTATTATTTTGCCAAGCGAGGGCCTGGAAATGGATTGAGAGAGCAATAAATTATTACAACAACCGCTGTGTTTATTTCATTAAAATACTTTTAAATCATGTGTGTGTGTGTTTTTTAACCCTTTCATAAAATTGGATTAATAATGGATAGGTGACATAATTGACGCCTCTCCATTATTAATCTGGCTTAATGTCACCTTACAATAGCAAGGTGGCATTAACCCTTCATTACCCCATATCCCACCGCTACACGGGAGTGGGAAGAGAGTGGCCAAGTGCCAGAATAGGCGCATCTTCCAGATGTGCCTTTTCTGGGGTGGCTGAGGGCAGATGTTTGTAGCCACGGGGGGGGGGGGGGGGGGCCAATAACCATGGACCCTCTCCTGGCTATTAATATCTGCCCTCAGTCACTGGCTTTACCACTCTGGCGGAGAAAATTGCGCGGGAGCCCACGCCAATTTTTTCCGCCATTTAACCCTTTATTTCAGCAGCTACAGCGCTGAAATTTTGCACATACACACTACTAACATTAGTAGTGTGGAATATGCAAAAAAAGGGGATATGAGATGGTTTACTGTATGTAATCATGTCTCATATCCTGTCGGGTTTGTGCAGGAGAAATGAAAAGCCGGCAATTGAATTACCGACTTTTCACTAACACCGCTGCGTATTTCTCGCAAGTCACACTGCTGGTCCGTGTGGAATCCGTATTTTTCTCGCCCCCATAGACTTTCATTGGCGATTTTTTTTGCGCAATACGCTGACAAACGCAGCATGCTGCGATTTTGTACGGCCGTAGAAAGCCGTATAATACTGAACCGTAATATACGGCTGATAGGAGCAGCCCCATTGAGAATAATTGTGCCGTATGTAATGCGAGTTTTACGGACGTAGTTTCTGCGCTCTTACGTCCGTAAAACTCGCATGTGTGACCCCGGCCTAAGTGATCAATTAATCACAAAATAAAGTACGGGTGGGGAGAGAAGACAAAAAATGAAGAAAAAAAAATTGAAGTAAATTTTATATACAGTATATGTAATTTATATATATATATATGTATATATATATTTTATATTATAAACATAATTATTAAAAATAAATGTATATATAGAAAATATATTTATATATATATATAAATTATATATGTATATAACATTATATATACAATATATTTATTTTTATATATGTATAAATCAATATATATTTTATATTTAGAAATGTATCTATATATAAAATTATAAAATAAAATATATTTATAAATATATAGAAAATATATACTTACTAAATATATATATAGACTATCGGAGCCATTCCCCATTGAAAACAATGGAAGACCCATTTGTACACACGTTCTGAGAGAAAACCAAATCGCCGGCCTCTGATTTCTGGGGTAAATATTATCTTTCACCTACAGATTTTAAAGCCTTCATAATTAGTGGCAAGTCATGGGTGACTCTGGAGAGCAGCCATGCGAGAAATAACCGGCAGAGCTTGTGAGCTCCGCACTCCTGACCGCACAGCTCAGAGACTGAACGCCAGCGGCCGCTCTCCCTCCTTATATACTGGCTGGTGTCAGCGCGCCCTCTGGTGGACGGTACAATATCGCGGCCGCAACTCACCTCAGAGCAGTCGACTGTCACTGACTGAACAAAATGGCGGCTTAGAGTCTTGGCGGGAAACTGCACAACCTCCCATTTTCTCCTGCACAAGGTGTATGTATTTTGAGGAAAATGTTATAATATGAGGTAGAAAGTGGCTTTAATACTAAAAAATCATCATGTATGTGATTATTAATAGCGGCAGACACCTGGACTTGTAGTTTTACCTCAGAACTGTGGCATCAGGGAAGCCTAAAATGGCGGCTTTCAGAGACAGATGCTTTTAGTCCAGGTTTTATGTACTGAGTGTGGTCAACTCTATAACTCTGTTACTCAGGGCACCATTTTCTTTCAAGATTTGGTTCACTGCTTGTTACGTCACTTCTGTAGACAGAAATTGCTTTTCTTTGAAAGATTCACGCCACTTGAAGACGCTCGCTCCTGTCATATGTTTTTACATGCACAAAATGGCTTCCGTGATGTCCTTTTCTTTAAAGATTTGCTCCTTTACGGCTCTACTCACTAACATCATTCGATGATCACATATTTTTTGACACCAGTACCCAACATGGCTTCCAGGGCACCATTTTCTTTTAGTAGTTCGCTCGCCAGACATTGTTCGCTGCGTCGACACTTTGCAGACAAAATGGTGCCATTTTCTTTGAAGCTTTACACCTTCAAGTCTCCATTCGCAGATGTCTCTTCTTTGTGCTTAGAGTGGCGCTCATCCTGTAAGATAAGCTCGAACTTTTATAAACATGGCGCCATTTCTAAAGCTTTCATGGCGGTGTTTTTTTTCCAATGCTTTTGGCTCATTTATTCTGAGGTGTTTTAGCGAACATTTACCATCACTTCCATGAAGAATGACTATCGGATGAGATTTAGCGTTACATTTCATCTTGCCTTGTCGTCGCCATCGGTTTTACAATTTAATCGCAGGAATTGAATCTGGAAATGGCTCCCAAAGGGCGTGAAAGATTGTTACCCATGTCGGTACATTTGTTAAAAAAATGTGTAGAAACATGGCAGAAACGGAGGACTGTCAGTGGGCCACTGACCCCTTAAATGCCTCTGCCACGATAGATTGCGGCATCTATGGGGTTATACTGCTCACACGCAACGGTCGCCGGTCTCCTGACCCGATTTCGACAGCTTCATATATTCTGACCTGAGCGCAAAGATAGATGGACGCACCCCAAAGGAGTTGTGTGAGATTTAGGAAAGTTGGGTGGTGCATTCTCGTGACCGCTGCAACCAATCATTAGCCCTGTTCTCCCATGAAGCCCAAGACAAATTGCAATATAAAGGAAAACGATTGAAGGCTCAAATCCCCTAAAAAAAAATAAAAGTATAAATGGAAAAAGGGGTTTAAAAATATTTTAAACATTTACGAAACAGTTTCCCCAGTTTATAAGTAAAGAAATGAAAAATGTGTGATTGCCTTGTCCATCAAAGTCTGAATATCTAAAATTATTTAACCCGCAAGGTCAGAGACATAGCTAGGGGTTTTGGTTCAGAGGTAGCAAAACTTCTGAGCGGGCCCCCAACCTGGAGACCCTTATTACAAATATGGATCCCCATAGTCCTCCATATAGTATGCTGTACTCCTTATAGGCCTCTATATAGTAAAATACACTCCCCATAGGCCTCCATATAGTATACTGCACTTCCCATAGGCTTCCATATAGTATAATGCCCTCCCCATAGGCCTTTATATGGTGTTACGCACTCTCCATAGGTCTCTATGTGGTATAAAGCACTCCCCATAGCCCTCCATATAGTATAATGCACTCCCCATAGGCCTCCATATAGTATAATGCACTCCCCACAGGCCTTTATATAGTGTAATGCATTCTCCATAGGCCACTATATGGTATAATGCACTCCCCATAGGCCTCCATATAGTATAATGCACTCCCCATAGGTCTCTATATAGTATGATTCACTCCCCATAGGCCTCTATATAGTATAATGCACTCCCCAAAGGCTTCTATATAGTATAATGCACTCCTCATAGGCCTCCATATAGTATAATTCACTTCCCATAGGCCTCTATATATAGTATGATGCACTCCCCATAGGCCTCTATGTAGTATAATGCACTTCTCATATGTCTCCATATTGTATAATGCACTCCCCATAAGCCTCCATATAGAATAATGCACTCCCCATATGCCTCCATATAGTATAATGCATTACCCATGGGCATCTAAATAGTATAATACACTCCCATAGGCCTCTATATACTATAATGCACTCCCTATAGGTCTCTATATGGTATCATTCACTCCCCATAGGCCTCATATAGTATAATGCACTCCCCATAGGCCTCTATATATAGTACGATGCACTCCCCATAGGCCTCTATATATAGTACGATGCACTCCCCATAGGCCTCTATGCAGTGTAATGCACTCCTCATAGGTCTCCATATAGTATAATGCACTCCCCATAGGCCTTTATAGTATGCACTCCCCATAGGCCTCTATATATAGTATAATGCACTTTCCATAGGCTTCTATATATAATATAATGCACTTCCCATAGGTCTCTAGTGTCTGTGCCACTGATGTCAGATGCAGAGGGGGATGATGGGAGATGGAGCGTGACACTCCCTGTCTCTTCTTTGCTTTCACCTGTATCAGCACTATCAGAACTTGCGATGACGGGCGGGGGACCTGTTGCTAGGCCCCCTTCTTGCTTAAGGGCCCCTTAGGGGCCTGGTGGCACTGTAGGGGAATCAATTCTCCTGATCTGCCCCAGAATGTCACAGTCCCCCTGGTAGTTACACTACTGCATAAGGTAAACGACATGAAAAGAAAGAAAAAACATTTGGAATCCATGTTTTTTGGTCACTTATGGCCAAATAAATGCAATAAAAAGCGATGAAAAAAAATCACATGTACCCCAAAATGGTATTAACAAAAATCAATCCCTCGTTCAGCTCCATAGACGCAAACATAAAAAAAAGGTATTGTGTCTCAGAAAAAGGGGGCACAAATCCATTTTTTTACAAATGTTAGGTTTTTTTAACAACTAAAATATATATATAGAAAAAAATCCATACAAGCTCTGCTGACCCAGAGAAGCACATTTCATGGTTATTTTTACTTCTTTACCGCACAAAGATTCGCGTAAAAAAAGAAATAAAAAAATAATGTGGGATTTTTTTTTTTAATCATTTTATTACGGTACTTGTAATTTTTTTTCCGTCTCTGAGAACAATACATGATAAAATTAATCAAAACTACAACTTGTCCCTCAAAAAAAACAAGCTCTCGTACAGCTAAAGGGACAATATCTGAGCACATTCGCTCCTTGCTAGTGACCACCTACATGTCCCGGGGCCGGCGAGTGACCAACCCGGATAGTGCTGGTGCGGATTTTTTAGCCTCCACACCACTAGCACAGAGCATACAATCTATGGTCACTGTGTAACGAAACCTCAGCTGTAATGATCTGATGTGGACTCAGACTTCATAACTAACATTTACTATCCCGAAGACAAAGCGGATAATAGAGGCGACAGATGGATCAATAGCGCAAGCAAATATATGAGATAAGAGCCCGACGTCAGACACGTGACAGGCCGGTGGCAATTTTAGTTTTTGCTCTTTTGCTTTTTTTCCTCGAGCCATAGCTTTTTCTTATTCTTTTGTCCTCCAGGGAGTCATGTGTCTTTCCAAACAATTTTTGCAATCGTAGCAAAACTGCGCCATTCTTGTGAAAAAAAAAATGTATATACGCTAGGGCTCTGATTAATCATATCCTTTTACCTGTTTTTTTGTCTACTTTTACGTGTTTTGCGCCTATTTTACGCTTGTCTATTTCTTATGTGCTCTCCTATTTTTTGGCTTTCCACTTTGCGGGTGGAGTTTAGCGATTCCAGATGTCTTCGTCTGATTCGTCAATCACAACTTTAAAAAAAAAGTCACAAACTCGGGGTTCAACTTCACCCCAGTCCCTCCACCCATCCTCTCGCTTGCTAAATTTTGGTCCCAAAACTGTTCTTGACAGGAAGAAAGCCCATTTTTTACTTTGCGCCATTTTGGTGAATTTGGCCCCAGGTGTGATTATGCCTTTTATATGACAGTGCCGCGAAAAAGGCAGTTGCTGCGGTTTTGTGGTGTCATGTATATGCACCCTACCAATATTTCGGTCCAGTCCCCTACTGCGGCCATTCCACCTGGTTGGACGAGTTAATCAGAGTGTCTGTCTGTAGATACAATAGTAACCCAACCACCTGTGTCTCCACAGCCTCCCCCTGGAGAGGACGGCCATTGTCCCAACTGCAGCAACCACAACTCTCTACAACGTGTTGAATACAAACAGAGTTACCAAAGCAACCGAGACAGAAGAAAAGAGGCATCCGAGCCTGGAGACTTCAGTCCTCTCACTCTCCCCAGCCCCGGCCATACATGAACTGAACAAATCTCTGCCACCTTACAAACATGGACGAACCGGCGGCCCCTGCTGCAGACAAGAGACTGCAGTTCATAGAAGAATACGTCCTGAAGACTCTGAAACTGAAACTGGACCGCTGGCAGAAATGCCTATCCTCCGAGGAGAACAAGACCATCTTCAACGAGTTCTTGGAGAAGGCAGATCGGATAGTTCTGGTGGTGGCACTCAACCCGGCCGGGCTGCTGGTCCCCCTGTCTGAGTTTCCCAACTCCATGAAGAATAAAGCCGTGTATTTCCTGAAGAGGTCCAATGTCTCCCTGAGCTCGGACTCCATGAGGAGCAGCCTGATATATGGGGATCTGTCTTACCTGCCCCTGGACCACTTCTCCGCACTGGTGGAAGAGGTAAGGACCTACCTGAAAATTAGAGGCTAATAGAAGTCCAAACCCCTTCCAAGTCCCTGACCCTCCATGTTATGAAGGTGACACCCATTCAGGGTCTATTCACACAATTTTTTTGCATCGTCTGAAGATTGCGGCCCAAAACGCAATATGACCTTGCTGCGTGAATTAACCTAGATTGGGATTTTCTTCTTCTGTAATCATATGGCAGTCACAAATATGTGCTACAATTCCTCACTAAATTTCGAAATCTCTGTCATGTCAATTAATGTACCTGTGTCAAGTGGAGAGGACAGATAATTACACACAGGATGGGAAAGCTGCAGAATTTACCTGCGGAAGTAAAGGCAGCTGATCCCCTGCCAGCATGTAACATACCGGTGTAAAATCCCATAGGGTAGGTCCACTTGTAGTGACGCTAAAGGGGATGACATCTCCTGAACTTAGTGGTTTTACGTTCGTGCTATTGTACGTTTATGTCGAGGGGATAAACCAGCTGGAATCTAGCAAGAGCAGGTTGGGTTCCCGGCTGTCAACACCGCTGTGGATCCTAGGGAGAAGACACAAGCAGATTACAACTACTTCTGTCTTCTATTTTGCCGGCGCCACAGCCTTCAAAGAGCTCTATGTAGTGCACAGAAGCATCAACTGATCCTTCTTTAGGACCTGGTGATCACCTGAGCGCCAGGTGTCTGCCAGCAAAGCAGAGCTTCAGGGTCCTAGACTTATGTCACTATAGTGGGCTGATTTCCCCTGTAACTCGGGCTCCTATATTTATTCCAGTTACAGTGAAAAAAAAGGTAAATAACGGGGGGAAAATGTTCCGCCAGAATCTCTGATGATCTCTTTGGGGACAAGCCATGTGAAAAAAGGTATACACATATAAAACATTTGTAAAAAATAATAATAATAAAAAAAATTTGTAAAAAATTAAATGTCCCCCACCACAAAAAATAAATATTTTTTTGTTCATATGAAATACATTTTATTGCAATATGCACGTAATAAAAAAAAAATACACATATTAATTGTGAACACGACCGTAATAACCTGGAGAGTTCATTCAACAGGTTATTTGGTGTGAAACGTGATCAGTAAAAAGTATAAATATAAAAAAAATTGCTTTATGTTCTATATTTGTGTCTCAAAAAGAAAAAAAATTGTAGAGTTTCCGATACGTTTCTGTTTCAAAAATTTCTTGAAACCTCAGAAAATCAGCGATTGCATTCGGGGCAGATTTCTTGTAGGTAAAATCCGCAGAGAATGACAAATCTGAGATCTGAAATCAGCCACAGAATGTCAATTTCTATGGCAGATTTTCACTGCAGATTTTGATCCGGGTGGAAAACATTGGTAAGGATTGGAAAGTTGAGGAAATTTTCGTACTGCGGTGACTAAAAGGGTTATCGTCAGAGCATGGGGATCTGTTCATCCTGATCTCCCCTGTTCATTAATAGAATTCGAGAATGAGGACCAGATCAGGAGGGATTTCACAGCGCTGAGTGACAGCTGATACGGGCACACGAATAGACGCCAGATATCGTGGCCCAGGTTCCCGTCTGGTCGCTGACCCGTGTCCCTGCAATAATGCAGGTTCTTATTACTGCCTCATTATAAGAAATGTCCCCCCACCCTCGACTTTATACAGGACCCCCCTTCCCATTAGTGGATTAAAATAAAGGCTGAGATGAGGCACAATGGTGCGGATCATAATGAATGGTGTCTCCGGTTACTTGCCGCCATCAATCTCACTTCAAAGATCTGTGCAGGGTGGTATTCAATTTAGAGCGCCATTTCTGTGTTACCTGGCAGGACAGGAGGCGAGCTGGGCGCAGGGTCAATTTAAAGGTCCGATTTATCATTTGTGGGTTTTTATCTTGTGGTATTTTGTGCCGATTTTTCTTTACCAAATCTATCATAAATTTTTCACAATCTTTATTCTTGTCTCATACTTTTTTGGCACCATTTTTGGAGAAAAAAATCCTCCAAAATGTGGCAAAATTTTAACAAAAATTTTAAGTGTTCAAGAACAAAAAAATAACTTCAGTGGGTGTCTGTATTTTTGTGTGTGGGTGGGGTATGTTTGTTCAAAAATGTTGTGACATGTGATGGATAAGTCAATTGTATATATCTGGAAACCAAAAGCCCAGACCACAAAATCGAATCTAAAAAATAAAACTATAAAACGCTTATAAAAGATGGATATGAAAAGATTTTGGGGTAAGGTAAAAAAAAAAAAAAAGCTGAAATGCCATAATGAATAGGGCCGAAAGAGAAATTTTGACTTTGCACAAAATTCCGGAAACACATCAGGTGTAGTGATGAGTGAATATACTCGTTACTCGGGTTTCCCAGGGCATGCTCGGGTGGTCTCCGAATATTTTGTAGTGCTGGGAGATTTAGTTTTATCGCCTCAGCTGCATTATTTGTGGCTGCCAGACAGGCTGAATACATGAGGGGATTCCCTAACAAACAGGCATTCCTCACATATATTCAGCCTGGCTAGCAGCTGTAAATCATGCAGCTGAGGCCGACGAAAACTAAATGTCCGAGCACTGCAAAATACTCGGAGACCACCTGAGCGTGCTCTCGGAAACCCGAGCAACGAGTATACTCGCTCATCACTAGTCAGTTGCAAAGAAGAATGTCCCTATTCACTGACAGCAAGCAGAGAACTTGAAAAATTGGAAGAATTGATGCTCAAAGCAAACCAAGAAAACTGGTGATGTTTACTCAGTCACTGCATTGTTTGCTCACTCATGACTTTATTTGCTAAGTCACAGCTTTGTTTACTCGGTCATGACTTTGTTTGCTGCCACAAAGTGCCAAGGTTAAGGCAATGTCAGCCAGGACCTAATTGACTGATAATGTGCTGCCATCAGACCCTGCATTGTAACGTATTTTGCAGGGACATCTGTGGGGACATCATACTGTGTGTGCAGGTTAATGTACTGTGGGGACATCATACTGTGTGGGTCGGAATGTACCCTCGTGGGGACATCCCTCTGTGTGTGTGTGTGGGGGGGGGATGTACTGTAAGTACTGTGTGTGGGGAAGAATGTACTGTGGGGACATTATACTGTGTGTGGGGAAGAATGTACTGTGGGGACATTATTCTGTGTGTGGGGAAGAATGTACTCTGGGGACATCATACTGTGTGTGGGACATTGTACTGTGGGGACATCATACTGTGTGTGGGACAATGTACTGTGGGGACATCATACTGTGTGGGGGGATGAACAGTGGGGACATCCTACTGTGTGTAGGGGAGAATGTACTATGAGGACATCATACAGTGTCTGGAAAATGTACGATGGGGACATGAAACTACGTGTGTGGGAGGGAATGTTCTGTGAGGATATTACACTGTGTGGAGGGAAGAATATAATGTGGGGACATTATATTGTGTATAGGGGAATGTGCTGTGGGGGCATCATACTGTGTGTGGGGGACTGTACTGTAGGGGACATCACTCTTTGTGTGGGGGAATGTACTGTAGGGGAATCATACTGTGTGAGGGAATGTACTGTGAGGGCATAATATTATTATTATTATTTTTTATTATTATAGCGCCATTTATTCCATGGCGCTTTACATGTGAGGAGGGGTATACATAATAAAAACAGGTACAATAATCTTTAACAATACAAGTCGCAGCTGGTACAGGAGGAGAGAGGACCCTGCCCGCGAGGGCTCACAATCTACAAGGGATGGGTGAGGATACAGTAGGTGAGGATAGAGCTGGTCGTGCAGTGGTTTGGTCGATCGGTGGTTACTGCAGGTTGTAGGCTTGCCGGAAGAGGTGGGTCTTCAGGTTCTTTTTGAAGGTTTCGATGGTAGGTGAGAGTCTAATATGTTGTGGTAGAGAGTTCCAGAGTAGGGGTGCTGCGCAAGAGAAATCTTGTATGGGATTGTGGGAAGAGGACATAGAGGGGAGTAGAGAAGGAGATCCTGTGAAGATCGGAGGTTGCGTGCAGGAAAGTACCGGGAGACGAGGTCACACATGTATGGAAGAGACAGGTTGTGGATGGCTTTGTATGTCATGGTTAGGCTTTTGTACTGGAGTCTCTGGGTAATGGGGAGCCAGTGAAGGGATTGACAGAGGGGAGAGGCCGGGGAATAGTGGGGGGACAGGTGGATTAGTCGGGCAGCTGAATTTAGAATAGATTGGAGGGGTGCGAGAGTGTTCGAGGGGAGGCCACAGAGCAGGAGGTTACAGTAGTCGAGGCAGGAGATGATGAGGGCATGGACTAGTGTTTTTGCAGATTCTTGGTTTAGGAATGTACGGATCCGTGAAATATTTTTGAGTTGAAGGCGGCAGGAAGTGGAAAGGGCTTGGATATGCGGTTTGAAGGATAGATCAGTGTCGAGTATTACCCCGAGACAGCGAGCTTGTGGGACTGGGGAGAGTGGGCAGCCGTTTACTGTAATGGATAGGTTCGTTGGGGGGGTCGCGTGAGATGGGGGAAAGACGATGAATTCTGTTTTGTCCATGATCAGTTTTAGAAATCTAGCGGAGAAGAAGGATGAAATAGCGGATAGACATTGAGGGATTCTAGTTAGTAGGGTGGTGATATCTGGTCCAGAGATGTAGATCTGTGTATCATCAGCATAGAGATGATACTGAAAACCGTGTGCCAGGCCAAAAGTGTAAATGGAGAAGAGCAGGGGCCCTAGAACTGAACCTTGCGGGACTCCGACAGATAGGGGGCGAGGTGAGGAGGTGGTGTGTGAATGGGAGACACTGAATGATCGGTCAGTTAGGTATGACAAGATCCAGGATAGGGCCAAGTCTGTGATGCCAAAGGATGAGAGGGTCTGTAATAATAGGGAATGGTCCACTGTGTCAAAGGCAGAGGACAGGTCCAGGAGGAGGAGGATAGAGTAGTGTCGCTAGCTCTTGGCGGTTACTAGGTCATTGGTGACCTTAGTTAGGGCAGTTTCAGTGGAGTGTTGTGACCGGAAGCCTGATTGTAAGCGGTCGAAGAGGGAGCATGAAGATAGATGGGAGGACAGTTCAAGATGGACGTGTTGTTCCAGAAGTTTTGAGGCATAGGGGAGAAGTGATATAGGGCGATAGCTAGATACAGAGGATGGGTCAAGAGAGTGCTAATACCATAACACCGTGTGTGGGGGGAATGTACTGTGGGGACATCATACTGTGTGGCGAAAATGTACTATTGGAACATCATAATGTGTGTGGGTGAATGTACAGTGGGGGCAGCATATAGTTTGTGGGGGAATGTACTGTGGGGACATCATACTGTGTGGGGGCAATGTGCTGTGGGGACATTATACTGTGTGTGGAGGAATGTACTGTGGGGACATCATACTGTGTGGGGGCAATGTACTGTGGGGAAACCATACTGTGTGTGAGGGGGATTGTACTGAGGGGACATCATACTGTGTGTGAGGAGGATTGTACTGAGGGGACATCGTACCGTGTGTGAGGGGGATTGTACTGAGGGGACATCATACTGTGTGTGAGGGATTGTACTGAGGGGACATCGTACTGTGTGTGAGGGGGCTGGTACTGAGGGGACATCTGTTGTGAAATTGGATTCTGGGCTCCCCCGGTGGCCACTGGTGGAATTGAACTTGTGTTCATCATCCTCTCTGTTCACCTGTTCCCATCAGGATGTGGGAGTCTCTATATAACCTTGCTCCTCTGTCAGTTTCATGCCGGTCAACAAT
Organism: Ranitomeya variabilis; assembly: GCF_051348905.1. Classification (NCBI taxonomy): domain Eukaryota; kingdom Metazoa; phylum Chordata; class Amphibia; order Anura; family Dendrobatidae; genus Ranitomeya; species Ranitomeya variabilis. The sequence continues at coordinate 748,329,810 of NC_135235.1, read as the reverse complement.
GTAATCAGAAGCCTTTCTTTGCATGTTCCTGCTACTAGACAACTCCCAGCTAAGTTGGACTTTCGTCCTTGTTTGTTTTTGCATTTTGTTCCAGTTCACAGCTGCTGTTTCGTTACTGTGTCTGGAAAGCTCTTGTGATCTGAAATTGCCACTCTGGTGTTATGAGTTAATACTAGAGTCTTAAAGTAATTTCTGGATGGTGTTTTGATAGGGTTTTCAGCTGACCATGAAAGTGCCCTTTCTGTCTTCCTGCTATCTAGTAAGCGGACCTCGATTTTGCTAAACCTATTTTCATACTACGTTTGTCATTTCATCTAAAATCACCGCCAATATATGTGGGGGCCTCTGTCTGCCTTTTGGGGAAATTTTTCTAGAGGTGAGCCAGGACTGTATTTTCCTCTGCTAGGATTAGTTAGTCCTCCGGCTGGCGCTGGGCGTCTAGGGATAAAACGCAGGCTACGCTACCCGGCTACTGTTAATTGTGCGGCAGGCTTAGTTCATGGTCAGTTTAGATTCCATCTTCCAAGAGCTAGTTCTTATATATGCTGGGCTATGTTCTCTAGCCATTGAGAATCATGACAGTTTGACCGGCCAAAAAGGGTTAAATTATTGGCTGAGAAAGGAGAGAAAAAAGAAGTCTGCTGAAAATTTTTTTTTTTTTTTTTTCTCTAGTTCTGAGTGTGCTCATAATTGAATCACTTGCTAGTCTGCCTATACTGCAGCCTTCCTCTCTTTCTCTCCTTCTAATCCTTGAATGGCTCTGTGTTCACCTGTTTGAAATGGATCTTCAGAGTGTAGCTACAGGTTTGAATAATCTCGCCACGAAGGTACAAAATTTGCAAGATTTTGTTGTTCATGCACCTATGTCTGAACCTAGAATTCCTTTGCCTGAATTTTTTTCAGGGAATAGATCTTGCTTTCAAAATTTTAAAAATAATTGCAAATTGTTTTTGTCCCTGAAGTCTCGCTCTGCCGGAGATCCTGCACAGCAGGTCAGGATTGTAATTTCCTTGCTCCGGGGCGACCCTCAAGATTGGGCTTTTGCATTGACACCAGGGGATCCTGCGTTGCTCAATGTGGATGCGTTTTTTCTGGCCTTGGGGTTGCTTTATGAGGAACCTCATTTAGAGCTTCAGGCGGAAAAAGCTTTGATGTCCCTATCTCAGGGGCAAGATGAAGCTGAAATATACTGCCAAAAATTCCGTAAATGGTCTGTGCTTACTCAGTGGAATGAGTGCGCCCTGGCGGCGATTTTCAGAGAAGGTCTCTCTGATGCCATTAAGGATGTTATGGTGGGGTTCCCTGTGCCTGCGGGTCTGAATGAGTCCATGACAATGGCTATTCAGATCGATAGGCGTCTGCGGGAGCGCAAACCTGTGCACCATTTGGCGGTGTCTACTGAGAAGACGCCAGAAAATATGCAATGTGATAGAATTCTGTCCAGAAGCGAGCGGCAGAATTTTAGACGAAAAAATGGGTTGTGCTTCTATTGTGGTGATTCAACTCATGTTATATCAGCATGCTCTAAGCGTACTAAGAAGCTTGACAAGTCTGTTTCAATTAGCACTTTACAGTCTAAGTTTATTCTATCTGTGACCCTGATTTGTTCTTTATCATCTATTACCGCGGACGCCTATGTCGACTCTGGCGCCGCTTTGAGTCTTATGGATTGGTCCTTTGCCAAACGCTGTGGGTATGATTTGGAGCCTTTGGAAGCTCCTATACCTCTGAAGGGGATTGACTCCACCCCATTGGCTAGTAATAAACCACAATACTGGACACAAGTAACTATGCGTATTAATCCGGATCACCAGGAGATTATTCGCTTTCTGGTGCTGTATAATCTACATGATGTTTTGGTGCTAGGATTGCCATGGCTGCAATCTCATAACCCAGTCCTCGACTGGAAAGCTATGTCTGTGTTAAGCTGGGGATGTAAAGGGACTCATGGGGACGTACCTTTGGTTTCCATTTCATCATCTATTCCCTCTGAGATTCCTGAATTCTTGTCTGACTATCGTGACGTTTTTGAAGAACCCAAGCTTGGTTCACTACCTCCGCACCGGGAGTGCGATTGTGCCATAGATTTGATTCCGGGTAGTAAATACCCTAAGGGTCGTTTATTTAATCTGTCTGTGCCTGAACACGCTGCTATGCGAGAATATATAAAGGAGTCCTTGGAAAAGGGACATATTCGTCCTTCGTCATCTCCCTTAGGAGCCGGTTTTTTCTTTGTGTCTAAGAAAGATGGCTCTTTGAGGCCGTGTATTGATTATCGGCTTTTGAATAAAATCACGGTTAAATATCAATATCCGTTACCACTGCTGACTGATTTGTTTGCTCGTATAAAGGGGGCCAAGTGGTTCTCTAAGATTGATCTCCGTGGGGCGTATAATTTGGTGCGAATCAAGCAGGGGGATGAGTGGAAAACCGCATTTAATACGCCCGAGGGCCACTTTGAGTATTTGGTGATGCCTTTTGGTCTTTCAAATGCCCCTTCAGTCTTCCAGTCCTTTATGCATGACATTTTCCGCGATTATTTGGATAAATTTATGATTGTGTATCTGGATGATATTCTGATTTTTTCGGATGACTGGGACTCTCATGTCCAGCAGGTCAGGAGGGTTTTTCAGGTTTTGCGGTCTAATTCCTTGTGTGTGAAGGGTTCTAAGTGCGTTTTTGGGGTTCAAAAGATTTCCTTCTTGGGATACATTTTTTCCCCCTCTTCCATCGAGATGGATCCTGTCAAGGTTCAGGCTATTTGTGATTGGACGCAACCCTCTTCTCTTAAGAGTCTTCAGAAATTTTTGGGCTTTGCTAACTTTTATCGTCGATTTATTGCTGGTTTTTCTGATGTTGTTAAACCATTGAGTGATTTGACTAAGAAGGGTGCTGATGTTGCTGATTGGTCCCCTGATGCTGTGGAGGCCTTTCGGGAGCTTAAGCGCCGCTTTTCTTCCGCCCCTGTGTTGCGTCAGCCTGATGTTGCTCTTCCTTTTCAGGTTGAGGTCGACGCTTCTGAAATCGGAGCTGGGGCGGTGTTGTCGCAGAGAAGTTCCGACTGCCCCGTGATGAGACCTTGTGCTTTTTTTTCCCGTAAATTTTCGCCCGCCGAGCGGAATTATGATATTGGGAATCGGGAGCTTTTGGCCATGAAGTGGGCTTTTGAGGAGTGGCGTCACTGGCTTGAGGGGGCCAGACATCAGGTGGTGGTATTGACTGACCACAAAAATTTAATTTACCTTGAGTCTGCCAGGCGCCTGAATCCTAGACAGGCGCGCTGGTCGTTGTTTTTCTCTCGGTTTAATTTTGTGGTGTCATACCTACCGGGTTCTAAGAATGTTAAGGCGGATGCCCTTTCTAGGAGTTTTGAGCCTGACTCCCCTGGTAATTCTGAGCCCACAGGTATCCTTAAGGATGGAGTGATATTGTCTGCCGTTTCTCCAGACCTGCGGCGGGCCTTGCAGGAGTTTCAGGCGGATAGACCGGATCGTTGCCCACCTGGTAGACTGTTTGTTCCTGATGATTGGACCAGTAGAGTCATCTCTGAGGTTCATTCTTCTGCGTTGGAAGGTCATCCTGGAATCTTTGGTACCAGGGATTTGGTGGCAAGGTCCTTCTGGTGGCCTTGATTATCGGCTTTTGAATAAAATCACGGTTAAATATCAATATCCGTTACCACTGCTGACTGATTTGTTTGCTCGTATAAAGGGGGCCAAGTGGTTCTCTAAGATTGATCTCCGTGGGGCGTATAATTTGGTGCGAATCAAGCAGGGGGATGAGTGGAAAACCGCATTTAATACGCCCGAGGGCCACTTTGAGTATTTGGTGATGCCTTTTGGTCTTTCAAATGCCCCTTCAGTCTTCCAGTCCTTTATGCATGACATTTTCCGCGATTATTTGGATAAATTTATGATTGTGTATCTGGATGATATTCTGATTTTTTCGGATGACTGGGACTCTCATGTCCAGCAGGTCAGGAGGGTTTTTCAGGTTTTGCGGTCTAATTCCTTGTGTGTGAAGGGTTCTAAGTGCGTTTTTGGGGTTCAAAAGATTTCCTTCTTGGGATACATTTTTTCCCCCTCTTCCATCGAGATGGATCCTGTCAAGGTTCAGGCTATTTGTGATTGGACGCAACCCTCTTCTCTTAAGAGTCTTCAGAAATTTTTGGGCTTTGCTAACTTTTATCGTCGATTTATTGCTGGTTTTTCTGATATTGTTAAACCATTGAGTGATTTGACTAAGAAGGGTGCTGATGTTGCTGATTGGTCCCCTGATGCTGTGGAGGCCTTTCGGGAGCTTAAGCGCCGCTTTTCTTCCGCCCCTGTGTTGCGTCAGCCTGATGTTGCTCTTCCTTTTCAGGTTGAGGTCGACGCTTCTGAAATCGGAGCTGGGGCGGTGTTGTCGCAGAGAAGTTCCGACTGCCCCGTGATGAGACCTTGTGCTTTTTTTTCCCGTAAATTTTCGCCCGCCGAGCGGAATTATGATATTGGGAATCGGGAGCTTTTGGCCATGAAGTGGGCTTTTGAGGAGTGGCGTCACTGGCTTGAGGGGGCCAGACATCAGGTGGTGGTATTGACTGACCACAAAAATTTAATTTACCTTGAGTCTGCCAGGCGCCTGAATCCTAGACAGGCGCGCTGGTCGTTGTTTTTCTCTCGGTTTAATTTTGTGGTGTCATACCTACCGGGTTCTAAGAATGTTAAGGCGGATGCCCTTTCTAGGAGTTTTGAGCCTGACTCCCCTGGTAATTCTGAGCCCACAGGTATCCTTAAGGATGGAGTGATATTGTCTGCCGTTTCTCCAGACCTGCGGCGGGCCTTGCAGGAGTTTCAGGCGGATAGACCGGATCGTTGCCCACCTGGTAGACTGTTTGTTCCTGATGATTGGACCAGTAGAGTCATCTCTGAGGTTCATTCTTCTGCGTTGGCAGGTCATCCTGGAATCTTTGGTACCAGGGATTTGGTGGCAAGGTCCTTCTGGTGGCGTTCCCTGTCACGAGATGTGCGAGGCTTTGTGCAGTCTTGTGACGTTTGTGCTCGGGCCAAGCCTTGTTGTTCTCGGGCTAGTGGATTGTTGTTGCCCTTGCCTATTCCGAAGAGGCCTTGGACGCACATCTCGATGGATTTTATTTCGGATCTGCCTGTTTCTCAGAAGATGTCTGTCATCTGGGTGGTGTGTGACCGTTTCTCTAAGATGGTCCATTTGGTTCCCTTGCCTAAGTTGCCTTCTTCTTCCGAGTTGGTTCCTCTGTTTTTTCAAAATGTTGTTCGTTTGCATGGTATTCCGGAGAATATCGTTTCTGACAGAGGGACCCAATTCGTGTCTAGATTTTGGCGGGCATTCTGTGCTAGGATGGGCATAGATTTGTCTTTTTCGTCTGCTTTCCATCCTCAGACTAATGGCCAGACCGAGCGGACTAATCAGACCTTGGAGACATATTTGAGGTGTTTTGTGTCTGCGGATCAGGATGATTGGGTTGCTTTTTTGCCATTGGCGGAGTTCGCCCTCAATAATCGGGCCAGCTCTGCCACCTTGGTGTCCCCGTTTTTCTGTAATTCGGGGTTTCATCCTCGATTTTCCTCCGGTCAGGTGGAATCTTCGGATTGTCCTGGAGTGGATGCTGTGGTGGAGAGGTTGCATCAGATTTGGGGGCAGGTAGTGGACAATTTGAAGTTGTCCCAGGAGAAGACTCAGCTTTTTGCCAACCGCCGTCGTCGTGTTGGTCCTCGGCTTTGTGTTGGGGACTTGGTGTGGTTGTCTTCTCGTTTTGTCCCTATGAGGGTTTCTTCTCCTAAGTTTAAGCCTCGGTTCATCGGCCCGTACAAGATATTGGAGATTCTTAACCCTGTGTCCTTCCGTTTGGACCTCCCTGCATCTTTTTCTATTCATAATGTTTTTCATCGGTCATTATTGCGCAGGTATGAGGTACCGGTTGTGCCTTCCGTTGAGCCTCCTGCTCCGGTGTTGGTTGAGGGTGAGTTGGAGTACGTTGTGGAAAAGATCTTAGACTCCCGTGTTTCCAGACGGAAACTCCAGTATCTGGTCAAATGGAAGGGATACGGTCAGGAGGATAATTCTTGGGTGACTGCCTCTGATGTTCATGCCTCCGATCTTGTCCGTGCCTTTCATAGGGCTCATCCTGATCGCCCTGGTGGTTCTGGTGAGGGTTCGGTGCCCCCTCCTTGAGGGGGGGGTACTGTTGTGAAATTGGATTCTGGGCTCCCCCGGTGGCCACTGGTGGAATTGAACTTGTGTTCATCATCCTCTCTGTTCACCTGTTCCCATCAGGATGTGGGAGTCTCTATATAACCTTGCTCCTCTGTCAGTTTCATGCCGGTCAACAATGTAATCAGAAGCCTTTCTTTGCATGTTCCTGCTACTAGACAACTCCCAGCTAAGTTGGACTTTCGTCCTTGTTTGTTTTTGCATTTTGTTCCAGTTCACAGCTGCTGTTTCGTTACTGTGTCTGGAAAGCTCTTGTGATCTGAAATTGCCACTCTGGTGTTATGAGTTAATACTAGAGTCTTAAAGTAATTTCTGGATGGTGTTTTGATAGGGTTTTCAGCTGACCATGAAAGTGCCCTTTCTGTCTTCCTGCTATCTAGTAAGCGGACCTCGATTTTGCTAAACCTATTTTCATACTACGTTTGTCATTTCATCTAAAATCACCGCCAATATATGTGGGGGCCTCTGTCTGCCTTTTGGGGAAATTTTTCTAGAGGTGAGCCAGGACTGTATTTTCCTCTGCTAGGATTAGTTAGTCCTCCGGCTGGCGCTGGGCGTCTAGGGATAAAACGCAGGCTACGCTACCCGGCTACTGTTAATTGTGCGGCAGGTTTAGTTCATGGTCAGTTTAGATTCCATCTTCCAAGAGCTAGTTCTTATATATGCTGGGCTATGTTCTCTAGCCATTGAGAATCATGACAGACATCATACCGTGTGGGAGGGGGATTGTACTGAGGGGACATCATACTGTGTGTGAGGAGGATTGTACTGAGGGGGCATCAAACTGTGTGTCAGAGGGATTGTACTGAGGGGACATAATACTGTGTGTGAGGGGGATTGTACTGTGGGGACATCATACTATGTGAGAAGGGGATTGTACTGAGGGGACATCATACTGTGTGAGGAGGATTGTACTGAGGGGGCATCAAACTGTGTGTCAGAGGGATTGTACTGAGGGGACATAATACTGTGTGTGAGGGGGATTGTACTGTGGGGACATCATACTATGTGAGAAGGGGATTGTACTGAGGGGACATCATACTGTGTGAGGAGGATTGTACTGAGGGTACATCATACTGTGTGTGAGGAGGGTTGTGCTGAGGAGACATCATACTGTGCATGAGGGGAATTGTACTGAGGGGACATCATACTGTGTATGAGGAGGATTGTACTGTGGGGACACAATACTATGTGTGAGGGGGATTGTACTGAGGGGACATCATACTGTGTGTGAGGGGGATTGTACTGAGGGGACATCATACTGTGTGTGAGGGGGATTGTACTGAGGGGACATCATACTGTATGTGAGGGGGATTGAACTGAGGGGGCATCATACTGTGTGTGAGGGGGATTGTACTGAGGGGGCATCATACTGTGTGTGAGGGGGACTGTACTGAGGGGACATCATACTGTGTGTGAGGGGGATTGTACTGAGCGGTCATCATACTGTGTGAGGGGGATTGTACTGAGGGGACATCATACTGTGTGTGAGGGGGATTGTACTGAGGAGACATCATACTGTGTGTGAGGGGGATTGTACTGAGGGGACATCGTACTGTGTGTGAGGGGGATTGTACTGAGGGGACATCTTACTGTGTGTGAGGGAGATTGTACTTAGGGGGCATCAAACTGTGCGTGAGAGGGATTGTACTGAGGGGACATAATACTGTGTGTGGGGGGATTGTACTGAGGGGACATCATACTGTGTGTGAGGGAGATTGTACTGAGGGGACATCATACTGTGTGTGAGGGGAATTGTACTGAGGGGACATCATACTGTGTGAGGGGGATTGTACTGTGGGAACATCATACTGTGTGTGCGGGGATTGTACTGTGGGGACATCATACTGTGTGTGAGGGATTGTACTGAGGGGACATCATACTGTGTGTGAGGGGGCTGGTACTGAGGGGACATCATACCGTGTGTAAGGGGGATTGTACTGAGGGGACATCATACTGTGTGTGAGGAGGATTGTACTGAGGGGGCATCAAACTGTGCGTGAGAGGGATTGTACTGAGGGGACATAATGCTGTGTGTGGGGGTATTGTACTGAGGGGACATAATACTGTGTGTGAGGGAGATTGTACTGAGGGGACATCATACTGTGTGTGAGGGGAATTGTACTGAGGGGACATCATACTGTGTGAGGGGGATTGTACTGTGGGAACATCATACCGTGTGTGGGGGGATTGTACTGTGGGGACATCATACTGTGTGTGAAGGGGATTGTACTGAGGGGACATCATACTGTGTGTGTGAGGGGAATGTACTGTGGGGACATCATACCGTGTGTGAGGGGGATTGTACTGAGGGGACATCATACCGTGTGTGAGGGGGATTGTACTGAGGGGACATCATACTGTATGTGAGGGGGATTGAACTGAGGGGGAATCATACTGTGTGTGAGGGGGATTGTACTGAGGGGGCATCATACTGTGTGTGTGAGGGGGACTGTACTGAGGGGACATCATACTGTGTGTGAGGGGGATTGTACTGAGCGGTCATCATACTGTGTGAGGGGGATTGTACTGAGGGGACATCATACTCTGTGTGAGGGGGATTGCACTGAGGAGACATCATACTGTGTGTGAGGGGGATTGTACTGAGGGGACATCGTACTGTGTGTGAGGGGGATTGTACTGAGGGGACATCTTACTGTGTGTGAGGGAGATTGTACTTAGGGGGCATCAAACTGTGCGTGAGAGGGATTGTACTGAGGGGACATAATACTGTGTGTGGGGGGATTGTACTGAGGGGACATCATACTGTGTGTGAGGGAGATTGTACTGAGGGGACATCATTACTGTGTGTGAGGGGAATTGTACTGAGGGGACATCATACTGTGTGAGGGGGATTGTACTGTGGGAACATCATACTGTGTGTGCGGGGATTGTACTGTGGGGACATCATACTGTGTGTGAGGGATTGTACTGAGGGGACATCATACTGTGTGTGAGGGGGCTGGTACTGAGGGGACATCATACCGTGTGTAAGGGGGATTGTACTGAGGGGACATCATACTGTGTGTGAGGAGGATTGTACTGAGGGGGCATCAAACTGTGCGTGAGAGGGATTGTACTGACGGGACATAATACTGTGTGTGGGGGTATTGTACTGAGGGGACATCATACTGTGTGTGAGGGAGATTGTACTGAGGGGACATCATACTGTGTGTGAGGGGAATTGTACTGAGGGGACATCATACTGTGTGAGGGGGATTGTACTGTGGGAACATCATACCGTGTGTGGGGGGATTGTACTGTGGGGACATCATACTGTGTGTGAAGGGGATTGTACTGAGGGGACATCATACTGTGTGTGTGAGGGGAATGTACTGTGGGGACATCATACTGTGTGTGAGGGGGATTGTACTGTGGGGACATCATACCGTGTGTGAGGGGGATTGTACTGAGGGGACATCATACCGTGTGTGAGGGGGATTGTACTGAGGGGACATCATACCGTGTGTGAGGGGGATTGTACTTTAGGGGACATCATACTGTGTGTGAGGAGGATTGTACTGTGGGGATATCATACTGTGTGTGAGGGGGATTGTACTGATGGGACATCATACTGTGTGTGAGGGGGATTGCACTGTGGGGACATCTTACTGTGTGTGAGGGAGATTGTACTGAGGGGATATCATACTGTGTATGAGGGGGATTGAACTGAGGGGGCATCATACTGTGTGTAAGGGGGATTGTACTGAGGGGACATCATACTGTCTGTGAGGGGGATTGTACTGTGGGGACATCTTACTGTGTGTGAGGGGGATTGTACTGAGGGGGCATCATACTGTGTGAGGAGGATTATACTGAGGGGACATCATACCGTGTGAGGAGGATTGTACTGAGGGGACATCATACTGTGTGTGAGGGGGATTGTACTGAGGGGACATCATACCATGTGTTACCATGTGTGGGGAGATTGTACTGTTAGGACATCATACCGTGTGTGAGGGGGATTGTACTTTAGGGGACATCATACCGTGTGTGAGGAGGATTGTACTGTGGGGATATCATACTGTGTGTGAGGGGGATTGTACTGATGGGACATCATACTGTGTGTGAGGGGGATTGCACTGTGGGGACATCATACCGTGTGTGAAGGGGATTGTACTGAGGGGACATCATACTGTGTGTGAAGGATTGTACTGAGGGGATATCATACCAATATGTGAGGGTGATTGTACTGAGGGGACATCATACTCTGTGTGAGGGGGATTGTACTGTGGGGACATCATACTGTGTGTGAGGGATTGTACTGAGGGGACATCATACTGTGTGTGAGGAGGATTGTACTGAGGGGACATCATACCGTGTGTGAAGGGGATTGTACTGAGGGGACATAATACCGTGTGTGAGGGGGATTGTACTGAGGGGACATCATACTGTGTGTGAGGGGGATTGTACTGAGGGGACATCATACTGTGTGTGAGGGGGATTGTACTGAGGGGACATCATACTGTGTGTGAGGAGGATTGTACTGCGGGGATATCATACTGTGTGTGAGGGGGATTGTACTGATGGGACATCATACTGTGTGTGAGGGGGATTGCACTGTGGGGACATCATACCGTGTGTGAAGGGGATTGTACTGAGGGGACATCATACTGTGTGTGAAGGATTGTACTGAGGGGATATCATACCAATATGTGAGGGTGATTGTACTGAGGGGACATCATACTCTGTGTGAGGGGGATTGTACTGTGGGGACATCATACTGTGTGTGAGGGATTGTACTGAGGGGACATCATACTGTGTGTGAGGAGGATTGTACTGAGGGGACATCATACCGTGTGTGAAGGGGATTGTACTGAGGGGACATAATACCGTGTGTGAGGGGGATTGTACTGAGGGGACATCATACTGTGTGTGAGGGGGATTGTACTGAGGGGACATCATACTGTGTGTGAGGGGGATTGTACTGAGGGGACATCATACTGTGTGTGAGGAGGATTGTACTGCGGGGATATCATACTGTGTGTGAGGGGGATTGTACTGATGGGACATCATACTGTGTGTGAGGGGGATTGCACTGTGGGGACATCATACCGTGTGTGAAGGGGATTGTACTGAGGGGATATCATACCATGTGTGAGGGTGATTGTACTGAGGGGACATCATACTCTGTGTGAGGGGGATTGTACTGAGGGGACATCATACTGTGTGAGGAAGATTGTGCTGAGGGGACATCATACTGTGTATGTGAGGAGGATAGTACTGAGGGGGCATCATACTATGTGTGAGGGGGATTGTATTGAGGGGACATCATACTGTGTGTGAGGGGGATTGTACTGAGGGGACATCATACTGTGTGAGGAGGATTGTACTGAGGGGACATCATACTGTGTGTGAGGGGGATTGTACAGAGGGGACATCATACTGTGTGTGAGGGGGATTGTACTGAGGGGACATCATACTGTGTGTGAAGGGGATTGTACTGAGGGGACATCATACCGTGTGTGAGGGGGATTGTACTTTAGGGGACATCATACCGTGTGTGAGGAGGATTGTACTGTGGGGACATCATACTGTGTGTGAGGGGGCTGGTACTGAGGGGACATCATACTGTGTGTGAGGGGGATTGTACTGAGGGGACATCATACTGTGTGAGGGGGATTGTACTGATGGGACATCATACTGTGTGTGAGGGGGATTGCACTGTGGGGACATCATACCGTGTGTGAAGGGGATTGTACTGAGGGGACATCATACTGTGTGTGAAGGATTGTACTGAGGGGATATCATACCAATATGTGAGGGTGATTGTACTGAGGGGACATCATACTCTGTGTGAGGGGGATTGTACTGTGGGGACATCATACTGTGTGTGAGGAGGATTGTACTGAGGGGACATCATACCGTGTGTGAAGGGGATTGTACTGAGGGGACATCATACCGTGTGTGAGGGGGATTGTACTGAGGGGACATCATACTGTGTGTGAGGGGGATTGTACTGAGGGGACATCATACTGTGTGTGAGGGGGATTGTACTGAGGGGACATCATACTGTGTGTGAGGAGGATTGTACTGCGGGGATATCATACTGTGTGTGAGGGGGATTGTACTGAGACATCATACTGTGTGTGAGGGGAATTGTACTGAGGGGACATCATACTGTGTGTGAGGGGGATTGTACTGAGGGGACATCATACTGTATGTGAGGGGGATTGTACTGAGGGGACATCATACTGTGTGTGTGTGAGGGGGATTGTACTGAGGGGGCATCATACTATGTGTGAGGGGGATTGTACTGAGGGGGCATCATACCGTGTGTGAGGGGGATTGTACTGAGGGGGCATCATATTGTATGTGTGAGGGGGATTGTACTGAGGGGACATCATACTGTGTGTGAGGGGGATTGTTCTATGGAGACATCATACTGTGTGCGAGGGGGAATGTACTGAGGGGACATTGTACTGTGTGTGAGGGGGATTGTACTGAGGGGACATCATACTGTGTGTGAGGAATGTACTGTGGGGATATCATACTGTGTGTGGTGGAGTTTCATGATTTAGGGTGTGAGCCCCCTCTTCAGTTATAAAGATGGAAAATGACTGTGGCCCACCTGTTACACAGTGCAGTGCAGCACAGGTAACCATAGAGTGACTTTTCCCACACAGGGTTATGCAGGGTATGATGCCCTTCAGTTCTTCGGTGGAATTTCAGGGGTTACAGGGCCAGCCGCCACTAGCAGTGACATGTTTGTGTGCACGGTTTCCACAGGGACCTGGCATTGTCCCCGGCCTCCCCTGCAGAGAACAGTGTGGCCACTGAGAGTGTCGTGAGTGTATAGGGTGCCATGATGACGACCGCCTCACCGGGGCGGCGCAGATCGGCAGAGGCATGTCTGATCCCGTCTGGGAACATCAATATTGTTTTTATTGGCTTCTGCGGCTCTCTCCATTAATTTCTATTGGAAAGAATATGGAGACAGGTGCTCAGGAATTTGTCAGAGGTCCTATGGAGAGGAATGGAGACAGCCGCACATGTGCAACCCCCACAGTCTCACCCAGGGCCCTGTCATTGGAGCAGAGGCGCAATTTAAGACAATCATAATAATCCAGTTGGGACATCCCCTAAATCTGATGAAAATTAGTGGTCACACCCACTTCCAATAAGCCACACCCCTATATGTTTCCAGCTGTTGATAATTATTGATACAGAGTCTACAAATCCTTCCCAAAGCGTGAACGAGCTGCTGTGCTCCCCATCCTGACCACCAGAGGGCAGTGTGGCTCCATCCCCAACTCTTCTCACTGGGGGAAAATTACAGAAAATTGGTGGTTGGAGGCAGCTGAAGCCTCTGCTGATTGGGCCGAGGTTGATACAATCAAGGTCTATAGGAAAGCTCAGCAGCCGGATGTGTCTCCAGTGTACAATACCGCACACACGTTAACAGGACACTGACCACATGCTGCACACACGTCACCCGGACACTGACCACATACTGCACACATGTCACCCGGACACTGACCACATACCGCACACACGATAACAGGACACTGACCACATGCTGCACACACGTCACCCGGACACTGACCACATACTGCACACATGTCACCCGGACACTGACCACATACCGCACACACGATAACAGGACACTGACCACATGCTGCACACACGTCACCCGGACACTGACCACATACTGTACACGTCACCCGGACACTGACCACATACCGCACACATGTCACCCGGACACTGACCCTATACCACACACATGTCACCCGGTCATTAACCACATACCGCACACACGTCACCATGCACTGACCACATACCGCACACATGTCACCATGCGCTGACCACATACCGCACACAGGTCACCATGCACTGACCACATACCGCACACGTCACCATGCACTGACCACATACCGCACACATGTCACCATGCACTGACCACATACCGCACACATGTCACCATGCACTGACCACATACCGCACACATGTCACCATGCTCTGACCACATACCGCACACGTCACCATGCACTGACCACATACTGCACATGTCACCCGGACACTGACCACATACCGCACACATGTCACCATACACTGACCATTTACCGCACATTCAAATAAATAAGGCAGCACACTGCGGCGCTAAAACATGAAAACATGAAACATGAAAATTAAACTGCATTACTGCACTAGAAATATGAGAAAATGACAGCGTTTAGCACATAAATTGGCCAATTCATGTGTACCTGCTAGCCACATTAAGGCATCTCTCGTATACCAGGTCCTAAACTTTCCTTTCCTCGCTGAGAATAAACGTCTTCATCTGAATGGGAACCTGTGAATCCTCTTCTTAGACTAACATTCTCTCTCTCTGTGGAGGGGTAATGGACCTGCTGCGATTAAAACACCTGTGGCTAGGAGGCGGAGTGCTCGGTCAGAAGGCTAATGAATACAAATTTCAAAAACATTTTACATACCGCACATGTCACCTGTACACTGACCACATACCGCACACATGTCACCCGGACACTGACCACATACCGCACACACGTCACCCGGTCACTGACCACATACCGCACACACGTCACCATACACTGACCACATACCGCACATGTCACCCAGACACTGACCACATACCGCACACACGTCACCCGGTCACTGACCACATACCGCACACACGTCACCATACACTGACCACATACCGCACATGTCACCCAGACACTGACCACATACCGCACACACGTCACCCGGTCACTGACCACATACTGCACACATGTCACCGTACACTGACCCGATACCACACACACGTCACCATGCACTGACCACATAACGCACACACATCACCATGCACTGACCACATACCACACACGTCACCCGGACACTGACCACATACCGCACACACGTCACCGTACAGTCACCACATACTGGACATGTGTCAACCGGACACTGACCCGATACCGCACACACGTCACCATGCACTGACCACATAGCGCACACACATCACCTTGCACTGACCACATACCACACACGTCACCCGGACACTGACCACATACCACACACACATCACCCGGACACTGACCACATACCACTGTGCTGACTGACCTGTGCATCTCCGCACAGTCCACAAAACAGAATGATAGATTAATCAGTCGTGGTGAAGGAATGTGGAGGTGGTGGCATGTGGACGTGTGGTGATACACCATGATGAGATCCCGCATTGAGAGTACTCCAGATGTTGATGTCTCTCTAAAACAAATGATCATGCTGCCAAAGTGACATAACTGCAAACCATGAAGGCCATGAAAGACCAGAAATGTCCTATTCTTTTCTGAGAGAAGCACTTTCTTTCATCAGCGTCTCACAGAATTAAGGAGTTTGTAGTAGTGTGAGGCCTATGTGGGAAGAGCGATCTCTTTAGGCTCATGTCTACGTCTTTATAAATGAGATAAACATGCTAGATACAATTGTGAAAAGAATATTACTAAGTGACTGAAAAACTATTTATATATATGTTTATTAAAGTAAAATAAATGTTCAGGTAAACTAGAGCAAGATATAAAATATAGGTGAGGAAAGATGAAGAACTCCTCCTTCTTGCCAACATACAGATTAGCATAACTAGGGGTGAACCTGGTGCCCATCGCAGTACCCCACATTTGAAGATAGAATCCCCCTCAGTAGTTATGAGACAAGATGAATATTATAATACTACGTCTTTCTCTGATCATTTGTGATCTGATCTTTAGGAAAACCGACGAGCATTCATTAACTTTTTTTTCGGCCCGCTTCTTTCCACCATTGTAAGGTTGTGATATTTTCTCTCCTCAGATCATCAGCCCAGTCCTGTCCAATGCAAAGAACCATCAGAACTGGCCGCACGTGGTGTCCCAGGATGTCATGCGTCACGTTAATAACCTGAAGAGCTGCACCTTTGTCATGACGGGCCAGGTTCGGGGGAAGACGCTGCTGCCCTTACCTTCAGGGTCTGAGAAGATGGAGTACATTGACTGCGACAGTGAGAAGCAGTAAGTACAGGCTCCGGTAACTCCTCCAGCATTGCAGCATTCATAGGGGTAGATTATATCCACGTACTGTGCAGTTTCACCACTTTTAATGAGGGATCAAAGTGAGTTCAATTTTTGTGCTACAGGAGAGGTGATGATTTGGTGATCTCTGGGGGTCTTATCGAAAGTATACCCCTCTAATCCCCAGAATGAGGCCCTGAAATGATCCTTTACAATGTAGCAGAGCGGCACATTCCCGAGTTTGGAACAACCACTTTAAGTGATGGCCTATTACTAGCATATATAATCGCCACATCCCGGCCCCGGGTAATGGCAGCGTGTTCTGGCTTTTACGGGGCCATTGATCTGATTTCTCTTGATCCACCTACTCCGCTCCTCATAAAAGAGGATTATCGACGTGTTGTAAATCAAAAGGGCGAATTTGGGAGAGATGCCAGGAACGGCGGGAATGTAAGAGGCCGAGCGGGAACATGTACAGCAGTGCCAGGACCTGGGTTTATGCCACCGAGAAGCATGTGAAATAAGTAGGAGAGCAGCACGGAGTATTTCAGGAGGGCAGTATGCTGGAGTGCTGGTGACCTCCACCACATTCATGATGTAATTTGTGTCCCCTTCAGCGACAACCTTGACAAGACGGTCGTCCACGCCATCGAGTCGGCCATCATTCAGTGGAGCCATCAGGTTCGAGGGGTGTTGAAGAGAGAATCCTCCGAGCAGCTGTTACTGGGGAAGAACCCGAACCCCAACGTGGAGCTCGACTTCTGGAAAAACCGGTGCGAGATTCCCGACAAGAGACTGCAATTTACACACAATATTTTATAAATCATTACTATTTTTTTTTTGCTTTTAGTATTGACTGTTTTTTGATATTTGCTACAGACTTGCCGATCTGGAATGTATCTACAATCAGCTGAAGACCAGCAAGGTGCGCAAGATGGCCGAGCTGCTGGAGAGGGTGGAGAGCAGCTACTTCCCGGCCTTTAAAGCCTTGTTCCGGGACGTAGTAGCAGGTACCGGTGCATATATGTATAGACCTATATGACACATGAGCTATAGTGTATCCATATCCATAAACATCCCGCTATCACAGGAGCGGAGGTGGTCACCCCACATTTCCCGCTATCACAGGAGCGGAGGTGGTAACTGCACATGTCCCTCTAACACAGGAGCGGAGGTGGTAACCGCGCATGTCCCGCTATCACAGGAGTAGAGGTGGTAACTGCACATGTCCCGCTATCACAGGAGCAGAGGTGGTGATCCCGCATATCCCCCTATCACAGGAGCAGAGGTGGTCACCGCACATGTCCCGCTATCACAGAAGCGAAGGTGGTAACCTTGCATGTCCTGCTATCATAGGAGCAGAGGTGGTAACTGCACATGTCCCGCTATCACAGGAGCAGAGGTGGTGATCGTGCACGTCCTGCTATCACAGGAGCGGAGGTGGTGATCGCGCAAGTCCCGCTATCCCATAAGCGGAAGCAGTGACTGTGCTTGTCCCACTATCACAGGAGCGGAGGACGGGGCCATGCACGTCCCCCTATCACAGGAGCGGAGGTGGTGACCGCACATGTCTGCAGAGGTGGTAACCGCGCATGTCCTCCTATCACGGGGTGGAGGTTGTGACTGTGCATGTCCTGCTATCACAGGGGCGGAAGAGTTGTCTGTGCATGTCCTGCTATCACAGGAGCGAAAGATGGGTCAATGCATATCACGCTTTCACATGAGCGGAGGAGGGAACAATGCACGTTCCGCTATCATAGGAGCAGAGAAGGTGACTGTGCATGTCCCACTATCAACAGGAGTGGTGGATGGGACCTTGAATATCCCACTATCACAGAAGCCTAGAAGATGACCGTGCATATCCCGAAATCACAGGAGTGGAGGAGGTGACTGTGCATATCCCGCTATTACAGAAGCGGGGGACGGGACCGTGCATATCCCGCTATCACAGCAGCGGAGAGGGTGATTGTGCATATCCCACTATCACAGGAGTCGAGGGACGTGACCGCGCATATCCCTCTATCACAGGAGTGGATCTTTGGACCGTGCATGTGCCGCGCTCTCCATTCATTTCGATGGCAGCTTCAAATACCCTGTGAGGCTGTGGCCTCTGATACAGCTAGGGGGCTTTGTTTGTTCTCCCTAGAATGTGCATGCAGACGGATGAAGTCCATAGGTGTGCATGAGAGTCACGGATTTCCGTTCCGGGTTTTCCATGTGGCTGAAGGCCACAGGTTTGTGTGTGTGTTTAAAAACCCTGCAGTAAGGGGTATGGGTGTGTCAGGTCGTGGCAGGTGTGCGAGGTGCACGTCAGTGTCAGTCTGGTGTGTGTTGGTCTGCAGAGTGCATGGAGGCACAGGCCAGCAGAGCCAGCACCCAGGGCAGCTGAATAGCCTGGCACCCGCCGTGTACACAGAGATGCAAGTCGTCCATGGTACTGGTCTCGGATGTGGACAGTCCTGTGCCCGGAGGTGGATGTCCTGTGCCCGAAGGAGTCGGATGTGGACAGTCCTGTGCCCGGAGGTGGATGTCCTGTGCCAGAAAGAGGACTAGCATGTGCAACGATTGCAAACAGGTGGATATGGTGCCCGGCTGCTATCCGGAGGATATCCTGAACTGTGTACAACTGTGTGAGTAAAGAGTCTGTAAAGAGACTGTGATACAGCGATGCAGTACACCCACAAGAACTAGTCAGAGGAGGGCTGGTGTGTGTAGTGTCTGCAACATATGAGGCTGTGTGTATGGAGACGTATAGAGACTGAGATGGCGTGCGGTCGCCCAGGGAAACTGGACAAGGGAAGTCTGGCCTGTTTAGGGACCGCAAATCTAAAGCCATGTGATATGTATTGCTTTGAACCGGTGTAAACTGGTAACTGATAATATCCACTGAAGTTATATGCATTTATGTGAACTGGACTTTAATGCTGTGAAGAAACACATTAAAAGAGACTTTTGTGTTTGAATTTGTGGGTCACTGCTTCTTCACTGCGTACGATGCTGCTGCAGCCTTACAACCCCCAAACTCCAGATCAGTAATTTTAGTAACAGGCTTGTTAAGTTTTATGTAAATGAAGCTGCAGAATAGATTTGTGTTGCCGAAATGCCAAGCGCAGACTTCTTACCCCGAATATCTGGCTCCCCTTTCCAGCCCTGTCTGAAGCTCAGGACATCAATCTCTATCTGAAGCCGCTTCAGCGACATTTTGAAGAAATCGAGAGCGTCGAATTCAGCGAGGTGAAACCCGTGATCGTTCCTCTGATGCACGTGCTGTGCCTGGTGTGGGCCCGCTCCAAATACTACAACACCCCCGAGAGGATCATCGTCCTGATGCAAGAGATCTGCAATCTGTTCATCCAGCAGGTGGGTGACAGGTGATGGCGGGAGCGGCAGCTTTATCAGGGACTTCCCCCAAGATCTCTGCTTGCTGTCAGTATTGTGTCATCCTCCTATTCTCTGGTGCAGGCTCGGAGCTACCTAAACCCGGAGGACCTGCTGAAGGGGGACATGGAAGACAGCGCGGGCAGAGTCCAGGAGGTTCTGTCCATTCTGCGCTTTCTTATCAGCACGTTTGAAGGGAGCAGGGAAAAGCTGCCGAGCTTCTTCCAAAACGGGGAGGAAGTGAAGACGTGGGATTTCCCCTCCATACTTGTTTTTGCCCGGCTGGAATGCTTCATGAGGAGACTGGAAACCATCGAGGTGAGGCACTAGGAGAGGCGAGGGGACTGGGCCCTGATCCAGGATCGTAGGTAGCTCCAATCCGGGCAGTTCGAGCCCTTAGGTGCCACATGTATGCATGTAAGCACTATGTATACAGGTGAGCTCCCCCTAGTGGTGACTGTGCACCCACACATAACATCCATGGCTGACGCACAGATTTGGTCTCCGCAGGATTTATTACTCACCGCCGTGGATATGATGAAACTGGAGAAAGTGGAGTTCGGCGGCACTAAAGGGAAAGTTCTGAGCCGGACAGTGGCCGACATGTACGAGGAGTTCCAAGACGTCTACAAAGTGTTCTCCGATAAGACGTACGACTGCCTGGACACCGGGAACAAGGTGAGCGCTGCGTACGTGCACATACACAGAGTAAGGAAACAGCAAGCTTGTTGTCAGACTCCTCCAGCACAGTGGATCCTGCATAGCTGAGTCTGCGGTCAGACCTTGACCACACCCCCAAACCAGACATTTCAATTAAACCAGACCCCTAAGTTTATCACACCCCAAAAGTAACCTGACCTGACCAGACCAGGCCCCTTAACTGATTCAATCAGACTCCAGACAAAGCCCTTAAACTAATCTGACCTCCCAAGAGACTCCTAAATACTTCATACCCTAGACTAGGCACCTATATAAACCAGACCCCACACCAGGCCCATAAATGAACCAAACTCCAGACCAGGCCCATAAATGAATCAGACTCCAGATCATGCCCCTAAATAAACCAGACCAGGCCCCTAAATGAACCAAACTCCCGACCAGGCCCCTAAATGAACCAGACTCAAGACCAGGCCCCTAAATGAACCAGACTCCAGACTAGGCCCCTAAATGAACCAGACCTCAGACCAGTCCCCTAAGTAAATAAGACCCTAGACCAGACCTTTAAATTAATCAGACCCCAGACCATGCCCCTAAATAAATAAGACCCCCAGACCAAGCTCTTAAAATTACTGTGAACCCAGAGCCGACTCCTTTAAACATCAGATCTCATACCAGATGAGTATACAGCCCCTCCCTCAGTGAGCTTAGCTGGGCCTAGAAGTCTCCTCATGGCAGCTTGTGGTCAGGAGACACTGTGCCCCCTATCAGCAGCTTCTCACCCAGCGATCAGCCGCCTGCTCTGCGCTGATGAGGGGCACGAGTCCTGTAACATGACCTGCAGATAGCGGGCTGTCATCTATCACTTCTTGTCTTTTCTTCCCTGTGTGCAGGAATTTGAGGATGACGTCTCAGATTTCAAGTTGAGCATCGAGGAGATGGACCGGAGGCTGGGGACGCTGTTCTGCCTGGCCTTCGCTGATACCTCTAGCCTGGAGCAGACGTTTCGGGTACGCAGCCGCCCCATGGCTCAGGTTCCCGCAGCATTTCCCGTATGCCTATGTAACGGTTTGGGTTTTCCTCGCAGCTGCTGGACATGTTTGGGGGCCTCCTGGACCGGCCTATCATCGCACAGGATGCATTTGATAAGTACCCACTCCTCATCGCCATGTTTGAGGAGGACCTGGATGCCACCAAATCCATCTATGACCAACATATGGTGGAGGTGACGGAACGAGGTCAGTGAGTGTGTCACGTCCCGACACGTGGGATAATGGTTCCTATACAGTAGTGTCGCCTATAGATTGGGCATGGTGAATGTCATTAGCACTGGCTGACAATCACTTCTCCCTCTTCTGTCATGCACATGCACGCTCAGCGGAGGCGAGCATACACGTCTGCAGTGTTAATAAATGCATCCTTCTTGTAGGATACCCTCAGATAAGTAAGAACATGCCGCTCGTCTCCGGGAATCTGAACTGGGCTAAAGAGATGCGAGAGCGGCTGCAGACGCCGTACGGCAACTTCCACCAAATCACACACCCGTGAGTCGCCAACACGTCCGGGGCTTAAAACGGGGCAGCCAATCAGATGACTGCTGCACTTTCCGCACCGCCACATGTGACTTCTCCTATACTATGTGAGTAATCGGACTTATCTCATCAGGTGCATGGAGTCCGAGGAAGGCGGAAGGATGAAGCAGAAGTACCAGGAGATGATGGCGCTTCTGGACCAGTGAGTCGTGTGTCATGTCCACCAGCCGCTCCGCGACTTCTAACCCTTTAAAGGAGTATTCACTTCTCCAAAAACCTCTCCCAATATGTAGTAGGAGTACTAATAATATTAGCAAATACCTCCAATTTGAAATATAGTATGGTTCTTCTGATTCGCTATGTTGCTTACCCCATGTGCAGGGCATTGCAGTAGCTTAGGTATCCATGGTTACAACCACTCATATAGTGACAGTTTGTTGTTAATGGTCATAACCATGGATACCTAAGCTACTGCAATGCCATGCACATGGGGTAAAAAACATAGCTAATCAGAAGAACTACTGTTCTTTTCAAATTGGATCTTTTATCATCCCAAGTGCCACACACATACCCTCCCCATTATGACCTCACATGGGCAGGGTTATGGGGTGCTGTCAGACCTACAGGATTTTATGAAACTCCTCACTGGACGACCGCGGAAATTCGAGATTGACACCACATTTTTATCGGGATTTTATCTTTACTTGGAGACCATGGAGACCAAACACGGCATAGCTGTTGGTGGTTATATGACCCCTATGGATTTGGGGCCTATTGGCAGGGGTTATAGTTACCATAAAATATGTATAGTTTTTTACCTGCTTAGCCCCGGTGCCGAAAATGTATGTCTCAGTAATATCTTACAAATTCCCATATTCCATATGTTCCTTTGGAGACATAACATTTCCCCCTGCAGGAACCCAGTGTCACCTGAATCCAACATGCATTTCTTGTAGACAAAAGGGCATCCACTGTCCTGTTTATGTGTAGGCTGGGTGACCATGGCTATCTCTAAAGGGTGTGGGATATTCCCTTTAATCATCTCCAAACCTAATAAGCCTTTTCCTGTCTCTCTATCTATGCACAATACACATCCTCGTTCAGCCACCTGGGCATAAAGAGGAGAACATGTATTTTAATTAAGCTGGTTCACATCTCTTTGTACACTGCCATTTTACATAGCGGCAGCTTTAGATTGCTAGCTCCTATTTCCTTACTGCGAATGGGAGAAGGAAGGAGGAAAAGGGGTTTGGGATCAGGTCCTCTGTTACTCTTATTCACTGGTGTCTTATTTTTCCTGGGATTTGCCCAGCCCGCGGACCCCAGAAATCGTCCGTGGATTCCAGAGGTTGCACCAGGGATGTCCCGCTCCTGCCTTACATGCCATCTCTTGGCACAGTTTATCACATATCACATTGGTTCTCTACAAAGTGCAGCCGCTTCCTTCGGAGACTCGTGCGAAGTCTGATGCCTGATGGAAAAGCTGCGCTAATTGGGCTCCGAGCAGAGAGTAGAAATCTTAATTACTGCTCCACATCAATGGCCGACACCAACGCCAATAACTGCAGCCCCCCGCACTCCCCAAAATACAGATCTATAGCGGGACTAGGAGGAAAAGACTATCTATCCATTATCTATCTATTATTTGCAGTATCTATTTTATAGCATCTATTTATCTCACTTGAATTTACCTCATTGCCCCCCACACAGGTTTATGCTCCCTCAGTGCACTCCCTACAGTTTGATGCCACTTAGTGCCCCTCACATATTATGTCCCCTCAGTGCTCCCACACAGTATACTGTCCCCTCAGTGCTCCCATACAGTATAATGTCCCCTCAGTGCTCCCACACAGTATGATGTCCCCTCAGTGCTCCCACACAGTATACTGTCACCTCAGTGCTCCCACACAGTATACTGTCCCCTCAGTGCTCCCACACAGTATACTGTCCCGCTCAGTGCTCCCACACAGTATACTGTCCCCCCAGAGCTCCCACACAGTATGATATCCCGTCTGTGCTCCCACACAGTATGATGTCCCCTCAGTGCTCCCACACAGTATAATGTCCCCTCAGTGCTCCCACACACAGTATAAAACCCCCTCAGTGCCCCAGGCAGTATGATCTCCCCTCAGTGCCCCTACACACAGTATGAAGCCCCCTCAGTGCCCCCACGCAATATGATGTCCCCTCAGTGCCTCCACAGAGTAAAATGTCCCGTCAGTGCCTCCCACACACAGTATGATGTCCCCTCTGTGCCCCCATACAATTCGATGTTCCCCCAGGGCCATACACACAGTATGATGTCCCCTCAGTGCATTCCACATAGTATGAAGTACCCTCAGTGCCCCCACACAGTATGATGTCCACTCAGTGTCCCCACGCAGTCTGATGTCCCCTGAGTGCCCCCACACACAGTGTGATGCCCCCTCAGTGCCCCTAGCGCAGTCTGATGCCCTCTCAGTGTTCCCACACAGTATGTTGTCCCCTCCCTTCCCCCCACATAGCATGAAGCCCCCTCAATGCCCCACAAAGTGTAATTTCCCCTTAGACCTCCACACACAGTATGAAGCCCACTCAGTGCATCAACACAGTATGATGTCTCCTCAGTGCTCCCACACACAGTATGAAGCCCACTCAGTGCACCCCACACAGTATGAACTCAGTAAACTCCACACAGTTTGAAGCCCCTCACTACCCCCAGACACAGTATGAAGTCCCCACAGTGCCCACCATACATTATGAAGTCACTTCAGTGTCCCCTATGCAGTATGATGCTCCCTATGCAGCATGATGCCCCCTCAGTGCTCCACACACACAGTATGATGTCCCTCAGTGTCCGTATGCAGTATGATGCCCCCTAAGTGCCCTCTGTGCAGCATGATGCCCCCTCTGTGCAACCCACACAGTATGAAGCCCCCTCAGTGCCCTACCATAGTCTGAAGCTCCTCAGTGCACTCACAAACAGTATGATGCCCCTCAGTGTTCCCCACAAAGTATGATGTCCCCTCAGTGCACACCACACATTATGAAGTCTCCTCAGTGCCCCTTATGCAATATGATGATCAGTGCCTCCTACACAGCATGATGCCCCCTCAGTGCCCCCACACACACATTATGATGCCCCCTCTGTGCCCACACACACAGTATGATGCCCCCTCTGTGCCCCCACACACAGTATGATGCCCCCTCTGTGCCCCCACACACAGTATGATGCCCCCTCTGTGCCCCCACACACAGTATGATGCCCCCTCAGTGCCCCCACACACAGTATGATGCCCCTTCTGTGCCCCAACACATAGTATGATGCCCCCTCTGTGCCCCCCCACATAGTATGATACCCCCTCTGTGCCCCAACACATAGTATGATGCCCCCTCTGTGCCCCCACACACAGTATGATGCCCCCTCTGTGCCCCCACACACAGTATGATGCCCCCTCTGTGCCCTCAAACATAGTATGATGCCCCCTCTGTGGCTCCACACACAGTATGATGCCCCCTCTGTGCCCCCACACACAGTATGATGCCCCCTCTGTGCCCCCACAGACAGTATGATGCCCCCTCAGTGCCCCCACACACAGTATGATGCCCCCTCTGTGCCCCAACACATAGTATGATGCCCCCTCTGTGCCCCCACACACAGTATGATGCCCCCTCTGTGCCCCCACACAGAGTATGATGCCCCCTCTGTGCCCCAACACATAGTATTGTAGAGACCGCAGGTAAAGAAGGATGCAGGGACAAATGGGAGCCAGAAAGCAAACAGCGTTTTTAACTTTTCTTTTAACTCCCAACCCAAAAATATAACAACAGTTTTCCACGCAGGGAACTTGAGTACAAGTATACAATATCACAGTAAATCCTAACTACTATATAGGAGGCCTGAACTATACCCGAAGAACGCGGCCGCGCCTCACTAGTACCTCTCCTACTAAGGTAAAGTCAACAACGTTCACTTATCAGTGCTGTCTCAGCGATGTAGTCCCGGTGGTGAGGCTCCGTCAGCGACGTAGTCCTAGTGGTGAGGGAAGGCGGTGTCCTCCGACGTCGAACCCAGGTGTAGATTCGAGTCCAGAATGTCTTTTGCGGTGCTGCGTTACCTCCCGCAGGCGGACGTTGATCCGGGATAACCGTTTCCACGTCCAGAGAGGAGTCTTTTTGAGGAGAATTAGCAGAATTATCAGTATCAGTCACAGCTAAGAAAAACCCAGGAGGATCCGGAGCACTCTGTGGCAAGATGCTCCCGGGGAGCGCGGTAATACTGTCCCCGAGCTGATCAGCACTACCCCTCTGCCTGAGGGGTCGCTGACGACGAATGCGCCTCTTTTTGGGGGCTCTGGTAATTGCCCGCAGTGTCTGTTGCACGTTTTCCCCCTGCTTCCAGCAAGTCTCACTGCGGCCTGCACACACACGACAACTGCGCTGCAGTTTCCTCTCCTCAGAGTTTTCCCGCGCTTCTCTGTCCCTGCTTTCGCGCGTTTTTCTTTTTATCCTCTTCTCTCCCTGCGTCACTCTGCCTCCTGTCACATGAGCCTGGCTTCCCATGCGCCCCTCAAATCCGTCCCCCGGAACCCCGACTCCCGGCAACAATGGTTCCACCCGTCTGCACAGCTCACCAGGTCCCTGTCCCCTATATTCCCCCACCCTGTATGCTCGCCAGTCCCCGGGCGAGGCCTTCGCACTGACAGGTCGCCCATCTGACGGGTTGTTCCACACTTGGGTCTGTCTAGTGTGTAAGTCAGGACTGTAGCGAGTTGGGGGTCTACCGGCAGTAGAACGTTCAGAACGTCGTGGCTCGGGTCCCTGTGTAGGGGGTGTTGGGGAATGTCGTCAGCGGAAGGGTGACTGGTCAGGGGTAGTGTAGTAGTCGAGATAGGGGGAGTATTTTGACGCCGTTCTTCTTCTTCATCATCTTCTTCATCCCACCAATGGTTGTTGGGGGACTCAGTCGTAGGTGGCTCTTCCCTGATTGCGGATTCTGGGGTGTCCGAGTCAACAGAGCGACACAACCGGAGCATGTTGCGATGAAGAATGCGAGTACCTGTACTTCCGGGGGCCTCAGACTGCACTTCATATACAGGTCCATGCGGGTCTATACGGCGAAGCACCCGATAGGGTGTTTTTTCCCAACGATGGTCTAACTTGTTTTGCGGTCTTTGCTCTCGAACGAGTACTCGATCACCAGGCCGGAACTCTGGGGGTTTTGCTGTAGGGGTGCTCCGATGCTCCACTTCCCAAATTCGAGTGTGTACCAGTCGGTGTAAGGTCTGCAGCCGATGCCGATGATCACGCACCCACGAAGCCATCCCTGTTCGGGGGCCTTCTTCCTCCGAAGACAGTTCCAGATCTGTCATGCCTTTTCCTGGGCGCCCAAAGACCACTTCATACGGGGTGCGTCCTGTGACTTGATGAACTCTATTGTTGTAGACCCACACTAGGTCAGACACATACTCCGGCCAGCGGGCCTTCTGATCTTGTTCTAGCGCACGCAGCATTTGAAGCAAAGTCCGGTCAAACCGCTCACAAGCCCCGTTTCCCTGGGGGTGATACGGTGTGGTGCGTGACTTATCAATGCCGTAGAGGCGATGCAGCTCTTCCATGACTTTGCCCAAGAAACAGGCGCCTTGATCCGAATGTATTCGCCTCGGACAGCCGTAAACTTGAATAAAGTTCTTACAGATAGCGCTCGCCGCCGACTCAGCCGTCTGATCACGGGTAGGGGTGACTACCGCGAATTTTGAAAAATGATCTACCATAACGAGGCAGTGTTCGTAGCCTTGATGCGCTGCTCCAATGGTAATGTAGTCTATCAATAATACTTCAAAAGGGGCAGACGTCGTGATGCTCTGCACAGGCGCCCTTTCCTCCGGTGACTTGGTTAGCTCACATTGTCGACATTGTCTACAGGCAGTTTGTACTTCCGCAAGCAGCCGAGGATGATAGAACCGAGTTTGCAGCCACTTAAACGTCCTCTTCACTCCGAAGTGTGCCCCGGACTCATGAGCTTCTTTAGCAACTGCGGCCACCACGGGCCCTGGTAAGACCATCTGCCAGGTCGGCTCGGAATCTGCCTGAGCCATGGTTAAGTGGCATAAGAGCCCGTCCTGAAGAGTTAGGCGCTCCCACTGCCGCAGAAGAAGGTTCAGGTCTGACGGGAGAGTTTGTCCAGGGGTTCTCACGGGCAATAGACCATTCGTTATCCACTGTCGCAATGGAGCTAGTTCCTGGTCTTCCTGTTGCAGCCGAATCCATTCGTCCCGACTCTGAACCAACAGTCCTGTAGCCGTTCCGTTCCCGGTCTGTTCCCGGCTCACAGCCGTCCGAGCAGCGCCCCCGATGGCGTAGGGGATTTCTTCTCCCTCCAGCTCCTCATCTCGGTTAGTTCTTGGGGGGTTCTTCCGCAGACGAGATAACGCGTCAGCATGAACATTCTCCGCTCCTCGCTTGTAGAGGATACGGTATCTGTACTTGGCCATCCGGGCTACCCAGCGCTGTTCCAGGGCACCCAATTTCGCATTTTCCAGATGTGCCAATGGGTTGTTATCCGTGCGTATCAGCACCTCGGAACCGGCCAGGTACTCAGCGAACCGCTCCGTCATAGCCCACACCACGGCCAGCAGCTCCACCTTGAAAGAACTATAATTGTTGTGAATTTGGATTCTGGGCTCCCCCGGTGGCCGCTTGTGGAATTGGACTTGTCATCCTCTTTCCTGTTTCACCTGGTTCCATCAGTAGTGGGTGTCGCTATTTAAGCTCATTTCTCTGGTGGTTTCTTGCCGGTCTACAATGTTATCTGATGCCTCTCAGTGCTTGTTCCTGCTTCTAGACAACTACTAGTTAAGTTGGACTTTTGTCCATGTTTTGTTTTGCCTATTTGTTCCAGTTCACAGCTGAAGTTTTGTTACTGTGTCTGGAAAGCTCTCGTTGATCAGGGATTGCTACTCTGGCGTTATGAGTTAATGCCAGAGTTTAAGGTAATCTCTGGATGGTGTTTTGTTAGTGTTTTTCTGCTGACCATGAAAGTATACTATCTGTCTTCTGCTATCTAGTAAGCGGACCTCAAATTTGCTAAGACTATTTTCCTGCTGCGTTTGTAGTTTCATCTGAACTCACCGTCATTATATGTGGGGGGCTACTGTCTTCTTTGGAATATTTCTCTAGAGGTGAGCCAGGTCTTATATTTCCCTCTGCTAGCTATTTAGGTCTTAGGCCAGCGCTGGGCATCTAGCGATAAATAGGAAATGCTACCTGGCTATTTCTAGTTGCGCGGCAGGCTTAGTTCATGGTCAGTATAGTTCCATCTTCCGAGAGCTTGTCCCTCTATAGGCTTGCTATGATCTCTGCCTGCAGAGATCATGACAGTTTGACCGGCCAGTTAAGTGTTAAAGACCCAGGTTGAGAAAGGAGAGTTATAAGAAGTCTGCTGGAATTTTTTTTTTTTTTTTTTTCCTCCAGTCTGCCTTGCTGCAGTCTTTTTTCTCTCTCTCCTCCTAATCTCTGTATGCTCTGTGTGCACCTGACAATAATGGATCTCCAGAGTGTAACTGCGGGTTTGAATAATCTCATCACGAAAGTACAAAATTTACAAGATTTTGTGGTACATGCTCCGGTATCTGAGCCGAGAATTCCTTTGCCGGAGTTCTTCACAGGGAATAGAGCTAGCTTCCAGAATTTCCGAAATAATTGTAAGCTTTATTTGTCCCTGAAGTCTCGTTCAGCTGGAGACCCTGCTCAGCAGGTTAGGATTGTGATTTCCTTGCTCAGGGGTGACCCTCAAGATTGGGCCTTCTCATTGCCAGCAGGGGATCCTGCGTTACGCGATGTGGATGCGTTTTTTCTGGCCTTGGGCTTGCTTTATGAGGAACCTCATTTGGAGCTTCAGGCAGAAAAAACTTTGATGGCACTATCTCAGGGGCAAGACGAAGCTGAAGTTTTCTGCCAAAAATTCCGTAAATGGTCTGTGCTTACTCAGTGGAATGAGTGCGCTTTGGCGGCAACTTTCAGAGAAGGTCTCTCTGATGCCGTTAAGGATGTTATGGTGGGGTTCCCTTTGCCTGCAGGTCTGAATGAGTCCATGACAATGGCTATTCAGATTGATAGGCGTCTGCGGGAGCGCAAACCGGTGCACCATCTGGCGGTGTCTATGGAAAAGACGCCAGAAAGTATGCAGTGTGATAGAATTCTGTCCAGGAGCGAGCGACAGAATTTTAGACGGAAGAATGGATTGTGTTTCTATTGTGGGGATTCTACTCATGTTATATCAGCATGCTCTAGGCGTACAAAGAAGCTTGATAAGTCTGTTTCCATTGGCACCATTCAGTCTAAGTTTATTTTGTCTGTAACCCTGATTTGCTCTTTGTCATCCATTGCCACGGACGCCTATGTTGACTCTGGCGCCGCTCTGAGTCTTATGGATTGGTCCTTTGCCAATCGTTGTGGTTTTAATTTAGAGCCTTTGGAGACTCTTATTCCTCTGAAGGGGATTGACTCCACCCCATTGGCTAATAATAAACCACAATACTGGACACAAGTAACCATGCTTATCAATCCGGATCACCAGGAGATTATTCGTTTCCTGGTGCTGTATAATTTACATGACGATTTGGTACTGGGATTGCCATGGTTGCAGTCTCACAACCCAGTCTTGGACTGGAGAGCAATGTCTGTGTTGAGCTGGGGATGTAAGGGTATTCATGGGGACGTACCTTTGGTTTCTATTTCGTCGTCCATTCCCTCTGAAGTCCCTGAGTTCCTCTCTGATTATCAAGACGTCTTTGACGAACCCAAGCTTGGGTCGTTACCTCCGCACCGTGAGTGCGATTGTGCCATAGATTTGATACCGGGTTGTAAATATCCAAAGGGTCGTTTGTTTAATTTGTCTGTGCCGGAACATGCTGCTATGCGGGAATATATAAAGGAGTCTTTGGAAAAGGGACATATTCGTCCATCTTCTTCTCCCTTGGGAGCTGGGTTTTTCTTTGTCTCAAAAAAAGACGGCTCTTTGAGACCATGTATTGATTATCGGCTTCTGAATAAGATCACTGTTAGGTATCAATACCCATTGCCATTGCTTACTGATTTGTTTGCTCGTATAGAGGGTGCTAAGTGGTTCTCTAAAATTGATCTTCGTGGGGCGTATAATTTGGTGCGGATCAGGCAGGGGGATGAGTGGAAGACCGCATTTAATACGCCCGAGGGCCACTTTGAGTATTTGGTCATGCCTTTTGGTCTTTCTAATGCCCCTTCAGTTTTCCAGTCTTTTATGCATGATATTTTCCGCGATTTTCTGGATAAATTTATGATAATATATCTGGATGATATTCTGATTTTTTCTGATGACTGGGACTCTCATGTCCAGCAGGTCAGGAGAGTTTTTCAGGTTCTGCGGTCTAATTCTTTATGTGTGAAGGGGTCTAAGTGCGTTTTTGGGGTCCAGAAAATTTCCTTTTTGGGGTATATTTTTTCTCCCTCTTCCATTGAGATGGATCCCGTCAAGGTGCAAGCTATTTGTGACTGGACTCAGCCCTCCTCTCTTAAGGGTCTTCAGAGATTTTTGGGCTTTGCCAACTTTTACCGCCGATTTATTGCTGGTTTTTCGGATGTCGTTAAACCACTGACTGATTTGACCAGACAAGGCGCTGATGTTGCTAATTGGTCCCCTCATGCTGTAGAGGCCTTTCAGGAGCTTAAGCGCCGTTTTGCCTCTGCCCCTGTGTTGCGTCAGCCTGATGTGAATCTGCCTTTTCAGGTTGAGGTTGACGCTTCGGAGATCGGAGCTGGGGCAGTGTTGTCGCAGAAAGGTTCCGACTGCTCCGTCATTAGGCCTTGTGCCTTCTTTTCTCGCAAATTTTCGCCCGCAGAGCGGAATTATGATGTTGGGAATCGGGAGCTTTTGGCCATGAAGTGGGCGTTTGAGGAGTGGCGCCATTGGCTCGAGGGGGCTAGGCATCAGGTGGTGGTATTGACTGACCACAAAAATTTGATTTATCTTGAGACTGCCAGACGCCTGAATCCTAGACAGGCGCGCTGGTCTTTATTTTTTTCTCGCTTTAATTTTGTGGTGTCATACCTACCGGGTTCTAAGAATGTTAAGGCAGATGCCCTTTCTAGGAGTTTTGACCCGGACTCTCCTGGTAATTCTGAACCCACAGGTATCCTTAGGGAGGGAGTAATTTTGTCGGCCGTTTCTCCTGATCTGCGGCGGTCCTTGCAAGAGTTTCAGGCGGATAGACCGGATCGTTGTCCGCCTGATAGACTGTTTGTTCCGGATGATTGGACCAGCAGAGTCATCTCTGAGGTACATTCTTCTGCATTGGCAGGTCATCCCGGAATTTTTGGTACCAGGGATTTGGTGGCAAGATCCTTCTGGTGGCCTTCTCTGTCACGAGATGTGCGAGTCTTTGTGCAGTCATGTGACGTTTGTGCTCGGGCCAAGTCTTGTAGTTCTCGGGCTAGCGGACTGCTGTTGCCCTTGCCTATTCCTAAGAGGCCTTGGACACACATCTCGATGGATTTTATTTCAGATCTGCCTGTTTCCCAGAAGATGTCTGTCATCTGGGTGGTCTGTGACCGTTTCTCTAAAATGGTCCATTTGGTTCCTCTGCCCAAGTTGCCTTCTTCTTCTGAGTTGGTTCCTCTGTTTTTTCAGAATGTTGTCCGATTGCACGGTATTCCTGAGAATATTGTTTCTGACAGAGGTACCCAATTTGTGTCTAGATTTTGGCGGGCATTCTGTGCTAGGATGGGCATAGATTTGTCTTTTTCATCTGCTTTTCACCCTCAGACTAATGGCCAGACCGAGCGGACTAATCAGACCCTTGAGACATATCTGAGGTGTTTTGTCTCTGCTGACCAGGATGATTGGGTTGCTTTTTTGCCATTGGCAGAGTTCGCCCTCAATAATCGGGCCAGTTCTTCCACCTTGGTGTCCCCGTTTTTCTGTAATTCGGGGTTTCACCCTCGATTTTCCTCCGGTCAGGTGGAATCCTCGGATTGTCCTGGAGTGGATGCGGTGGTGGAGAGATTGCATCACATCTGGGGGCAGGTTATGGACAATTTGAAGTTGTCCCAGGAGAAGACTCAGCGTTTTGCCAACCGTCATCGTCGTGTTGGTTCTCGGCTTTATATTGGAGATTCTTAATCCTGTTTCTTTCCGTTTGGACCTCCCTGCGTCCTTTTCCATTCATAACGTTTTTCATCGGTCGTTATTGCGCAGGTATGAGGTACCTGTTGTACCTTCAGTTGAGCCTCCTGCTCCGGTGTTGGTTGAGGGTGAGTTGGAGTACGTTGTGGAGAAAATTTTGGACTCTCGTGTTTCCAGACGGAAACTCCAGTATCTGGTCAACTGGAAGGGTTACGGCCAGGAGGATAATTCTTGGGTCAATGCATCTGATGTTCATGCTTCTGATCTTGTTCGTGCCTTCCATAGGGCTCATCCTGGTCGCCCTGGTGGATCTGGTGAGGGTTCGGTGCCCCCTCCTTGAGGGGGGGGTACTGTTGTGAATTTGGATTCTGGGCTCCCCCGGTGGCCGCTTGTGGAATTGGACTTGTCATCCTCTTTCCTGTTTCACCTGGTTCCATCAGTAGTGGGTGTCGCTATTTAAGCTCATTTCTCTGGTGGTTTCTTGCCGGTCTACAATGTTATCTGATGCCTCTCAGTGCTTGTTCCTGCTTCTAGACAACTACTAGTTAAGTTGGACTTTTGTCCATGTTTTGTTTTGCCTATTTGTTCCAGTTCACAGCTGAAGTTTTGTTACTGTGTCTGGAAAGCTCTCGTTGATCAGGGATTGCTACTCTGGCGTTATGAGTTAATGCCAGAGTTTAAGGTAATCTCTGGATGGTGTTTTGTTAGTGTTTTTCTGCTGACCATGAAAGTATACTATCTGTCTTCTGCTATCTAGTAAGCGGACCTCAAATTTGCTAAGACTATTTTCCTGCTGCGTTTGTAGTTTCATCTGAACTCACCGTCATTATATGTGGGGGGCTACTGTCTTCTTTGGAATATTTCTCTAGAGGTGAGCCAGGTCTTATATTTCCCTCTGCTAGCTATTTAGGTCTTAGGCCAGCGCTGGGCATCTAGCGATAAATAGGAAATGCTACCTGGCTATTTCTAGTTGCGCGGCAGGCTTAGTTCATGGTCAGTATAGTTCCATCTTCCGAGAGCTTGTCCCTCTATAGGCTTGCTATGATCTCTGCCTGCAGAGATCATGACATATAATTGTCCGGGTTCAACTCAGAGTCATGAAGAGGCCGACTCGCATAGGCGATCACTCTCTCCCGCCCATCCTGAACCTGAGACAACACAGCCCCCAATCCCTGAGAGCTGCCGTCGGTGTGTAGGGTGAACGGTTGCGAAAAGTCCGCATAAGCCAACACCGGCGGCTCCATGAGAGCTGTCTTCAAGTCCCGGAACGCTGCTTCTTGTGGCTCCTGCCATTGTATCTTCTTTCCCCATTCCTTGGGGAAGCTTCCTTTCAGCAGGACTTGTAGATTGTGAGAACGGCGAGCAAAGTTCTTCACGAAGCGCCGGTAGTACCCAGCGAGGCCCAAGAACGCCCGTACATCCTTGGCGGTCTCCGGTGTGGGCCACTCCTGGATTGCGGCAATCTTCTCCTGCGATGGCCGGACTCCTTCGGCGGACACCACATGCCCCAGGTACTCGATCTGTTCCCGGAACAAGTGACACTTCTGGGGCTTCACCTTAAGCCCGTATTTCAGCAACCGGTCTAGTACTTGCTCCAGTCGGCACAGATGTTCCTCGAATGTTGGAGCATAGATGATGATGTCATCCAGATAAATGAGAGTGGCCTCGAAGTTCAAATCCCCCAGACACCGCTCCATTAATCGTTGGAAGGTGCCTGGAGCGTTGGCCAGCCCAAACGGCATTCGATTGAACTCGAATAGTCCCATGGGAAGGATAAACGCTGTCTTAGGACGATCTGCTTCTGTCATCGGGACCTGCCAGTATCCGCTGGCTAGGTCTAAGGTGGAAAAATATTTGGCCCGACCCAGCACGGAGAGAGACTCCTCGATACGGGGAAGTGGATAAGAGTCTCGGACGGTGCATGCATTTAGCTTACGATAGTCCACACAGAACCGGAGCGTGCCGTCCTTTTTCCGCACCAGCACGATCGGGGCAGCCCACGGGCTCTGACTCTCGCGGATCACTCCCTTTTGTAGCATCTGGCCTAACAACGTCTTTACTTCCTGGTACATCTGCGGGGGAATCTGTCTGTACCGCTCCCTGATGGGCACTGTATCTCCGGTCGGAATTCCATGTTCGATGGCCGTGGTACAGCCAAAATCATCTTCATGTTGTGCGAACACTTTAGCATAATGTCCAAGGAGTCGCTGCACTTGTGAGATCTGTGATGGATCCAGGCCCGACAATTCCGTCCGCATGTGCTCCAGAATAGTTTGACCCTTTCGAAACGCTATTGGCTCAGGATCCTGCGTAGACCGGACACTGACCATCCAGGGATCAGGGGAATCCACCGTTAACTGCAAAGTATCTGGAGGGGGCATCACTTCTAAAGGTCGTAACACTTTGGCCATCTCACTTCGGACCCGTAGCACGACATCGTGTTCGTCCACATTCACACATCGCACTGGTACGGCTCCATTTTTAACAGTAGCCAGAGATCGGGCCACCAGCAGTCCTGTGGGCAAAGGGGATGTAAAGGTGGGCTCAATCTGTACTTGTACTCCTTCTAGAGGGATGCGGGCTCGTATGGGCAGGGATATAACAGTCTGTCCTGGGGGGAACGTCACCTTAGCTGTCGGGGAAGTAATCACTCTCCCTAGTATGTCTCCCTCCTGACAGGTCTCTTGTACCCGGACTTCTCTCACTAACTGTCTGAACACGGAGCCCTGAGGTGTACTGGTCCCCCACTGATTGAGTGTCTCTTGCGTAGTCTCCCCTAACAGAAAACTGCCAAAATCTTTCAATACGTTCATCCCCAAGGTCACGGTATGTTGTGGGCTGGGATCTCCCCGAGTTAACACAACCCCCCGGCGGCCCAGGTCCTTCCCACATAAAGATATTTGCATCCAGGTGACCCCTTCCACTGTGATGGGCAGCTGATTGGCGGCCTGTAACCGAATTACGGGACCCCATTGGGGTCTGACTGTCAAAGGAAAGTGTTTTCTAAAATAAGCCTCGGGCATAGTCGTGACTTGGGACCCGGTGTCCACCAGACAACGGACAGCCCGCCCTTCAAACTCTGCCCAAACCAGGGGGCAGCTGGCAACCAAATTTCCGGGACTTTCACCACCCATCCGCGGGGACTCTGGCTCCGAGCGTCTTCCCCTTAGCTCGGAGCCCTCTAGTTTAACGCTTGACGGGACGAGGCCCTCCCTCTCCGGGGGCACTCCCGTGCGAAATGTCCTGCCTCCCCGCAACCATAACAAGCACCGGGGACCGGATAATATCCTGGATGAGCGCCACGAGCTGGACTCCCAGACCCTTGCCCCCGGGGTAGCTCCCTTGGGATTCGCGCATTCTTTTTAACTTCAGCCAGTTCGTCCCTGATTTGTTTGAGCTCCTGCCGCATCTCCTGAACCCACGACGGCTCACCCCCTCCTGGTGCAGCGGTCTGGATAACCCGAGTCTCTCCTGTCAGGACCGTCACCCCCCTCTCTTGCTCCCGGGTGCGGGCCTCATTGCCTATGTCGGAGAAAGTCAGGCGCGGGTCGACCCGCACTCGTTCACGTAGAGCCTGTTTGGTCAACTCATCTCGCAGTCCCGTCACCAGTTGGTCGCGCAGGGTCACGTCAACATGTCCCATCCCCATACCATCTTTCCGCACGATTGCAATGTTTAGCTCTTGCAGAGCATTCATGTACTGAGTGACAGTCTCGCCTTCTTTTTGTCGCCGTCCAAACAACCGGGCCCGCAGCTCTCCCACGTCGGTGGGATCCCCGTGCGTCCCCTCTAAGGCTGGAGTCACACATGGCGTAAGACAATACGCCACGTATTATACGTCCGTACTACGGCCGTAATACGGAGAAATGTTCCCAAAATAGTGATCCGTAGGCAGGGTGTGTCAGCGTATTTTGCGCATGGCATCCTCCGTATGTAATCCGTATGGCATCCGTACTGCGAGATTTTCGCGCAGGCTTGCAAAACCGACATCTAATGGATTTATGTGCTCAAATGTTAGGGAAAACATATATACAGTATATATATATATATATATATGTCATTGAGACACATATATATATATTCTGTATTTAGATTTCATTCAGCGCGATATCTGTTAACAGCCGGTAATTCAATTGCCGGCTTTTCATTTCTCCTTCCCAAACCCGACAGGATATGAGACATGGTTTTCATACAGTAAACCATCTCATATCCCCTTTTTTTTTGCATATTCCACACTACTAACGTTAGTAGTGTGTATGTGCAAAATTTCAGCGCTGTAGCTGCTGAAATAAAGGGTTAAATGGCGGAAAAAATTGGCGTGGGCTCCCGCGCAATTTTCTCCGCCAGAGCGGTAAAGCCAGTGACTGAGGGCAGATATTAATAGCCAGGAGAGGGTCCATGGTTATTGGCCCCCCCCTGGCTACAAACATCTGCCCCCAGCCACCCCAGAAAAGGCACATCTGGAAGATGCCCCTATTCTGGCACTTGGCCACTCTCTTCCCACTCCCTGTAGCGGTGGGATATGGGGTAATGAAGGGTTAATGCCACCTTGCTATTGTAAGGTGACATTAAGCCAGATTAATAATGGAGAGGCGTCAATTATGACACCTATCCATTATTAATCCAATTGTTGGAAAGTGTTAAAAAACACACACACACATGATTAAAAAGGATTTTAATGAAATAAACACAGCGGTTGTTGTAATAATTTATTGTTCTCGCAATCCATTTCCAGGCCCTCGCTTGGCAAAATAATAAACACACAAGATACATACCTTCTGATGTCAGATCACGTCCAACGAGGTAATCCATCTGAAGGGGTTAACTAATATTACAGGCAGAGCTGCGATAAACCACTCGCTCGTGTCTGTAATCCCCGGGTGCTGAAAGGAAAGCAGTGATCTATACTTACCTTGAGTCGCAGTGAGGCGCCCTCTGGTGGATGTTCTCATGAACTGCAGCCTGGGAACTTTTTCCCACGCTCCAGGTCATATGAGGACATCCACCAGGGGGCGCATCACCGCGACTGAAGGAAATGTAGGTCAATGACCTACATTTCATTCATTCGCCGGGGATTACAGGCACGGAGCACAGCTGCATTTAGCAGGGCTCCTGCCTGTAATATTAGTTAACCCCTTCAGATGGATTACATCGTGGGACGAGACGGTTCACCAGAAGGTATGTATCTTGTGCGTTTATTATTTTGCCAAGCGAGGGTGTTCCTGATGGATTGCGAGAACAATAAATTATTACAACAACCGCTGTGTTTATTTCATTAAACTACTTTTAAATCATGTGTGTGTGTGTTTTTTAACCCTTTCATACAATTGGATTAATAATGGATAGGTGTCATAATTGACGCCTCTCCATTATTAATCTGGCTTAATGTCACCTTCCAATAGCAAGGTGGCATTAACCCTTCATTACCCCATATCCCACCTCTACAGGGAGTGGGAAGAGAGTGGCCAAGTGCCAGAATAGGCGCATCTTCCAGATGTGCCTTTTCTGGGGTGGCTGGGGGCAGATGTTTGTAGCCACGGGGGGGCCAATAACCATGGACCCTCTCCTGGCTATTAATATCTGCCCTCAGTCACTGGCTTTACCATTCTGGCGGAGAAAATTGCGCGGGAGCCCACGCCAATTTTTTCCGCCATTTAACCCTTTATTTCAGCAGCTACAGCGCTGAAATTTTGCATATACACACTACTAACATTAGTAGTGTGGAATATGCAAAAAAAAAGGGGATATGAGATGGTTTACTGTATGTAAACCATGTCTCATATCCTGTCGGGTTTGTGCAGGAGAAATGAAAAGCCGGCAATTGAATTACCGACTTTTCACTAACACCGCTGCGTATTTCTCGCAAGTCACACTGCAGGTCCGTGTGGAATCCGTATTTTTCTCGCCCCCATAGACTTTCATTGGCGTATTATTTGCGCAATACGCTGACAAACGCAGCATGCTGCGATTTTGTACGGCCGTAGAACGCCGTATAATACTGAACCGTAATATACGGCTAATAGGAGCAGCCCCATTGAGAAGCATTGTGCCGTATGTAATGCGAGTTTTACGTACGTAGTTTTTGCGCTCTTACGTACGTAAAACACGCATGTGTGACCCCAGCCTAACACATTTAACACCCCGGTAAAAGTATTCCGCTCTGTGGGGGGTCTCAACATCACTGAATCTCGGGCCTCTCCGTCTAAGGCCATAATGGCCACCTCTGCTTCCAGGGCCGGGGTCATAGGATGCATCCTCAGCAGCCCCCGCATCCTTTCAGTCCAACTCCACAACAACATGTTGCTCCCATTAAACTTGGGCAGGTTATTCAACATGGCCCCCAATGAGAGAGACGCTCTCGGGCCAGCCCCATCCTCCGTATCTTCTGGCTCCCTCTTTGGATCCTGCATCCTGCCGGCTACGCCAAATGTAGAGACCGCAGGTAAAGAAGGATGCAGGGACAAATGGGAGCCAGAAAGCAAACAGCGTTTTTAACTTTTCTTTTAACTCCCAACCCAAAAATATAACAACAGTTTTCCACGCAGGGAACTTGAGTACAAGTCTACAATATCACAGTAAATCCTAACTACTATATGGGAGGCCTGAACTATACCCGAAGAACGCGGCCGCGCCTCACTAGTACCTCTCCTACTAAGGTAAAGTCAACAACGTTCACTTATCAGTGCTGTCTCAGCGATGTAGTCCCGGTGGTGAAGCTCCGTCAGCGGCGTAGTCCTAGTGGTGAGGGAAGGCGGTGTCCTCCGACGTCGAACCCAGGTGTAGATTCGAGTCCAGAATGTCTTTTGCGGTGCTGCGTTACCTCCCGCAGGCGGACGTTGATCCGGGATAACCGTTTCCACGTCCAGAGAGGAGTCTTTTTGAGGAGAATTAGCAGAATTATCAGTATCAGTCACAGCTAAGAAAAACCCAGGAGGATCCGGAGCACTGTGTGGCAAGATGCTCCCGGGGAGCGCGGTAATACTGTCCCCGAGCTGATCAGCACTACCCCTCTGCCTGAGGGGTCGCTGACGACGAATGCGCCTCTTTTTGGGGGCTCTGGTAATTGCCCGCAGTGTCTGTTGCACGTTTTCCCCCTGCTTCCAGCAAGTCTCACTGCGGCCTGCACACACACGACAACTGCGCTGCAGTTTCCTCTCCTCAGAGTTTTCCCGCGCTTCTCTGTCCCTACTTTCGCGCGTTTTTCTTTTTATCCTCTTCTCTCCCTGCGTCACTCTGCCTCCTGTCACATGAGCCTGGCTTCCCATGCGCCCCTCAAATCCGTCCCCTGGAACCCCGACTCCCGGCAACAATGGTTCCACCCGTCTGCACAGCTGACCAGGTCCCTGTCCCCTACAGTATGATGCCCCCTCTGTGCCCCCACACACAGTATGATGCCCCTTCAGAGCACCCAGTATGAAGCATTACATTTCATGTCATGATCTCTGCAGGCAGAGATCATAGCAAGCCTATAGAGGGACAAGCTCTCGGAAGATGGAACTATACTGACCATGAACTAAGCCTGCCGCGCAACTAGAAATAGCCAGGTAGCATTTCCTATTTATCGCTAGATGCCCAGCTCTGGCCTAAGACCTAAATAGCTAGCAGAGGGAAATATAAGACCTGGCTCACCTCTAGAGAAATATTCCAAAGAAGACAGTAGCCCCCCACATATAATGACGGTGAGTTCAGATGAAACAACAAACGCAGCAGGAAAATAGTCTTAGCAAATTTGAGGTCCGCTTACTAGATAGCAGAAGACAGATAGTATACTTTCATGGTCAGCAGAAAAACACTAACAAAACACCATCCAGAGATTACCTTAAACTCTGGCATTAACTCATAACGCCAGAGTAGCAATCCCTGATCAACGAGAGCTTTCCAGACACAGTAACAAAACTTCAGCTGTGAACTGGAACAAATAGGCAAAACAAAACATGGACAAAAGTCCAACTTATCTAGTAGTAGTCTAGAAGCAGGAACAAGCACTGAGAGGCATCAGATAACATTGTTGACCGGCAAGAAACCACCAGAGAAATGAGCTTAAATAGCGACACCCACTACTGATGGAACCAGGTGAAACAGGAAAGAGGATGACAAGTCCAATTCCACAAGCGGCCACCGGGGGAGCCCAGAATCCAAATTCACAACAGTACCCCCCCCTCAAGGAGGGGGCACCGAACCCTCACCAGATCCACCAGGGCGACCAGGATGAGCCCTATGGAAGGCACGAACAAGATCAGAAGCATGAACATCAGATGCATTGACCCAAGAATTATCCTCCTGGCCGTAACCCTTCCAGTTGACCAGATACTGGAGTCTCCATCTGGAAACACGAGAGTCCAAAATTTTCTCCACAACGTACTCCAACTCACCCTCAACCAACACCGGAGCAGGAGGCTCAACTGAAGGTACCACAGGTACCTCATACCTGCGCAATAACGACCGATGAAAAACGTTATGAATGGAAAAGGACGCAGGGAGGTCCAAACGGAAAGAAACAGGATTAAGAATCTCCAATATTCTATAAGGGCCGATGAACCGAGGTTTAAACTTAGGAGAAGAGACCCTCATAGGGACAAAACGAGAAGACAACCACACCAAATCTCCAACACAAAGCCGAGAACCAACACGACGATGACGGTTGGCAAAACGCTGAGTCTTCTCCTGGGACAACTTCAAATTGTCCATAACCTGCCCCCAGATGTGATGCAATCTCTCCACCACCGCATCCACTCCAGGACAATCCGAGGATTCCACCTGACCGGAGGAAAATCGAGGGTGAAACCCCGAATTACAGAAAAACGGGGACACCAAGGTGGAAGAGCTGGCCCGATTATTGAGGGCGAACTCTGCCAATGGCAAAAAAGCAACCCAATCATCCTGGTCAGCAGAGACAAAACACCTCAGATATGTCTCCAGGGTCTGATTAGTCCGCTCGGTCTGGCCATTAGTCTGAGGGTGAAAAGCAGATGAAAAAGACAAATCTATGCCCATCCTAGCACAGAATGCCCGCCAAAATCTAGACACAAATTGGGTACCTCTGTCAGAAACAATATTCTCAGGAATACCGTGCAATCGGACAACATTCTGAAAAAACAGAGGAACCAACTCAGAAGAAGAAGGCAACTTGGGCAGAGGAACCAAATGGACCATTTTAGAGAAACGGTCACAGACCACCCAGATGACAGACATCTTCTGGGAAACAGGCAGATCTGAAATAAAATCCATCGAGATGTGTGTCCAAGGCCTCTTAGGAATAGGCAAGGGCAACAGCAGTCCGCTAGCCCGAGAACTACAAGACTTGGCCCGAGCACAAACGTCACATGACTGCACAAAGACTCGCACATCTCGTGACAGGGAAGGCCACCAGAAGGATCTTGCCACCAAATCCCTGGTACCAAAAATTCCGGGATGACCTGCCAATGCAGAAGAATGTACCTCAGAGATGACTCTGCTGGTCCAATCATCCGGAACAAACAGTCTATCAGGCGGACAACGATCCGGTCTATCCGCCTGAAACTCTTGCAAGGACCGCCGCAGATCAGGAGAAACGGCCGACAAAATTACTCCCTCCCTAAGGATACCTGTGGGTTCAGAATTACCAGGAGAGTCCGGGTCAAAACTCCTAGAAAGGGCATCTGCCTTAACA
Organism: Ranitomeya variabilis; assembly: GCF_051348905.1. Taxonomy (NCBI): domain Eukaryota; kingdom Metazoa; phylum Chordata; class Amphibia; order Anura; family Dendrobatidae; genus Ranitomeya; species Ranitomeya variabilis. The sequence goes on along the minus strand of NC_135235.1, from coordinate 748,287,243 downwards.
TTCTTAGAACCCGGTAGGTATGACACCACAAAATTAAAGCGAGAAAAAAATAAAGACCAGCGCGCCTGTCTAGGATTCAGGCGTCTGGCAGTCTCAAGATAAATCAAATTTTTGTGGTCAGTCAATACCACCACCTGATGCCTAGCCCCCTCGAGCCAATGGCGCCACTCCTCAAACGCCCACTTCATGGCCAAAAGCTCCCGATTCCCAACATCATAATTCCGCTCTGCGGGCGAAAATTTGCGAGAAAAGAAGGCACAAGGCCTAATGACGGAGCAGTCGGAACCTTTCTGCGACAACACTGCCCCAGCTCCGATCTCCGAAGCGTCAACCTCAACCTGAAAAGGCAGATTCACATCAGGCTGACGCAACACAGGGGCAGAGGCAAAACGGCGCTTAAGCTCCTGAAAGGCCTCTACAGCATGAGGGGACCAATTAGCAACATCAGCGCCTTGTCTGGTCAAATCAGTCAGTGGTTTAACGACATCCGAAAAACCAGCAATAAATCGGCGGTAAAAGTTGGCAAAGCCCAAAAATCTCTGAAGACCCTTAAGAGAGGAGGGCTGAGTCCAGTCACAAATAGCTTGCACCTTGACGGGATCCATCTCAATGGAAGAGGGAGAAAAAATATACCCCAAAAAGGAAATTTTCTGGACCCCAAAAACGCACTTAGACCCCTTCACACATAAAGAATTAGACCGCAGAACCTGAAAAACTCTCCTGACCTGCTGGACATGAGAGTCCCAGTCATCAGAAAAAATCAGAATATCATCCAGATATATTATCATAAATTTATCCAGAAAATCGCGGAAAATATCATGCATAAAAGACTGGAAAACTGAAGGGGCATTAGAAAGACCAAAAGGCATGACCAAATACTCAAAGTGGCCCTCGGGCGTATTAAATGCGGTCTTCCACTCATCCCCCTGCCTGATCCGCACCAAATTATACGCCCCACGAAGATCAATTTTAGAGAACCACTTAGCACCCTCTATACGAGCAAACAAATCAGTAAGCAATGGCAATGGGTATTGATACTTAACAGTGATCTTATTCAGAAGCCGATAATCAATACATGGTCTCAAAGAGCCGTCTTTTTTTGAGACAAAGAAAAACCCAGCTCCCAAGGGAGAAGAAGATGGACGAATATGTCCCTTTTCCAAAGACTCCTTTATATATTCCCGCATAGCAGCATGTTCCGGCACAGACAGATTAAACAAACGACCCTTGGGATATTTACAACCCGGTATCAAATCTATGGCACAATCGCACTCACGGTGTGGAGGTAACGACCCAAGCTTGGGTTCGTCAAAGACATCTTGATAATCAGAGAGGAACTCAGGGACTTCAGAGGGAATGGACGACGAAATAGAAACCAAAGGTAAGTCCCCATGAATACCCTTACATCCCCAGCTCAACACAGACATAGCTCTCCAGTCCAAGACTGGGTTGTGAGACTGCAACCATGGCAATCCCAGTACCAAATCGTCATGTAAATTATACAGCACCAGGAAACGAATAATCTCCTGGTGATCCGGGTTGATACGCATGGTTACTTGTGTCCAGTATTGTGGTTTATTATTAGCCAATGGGGTGGAGTCAATCCCCTTCAGAGGAATAAGAGTCTCCAAAGGCTCTAAATCAAAACCACAACGATTGGCAAAGGACCAATCCATAAGACTCAGAGCGGCGCCAGAGTCAACATAGGCGTCCGTGGCAATGGATGACAAAGAGCAAATCAGGGTTACAGACAAAATAAACTTAGACCGAATGGTGCCAATGGAAACAGACTTATCAAGCTTCTTTGTACGCCTAGAGCATGCTGATATAACATGAGTAGAATCCCCACAATAGAAACACAATCCATTCTTCCGTCTAAAATTCTGTCGCTCGCTCCTGGACAGAATTCTATCACACTGTATACTTTCTGGCGTCTTTTCCATAGACACCGCCAGATGGTGCACCGGTTTGCGCTCCCGCAGACGCCTATCAATCTGAATAGCCATTGTCATGGACTCATTCAGACCTGCAGGCACAGGGAACCCCACCATAACATCCTTAACGGCATCAGAGAGACCTTCTCTGAAAGTTGCCGCCAAGGCGCACTCATTCCACTGAGTAAGCACAGACCATTTACGGAATTTTTGGCAGAAAACTTCAGCTTCGTCTTGCCCCTGAGATAGTGCCATCAAAGTTTTTTCTGCCTGAAGTTCCAAATGAGGTTCCTCATAAAGCAAGCCCAAGGCCAGAAAAAACGCATCCACATCGCGTAACGCAGGATCCCCTGCTGGCAATGAGAAGGCCCAATCTTGAGGGTCACCCCTGAGCAAGGAAATCACAATCCTAACCTGCTGAGCAGGGTCTCCAGCTGAACGAGACTTCAGGGACAAATAAAGCTTACAATTATTTCGGAAATTCTGGAAGCTAGCTCTATTCCCTGTGAAGAACTCCGGCAAAGGAATTCTCGGCTCAGATACCGGAGCATGTACCACAAAATCTTGTAAATTTTGTACTTTCGTGATGAGATTGTTCAAACCCGCAGTTACACTCTGGAGATCCATTATTGTCAGGTGCACACAGAGCCATACAGAGATTAGGAGGAGAGAGAGAAAAAAGACTGCAGCAAGGCAGACTGGAGGAAAAAAAAAAAAAAAAAAAAAATTCCAGCAGACTTCTTATAACTCTCCTTTCTCAACCTGGGTCTTTAACACTTTATGGGCCGGTCAAACTGTCATGATCTCTGCAGGCAGAGATCATAGCAAGCCTATAGAGGGACAAGCTCTCGGAAGATGGAACTATACTGACCATGAACTAAGCCTGCCGCGCAACTAGAAATAGCCAGGTAGCATTTCCTATTTATCGCTAGATGCCCAGCTCTGGCCTAAGACCTAAATAGCTAGCAGAGGGAAATATAAGACCTGGCTCACCTCTAGAGAAATATTCCAAAGAAGACAGTAGCCCCCCACATATAATGACGGTGAGTTCAGATGAAACAACAAACGCAGCAGGAAAATAGTCTTAGCAAATTTGAGGTCCGCTTACTAGATAGCAGAAGACAGATAGTATACTTTCATGGTCAGCAGAAAAACACTAACAAAACACCATCCAGAGATTACCTTAAACTCTGGCATTAACTCATAACGCCAGAGTAGCAATCCCTGATCAACGAGAGCTTTCCAGACACAGTAACAAAACTTCAGCTGTGAACTGGAACAAATAGGCAAAACAAAACATGGACAAAAGTCCAACTTATCTAGTAGTAGTCTAGAAGCAGGAACAAGCACTGAGAGGCATCAGATAACATTGTTGACCGGCAAGAAACCACCAGAGAAATGAGCTTAAATAGCGACACCCACTACTGATGGAACCAGGTGAAACAGGAAAGAGGATGACAAGTCCAATTCCACAAGCGGCCACCGGGGGAGCCCAGAATCCAAATTCACAACAATTTCAGTGGTGGAGTGCAGCCAACAACAGGCAGCCACAAATAATCCGCTATCTGCCTGCGCCCATTGTGGCATGGGAAGAAATCGCTCACTTGTGATTGTAGCTGCAGGTGAAATAGGAGGCTAGCACGGAGTACTTCGACTACCTCTGATTCCAATAGGCAATGTGACCGATCTGGAGCTGCTGTGCTCGGCAGAATATAAGTGGGTGACACCGAAGACGTGAGCAACTCACTGCACTGAGCAGCTGACACATATGCAGTATATATATATAAAAAAAACCTTCTTTCTCACCCCCACTGGGGATGGTCTTTGTTGTCCTTTCTCATTCTCGGGTCCTCTACCAGAGGCCTGGGAGTTTGAGAGTTCTGTGCGGGATTTTGGACGTTCCCAGCATTGCACATTCCTGGACAGGGAGCTCAGATGTTGCTCCTGGGATCTGTTGTAGCCATTCTTCCAACTTAGGAGTCACTGCTCCAAGTGCTCCTATGACCACTGGAATCACTGTTGCCTTCACCTTCCACATATACAGTCTGTACGGCGGCTGATATCTTCGTGTCTCCATGTTCCCAGGTATATAGAGAAGCTGTATGAAGAATGGTGCCGCACCGTTTCAGAGAAATCCCAGTACAACCTGATGCGACCTCTCATTACACGAGATCAAGGCTCCAAGCTCATAAACGTCAACTTTGACCCTCAGGTAAGAGCCGTTAGTAGGACTGGAGAGTATATATACATTAAATGATATGGGACCTTAAAGGGGTTCTCCACTTTGGGGGTGTGGAATATACTGAGTATTACTGTCCCCGTATACAGCTGGTGTCCGTGCTCCGGGAAGTTAAATATCTCCAGACACTTAACATGGAAACAATCCCCAAGGAGGCCGAAGACATCTTCTCCACAAAGGAGTCGTACAGACAGTACAGGGCGAACCTGGACCTGACCACCACCTGGTACAACAAGGTGATAAGCACCATCCTGGAGGTGGAGTTCCCCCTGGTGGAAGGACAGCTCAAGGACATTGATGTCCACCTAAAATCGGCAGAAGAAACATTAAACTGGAAGGCACAAGGTATGGTTATGTGTCATATGTTCAGTATGTTAAGATTTTAATTGTTTAGGGTGGGGATTATATATTTAATTTTAATTTTTTTAGAGTTCACATGCTTCTTGTCACACAGGCATGAAGTGTGAAATTCATTCTGCCTGTAGCAATTACTAGGGGGAGATTACAAGGCTACTAGTTCAGTAAGAGGTGTTTAAATTTATATGTAGTGAGCTCCCCCTATTGGTGCATGTATACATCTGTATGTAGTGAGCTCCCCCTAGTGGTGGCTGTATAAATCTGTATGTAGTGAGCTCCCCCTAGTGGTGACTGTATAAATCTGTATGTAGTGAACTCCCCCTAGTGGTGGCTGTATAAATCTGTATGTAGTGAGCTGCCCCTATTGGTGCATGTATAAATCTATATGTAGCGAGATTCCCCTAGTGGTGGCTGTATTAATCTGTATGTAGTGAGCTGCCCCTAGTGGTGACTGTATAAATCTGTATGTAGTGAGCTCCCCCTAGTGGTGACTGTATAAATCTGTATGTAGTGAGCTCCCTCTAGTGGTGGCTGTATAAATCTGTATGTAGCGAGCTCCCTCTAGTGGTGACTGTATAAATCTGTATGTAGTGAGCTCACCCTAGTGGTGACTGTATAAATCTGTATACAGTGAGCTCCCCTTAGTGGTGACTGTATAAATCTGTATGTAGTGAGCTCCCTCTAGTGGTGACTGTATAAATCTGTATGTAGTAAGCTCCCCCTAGTGGTGACTGTATAAATCTGTATGTAGTGAGCTCCCTCTAGTGGTGACTGTATAAATCTGTATGTAGTAAGCTCCCCCTAGTGGTGACTGTATAAATCTGTATGTAGTGAGCTCCCCCTAGTGGTGACTGTATAAATCTGTATGCAGTGAGCTCCCCCTAGTGGTGACTGTATAAATCTGTATGCAGTGAGCTCCCTCTAGTGGTGGCTGTATAAATCTGTATGTAGTGAGCTCCCTCTAGTGGTGGCTGTATAAATCTGTATGTAGCGAGCTCCCTCTAGTGGTGACTGTATAAATCTGTATGTAGTGAGCTCCCCCTAGTGGTGACTGTATAAATCTGCATGTAGTGAGCTCCCTCTAGTGGTGACTGTATAAATCTGTATGTAGTAAGCTCCCCCTAGTGGTGACTGTATAAATCTGTATGTAGTGAGCTCCCTCTAGTGTTGGCTGTATAAATCTGTATGTAGTGAGCTCCCCCTATTGGTGGCTGCTGGTGTACGCAATTCAACCTCATGGACGTAAATCCATGCAGATTGAGCAGACACCAGGACGCTTCAGACGAGAGCCCACACATGGGTAATAATTCTATCACTCCTGTATCTCTTCTTAAAGGAATCTGGGATTACATTCAGCAAGTTAGAGACAGCGTCCATGATCTGGAGCGACGGGTGCAGAAGGCACGGGACAACGTAGAGGAAATCCTGGCGATCATGAAGACCTGGGTGTTGCCCATATTCGAAAGGAAAGATGGCAAGAGAGAGACCCTCCTTAACCTGGACGACCGGAGTGAACGGCTGGAGAAAAGATACAACCTCATCCGGGAATCTGGCACCAAAATTCACCAACTTGTGCAGGTATAGTGAGCTGATCCGGGGTGGCGGGAGGCGGCAGTCTTCATCTCCCCATACTGGGAAGGTGCAGGATCTGTAGAGTCCGAGGAGACAGAGATCAGCTCTATAGATTGGACAGAAGCTGAAGTTCTCCTGTAACTGGGGCCAATATGCCAGCCCCAGACACAGGGGAAATCAGCAATAAAAATATGTATCCCATGTATAAAAATTACTATAGCCGAAGTGTAGATCAGATTTAATTGTAGCCCAAAAAATAAAAGAAAAAAAACAGACCCATATCTCCTTATATTTTATTCCCTTTACATCCGATATGAACAAAAAAAAATCAAAAATACAAATAGAAAAATGGGGAAGAAATACCAAATAAAGTAATAAAAATTGTGGGTGATTATATAAAAGGGAAATCTCTGTAACATCCCTTTAAGAGAAAGGAAGCGTTCGCCATCTGATTATTCCCAGCAACTACAAAAATCATTAACAGGATTGGGAGGATATTAAAGCGACGGCGGCAGGAATATTCTGGGTGATTATGTCATCTGGGACCACGGGCGGCGCAGAGTATAACATTCAATTATCATGAAGCCGCTCAGTGGAACGGTGTAAGAAATGGTGATCTGCAGCTGAGAAGATTCCTCCAGGTGCTGGAATAAAGCCGTATAATAATGTCCATACGACATGTATCACTCTGTGCAAAAGTCTTAGGCAGGCGTAGAAAAATGTCGCAGAGTAAGAAGCTGCATACATAGAAGGGTTAATAGTTTATTATCATCAATGCAAAGTGAAGAAGAACAGAGGAATGTAAATTCATCAGTATCTGGTGCCCGCCCGTCACCTCCATCATCAGTATCTTGTGCCCGCCCGTCACCTCCATCATCAGTATCTGGTGCCCGTCCGTCACCTCCATCATCGGTATCTGGTGACTGCCCGTCACCTCCATCATCAGTATCTGGTGCCCGCCTGTCACCTCCATCATCAGTATCTGGTGCCCGCCCGTCACCTCCATCATCAGTATCTGGTGCCCGCCCATCTCCTCCATCATCAGTATCTGGTGACTGCCGGTCACCTCCATCATCAGTATCTGGTGACTGCCCGTCTCCTCCATCATCAGTATCTGGTGACCGCCCGTCCCCTCCATCATCAGTATCTGGTGACCACCCATCACCTCTATCATCAGTATCTGGTGACCACCCATCACCTCCATCATCAGTATCTGGTGACCACCCATCACCTCCATCATCAGTATCTGGTGACTGCCGGTCACCTCCATCATCAGTATCTGGTGACCGCCCGTCATCTCTATCATCAGTATCTGGTGACTGCCCGTCTCCTCCATCATCAGTATCTGGTGACTGCCCGTCTCCTCCATCATCAGTATCTGGTGACCGCCCGTCATCTCTATCATCAGTATCTGGTGACTGCCCGTCTCCTCCATCATCAGTATCTGGTGACCTACCGTCCCCTCCATCATCAGTATCTGGTGACCGTCTGTCGCCTCCATCATCAGTATCTGGTGACTGCCCGTCTCCTCCATCATCAGTATCTGGTGACCGCCCGTCTCCTCCATCATCAGTATCTGATGACCACCCGTCTCCTCCATCATCAGTATCTGGTGACCGCCTGTCTCCTCCATCATCACTATCTGGTAACCGCCCGTCTCCTCCATCATCACTATCTGGTGACTACCCATCTCCTCCATCATCACTATCTGGTGACCGCCCGTCCCCTCCATCATCAGTATCTGGTGACTGTCCATCTCCCCTATCGTCAGTATATGGTGACCGCCCGTCACAGGGGATTTACATTTCTCTATGGCTTCATTGGGGGACATTATCAATTCTATGCTCGGCAGCTTCTTTCTTGGCAGCACTACTTCCACCCCTGCCTATAACTTTGGCCCGGTCCTGTACATGATCTGACTATATGTTGCTCTCTCTTACAGGAGAACATGCAGCTCTTTTCCGCAGACCCCGACTCTGAGGTGTGGACCGCGTACGTGGATTACATCGATGACATGGTCCTCGATGGCTTTTTTAATGCTATCGAATGCTCACTGAAGTTCATCCTGGATAACATGGGTACGCCGGGCAGCAGGGGGTGTCCTCACCAGATCCACCTATGGCTTATCAATGAAGTCTGCCGCCAGGGTCTGATCACTTTGGGATCCCACATATATTTCTATGTAATTTGTATTCTACCAGTTTCTTACAATAATGGGGTGTTATGGAGGCGCAGATACATTTTAGGTGGTGAGGATAACTTATGGAACTTGTAGAATCTGGCGTGCTAGACAGTAAGGTAATGCCGACTGACGGTCTTCTCCATCACCCCCAACCTTCTACTTTCCCTCACAGACAACAAGGCCGGCCTCTCCCCCTTATTTGAGGTTCAGCTGGACCTTGTCGTTCCAGACATGGTTTTTCGACCATCTTTGGATTTTGGAACCAGCGACGGCCTATACGACACCATAGAAGGCCTCATCAACGACATCTACAAGACGTCCTCCTTGGTGCCTCGGCTCTCACGGACCAGCACCTTCCCTAATTACCAGGCAGACATGGAAGACATGGCCGACCTGGCAGACATGCGAAACCTCCTCATGGAAAGCGTCCAAAACATAATGACCACGTGCTCTGAATATCGCAACTCCTTCGACCAGTTCGCCTACCTGTACGTGGATGACCGGAAGGAGTTCATGCGCCAGTTCCTGCTGTACGGACACGTACTGACCCCAGAAGAGATAGAAGCTCATGCCGAGGACGGGGTCCCAGAGACGCCACCCACCTTACTGCAGTTCAGAGAGCAGATAGATTCCTACGAGAAAATCTATGAGGAAGTCACAAAGATGGAGCCAGTCAACGTATTTGATTGTTGGATGAAGGTGGACGCTCAGCCCTTCAAGTCGGCCCTTCTCAATGTGATCAAGAGATGGAGCCTGATGTTCAAGCAGCATCTTATTGACCACGTAACCAACAGGTGAGACTATCCACATGAGGGGATATAGAGGAGGGGTCCGCAACGCAGCAGGTGAGATCCTCCACATCAGAAGATATAGAGGAGGTAGTCAGCACCACAAGATAAAAGGTTTATCACGTCCTCACTTCACGCTGCCCTTTTCCTCAGTTTGGCCGATCTGGAGGAGTTTATCAAGGTGGCAGAGCGAGGCCTGGGCAAGCAGCTGAAGGAAGGTGACTACCAGGGCCTGGTGGAAATCATGGGGCAATTAATGGCCGTGAAGGATCGTCAGAGCAGTGCCGACGAGCTGTTTGAGCCCTTGAAGCAGACGATCGAGCTCCTGAAGGTGTACGAGCAGGAACTGTCCGACGAGGTCTACAAGCAGCTGGAGGTTAGTTTGGGGTCTTCTGCAGGGATGAAATAGTATTTGCGGTTGTCTGGACATCACGTTTGTGATATCTGGGCTTAGGAATCCGTCCGTCACCTGGAAAGGCACAAAATTCCTCCAGAACAGGGAGTAAAGTCTCGCACAAAGCAGGTGATGTTTCTTAAAGAGGGTTTCCACTTTGCAACAACTTACACCCAGTTAGGCTTCTGCTCTGGTCCATCTTAGGGCCTAATACAGACTGTACTGGACATCTCAATATTAGCTTCAGTAGTAGTGGCCATGTAATAATCCCCTTACCGAGGATCATCACAGAGGAATACTGCCACTGCACCCCGAGAGCTGTCCTCTGTCAGGTGGGCGTACTCTCTTGTGTCCGGAGTGATCTGTCAGGTGGGATACCTTTCTTGTGTTTGGATTGATCTGTCTTCTGTCAGGCGGGTATACTCTCTTGTGTCCGGACTGATCTGTGCTCTGTCAGATGGGCATACTCACTTGTGTCCGGACTGATCTGTGCTCTGTCAGATGGGCGACCTCTCTTGTGTTCAGATTGATCTGTCAGGTGGGATACCTCTCTTGTGTTCGGATTGATCTATCTTCTGTCAGGTGGGCATCCTCTCTTGTGTCCGGAGTGGTCTGTCTTCTGTCAGGTGGGCGTCCTCTCTTGTGTCCGGAGTGGTCTGTCTTCTGTCAGATGGGCATACTCACTTGTGTCCGGGCTGATCTGTGCTCTGTCAGATGGGCATACTCTCTTGTGTCCTGACTGATCTGTGCTCTGTCAGATGAACATCCTCTCTTGTGTTTGGATTGATCTGTCTTCTGTCAGGTGGGCGTCCTCTCTTGTGTCCGGAGTGGTTTGTCCTCGTTCAGGTGGGCGTCCTCTCTTGTGTCCGGATTGGTCTGTCTTCTGTCAGGTGGGTGTCCTCTCTTGTGTCCAGAGTTGTCTGTCTTCTGTCTGGTGGGAGTCCTCTCTTGTGTCCGGAGTGGTCTGTCTTCTGTCAGATGAGCGTCCTCTCTTGTGTCCGGAGTGGTCTGTGTTCTGTCAGGTGGGTGACCTATCTTGTGTCCAGAGTGATCTGTCAGGTGGGATATCTCTCTTGTGTTCGGATTGATCTGTCTTTTGTCAGGCGGGTGTCCTCTACAGCATCCTGAGTGATATATTCCCTGTCAGGTGGGCGACCTTTCTTGTGTCCGGAGTGGTCTGTCCTCTGTTAGGTGGGCGACCTCTCTTGTGTCCGGAGTGGTCTGTCTTCTGTCAGGTGGGCATCCTCTCTTGTGTCTGGAGTGGTCTGTCCTCTGTTAGGTAGGCGACCTCTCTTGTGTTCGGATTGATCTGTCTTCTGTCAGGAGGGTGTCCTCTCTTATGTTCAGAGTGGTCTGTCTTTTGTCAGGTGGGTGTCCTCTCTTATGTTCAGAGTGATCTGTCTTCTGCCAGATGGGCGTTCTCTCTTGTGTTTGGAGGGATCTGTCCTCTGTCAGGTGGGCGACCTCTCTTGTGTTCGGATTGATCTGTGCTCTGTCAGGTGGGCTTTTTCTCTTGTGTCTGGAGTGATCTGTCCTCTCTCAAGTGGGCGGCCTCTCTTTTGTTTGGATTGGTCTTTGCTCTGTCAGGTGGGCTTCCTCTCTTATGTCCGAGGTGATCTGCCATTTGTTAAATAGGCTTCCTCTCTTATGTCCGAGGTGATCTGTCCTCTGTCAGGTGGGCGTCCTCTCTTATGCCCAAGGAGGTCTGTCCTCTGTCAGCTGGGCTTCCTCTCTTATGTCTGAGGTGGTCTGTCCTCTGTCAGCTGGGCGTCCTCTCTTATGTCTGAGGTGATCTGCCATTTGTCAGATGGGCTTCCTCTCTTATGTCCGAGGTGATCTGTCCTCTGTCAGCCGGGCGTCCTCTCTTATGTCCGAGGTGATCTGCCATTTGTCAGATGGGCTTCCTCTCTTATGTCCGAGGTGATCTGTCCTCTGTCAGATGGGCGTTCTCTCTTGTGTCCAGAGTGATCTGTCCTCTGTCAGGTTGTCTTGAGACCGCTGAGACCTCTGTAATGTTTTTTCTTATCTCTTCTTATTTTTTCTCCAGGAACTTCCGGAGAAGTGGAACAACATAAAAAAGATGGCTGTCACCGTGAAGCAACAAGTGGCTCCGCTGCAGGCCAACGAGGTGACTCTTCTCCGCAGGAACTGCGCGACCTTTGATGTGGAGCAGCATAACTTCCGAGAGCGTTTCCGCAAGGAGGCCCCGTTCAGGTGATTTTTGCGACATGTAGGCATCAGATGCCCCCAGATCATCTACTTACACCTCTGATATCTGGATCCTGGTGAAGTGATTTCTACTCCAGTGATCTGCACCTGGGGTCATGCTGAGAGTTGTAGTTTAGCACCAGTTGGACATCACTGCTCTAATGGGCAGCATCCCATATGATTTTTTCCTCACGGTCTTCATTTATTTTCCCAGATTTGACAGCATCTCTCCGTACCAGACCTTGGATCTCAAACACATGGAAATAAAAAAAATGGAGGCCACCATGGCATCAATCTATGAGTCAGCTGCATTGTTTGAAGTAGGCGTCCCAGACTACAAGCAGCTGAGGCAGTGCCGGAAGGAAGTGTGTCTTCTGAAGGAGCTGTGGGACATGGTCTCCCTGGTCACCTCAAGCATGGACGACTGGCAGACAACCCGCTGGAGAGAGATCAATGTGGACAACATGGACCTGGAGTGTAAGAGGTTCGCCAAGGACATCCGAAATCTGGACAAGGAGATGCGGGCGTGGGATGCCTTCAGCGGGCTGGACAACAAGGTGAAGAACATACTGACATCTCTACGGGCTGTGGCCGAACTGCAGAACCCAGCCATCCGTGAGAGACACTGGAACCAGCTCATGCAAGCAACCGGCGTCCGCTTCACCATGGGTGAAGACACCACCCTGGCCGACCTGCTGAAGCTCAACCTCCATAACTTCGAGGAGGACGTGCGCGGCATTGTGGACAAAGCCGTAAAAGAGATGGGCATGGAGAAGGTGCTGAAGGAGCTGGACAGCACCTGGAGTGCCATGAACTTCCAGTATGAGCCACATCCCCGAACCAGTGTGCCGCTGATCAAGTCAGACGAAGAGCTTATCGAGACCCTGGAGGACAATCAGGTCCAGCTCCAGAACCTGATGACCTCCAAGTACATCGCCTTCTTCCTGGAGGAAGTCTCCGGCTGGCAGAAGAAGCTGTCCACTGCCGACTCTGTCATCTCCATCTGGTTTGAGGTTCAGCGCACCTGGTCTCATCTGGAGAGCATCTTCATTGGTTCCGATGACATCCGAGCACAGCTGCCCGAGGTAATTACTCATGTAGTGTTTATCACTCTTCTATAATACTCTGTGCTGCTGTAGGACTTCATGGTCTCCTGCAATAGGCCAAACTTCTTTGTCACTCAGCTCTTTATGATTTTCAATATCTCAGCTTGCTGTGAGAGAATCAAAACATATGGAGGATTATCTAAAACTAAAATGTCTTATTTTTCCCAGGACTCCAAGAGATTTGAAGGCATCGACACAGACTTTAAAGAGTTGGCCCAAGACGCTAACCGAACCCCAAACGTAGTGGAGGCCACCAACAAGCCGGGACTGTACGACAAGCTGGAGGATATCCAGGAAAGGTAACAATGAGTTATTCTGCCAAATAGGAAAAGGATGACATAGTATTACATTCAGGCCTGTGCCGTGTTGCTCCACCTTGCTTTACACTGCAGCTCTGCTTGTTCAGATTGGCTGCAGTGTATAATCCCAGGGTCAGTGGGAAAAGGCTGTTTATTCGTTAATTAAGATGTTATTTCTCAGGTTATCTTTATGTGAAAAAGCTTTGGCCGAATACCTGGACACCAAGAGGCTCGCCTTCCCCAGGTTCTACTTCATATCCTCCGCGGATCTACTAGACATCCTGTCTAACGGAACCAACCCACAACTTGTGAGTGATAATCCTCTGTATTTCCCACCAGCAGAATAGTGAGTGCAGCTCTGGAGTATAATACAGGATGTAACTCAGGATCAGTAATGTATGTACACAGTGACTGCACCAGCAGAATAGTGAGTGCAGCTCTGGGGTATAATACAGGATGTAACTCAGGATCAGTAATGTAATGTATGTGCACAGTGACTGCACCAGCAGAATAGTGAGTGCAGCTCTGGGGTATAATACAGGATGTAACTCAGGATCAGTAATGTAATGTATGTACACAGTGACTGCACCAGCAGAATAGTGAGTGCAGCTCTGGGGTATAATACAGGATGTAACTCAGGATCAGTAATGTAATGTATGTACACAGTGACTGCACCAGCAGAAGAGAGAGTGCAGCTCTGGAGTATTATATAGGATGTTTCTTCTCTTCAGGTCATGCGCCATCTCTCCAAACTATTTGACAACATGGCAAAAATGAAATTCAAAGACGGAGAGTCCAAGACCGGCCTGGGCATGTACAGCAAGGAGGACGAGTATGTAACGTTCAGTGAGCCTTGTGACTGCAGCGGTCAGGTGAGCGGGCAGACTGGTCACGGGCACCTCTTTTTCTTGTCTGCCCATAATGCCTCTAGTTCTGTTCATCCTGTGCCACCTGAAAATATGATATGAGGTACAAGCATCTCCTATGTACTATCTGTCCTCAGGTGGAAATGTGGCTGAACCGGGTTCTGGACTCCATGAGGGCCACTGTTAGGCATGAGATGACCGAGGCCGTGACGGCGTACGAGGAGAAGCCCCGGGAGCAGTGGCTGTTCGACTATCCTGCCCAGGTATTAAGGCGCTCTGCCTCTTAATTCATTTTCTATGAGACTGCACTGCATCAATCTAATGGGCCTCGTCAGAGCTCCCTACTTGGGATTGGAGGTGGTCTCCACTGTCGGATCCCAGTAATCGGCACATTTGAGAATCACCCTGAAGATGTCGCTCAGTAAATTGCATCGGCTCTCTGTCTGACGTCCTGCCCATCCCGCCAGGTGGCTCTAACCTGCACTCAGATCTGGTGGACCACTGAGGTGGGCATCTCTTTTTCTCGGCTGGAAGAAGGCTACGAGAATGCCATGAAGGAGTACTACAAGAAACAGGTGACCCAGCTGAACACGCTCATCACCATGCTCATCGGTCAGCTGTCCCCAGGGGAGCGGCAGAAGATCATGACAATCTGCACCATTGACGTGCACGCCCGAGATGTGGTGGCCAAAATGACGGCACAAAAGGTGAGTCTGGTCCTAGGGAACATTACCTTTCTGGGGGACAGCCAGCGATCAGTTGTCACCAGGAGCTTCTCCCCATCCTTGTCTTCCTATTGCAGGTTGATAATGCTCAGGCGTTTGTGTGGCTGTCGCAGCTTCGGCACCGCTGGGACGATGACAAGAAGCATTGCTCCGCCAACATCTGTGACGCCCAATTCATCTATTCTTATGAATATCTTGGCAACACGCCCCGGCTGGTTATTACCCCACTTACCGACAGGTACGTGACAGTGTGCCAGAGGGGCCCTGACCTCATGAGGAGCTGTGTAGGGGATGTGGGAGAAGAGAGCCTTGACCTCATGAGGAGCTGTGTAGGGTATGTGGGATAAGAGGGCCCGACCTCATGAGAAGTTGTGTAGGGGATGTGGGAGAAGAGGGCCTTGACCTCATGAGGAGCTGTGTAGGGTATGTGGGATAAGAGGGCCCGACCTCATGAGGAGCAGTCCATGGGATGTGGGCTAAGAGGGCCCGACCTCATGAGAAGTTGTGTAGGGTATGTGGGAGGAGAGGTCCCCGACCTCATGAGGAGTTGTGTAGGGGATGTGGGTGAAGAGGGGCCCCGACCTCATGAGGAGCTGTGTAGGGGATGTGGGAGGAGAGGGGCCTTGACCTCATGAGGAGCTGTGTAGGGGATGTGGGAGAAGAGGGCCCTGACCTCATGAGGAGCTGCGTAGGGGATGTGGGTGAAGAGGGCCCTGACCTCATGAGGAGCTGTGTAGGGGATGTTGGAGAAGAGGGCCCTAATCTCATGAGGAGCTGTGTAGCTGATGTGGGAGAAAAGGGGCCCCGACCTCATGAGGAGCTGTGTAGGGGATGTGGGAGAAGAGTGCCCGACCTCATGAGGAGCTAGCTGTGTAGGGGATGTGGGAGAAGAGTGCCCGACCTCATGAGGAGCTGTGTAGGGGATGTGGGAGAAGAGGGATCTACATATACCTTCTCGGTGGCCTGCACATACCCACCCGGTCGTCTGCACATACCTGCTCGGTGGCCTGCATGTACCCGCTCGGTTATCTGAACGTGTCCGCCCGAACGTGTGCACATGACCGCCCGGCCGTCTGCACATACCTGCTTGGTGGTCTGCACATACTCTCCCGCTCGTCTGCACATACCCGCCCGGTCATCTGCACATACCCGCCCGGTCGACTGCACATACCCGCCCGGTCATCTGTACATGCCCGCCCGGTCATCTGCACATACCCACCCGGTCGTCTGCACATACCCCCCCGGTCATCTGCACATACCCGCCCTTGTCGTCTGCACATACCCGCCCGGTTGTCTGCACATACCTGCTCGGTGGCCTGTACATACCCGCCCTGTCATCTGCACATGCCCGCCCAGTCATCTGCACCTACCCACCTGGTTGTCTGTACATGCCTGCCTGGTCATCTGTACATGCCTGCTCAGTCATATCCTGTAGCACCCAGAGCCGTTCTGTCACCTTGTGCTTTGCAGATGTTACATTACTCTTACCCAGTCCCTTCATCTCACCATGAGTGGAGCCCCCGCTGGACCCGCCGGTACTGGAAAGACAGAAACCACCAAAGACTTGGGTCGAGCGCTCGGCATCATGGTTTATGTCTTCAACTGCTCCGAACAGATGGACTACAAGGTAGAGTCCGGGCGCTACCTAGGTGTGGACCCCGGCCCATTAGTGCTCACTGACTATTCTCCTCTTTGTTTTCCAGTCCTGTGGAAACATTTACAAGGGTCTCTCACAGACGGGGGCCTGGGGCTGCTTCGATGAGTTCAACCGAATCTCGGTGGAGGTGTTGTCTGTGGTCGCCGTGCAGGTGAGCGGAAGGGTAACCCACCTGTCATTGTGGTGGTCGCCGTGCAGGTGAGCGGAGGGGTAACCCACCTGTCACTGTGGTGGTCGCCGTGCAGGTGAGCGGAGGGGTAACCCACCGTCATTGTGGTGGTCGCAGTGCAGGTGAGCGGAGGGGTAACCCACCTGTCATTGTGGTGGTCGCAGTGCAGGTGAGCGGAGGGGTAACCCACCGTCATTGTGGTGGTCGCCGTGCAGGTGAGCGGTGGGGTAACCCACCTGTCATTGTGGTGGTCGCCGTGCAGGTGAGCGGAGGGGTAACCCACCTGTCACTGTGGTGGTCGCCGTGCAGGTGAGCGGAGGGGTAACCCACCGTCATTGTGGTGGTCGCAGTGCAGGTGAGCGGAGGGGTAACCCACCTGTCACTGTGGTGGTCGCCGTGCAGGTGAGCGGAGGGGTAACCCACCTGTCATTGTGGTGGTCGCAGTGCAGGTGAGCGGAGGGGTAACCCACCGTCATTGTGGTGGTCGCCGTGCAGGTGAGCGGTGGGGTAACCCACCTGTCATTGTGGGTGGTCACAGTGCAGGTGAGCGGACTGGTAACCCACCTGTCATTGTGGGTGGTCACAGTGCAGGTGAGCGGACTGGTAACCCACCTGTCATTGTGGGTGGTCACAGTGCAGGTGAGCGGAGGGGTAACCCACCTGTCACTGTGGTGGTCGCAGTGCAGGTGAGCGGTGGGGTAACCCACCTGTCATTGTGGGTAGTCGCCGTGCAGGTGAGTGGAAGGGTAACCCACCTGTCATTGTGGGTGGTCGCCATGCAGGTGAGCGGAGGGGTAACCCACCTGTCACTGTGGTGGTCGCCGTGCAGGTGAGTGGAAGGGTAACCCACCTGTCATTGTGGTGGTCGCCGTGCAGGGACATCAGTCATTGTGGGTGGTCGCAGTGCAGGTGAGCGGTGGGGTAACCCGCCTGTCACTGTGGTGGTCGCCGTGCAGGTGAGTGGAAGGGTAACCCACCTGTCATTGTGGTGGTCGCAGTGCAGGTGAGCGGTGGGGTAACCCGCCTGTCACTGTGGTGGTCGCCGTGCAGGTGAGTGGAAGGGTAACCCACCTGTCATTGTGGTGGTCGCAGTGCAGGTGAGCGGAGGGGTAACCCACCTGTCGCTGTGGTGGTCGCAGTGCAGGTGAGTGGAGGGGTAACCCGCCTGTCATTGTGGGTGGTCGCAGTGCGGGTGAGTGGAGGGGTAACCCACCTGTCATTGTGGTGGTCGCAGTGCAGGTGAGCGGAGGTGTAACCCGCCTGTCACTGTGGTGGTCGCCGTGCAGGTGAGCAGAGGGGTAACCCACCTGTCCCTGTGTGTGGTTGCCGTGCAGGTGAGTGGAAGGGTAACCCACCTGTCACTGTGGGTAGTCGCCGTGCAGGTGAGTGGAGGGGTAACCCACCTGTCACTGTGAGTGGTCTCAGTGCAGGTGAGCGGAGGTGTAATCCGCCTGTCACTGTGGGTGGTCGCAGTGCAGGTGAGTGGAGGTGTAACCTGCCTGTCACTGTGGTGGTCGCCGTGCAGGTGAGTGGAAGGGTAACCCGCCTGTCACTGTGGTGGTCGCAGTGCAGGTGAGCGGAGGGGAAACCCACCTGTCATTGTGGTTGCTCGCCGGCCGTGCAGGTGAGCGGAGGGGTAACCCGCCTGTCATTGTGGGTGGTCGCAGTGCGGGTGAGTGGACGGGTAACCCGCCTGTCACTGTGGTGGTCGCAGTGCAGGTGAGTGGGGGGAATAACCCACCTGTCACTGTGGGTGGTCGCAGTGTGGGTGAGTGGAGGGGTAACCCACCTGTCATTGTGGGTGGTCGCCGGCCGTGCAGGTGAACGGAGGGGTAACCCACCTGTCATTGTGGTGGTCGCAGTGCAGGTGAGTGGAGGGGTAACCTGCCTGTCATTTTGGTGGTCGCAGTGCAGGGACATCAGTCATCCGCCGCTTTTTCAGGCGATTTCCCCTCATTAGGACACAGCAGGGTCAGCAGCCTGCGGATGGGAGTCTGGCTCATGTTTCTGGTGCTTTAGCCTCTGAGGACTACTACTCTCAGCGGATGCCCTAGTAATGTCGGTGTTGCCTTGTGACAGGATTTATGTCCGGCTTCGATCCTCACAACATTTCACTATCTACATTGTCATCAACAGGTGAAGTGCATACAAGATGCCATCAGGGACAAGAAGAAGAGGTTCAACTTCCTGGGAGAAGAGATCAACCTGATCCCCTCTGTGGGGATCTTCATCACCATGAATCCGGGCTACGCCGGCCGCACCGAGCTGCCCGAGAACCTGAAGGCGCTGTTCAGGTAGGAAACTTCCCTCCGTACATCACGGAAATCGTACGCTGACCCCCTGAGTAAAATCCCCCCTGAGTAAGATCCCCCGAGTAAGATCCCCCTGACAAAGATTCCCCCTGAGTAAGATCCCCCTGAGTAAGATCCCCCTGAGTAAGATCCCCCTGAGTAAGTTTCACGAATCGGGGGTGACCTTTGGCCACCACACGGCTATCACATGTGCAGGGGGCTTATCTTAGTTATCCCACTGTTGCTACAATATGTCACGAACTGCAGGGATTTATGTACATCCCGCTTTCCAGTTCTGCTTCGGAACTTGCAGCTCTCCCTTACTCTCTGGTCAGTCAGGGAACTACATCTAGGATAATTAGTCGCCGGATGGGCCGCTTCACTGTGGACGGGCTAGCAGGCATGCTGCAGCGAGGGGATTATAACTGCTCAGGCCGCAGCCAGACGATAGCCAGATTTACCCACATAGCCCAGAACACACTTCGCCGCCACCAGCTCCTATTACTTAAGATTGATAATGGGTCAGGAGCCAACCCCAATTTAGTAGCATAATTAACTTCAGAGGACTTAGGGTACGTTTTAGAGCAAGGAAAACGAAGCTAGTAAATATTATAACTTTTACTCCATAAACGATTAGGCAGTGTTTTACAAAAGTGTATAAAAATTTTACAATATGAGACAATTAAAGTATATACAGCAATTACAAAAAAACAGGGATTAAAGAAGATAAACACTCACATGTTGCTTAGATCATTCCAGGCTAACCATGCTGGTGGGAGGAGTCAGACATCACAATGCAGGGTCTTGGTGCAGCAGCTCCCCAGGTAAAACTAAAGGCTGGGCTGACTGGCAGTAACTTATACTTGTAGGCTGTGACATCACTAAAGAGGGTTGAGTTACCATTGCCCTCCCCTTTTCACAGAGTTACAGAGTAACGGCACACACATCACTCATCTTATACTGAATTTAGCTTTCTAATGAGTCCGAACTCGGACTAGCTATTCCACACGATTCAGGAGAATTCCATTTTTCTGGTTCTTCTGGAGCTAGAGTTTAGCAACAGGAGCCGAAGAAAAGCTCTATCAAAGCATGTTCCAAATATGTGTCCATCATATTTCTATCATTGATTGGGCCCGAGATGCTCTTTTTACTATCTCCCATATATACACATGTTTCTTTTGGACAAAGGAATTCCTTCCTAATTAACATTCTGACGGGAGGGGGGAAAGGAAGAAGGGAGGAGAGAGTGTAGTGTTACAGGAGCCAGGGACAGTTATCCCCTACTGCAGGGTTGCGAGGGGGTGCCACATGTGCAGCGTGTGTGATAACATACGCCATTTTATACATTATCATGACAGTAAGATCCCCCTGAGTAAGATCCCCCCTGAGTAAGAATCTCCTGGGTAAGATCCCCTCTGACTAAGATCCCCTCCTGAGTAAGATCACCTGGAGTAAGATCCCTGTCATGATCTCAATGGCAAGAGAACATAGCATAAGCATATATAGGAACTAGCTCTTGGAAGATGGGAACTGAGCTGACCATGAACTAAACCTAACGCACAACTAGCAGTGGCCGGGTAGCATGCCTACGTTGATTCTAGATGCCCAGCCCAGCCGGAGGACTAAATAAAGCTAGCAGAGGAAAATATTAGTCCTAGCTCACCTCTAGAGAAATACCCCGAAAGGAGACAGAGGCCCCCCACATGTATTGGCGGTGAGTTGAGATGAAATAACAAACGTAGTATGAAAATAGGTTTAGCAAATTTGAGGTCCACTTACTACATAGCAGAAGACAGAAAGGACACTTTCATGGTCAGCTGAAAACCCTATCAAAAAACACCATCCAGAAATTACTTTAAAACTCTGGCATTAACTCATAACACCAGAGTGGCAATTCCCGTTCACAAGAGCTTTCCAGACACAGTAACGAAACTACAGCTGTGAACTGGAACAAAATGCAAAAACAAACATGGACAAGAGTCCAACTTATCTAGTAGTTGTCTAGGAGCAGGAACAAGCACAGAGAGGCTTCTGATAACATTGTTGACCGGCAAGCAACTAACAGAGCAGCAAGGTTATATAGCGACTCCCACATCTTGATGGGAACAGGTGAACAGAGAAGATGAAGACACCAGTTCAATTCCACCAGTAGCCACCGGGGGAGCCCAGAATCCAAATTCACAACAGTACCCCCCCCTCAAGGAGGGGGCACCGAACCCTCACCAGAACCACCAGGGCGATCAGGATGGGCCCTATGAAAGGCACGAACCAGATCAGAGGCATGAACATCAGATGCATTCACCCAAGAATTATCCTCCTGGCCGTATCCCTTCCACTTGACCAGATACTGGAGTCTCCGTCTGGAAACACGAGAGTCCAAGATTTTCTCCACAACGTACTCCAACTCACCCTCAACCAACACCGGAGCAGGAGGCTCAAAGGAAGGCACAACCGGTACCTCATACCTGCGCAATAATGACCGATGAAAAACGTTATGAATAGAAAAGGATGCAGGGAGGTCCAAACGGAAGGAAACAGGGTTAAGAATCTCCAATATCTTATACGGGCCGATAAACCGAGGCTTAAACTTAGGAGAAGAGACCCTCATAGGGACAAAACGAGAAGACAACCACACCAAATCCCCAACAGAAAGCCGAGGACCAACACGACGGTGGCGGTTGGCAAAAAGCTGAGTCTTCTCCTGGGACAACCTCAAATTGTCCACCACCTGCCCCCAGATCTGATGCAATCTCTCCACCACAGCATCCACTCCAGGACAATCCGAAGATTCCACCTGACCAGAGGAAAATCGAGGATGAAACCCCGAATTACAGAAAAACGGGGACACCAAAGTGGCAGAGCTGGCCCGATTATTGAGAGCGAACTCCGCCAAAGGCAAAAAAGCAACCCAATCATCCTGGTCAGCAGACACAAAACACCTCAGATATGTCTCCAGGGTCTGATTAATCCGCTCGGTCTGGCCATTCGTCTGAGGATGGAAAGCGGACGAAAAAGATAAATCTATGCCCATCCTAGCACAGAATGCCCGCCAAAATCTAGACACGAATTGGGTCCCTCTGTCAGAAACGATATTCTCAGGAATACCATGCAAACGAACAACATTTTGAAAAAACAGAGGAACCAACTCGGAAGAAGAAGGTAACTTGGGCAGAGGAACCAAATGGACCATCTTAGAAAAACGGTCACACACCACCCAGATGACAGACATCTTCTGAGAAACAGGCAGATCTGAAATAAAATCCATCGAGATGTGCGTCCAAGGCCTCTTAGGAATAGGCAAGGGCAACAATAATCCACTAGCCCGAGAACAACAAGGCTTGGCCCGAGCACAAACGTCACAAGACTGCACAAAGCCTCGCACATCTCGTGACAGGGAAGGCCACCAGAAGGACCTTGCCACCAAATCCCTGGTACCAAAAATGCCAGGATGACCTGCCAATGCAGAAGAATGAACCTCAGAGATGACTCTACTGGTCCAATCATCAGGAACAAACAGTTTATCAGGTGGGCAACGATCAGGTCTCTCCGCCTGAAACTCCTGCAAGGCCCGCCGCAGGTCTGGAGAAACGGCTGACAATACCACTCCATCCTTAAGGATACCTGTGGGCTCAGAGTTACCAGGCGAGTCAGGCTCAAAACTCCTAGAAAGGGCATCCGCCTTAACATTCTTAGAACCCGGTAGGTATGACACCACAAAATTAAACCGAGAGAAAAATAATGACCAGCGCGCCTGTCTAGGATTCAGGCGCCTGGCGGTCTCAAGATAAATCAAATTTTTGTGGTCAGTCAATACCACCACCTGATGTCTGGCCCCCTCAAGCCAATGGCGCCACTCCTCAAAAGCCCACTTCATGGCCAAAAGCTCCCGATTCCCAACATCATAATTCCGCTCAGCGGGCGAAAATTTACGGGAAAAGAAGGCACAAGGCCTCATCACGGAGCAGTCAGAACTTTTCTGCGACAACACTGCCCCAGCTCCGATCTCAGAAGCGTCGACCTCAACCTGAAAAGGTAGAGCAACATCAGGCTGACGCAACACAGGGGCAGAGGAAAAACGGCGCTTAAGCTCCCGAAAGGCCTCCACAGCATCAGGGGACCAATCAGCAACATCAGCACCCTTCTTAGTCAAATCGGTCAATGGCTTAGCAATATCCGAAAAACCAGCAATAAATCGACGATAAAAGTTAGCAAAGCCCAAAAATTTCTGAAGACTCTTAAGAGAAGAGGGCTGCGTCCAATCACAAATAGCTTGAACCTTGACAGGATCCATTTCAATGGAAGAGGGGGAAAAAATATATCCCAAAAAGGAAATCCTCTGTACCCCAAAAACACACTTAGAACCCTTCACACACAAAGAATTAGACCGCAAAACCTGAAAAACCCTCCTGACTTGCTGGACATGAGAGTCCCAGTCATCCGAAAAAATCAGAATATCATCCAGATACACAATCATAAATTTATCCAAATAATCGCGAAAAATATCATGCATAAAGGACTGGAAAACTGACGGAGCATTAGAAAGACCAAAAGGCATCACTAAATACTCAAAGTGGCCCTCGGGCGTATTAAATGCGGTTTTCCACTCATCCCCCTGCCTGATTCGCACCAAATTATACGCCCCACGAAGGTCAATCTTAGAGAACCACTTGGCCCCCTTTATGCGAGCAAACAAATCAGTCAGCAACGGCAATGGGTATTGATATTTAACAGTGATTTTATTCAAAAGCCGATAATCAATACATGGTCTCAAAGAGCCGTCTTTTTTTGACACAAAGAAAAAACCGGCTCCTAAGGGAGATGACGATGGACGAATATGTCCCTTTTCCAAGGACTCCTTTATATATTCTCGCATAGCAGCATGTTCAGGCACAGACAGATTAAATAAACGACCCTTTGGGTATTTACTACCCGGGATTAAATCTATGGCACAATCGCACTCTCGGTGCGGAGGTAACGAACCAAGCTTGGATTCTTCAAAGACGTCACGATAGTCAGACAGGAACTCAGGAATTTCAGAGGGAATAGATGATGAAATGGAAACCACAGGTACATCCCCATGAGCCCCCTTACATCCCCAGCTCAACACAGACATAGCTTTCCAGTCGAGGACTGGGTTGTGAGATTGCAGCCAAGGCAATCCTAGCACCAAATCATCATGTAGATTATACAGCACCAGAAAGCGAATAATCTCCTGGTGATCCGGATTAATACGCATAGTTACTTGTGTCCAGTATTGTGGTTTATTATTAGCCAATGGGGTGGAGTCAATCCCCTTCAGAGGAATAGGAGTCTCCAAAGGCTCTAAATCATACCCACAGCGTTTGGCAAAGGACCAATCCATAAGACTCAAAGCGGCGCCAGAGTCGACATAGGCGTCCGTGGTAATAGATGACAAAGAGCAAATCAGGGTCACAGATAGAATAAATTTAGACGGTAAGGTGCAAATGGAAACAGATTTACCAAGCTTTTTAGTGCGCTTAGAGCATGCTGATATAACATGAGTAGAATCCCCACAATAGAAACACAACCCATTTTTCCGTCTAAAATTCTGCCGCTCGCTTCGGGACAGAATTCTATCACACTGCATACTCTCTGGCGACTTCTCAGTGGACACCGCCAGATGGTGCACTGGTTTGCGCTCCCGCAAACGCCTATCGATCTGAATAGCCATTGTCATGGACTCATTCAGACCCGCAGGCACAGGGAACCCCACCATAACATCCTTAATGGCATCAGAGAGACCCTCTCTGAAAGTCGCCGCCAGGGCGCACTCATTCCACTGAGTAAGCACAGACCATTTACGGAATCTTTGGCAGTAAATTTCCGCTTCATCTTGCCCCTGAGATAGGGACATCAAAGTTTTTTCTGCCTGAAGCTCCAAATGAGGTTCGTCATAAAGCAACCCCAAGGCCAGAAAAAACGCATCCACATTGAGCAACGCAGGATCTCCTGGTGTCAATGAAAAAGCCCAGTCTTGAGGGTCGCCCCGGAGCAAGGAAATCACAATCCTGACCTGCTGTGCAGGGTCTCCGGCAGAGCGAGATTTCAGAGACAAAAATAATTTGCAATTATTTCGAAAATTCTGAAACCCGGATCTATTCCCCGAGAAAAATTCCGGCAAAGGAATTCTCGGCTCAGATACAGGTGCATGACAAACAAAATCTTGCAAATTTTGTACCTTCGTGGCGAGATTATTCAAACCTGCAGTTACACTCTGAAGATCCATTACAAACAGGTGGACACAGAGCCATTCAAGGGTTAAGAGGAGGTAAGAAGCAGCTAGACAGCAATTAAGGGCTAGGCAGCAAAACTCTGAGGGGAAAAAAAAAAAAAAAATTTCCCTTCAACACTTCTTTTTCTCCTGCTTCAGCCCAAACAATTAACACTTTGCGGGCCGGTCAAACTGTCATGATCTCAATGGCAAGAGAACATAGCATAAGCATATATAGGAACTAGCTCTTGGAAGATGGGAACTGAGCTGACCATGAACTAAACCTAACGCACAACTAGCAGTGGCCGGGTAGCATGCCTACGTTGATTCTAGATGCCCAGCCCAGCCGGAGGACTAAATAAAGCTAGCAGAGGAAAATATTAGTCCTAGCTCACCTCTAGAGAAATACCCCGAAAGGAGACAGAGGCCCCCCACATGTATTGGCGGTGAGTTGAGATGAAATAACAAACGTAGTATGAAAATAGGTTTAGCAAATTTGAGGTCCACTTACTACATAGCAGAAGACAGAAAGGACACTTTCATGGTCAGCTGAAAACCCTATCAAAAAACACCATCCAGAAATTACTTTAAAACTCTGGCATTAACTCATAACACCAGAGTGGCAATTCCCGTTCACAAGAGCTTTCCAGACACAGTAACGAAACTACAGCTGTGAACTGGAACAAAATGCAAAAACAAACATGGACAAGAGTCCAACTTATCTAGTAGTTGTCTAGGAGCAGGAACAAGCACAGAGAGGCTTCTGATAACATTGTTGACCGGCAAGCAACTAACAGAGCAGCAAGGTTATATAGCGACTCCCACATCTTGATGGGAACAGGTGAACAGAGAAGATGAAGACACCAGTTCAATTCCACCAGTAGCCACCGGGGGAGCCCAGAATCCAAATTCACAACAGATCCCCCCGGGTTAAGATCCCTCTGAGTAAGATCCCCCTGAGTAAGATCCCCCTGAGTAAGATCCCCCTGAGTAAGATCCCCCTGAGTTAGATCCCCCTGAGTTAGATCCCCCTTGAGTAAGGTCCCTCTGACTAAGATGCCCTCATACTAAGATTCCCTCTGACTAAGATCCCCTCTGACTAAGATCCCCTCTGAGTAAGATAGCACCTGAGTAAGATCCCCCACTTGAGTAAGATACCCCCCCAAGGAAGATCACCCTCTGAGGAAGATCCCTCCGTGTAAAATCCTACCTGAGTAAGATCACCCTGAGTTAGATCCCCCTTGAGTAAGGTCCCCCTGACTAAGATCTCCTCTGACTAAGATCCCCTCTGAGTAAGATAGCAACTGAGTAAGATCCCCCACCTGAGTAAGATACCCCCCAAGGAAGATCACCCTCTGAGGAAGATTCCTCCGTGTAAAATCCTACCTGAGTAAGATCCCCTGAGTAAGATCCCCCGAGTAAAATGCTACCTTAGTAAAATCTCCCCTGAGTAAGATCTGCCCTCAGTAAGATAGCACCTGAGTAAGATCCCCTTGAGGAAGATCCCCCTGAGTAAGCTCACCCCTTAGTAAGATCCTCCCTCTGAGTAAGATCCCCCTTGAGGAAGATCCCCTGAGTAAGATCCCCCCGAGGAAGATTCCCCCCGAGGAAGATCCCCACTGAGTAAGATAGCACCTGAGCAAGATCCCCCCTGAGTAAAATCCTACCTGAGTAAGATTGCCCCTGAGTAAGATCCCTCCTGAGTAACATAGCACCTGAGTAAGATCCCCGGACTAAAATCCTACCTGAGTAAGATCCCCCTGAGTAAGATCCACCCTGAGTAAGATCCACCCTGAGTAAGATCCTCCCTGAGTAAGATCCGCCCTGAGGAAGATCCACCCTGAGTAAGATAGCACCTAAGTAAGATCCCCCCGTCACGATAATATGAATATGCCATGTTTTGAGTATATACCTAAAGGTCCATGGCTTTCAGACACACGCTGTGAGCTTTTCCAACCCCCCTTCACTCTGCCTAGAAAGCTCTCCTTCTCTGTCTTGGCCTGCAGGCAACTCCCTCCCCCTTGAATACAGCTGTAACTTGAAACTCCAGTGTGAGACTCTGCCCCCTCCCTTCCTCTCAAAGGCAGGAGTGTGTAGAAATCCTTTGTCTGAAAACCATGTGCTCTCTTGCTCATGTACAACCTTAATAGTAAGGCATAACTTGACCCCCAATTAGTGACAGAGATATGGACGTTATATATTTGGCATGTGCATCGGCCGGGCCATCACCCAGTGCGTTTCCCAATTTCCTGTACCATTGGTATCCGAGAAACGAATTACTATTTACTCGCTGTGCCTAGAGAGATCATGTTTGGTCTTAATAGAATTCTAGTCTCAAAACAAGATCAATGATAATTCCTTCTTCTCTGTACGAGGTGGCATCCTGGAGCTACGGTGGATATGAATGTTCCATAACTCTGAGTCCCTCTAAGAAATGAGAAGTGCATTTCATTGCTCAGCCCACTCAGTGATGTCACGACCTAAGGGCATATCTTAACCCTGCTGAGTTGTGAGTCAGTCTTTGGCCAGGAAGAGAGCAAACAGCAGCTCTGCAAGCTGCTTTGATGCACCTAGATTTGTGCCCCTCCTCCACAGCACACGGTCAGCCATGAGATGAAATGATATGAACGAAATGTGAGTGTTTTTCAACTTTAATCCCATTTCATTTGTAATTGTACTGTACATACGATACTTGTCTTCTTTATAATATCTTTTTATACCTCTGTAAACACTGCCTATCTTTTTTTTGGAGTAAAATAGATAAAACTACCAGCTTTGTCTCTCCTTGCTCTATAACGTACTGTCATGTCCTCTGAAGTGAATTACGCTACTAATCTGGGTTGGTTTCAGAACCGTAAATAATTAAGAAATCGGAGCTGGTGGCAGCAGAATTTGTCCTGTGCGTTTGGGAGGCTTTGTAGCGACTTGCGGCGTTGATAATTATTGTCCCTGCCTGAGTGGGAGTAGTTATATTGCCCTCGCTGCAGTGCGCTCATTAGCCAGTACATAGAAGGTAGCCTTTCTGGCGACTAATTACCCTAGGTGCAGTACCCTGTCTGACCTGAGGATATGGGGGCGCCAGAGAGCTGCAAGTTCCAAACCGGAACTGGTAAGTGGGATATAGATAAATCCCCTTCAGAAAGAACCAGGGGCAACCAAACAACCCCGGTTCATGACAAATTGGTGTGAGTGGTGGGGATGGGATGATAAAGGTATCCTCCCCGTGAAACGTGATAACCCCTGAGGAAGATCCCCCCCCCTGAGGAAGATTCCCCCCCTAAGATTCCCGCTGAGTAAGATTCCCCTGTGTCAGGTTCTTCATCACGTTTCAGTAGGGTGTATAGTAAAATCCTGCTCCCGCCGCAGATGTATGAACGGGTATCAGCGGTGGTGGTTCTGCCCTCTATCATCATGGCGGCAAGGTCTCTGACTTCATTGACCGTAAACTCTCCGCCTCGCCTCCTCAGGCCCTGTGCTATGGTGGTCCCGGACTTTGAGCTGATCTGTGAGATTATGTTGGTGGCAGAAGGATTCATTGACGCCCGGCTGCTCGCCCGGAAGTTTATCACCCTGTACCAGCTGTGCAAGGAGCTCCTGTCCAAGCAGGTACGTCGTCTGCTCCGAGGATCAGCAATGGCGGTTCATAGAAGAACTCGCGGCGTCACTGCTTCCCCACACCGTCCGTGGCAGCATCAGGGTCCTACGGGACTAATGGAAAAATGTCTACATTTCATCTGTTTCTGAACCAAATGTTCCTCTGTCTGTATAATCTGGCAAGTACGCATCATTTGCTTTACTCCAGAGCTGAACTCTCAATTCCGCAAGTGTCACAGCGCAAATCTCTAGATATTTCTTGCTTGTTGATTTGCATCAGTACAGGATCAATAATGTAATGTATGTACACAGTGACTGCACCAGCAGAATAGTGAGTGCAGCTCTGGAGTATAATACAGGATGTAACTCAGGATCAGTAATGTAATGTATGTACACAGTGACTGCACCAGCAGAATAGTGAGCGCAGCTCTGGAGTATAATACAGGATGTAACTAATTTTGGGCTCTGCATTGTACCCACTTTCCTGGCTCTGTTTGGGACTTCCCATCCTAGTTGTGCCCCCCATCCCACACATATCTGCTGCTGATGATTTCGTCCCCCGCTCTTCTCCGCTGCCTCCTTCATGTAATGCTGATCCTGTCGGATCGCACTGGATATCAGTCATTACCCGGCAGCGCTCGGTCAGACAGTCCATCCGTAGTTTAGTGCTGAATTGGGTAACTTCACTCATCTAATCTCTGCTGCGTATAGGTCACGGTATCAATCCCGATGTGTCAGGCTGGTGAGCGACATTGTCATTTAGCAGCGGAGCAGAACAATCCATCCTCTTCTCCGCGGCTCAGTGAGGCGACCGTCCTCCCGCTCCCGTACAATCCTGTGTGATAACATGTCCCAATGATGTAACGGCGTTGAAAGGTCGTCTGAAGTGGAAAACTTTTCTACTCGTAGCTAAAGTGCGGAGGAAATAATGAGCGCAGTTCCATCGGCTTAACCATCCGCCCACCGGCGCCATCTCCTTACACATCACGTCTCAATTCATTTCAAGAATGCTTCTTCCTGTCCTGTTTTCCTTATGGAGGAACATACTACTCCAGAAACTCGGCCTAAAGTGCTCGATGAGTTGCCTCCTATTATAAAGTTGGAGAGACCCCCATAAAACTAGAGAAATCCCTTTAAGATGCTGTTTTCCTCCCTTGTACTGTATATCCTATCTGTTAGGTGCATTTTCCTATTATCTCCCCCCGTAGGACCACTATGACTGGGGTCTGAGAGCTATCAAGTCTGTATTGGTGGTCGCGGGGTCCCTGAAGAGAGGAGACCCCGGCCGCCCTGAAGACCAGGTCCTCATGAGAGCTTTGCGTGACTTCAACATTCCCAAGATTGTCACTGACGACATGCCGGTGTTCATGGGTCTCATCGGAGATCTCTTCCCCGCCCTGGACGTGCCTCGGAAGAGAGATATGGACTTTGAGACGTTTGTAAAACAGGCGGTTCTGGACCTGAAGTTGCAGGCGGAGGACAACTTTATACTTAAGGTAAAAGCCCTGTAGTTGTGTGTGTAATCAGTGCCGGATCATACACCAGAACGACCAAACCACCCAAAATCAGGCTTTATGCCCAAAAATGTCCTCCAAGGTGCCGGCCACTAGGTGACTGCCCTCCATGTAATATTCTGTTCTCTGCCTGTTATCAAATGTAATAAGTAGCTGCAGAGATGGATTACAGGAAGTGTGGGCGGGTCTATATCTTTCTACAGGAAGTATGGGCGGGTCTATATCTTTCTACAGGAAGTGTGGGCGGGTCTATATCTTTCTACAGGAAGTGTGGGCGGGTCTATATCTTTCTACAGGAAGTGTGGGCGGGTCTATATCTTTCTACAGGAAGTGTAGACGGGTTTATATTTTTCTACAGGAAGTGTAGGCAGGTATATATCTTTCTACAGGAAGTGTGGGCGGGTCTATATCTTTCTACAAGAAGTGTGGGCGGGTCTATATCTTTCTACAGGAAGCGTGGGTGGGTGTATATCTTTCTACAGGAAGTGTGGGCTGGTCTATATCTTTCTACAGGAAGTGTGGCGGGTCTATATCTTACTACAGGAAGTGTGGGCGGGTCTATATCTTTCTACAGGAAGTGTGGGCGGGTCTATATTTTTCTACAGGAAGTGTGGGCAGGTCTATATCTTTGTACAGGAAGCGTGGGCAGGTCTATATCTTTCTACAGGAAGCGTGGGCGGGTCTATATCTTTCTACAGGAAGTGTGGGCGGGTCTATCTTTCTACAGGAGGCGTGGGCGGTTCTATATCTTTCTACAGGAAGCGTGGGCTGGTCTATATCTTTCTACAGGAAGCGTGGGCGGGTCTATATCTTTCTACAGGAAGCATGGGCAGGTCTATATCTTTCTACAGGAAGTGTGGGCGGGTCTATATCTTTCTACAGGCAGTGTGGGCGGGTCTATATCTTTCTACAGGAAGCGTGAGCGGGTCTATATCTTTACAGGAAGTGTGGGCGGGTCTATATTTTTCTACAGGAAGTGTGGGCGGGTCTATATCTTTCTACAGGAAGCATGGGCGGGTCTATATCTTTCTACATGAAGCGTGGGCGGGTCTATATCTTTCTACAGGAAGTGTGGGCGGGTCTATATCTTTCTACAGGAAGTGTGGGCGGGTCTATATCTTTCTACAGGCAGTGTGGGCGGGTCTATATTTTTCTACAGGAAGTGTGGGCGGGTCTATCTTTCTACAGGAAGTGTGGGCGGGTCTATATCTTTCTACAGGAAGCATGGGCGGGTCTATATCTTTCTACAGGCAGTGTGGGCGGGTCTATATCTTTCTACAGGAAGTGTGGGTGGGTCTATATCTTTCTACAGGAAGCATGGGCGGGTCTATATCTTTGTACATGAAGCGTGGGCGGGTCTATATCTTTCTACAGGAAGTGTGGGCAGGTCTATATCTTTCTACAGGAAGTGTGGGCGGGTCTATATCTTTCTACATGAAGCGTGGGCGGGTCTATATCTTTCTACAGGAAGTGTGGGCGGGTCTATATCTTTCTACAGGAAGTGTGGGCGGGTCTATATCTTTCTACAGGAAGTGTGGGCGGGTCTATTTCTTTCTACAGGAAGTGTGGGCGGGTCTATATCTTTCTACAGGAAGTGTAGACGGGTCTATATTTTTCTACAGGAAGTGTGGGCAGGTATATATCTTTCTACAGGAAGTGTGGGCGGGTCTATATCTTTCTACAAGAAGTGTGGGCGGGTCTATATCTTTCTACAGGAAGCGTGGGTGGGTCTATATCTTTCTACAGGAAGTGTGGGCTGGTCTATATCTTTCTACAGGAAGTGTGGCGGGTCTATATCTTACTACAGGAAGTGTGGACGGGTCTATATCTTTCTACAGGAAGTGTAGGCGGGTCTATATCTTTCTACAGGAAGTGTGGGCGGGTCTATATCTTTCTACAGGAAGTGTTGGCAGGTCTATATCTTTCTACAGGAAGCGTGGGTGGGTCTATATCTTTCTACAGGAAGTGTGGACGGGTCTATATTTTTCTACAGGAAGTGTGGGCAGGTCTATATCTTTGTACAGGAAGCGTGGGCAGGTCTATATCTTTCTACAGGAAGCGTGGGCGGGTCTATATCTTTCTACAGGAAGTGTGGGCGGGTCTATATCTTTCTACAGGAGGCGTGGGCGGTTCTATATCTTTCTACAGGAAGCGTGGGCTGGTCTATATCTTTCTACAGGAAGCGTGGGCGGGTCTATATCTTTCTACAGGAAGCGTGAGCGGGTCTATATCTTTACAGGAAGTGTGGGCGGTCTATATTTTTCTACAGGAAGTGTGGGCGGGTCTATATCTTTCTACAGGAAGCATGGGCGGGTCTATATCTTTCTACATGAAGCATGGGCGGGTCTATATCTTTCTACAGGAAGTGTGGGCGGGTCTATATCTTTCTACAGGAAGTGTGGGCGGGTCTATATCTTTCTACAGGCAGTGTGGGCGGGTCTATATTTTTCTACAGGAAGTGTGGGCGGGTCTATCTTTCTACAGGAAGTGTGGGCGGGTCTATATCTTTCTACAGGAAGCATGGGCGGGTCTATATCTTTCTACAGGCAGTGTGGGCGGGTCTATATCTTTCTACAGGAAGTGTGGGCGGGTCTATATCTTTCTACAGGAAGCATGGGCGGGTCTATATCTTTCTACATGAAGCGTGGGCGGGTCTATTTCTTTCTACAGGAAGTGTGGGCGGGTCTATATCTTTCTACAGGAAGTGTGGGCGGGTCTATATCTTTCTACAGGCAGTGTGGGCGGGTCTATATCTTTCTACAGGAAGTGTGGGCGGGTCTATATCTTTCTACAGGAAGTGTGGACTGGTCTATATCTTTCGACAGGAAGTGTGGGTGGGTATTTTCTCTTTGGGAAGTGTAGACATGTGTTGTGAATTCCGTTCTTGGGCTCCCTCCGGTGGTTGTAAATGGTACTTTTGTGAATTCTGTCCTTGGGCTCCCTCTGGTGGTTTTGAGTGGAACTGCTGCTCCTTGGGTTTAGCATTAGCAGCTGCTTCCACTGATCGTCTCTCCTGGCTCTGCTATTTAGCCTGGCTCTAGTCTTCAGCCAGTGCCAGCTGTCAATGTTTCTTGGTTGGATTCAGATCTCTCCTTGGATTTCTCTGATAGCCTGTCCATTTCAGCAAAGATAAGTCATTGCTTGTTCTTTTGGTTGTCCACTTGCTGTGGACTTAATCGTTCAGCTCATGTTATGTTTTTTCTTGTCCACCTTGTCAGTATGATATATTCAGCTTAGCTGGAAGCTCTGGGGAAGCAGATTTGCCCTTCTACACCGTGAGTCGGTGTGGAGATTTTTTGTAAACTCTGTGTGGATTTTTAGCTTTTAATACTGACCGCACAGTATCCTTTTCTGTCCTGTCTATCTAGTTAGAATTGGCCTCCTTTGCTAAATCTTGTTTTCATTCTGTGTATGTCATTTCCCTCTCCACTCACAGTCAATATTTGTGGGGGGCTATCTTTCCTTTGGGGATTTTCTCTGAGGCAAGATAGCTTTCTGTTTCCATCTTTAGGGGTAGTTAGTTCTCAGGCTGTGACGAGGTGTCTAGGGAGTGACAGGAACATCCCACGGCTACTTCTAGTGTTGGTGTTAGGATTAGGAACTGCGGTCAGTACAGATACCACCTCCTCAGAGCTCGTCCCATGTTGCTCCTTAACCACCAGGTCATAACAGACATGTATGTTCGCCATGAGAAGTCTAGGCGGCTCTTTTCTCTACAGGAAGTATGGGTGGGTCTTTTCTCTACGGGAAGTGTTGGCGGGTTTTTTTCTCTACGTGAAGTGGGAACAGGTCTTTGTACAGGAAGTGTGGGCAGGTCTTTCTACAGGAAATGTGGGTGGGTCTTTGTACAGGGAGTGTGGCGTGTCTTTGTACTGGAATGTGGGTGTGTCTCTGTACAGTAAGTGTGGGCGTGTCTTTCTACAGGAAGTGTGGGCGTGTCTTTCTACAGTAAGTGTGGGTGTGTCTTTCTACAGGAAGTGTGGGCGTGTCTTTCTACAGTAAGTGTGGGTGGGTCTTTACAGGAAATGTGGGCATGTCTTTCTACAGTAAGTGTGGGCGGGTCTTTCTACAGGAAGTGTGGGCGTGTCTTTCTACAGTAAGTGTGGGTGGGTCTTTATACTGAAATGTGGGTGTGTCTTTCTACAGTAAGTAGGCGGGTCTTTCTACAGTAAGTGTGGGCGGGTCTATTCTACTGGAATGTGGGTGTGTCTGTACAAGAAGTGTGGGCGTGTCTTTCTACAGGAAGTGTGGGCGTGTCTTTCTACAGGAAGTGTGGGCAGGTCTTTATACTGGAATGTGGGTGTGTCTTTCTACAGTAAGTGTGGGCGGGTGATTCTACATTAAAGGGGTATTCTCTACTCCAAGATCCTATCCCAATATGCAGTAGGTGTATTAATAATGTTATTAGCAAATCCCTCCAATTAGAAATGTAGTCTAGTTTCTCAGATTTGCTATGTCTCTTTCCTCATGTGCAGGCATTGCAGGACCTTAGGTATCAATGGTTACGACCACCAGCAACTAGCTAACCCACTGTCACTATATCAGTGGTATATATATCACTGATGGACGGTAACAGGATTATTCCCATTCACAGAGAGCAAGCAGGGGTAGTGAGATAAGCCTCGGCCCACAGAGCATTATGCAACTGCACAACTCACATTGGGCGGATGTAACCCCCGTGTGTTCCCTTTAGGTGGTTCAGCTGGAGGAGCTGCTGGCCGTCCGACACTCCGTCTTCATCGTTGGCAACGCCGGGACGGGGAAATCTCAGGTGCTGAAGTCCCTGAACAAGACCTACCAGATCATGAAGAGGCGGCCCGTGTGGACCGACCTCAACCCCAAAGCTGTCACCAACGATGAGCTGTTCGGCATCATCAATCCGGCCACCCGCGAGTGGAAAGACGGTAACATCGCCATGCATCCTATCACTGGGGCAGCAGATTAGTAGGGTAGTGCTCCAGAATCTCCGGTGCTCCAGGATCTCCGCTGCCCTGACAGATACACCTGCCCGATCTCCGGGAATGGAGACCCTCGGACATTTGTGTCTCAGCATGGGTGAGGGGAGTATTGGTAGTACATAATAACCCTTTACATAACCCGAGATGTCACTAATGGTCTCAGTAATGGAAGCACAGAGACGATTGGGGGCAGAGGGCAGATTGTGGGGCTGAGATCTTCAGCAGATGAGTCCGGGAAGTCCGGCCCTGGAGGCCGCCATTAATATTCTGTGTGTGTCGCAGGTCTGTTCTCCTCAATTATGCGTGAACTGGCCAACATCACACACGACGGGCCCAAGTGGATCGTGCTGGATGGAGATATCGATCCAATGTGGATCGAGTCCTTGAACACCGTCATGGATGATAATAAGGTACGTGATGGGAAGATGGGCGCGCGCCAACTGCAGATTAGTTTCGGTGTCACCGCACAGTCCCATGGTGTCTTCACTGATCGTGAAGTTGTGCCTCCTGCATTGTACACCCTCTGTGGGAAACTGCGTGTACGTGATGGTAGAGCTGTGCCCACCGCTGTGATTGACAGCCACCCTGCAGCACTAACGACCAGAGAACACTCCGATCCTGTCCAATTAACCATTTATGCACCAACATCACTGTAGATTGCAGTACTGACGGAGGGCTCCGCTAATCCTGTCCCTGCAATTAATAAAGGTCCCGGGGGCTGTGCGGTCGCCCTGTTATAACAGACGTCCTCCTGCTTCGTCCTCAGGTATTAACTCTGGCCAGTAATGAGCGAATCCCTCTAAATCCGACCATGCGGCTGGTGTTTGAGATCAGTCACCTGAGGACGGCCACCCCGGCCACAGTTTCCAGAGCAGGTGAGGTCTCACCCGGCCCCTGAGGACGATCACGGGTAAGGAAGACACTAGGCATTTTACATCTATGGAGGACATGCAAAAAGCGGAATCCACACCAGAATATGCAGCTTTTGGGGCAGATTTGCCGCCATCCATGATAACGTCTGGTCTGAAGTGACCGATGCAGCATGTGATCGGCTGCAGTGGTCACATGGAAAGAGACGTTGTTTCAGGGGAGGCTAGCCGTAAAGTGATTTGGATTTCTCCATTGAAGTCAATGGATAGAATCCACAGCAGATGCACGTCAGATTTTTGTGCAGACCCCACAAATCAGAGGACGGGGGGACCTCAATGCTAAAATAGTGAATTAGTGAACTGATCATGTGCCTCCACCCCATGCTGTGCATTTGGTATTGAGTATTTGTCCACTGTGACCCGTCTGTCTGCCTCTACAGGGATCCTGTACATCAACCCGGCCGACCTGGGCTGGAACCCGCCGGTCACCAGCTGGATAGACAAGCGAGAGGTCCAGTCCGAGAGGGCCAACCTGACTATCCTCTTTGACAAGTATCTGCCCATGTGCCTGGACACGCTGAGAACAAGGTAATGTCACCAAGAGGTCCTAGCCATAACCTAGGGGTGTCGATAGCTGTAGACGGGGCCCCTGTGGAGCTGACCGGCTCTGCTTCCCTCATATACCCCCCTATAGATCCAATATGTCACACAGGTCCCAGCGGGGCCCCTCCGCCTCTTCTACTTAGGACCTAGTTCTGCACTGATGAAGAGTGTTGTGAATTCTGCTTTTGGGCTCCCTCCGGTGGTTGTAGGTGGTAATGCAGTTGCCCCTGAGTTGCAGCCCTGGTCAGGTGTATCTGCTGATTGCAGTTCTGACTGGGGTATTTAGGCGTGCAGGATTCATTTGTCCTTGCCAGTTGTCAATTGTTCTTGGGAGGTTATGGACCTCTGCCTGGTTCCTCCTGCCTTTCTGCCAAATCAGCAAAGATAAGTGTCTGGGTTTTTTTTTCTGTGGCACACATGCTGTGTGCTTCACAATTTAGTGCTATTCTTTGTGTTTTCTTGTCCAGCTTAGATTGTGTCAGTATTTTCTCAGTCCTGTTGGATTCTCTGGAGTGGCAGATATACATTCCATGTCTTTAGTTAGATTGTGGAACTTTTTGTATTATCTGCTGTGGATATTTTTGGAAGGGTTTTAATACTGACCGCCTAGTAATCTGTCCTATCCTTTCCTATTTAGCTAGAGTGACCTCTTTTGCTAAATCCTGTTTTCTTCCTGCGTGTGTCTATTCTTCTCCTACTCACAGTCATTATTCGTGGGCGGCTGCCTATCCTTTGGGGGTCTGCTCTGAGGCAAGGTAGCATTCCTATTTCCATCTATAGGGGTATTTAGTCCTCCGGCTGTGTCGAGGTGTCTAGGTTCTTGTTAGGCACACCCCACGGCTACTTCGAGTTGCGATGTTAGTTCAGGATTTGCGGTCAGTACAGGTTCCACCGACTCCAGAGAAAGTTTCATGCGGCTCCAAGGTCACCGGATCATAACAGAAGAGTTTGGGAGAGGAGTTTGCTGATGAAGTGGAACTGTAAAACTTTTTAGCCATCGCTCTGCGTCCACGCGATTACCGACAGCCGGTGAATTATTCCCATGGATGGTAAAGTCACCTCTGGTTCTGGCTGCTTCCATCACACGGTTCCTTTACACCCGGTCACCATTTAGTAGAGGCGACTTAGCCGCTACAGACAGAATTAATCAGGATCCAGATGAATCGGCGTCACTTCTTGTTTCCCCATTGATCGCACATCATAGAACTAATAGTCGGGATTCACCACGTTCCCGCGTTTCATGTCCGCTCCGATTGTATCCACACATGAGATCTGTGAACACAGACACCTGCTCTCTGGTGGCAGCGACATATGCGGATTATAGCTTCAATGCATTTCTGTACAGACGAGGACGCAGCATCTGTTTATTCGTCTCCTCCGATGACGCAGCCGGGATGATCTCTCCTCGTCTCTGTCCCTTATGCTATAATGAGGAAATCTGCAAATAATCACAGACCACGTGTCCTCCAGTCACCTTGTTTTTTTTTCATTTCGGTAAAAATTCTGAATTATTTTACTTGAATCCGTTTTTGTGAAAGTTGAGTGACAACCTGTGCAGTCCCCAGCGCAGCACGCACCTTAGTTGTCACCTCGCTCTTATCCCAGAGCAACCTGGTTGTGTAGCAATACAAGAAGCCACAAGGCTGTTGACATGAGGTCATGAGATTGATGAAGATACTTTATTCTTGGCTGTGGGCTCTTGAAAATAGGCTGTCTGTCCTCAAGGATGGACTGTGGGCTCTCAAGGCTGGGTTGTGGGTCCTCAAGGATGGGCTGTGGGCTCTCAAGGCTGGGTTGTGGGTCCTCAAGGATGGGATGCGGGCTCTCAAGACTGGGCTGTGGGTCTTCAAGGATGGGATGCGGGCTCTTGAGGGTGGGCTGTGGTCTGTTGAAGATGAGCTATGGGCTCTCGAGACTGGGCCGTGTGTTCTCGAGGATGGGATGTGGGCTCTCGAGGATGAGCTGTGGGCTCTTGAGGATGAGCTGTGGGCCATTGAGGATGAGCTATTGGCTCTTGAGGCCAGGCTGTTTGCTCTTGAGGATGAGCTATGGGCTTTTGAGGATGAGCTTTGGGCTCTCGAGGCTGGGCCGTAGGCTTTCAGGCTGGGCTGTGGGCTCTTGAGGATGAGCTATTGGTTCTTGAGGCTGGGCTGTGTGGTTTTGAGGCCAGGCTATGTTGTCTTTAGGATGAGCTGTGGGGTCTCGATGATGGGCTGTGGGCTCTCGATGATGGGCTGTGCAATCTTGAGGACGGGCTGTGGGCTCTTGAGGCAGGCACGGGGGTTCTTGAGGATGAGCCGTGGGCTCTCGAGGATAAGCTGTGGGCTAGTGAGGCTGGGCTGTCGGCTCTCATTGCTGGGCTGTGGACTCTCCATGATGGGCTGTGGGCTCTCGATAATGGGCTGTGGGCTCTCGAGGCAGGCACGGGGGTTCTTGAGGTTGAGCCGTGGGCTCTCGAGGATAAGCTGTGGGCTAGTGAGGCTGGGCTGTCGGCTCTCGTTGCTGGGCTGTGAGGTGCTCTATAGTTTCCTATGGTGAATTATCACATCTTATGCTGGGCTTGAGGACATAGTGGGCTTGTAGCCAGTAATGTGTTTGGAGCTTGGAGCTGAGGTCAGAGTTGATATTGGACTCTTTTTCATTTATTTATCTTTGTTCCCACTAGATTCAAGAAGATCATTCCGATCCCGGAGCAGAGCATGGTCCAGATGTTGTGTTACCTGTTGGAGTGTCTCCTGACCAAGGAAAACAGCCCCCCGGACAGCCCCAAGGAGCTGTACGAGCTGTACTTCGTGTTTGCTGCAGTCTGGGCCTTCGGAGGAGCCATGTTCCAGGATCAGGTATGGGGGGCACTCAGCCTCATTAATTCACATTACAAGAGAGGTGGATGAGTAATTGTGTGTTCAATCATTGGTGCTCTCATAGCGTTTTGCATTTAGTCCAAGAGTTCTACTTCATTATCTTACCAGAGCCCCTTCCTCCACATGCTCGCGGTGCCCCGTCACGTGGAAGAAGGGGCTCTGGTCAGCGGAACTTTTGGACTTAGTGTTTTGCGTTATGTGTGGCGGAAACGTTCACAGGCGTGAAGTCTTTTTCAAGGCACTGTATACACACTGTACAGTACCACTTCTCCTGCCCTGTGTATATGGAGACTCGTGTACAGTCTTAATCCTCTTTCTCCACCGCCGTCTTTGCTCATTTTCCGCCATTAATCCCATTGTCTTCTGCCTCTGTCTCTCGTTTTACGACTCGCTCTAATCTGATCTGCGCGACGCCGAGTGCCGGTCCTGAAGTGAGATCGTCAGCTGCTCACAATATAGAAGAATGATGGGGATTACAATAGCTGGTGTACAGTGTTTCCATTTTGCCGTCGAACACGACGTTAATCCAGCGGCCGTCCTGAACAATGCCTAGGCGATACTGATAATGGGATTACTGGGGGAGGGGTGAATACGGAGGAGGCAGATGTGAGAACAAGACATCATTTTCATTCGGGCTGACAGTAATTGGAGTTACACCGCTCTCCTTTTACCAACTTCTTAAAGGGACAGAACAGAGCAGGGAGTGCAGTGTGAACGAGGCGCTAGTTTAGCCGCACATTTCGTTCCCCCACTCACCTAGGATCACTCACTGAATGAGTACATGGTTATTCCCAGGGCCGGGTCCTCTCTGCTGTTCGGCCTAAGGTCACTTCTTTCTGTTCAGCGCGTTAAGTTTTAATCTCCAAACCATTAGATCGATACTAAGAAGCTTGGAAATGTCAGGGCTTTTTTTTGTAAAAAGGGTGCAGAAAAAAACAAGTTAGAAAGCAGCTTTTGCACCTGAGGGGTGTTACCGGTATACACAGGCTCCTGTAGGGTGTTTACGGTACACAGCAGCTCCTGTGGGGTGTTCCCGGTATACGGCGGCTTTTGTGGGGTGTTCCCGGTATACGGCTTCTGTGAGGTGCTCCCGGTATACGGTAACTCCTGTGGAGTGCTCCCGGTATACGGCTGCTCCTGAGGGGTGCTCCCGGTATACGGCTTCTGTGGGGTGCTCCCGGTATACGGTAACTCCTGTGGAGTGCTCCCGGTATACGGCGGCTCCTGTGGAGTGTTCCCGGTATACGGCGGCGCCTGTGGGGGTGTTCCCGGTACACAGCAGCTCCTGTGGGGTGTTCCTGGTATACGGTGGCTCCTGTGGGATGTTACCGATATACAGTGGCTCCTGTGGGGTGTTCCTGGTATACGGTGGCTCCTGTGGGATGTTCTTGGTACACAGCAGCTCCTGTGGGGTGTTCCCGGTATACGGTGCTCCTGTGGGGTGTTACTGGTATACGGTAACTCCTGTGGGGTGTTCCCGGTATACGGCGGCTCCTGTGGGGTGCTCCCGGTATACGGTGGCTCCTGTGGGGTGTTCCCGGTATACGGCGGCTTTTGTGGGGTGTTCCCGGTATACGGCTTCTGTGAGGTGCTCCCGGTATACGGTAACTCCTGTGGAGTGCTCCCGGTATACGGCTGCTCCTGAGGGGTGCTCCCGGTATACGGCTTCTGTGGGGTGCTCCCGGTATACGGTAACTCCTGTGGAGTGCTCCCGGTATACGGCGGCTCCTGTGGAGTGTTCCCGGTATACGGCGGCGCCTGTGGGGGTGTTCCCGGTACACAGCAGCTCCTGTGGGGTGTTCCTGGTATACGGTGGCTCCTGTGGGATGTTACCGATATACAGTGGCTCCTGTGGGGTGTTCCTGGTATACGGTGGCTCCTGTGGGATGTTCTTGGTACACAGCAGCTCCTGTGGGGTGTTCCCGGTATACGGTGCTCCTGTGGGGTGTTACTGGTATACGGTAACTCCTGTGGGGTGTTCCCGGTATACGGCGGCTCCTGTGGGGTGCTCCCGGTATACGGTGGCTCCTGTGGGGTGTTCCCGGTATACGGCGGCTTTTGTGGGGTGTTCCCGGTATACGGCTTCTGTGAGGTGCTCCCGGTATACGGTAACTCCTGTGGAGTGCTCCCGGTATACGGCTGCTCCTGAGGGGTGCTCCCGGTATACGGCTTCTGTGGGGTGCTCCCGGTATACGGTAACTCCTGTGGAGTGCTCCCGGTATACGGCGGCTCCTGTGGAGTGTTCCCGGTATACGGCGGTGCCTGTGGGGGTGTTCCCGGTACACAGCAGCTCCTGTGGGGTGTTCCTGGTATACGGTGGCTCCTGTGGGATGTTACCGATATACAGTGGCTCCTGTGGGGTGTTCCTGGTATACGGTGGCTCCTGTGGGATGTTCTTGGTACACAGCAGCTCCTGTGGGGTGTTCCCGGTATACGGTGCTCCTGTGGGGTGTTACTGGTATACGGTAACTCCTGTGGGGTGTTCCCGGTATACGGCGGCTCCTGTGGGGTGCTCCCGGTATACGGTGGCTCCTGTGGGGTGTTCCCGGTACACAGTAGCTCCTGTGGGGTGTTCCCGGTATA
Source organism: Ranitomeya variabilis (assembly GCF_051348905.1). Lineage (NCBI taxonomy): Eukaryota > Metazoa > Chordata > Amphibia > Anura > Dendrobatidae > Ranitomeya > Ranitomeya variabilis. The sequence continues at coordinate 748,245,242 of NC_135235.1, read as the reverse complement.
CGGCGGCTCCTGTGGGGTGCTCCCGGTATGCGGTGGCTCCTGTGGGGTGTTCCCGGTACACAGCAGCTCCTGTGGGATGTTCCCAGTATACAGTGGGTCCCCGGTGTGCGGTCTGTGATGACACCTCATGTACGCGGATTACCGTGTGATCTTTCCCTTTTCTCCCTCAGCTCATTGACTACAGAGTGGAGTTCAGTAAATGGTGGATCACAGAATTCAAGACCATCAAGTTCCCCTCGCAGGGCACCGTCTTCGACTATTACATCGACCCGGAGACCAAGAAGTTTGAGCTTTGGTCTAAGCTCATCCCTAAGTTTGAGTTTGATCCGGACATGCCCCTCCAGGTCTGTGTCCTTCACATTGTACATGTATGACATCTCTCCATTCACAGCCAGAGCTGCGCTCACACATCTAGACTAAGCCATCACTGTAATGCTGCATCCACAGGCCGAGAGCGAAGTGTGAGTGCAGCTCTGGATGTGACTGCAGTATGAGATCTGCACTTTATAAGGAATCAGGTGACTTCAGGTCTATTCCCGATGTTTACTCCAGTCACCTCCAAAGCTGCAATTGCAGGACTGATTAGCATCTGCCTTAACAAAAGTAAGCGGTTTGGTGACCGTGTCCTCGGCGTACCGACCCTTCCTCCGCACCTCTACTTCTTCCTGCCTGTGACTATAAACACGGTGGATGGAAGAAGTTACAGAACGTTTCGCTGCTTCCTCACCTGCAGTCAGAAATGGCGGCTCTAGACTTTCTCTCCGGGTTTTTCAGGCTTGCTTGGTTCACACAACTGAAACAATCCGAGTCCGATATTTCATGGACAAACTGCTGGAGAACAAGAGGCCGGTGATGCTGGTGGGCAACGCGGGCACCGGGAAGTCCGTACTGGTGGGAGACAAGTTGTCATCTCTGGACCCGGACGAGTATCTGATCAAGAACGTGCCTTTCAACTATTACACCACCTCCGCCATGCTGCAAGGTGAGGTGTGCCCGGTACCCCGCCTGTCTGTGCCCTGGACCCCGCGTGTCTGTGCCCCGTACCCCACGTGTCTGTGCCCTATATCCTGAGTGTCTGTGCCCTGTACCCCGGGTGTCTGTGCCATATATCCTGGGTGTCTGTGCCATGTACCCAGGGTGTTTGTACCCCAGATGTCTGTTCCCCGTACCCCGGATGTCTGTGCCATGCATCTCAAGTGTCTGTGCCATGGACCCCGCGTGTCTGTGCCCCGTACCCTGCTTGTCTGTGCCCTGTACCCCGGGTGTCTGTGCCATGCATCCTGAGTATCTGTGCCCTGCACCCTGGGTGTCTGTGCCCTGTATCCCAGGTGTCTTTGCCCTGCACCCTGGGTGTCTGTGCCCTGTATCCCAGGTGTCTTTGCCCTGCACCCTGGGTGTCTGTGCCCTGTATCCCAGGTGTCTTTGCCCTGCACCCTGGGTGTCTGTGCCCTGTATCCCAGGTGTCTTTGCCCTGCACCCTGGGTGTCTGTGCCCTGTATCCCAGGTGTCTTTGCCCTGCACCCTGGGTGTCTGTGCCCTGTATCCCAGGTGTCCTTGCCCTGCACCCTGGGTGTTTGTGCCCTGTATCCCAGGTGTCCGTGCCCTGCACCCTGGGTGTCTGTGCCCTGTATTCCAGGTGTCCGTGCCCTGCACCCTGGGTGTCTGTGCCCTGTATCCCAGGATGTCCGTGCCCTGCACCCTGGGTGTTTGTGCCCTGTATCCCAGGTGTCTTTGTCCTGCACCCTGGGTGTTTGTGCCCTGTATCCCAGGTGTCCGTGCCCTGCACCCTGGGTGTTTGTGCCCTGTATCCCTGGTGTCCGTGCCCTGCACCCTGGGTGTTTGTGCCCTGTATCCCAGGTGTCTTTGCCCTGCACCCTGGGTGTTTGTGCCCTGTATCCCAGGTATCCGTGCTCTGCACCCTGGGTGTTTGTGCCCTGTATCCCAGGTGTCTTTGCCCTGCACCCTGGGTGTTTGTGCTCTGTATCCCAGGTGTCTTTGCCCTGCACCCTGGGTGTTTGTGCCCTGTATCCCAGGTGTCTTTGCCCTGCACCCTGGGTGTTTGTGCCCTGTATCCCAGGTGTCCGTGCCCTGCACCCTGGGTGTCTGTGCCCTGTATCCCAGGTGTCTTTGCCCTGCACCCTGGGTGTTTGTGCCCTGTATCCCAGGTGTCCATGCCCTGCACCCTGGGTGTTTGTGCCCTGTATCCCAGGTGTCTTTGCCCTGCACCCTGGGTGTCTGTGCCCTGTATCCCAGGTGTCTTTGCCCTGCACCCTGGGTGTTTGTGCCCTGTATCCCAGGTATCCGTGCCCTGCACCCTGGGTGTTTGTGGAGCGCCCCCACACCGCCGCAGGGCCGAGGGGTACCCGGAGCCGGGCCTCTGGGTCTCTGCTCTGGGGTTGTCACGGTGGCTAGACCCGGTCCGTGGCCCTGTCTGTCAGTGGGGGACGTCCGGTGCAATAAGTGGTGTTGTAACGGTGCAGTTGTGGGGTGCAGGTCGCGGTAAATAACGAGGACACCAGGTTGCAGTCTCTTTACCTCTTTACTGGAGATCTCTGAGTCCTCAGTCCAGAATACGGTTCACCAGGCTGCGCAAGTCCGGCCGGTCCAATGGCACCTCCAGAGTTCACTTCACAGGTGGAAATCGGTGCCTTCCTTCTTAGCGCTATGTGTTGTAGTCCTTCCCTGCTGTGCTTACGGAAAGTACCCCACAACCGTTGTGTCTGTTTCTTAAGTTCCCTCACAACTCGATTAAATGATGTTCTTCTAATCTTCCGTCCCTTCCTGATGTTACAGTTAGAACGGCACCCGTTTGTCGGATAGGCCTGGAGTTCTTCCGGGACCCTAGAGACGCCCCTCTCCCGCAATTGCCTCCCAAGACTTCATAGGTGATATGTGTTAGACAGCCCGCCTTAAACTGACTGTCCTGCCGCTGTTTAGAGTATTGCTTGAAGCTGAATGTTATAATACTCCCTCGGCGTTCCGGCCACCGGTAGTGCGCCTCAGTAGGGTGTTGCTCCGGTCTTACAGCACGACCCCTACTGGAATTCTCCTATTGCTTGATCTCGTTTCTCACTCAGCACAATCTATCTCGCTTCTAGTCCTTTCTTGGGTCCCGCCGCTTCCCGGAGCTGGCGCGGACCCGTTACGTTCTTTTCAATGCCAAGCCTCTGTCAGGATCCCACCCCTGACAGAGACCCTACTGTCTCTTCCTCCACAACACCCTCTGCCACTAGGTGTTGCTTCGTCCAATCCAGTCAGCTTTCTGATCTAACTTCCTGCCTGACCCCCAGTTTACCCACTATGGTGGGGAGTGGCCTAATGAATAGAACCCTTAGCTGCCCCCGGAGGCCCGGCTGTGAAATGTATTGGTGTCTGTGATACCTGATCAGATGAACTCCTTCAGTGCCATCGGACGCACCATGGCTCCCCATAGTGGCGGAGCCACAGTACTGCAACGACCAGGACTCTGGGGCGCTGCACTCCCCCCTGGTTAAACACAGTACTCCGGGACTGGGAAGAAAACAACAATACAAGTTAGCAAAAAGACATACAATTTTGTTGAGTGCAATGACAATAAGTATACTTGAACAGGCTTCCCTTTATGGGAGGTAAGGACACTTGAACGTTACAAACATGGCAAAAATATCATAGCAACATGCTATAATTAACTTCTGTTACCCAACCGGGCATTCTACTTAAGTGCAAAATTGTTGAACAATAATTTAACATTGCCTTTAAGGACTCACACTCTAAATCCACTAAAGACCTTCCTATAATCACATTATAAGGCACTTTAACTTTTTAATTCTCCTACTTTGGATCTGCAGGACCGCCTGTCCTATCGGCACCAGACCTACTGCCTCTCCTTTCTGTTACAGGACCGCCCCGTTCAGCCAGGGCCTACTGCCTTTTCAACTACTATACACAGTATAGAACATAACTTTTCTTTCAGTTTGAGAACACCGAGCCGGCTCTACTTGGCTCCTATAAGGACTCACCCACTAACCCTTACGGGTTCACTTTCTGTCCTTAGTAACACATTACTAACTTTCGATGGGGAACGCAGGGTTTACCTTCTATCCCCCCCCTTTTCTTATCAACATTATCAACTATCTTCTTTTCACAACATTAAACTTTCTCATTACTTCCTTTTACTTTTTCTTTCAGAGAACATTATCAGCATTCCTTTACAATTAACTAATGGCATACATATAACTTTTACATGTAAATATTATCAGCATTTTCTTCCATTGACATTATTGCTACCGGTCTTAAAGCAATATCACCATTTACGTGCAACAAATGAACATCCCCTTTAAGAGGGGACCAAATCTCTGTGAGGTAGCACATCTTCTCAAGCTACCAGTCCATACTCGTCAAAGGTTGTATCTTCGCAAAGAGTCCTTGTTTAAGTAAAACCAGTAGGGAGCGCCTTTAATAAGGTGCAAACTATATACAAAAGAGTTCGGATCATGCACTGTTCATGATTCAGCAGTTTTTAAAACTTGTGCAAAACTTTTGGTAACAAAAACAAACAATAGGGATCCCGGGTCAACAAAGGGATCCCTTTAAGAGTTTACCCTGAACGGGTTTATCAGCAACATAAAAGCAATAAAACAGTAACTATTTACAGTAAAAGAAATGCAGTAAAATCTTACTGTGGTGGTCTCCTATCCGGTCTCACCAGGCCAACAGATCGCACTGGTGAGCCAGGCCGCCGTTCCGGTCCCAGCAGTGATAAAATCCCTCGCCGGGAGGCCCTTCTCACTGGCAGACGCACACGTCCCACCGGGGCACAGCGAGACCGGGCTTCTCGAGGTTCCGCGGGGCCGGGCTCTGCTGCTTTCCCCACGGGATCATCTTCCTCCGGTGTTCCGGCAGCAGCCTGGAAGGCAGTACATTGCTGCACGCCCCGCGCTACCCAGCCAGCCTCTCCCGTAGCCCTCCTCCATCTGGTGTAGGTCACCGCGTCACCGGGTTCTAGGTCGCGGGGGAATCTTCCGCTGCAGGGCTCCACCTCTTCCCGATCCACGTGGATTTGTAGCGGCTCCCCGATTTCCTGGATAACCCCGCGTCCATATTGGGGGTTAAAAGAAATCACGACCCCCCAGTGGGATGAGGGAACCTCCGCGGTGGGGGTCAGGTCCACCTGCACGGCCGGCCGAGGTCGGGTTCGCCATGCAGCCATCAAGCGCCGCAGGGGTTCGGCCTCAGGCGTGATCTTTAGGCCCGATGCCTGCGGCGCACCTTCAGCCGCGGCCAGGTTGGGAGAAGCAGGGGGCACTGGAACCAGGCAGATCTCTGTGGGCTGGCCCAGCCTAGCAATCACGCGGGCGTCGGCCTCCAGGCGGGCAGCAATCTGCCGGGCCTCTGCCGCGGCCATGCTTTCTTCCGACGGCGGCCGGGGAGGTCGGCCCACCGTTGGCCCGGCAAGGGTCAGCTCCCACGGTGACGGCGTACCCCGGGCTACATCGGGCTGCCCAACCTCTCTCCGCGCCCGATCTTTCTCATGCGGGGTTTCTGGCGCTGCCATCTTTGTCTCTTCTCCCGCGTCTTCTTCCCGCGGTCTCTTTCGTGGGCGGCCCCGTCTCCATGGTCTCCACCCTCCAAACAGGATCAGGAGGCGGACCTCAGCTGTTGACGGACACGTCCTCAAGACACAGAAATATTTGGACTGGGCGGCCATTGTTGTTCGCGCTCTCCAGCTTGTCTACGCCCACCTCACGCCCCTCTTCTCTTCCTGCGCTCTCCTCAGCGCTGTAATGGCGGCGGATTTTTGGCGGCAAATGGCACAGCACACAGTCTTTGTAATAAAGCACAGTCAAAGCACGATAAATCACAGTTCCAAGGCACACATGACCTGATTCTTCAGGCTTAAGTAGATCCTGTTCGTGACGCCAAGGTTGGAGCGCTCCCACACCGCCGCAGGGCCGAGGGGTACCCGGAGCCGGGCCTCTGGGTCTCTGCTCTGGGGTTGTCACGGTGGCTAGACCCGGTCCGTGGCCCTGTCTGTCAGTGGGGGACGTCCGGTGCAATAAGTGGTGTTGTAACGGTGCAGTTGTGGGGTGCAGGTCGCGGTAAATAACGAGGACACCAGGTTGCAGTCTCTTTACCTCTTTACTGGAGATCTCTGAGTCCTCAGTCCAGAATACGGTTCACCAGGCTGCGCAAGTCCGGCCGGTCCAATGGCACCTCCAGAGTCCTCTTCACAGGTGGAAATCGGTGCCTTCCTTCTTAGTGCTATGTGTTGTAGTCCTTCCCTGCTGTGCTTACGGAAAGTACCCCACAACCGTTGTGTCTGTTTCTTAAGTTCCCTCACAACTCGATTAAATGATGTTCTTCTAATCTTCCGTCCCTTCCTGATGTTACAGTTAGAACGGCACCCGTTTGTCGGATAGGCCTGGAGTTCTTCCGGGACCCTAGAGACGCCCCTCTCCCGCAATTGCCTCCCAAGACTTCATAGGTGATATGTGTTAGACAGCCCGCCTTAAACTGACTGTCCTGCCGCTGTTTAGAGTATTGCTTGAAGCTGAATGTTATAATACTCCCTCGGCGTTCCGGCCACCGGTAGTGCGCCTCAGTAGGGTGTTGCTCCGGTCTTACAGCACGACCCCTACTGGAATTCTCCTATTGCTTGATCTCGTTTCTCACTCAGCACAATCTGTCTCGCTTCTAGTCCTTTCTTGGGTCCCGCCGCTTCCCGGAGCTGGCGTGGACCCGTTACGTTCTTTTCAATGCCAAGCCTCTGTCAGGATCCCACCCCTGACAGAGACCCTACTGTCTCTTCCTCCACAACACCCTCTGCCACTAGGTGTTGCTTCGTCCAATCCAGTCAGCTTTCTGATCTAACTTCCTGCCTGACCCCCAGTTTACCCACTATGGTGGGGAGTGGCCTAATGAATAGAACCCTTAGCTCCCCCCGGAGGCCCGGCTGTGAAATGTATTGGTGTCTGTGATACCTGATCAGATGAACTCCTTCAGTGCCATCGGACGCACCATAGCTCCCCATAGTGGCGGAGCCACAGTACTGCAACAACCAGGACTCTGGGGCGCTGCATTTGTGCCCTGTATCCCAGGTGTCTTTGCCCTGCACCCTGGGTGTTTGTGCCCTGTGTCCCAGGTGTCTTTGCCCTGCACCCTGGGTGTTTGTGCCCTGTAGCCCTGGTGTCCGTGCCCTGCACCCTGGGTGTTTGTGCCCTGTATCCCAGGTGTCTTTGCCCTGCACCCTGGTTGTTTGTGCCCTGTATCCCAGGTATCCGTGCCCTGCACCCTGGGTGTTTGTGCCCTGTATCCCAGGTATTTGTGCTCTGCACCCTGGGTGTTTGTGCCCTGTATCCCAGGTGTCTTTGCCCTGCACCCTGGGTGTTTGTGCCCTGTATCCCAGGTGTCTTTGCCCTGCACCCTGGGTGTTTGTGCCCTGTATCCCAGGTGTCTTTGCCCTGCACCCTGGGTGTTTGTGCCCTGTATCCCAGGTATTTGTGCTCTGCACCCTGGGTGTTTGTGCCCTGTATCCCAGGTGTCTTTGCCCTGCACCCTGGGTGTTTGTGCCCTGTATCCCAGGTGTCTTTGCCCTGCACCCTGGGTGTTTGTGCCCTGTATCCCAGGTGTCCATGCCCTGCACCCTGGTTGTTTGTGCCCTGTATCCCAGGTGTCTGTGCCCTGCACCCTGGGTGTCTGTGCCCTGTATCCCAGGTGTCCGTGCCCTGCACCCTGGGTGTTTGTGCCCTGTATCCCAGGTGTCCGTGCCCTGCACCCTGGGTGTTTGTGCCCTGTATCCCAGGTGTCTTTGCCCTGCACCCTGGGTGTTTGTGCCCTGTGTCCAAGGTGTCTTTGCCCTGCACCCTGGGTGTTTGTGCCCTGTATCCCTGGTGTCCGTGCCCTGCACCCTGGGTGTTTGTGCCCTGTATCCCAGGTGTCTTTGCCCTGCACCCTGGTTGTTTGTGCCCTGTATCCCAGGTATCCATGCCCTGCACCCTGGGTGTTTGTGCCCTGTATCCCAGGTATTTGTGCTCTGCACCCTGGGTGTTTGTGCCCTGTATCCCAGGTGTCTTTGCCCTGCACCCTGGGTGTTTGTGCCCTGTATCCCAGGTGTCTTTGCCCTGCACCCTGGGTGTTTGTGCCCTGTATCCCAGGTGTCTTTGCCCTGCACCCTGGGTGTTTGTGCCCTGTATCCCAGGTGTCTTTGCCCTGCACCCTGGGTGTTTGTGCCCTGTGTCCCAGGTGTCTTTGCCCTGCACCCTGGGTGTTTGTGCCCTGTATCCCTGGTGTCCGTGCCCTGCACCCTGGGTGTTTGTGCCCTGTATCCCAGGTGTCTTTGCCCTGCACCCTGGTTGTTTGTGCCCTGTATCCCAGGTATCCGTGCCCTGCACCCTGGGTGTTTGTGCACTGTATCCCAGGTATTTGTGCTCTGCACCCTGGGTGTTTGTGCCCTGTATCCCAGGTGTCTTTGCCCTGCACCCTGGGTGTTTGTGCCCTGTATCCCAGGTGTCTTTGCCCTGCACCCTGGGTGTTTGTGCCCTGTATCCCAGGTGTCTTTGCCCTGCACCCTGGGTGTTTGTGCCCTGTATCCCAGGTGTTTGTGCTCTGCACCCTGGGTGTTTGTGCCCTGTATCCCAGGTGTCTTTGCCCTGCACCCTGGGTGTTTGTGCCCTGTATCCCAGGTGTCTTTGCCCTGCACCCTGGGTGTTTGTGCCCTGTATCCCAGGTGTCCGTGCCCTGCACCATGGTTGTTTTTGCCCTGTATCCCAGGTGTCTGTGCCCTGCACCCTGGGTGTCTGTGCCCTGTATCCCAGGTGTCCGTGCCCTGCACCCTGGGTGTTTGTGCCCTGTATCCCAGGTGTCCGTGCCCTGCACCCTGGGTGTTTGTGCCCTGTATCCCAGGTGTCCGTGCCCTGCACCCTGGGTGTCTGTGACCTGTATCCCAGGTGTCCGTGCCCTGCACCCTGGGTGTTTGTGCCCTGTATCCCAGGTGTCCGTGCCCTGCACCCTGGGTGTCTGTGCCCTGTATCCCAGGTGTCCGTGCCCTGCACCCTGGGTGTTTGTGCCCTGTATCCCAGGTGTCCGTGCCCTGCACCCTGGGTGTCTGTGCTCTGTATCCCAGGTGTCCGTGCCCTGCACCCTGGGTGTCTGTGCCCTGTATCCCAGGTGTCTTTGCCCTGCACCCTGGGTGTCTGTGCCCTGTATCCCAGGTGTCTTTGCCCTGCACCCTGGGTGTCTGTGCCCTGTATCCCAGGTGTCTTTGCCCTGCACCCTGGGTGTTTGTGCCCTGTATCCCAGGTGTCTTTGCCCTGCACCCTGGGTGTTTGTGCCCTGTATCCCAGGTGTCTTTGCCCTGCACCCTGGGTGTCTGTGCCCTGTATCCCAGGTGTCAACAAGCAAGTTCTGTGATGTGTGGTGGGTTGTGAGTGCAATATCCAGAATATCCAGCAGATGGCAGTGTAATATGATGCAGAATACAAGGTGCTGGAGAGCAGTAATGGCGGAATCTGCTGTGCACTCCCCAGCCTGCGCTCTCCTGCCCTGCCTCCAGGGAGCAAGGTCCGGTACCAGTGCCATCTATATATATCTGCATAACCCAACATATATACAGAGCAGCTGTCACTGGTATTGTTCAATAGTGCACATTCATTTCCACCTGAGACCCCAAGTGTCATTATCCTGTACCCGAGTGTCAGTGCCATTATCTTATACCCCTAGTGTTAGTGTCATTATCCTGTACACTGTTTCTTTCACACCATTCCCTCTTCTTCCCCTCCTCCTCACCAGTGGCCAATTATTTTGCGCTTTTTTCGTCATTTACAAGTCTATGTACAAATGTAGGTTGAGTTCCCAGGTATCGGCTTTCTTGTCTCGTTCTGCACATCTCCAGCTCAAACTATTAGCGGCAAATTCTTTATGAGCCACCAGCAGACGTGCAAACGCCTTCATCCACAGCGCGATCAAGCCACTGACTGTAAGAACGTAGCACACAAGAGGCGCAGAAAGTCTGCACTTCATGAACGAATCATAAGTACATACAAACTGCTGAACAGAGAGAAAATCAGAAACCAGGTTCATCCAATAAGTCACCGACTGCCTGTCCTAATACCGAGGTCTGAGAAAGGGAACATCTACATGTACAGTACATTGTGCCGTACACTTCATCTGCTTCATGTTCCTACTATAATACCGCCCCCTATGTACAAGAATATAACTACTATAATACTGCCCCTATGTACAAGAATATAACTACTATAATACTGCCCCTATGTACAAGACTATAACTGCTATAATACTGCCCCTATGTACAAGAATATAACTACTATAATACTGCTCCTATGTACAAGAATATAACTACTATAATACTGCTCCTATGTATAAGAATATAACTACTATAATACTGCTCCTATGTACAAGAATATAACTACTATAATACTGCCCCTATGTACAAGACTATAACTGCTATAATACTGCCCCTATGTACAAGAATATAACTGCTATAATACTGCCCCTATGTACAAGAATATAACTGCTATAATACTGCCCCTATGTACAAGAATATAACCAATATAACACTGCTCCTATGTACAAGAATATAACTACTATAATACTGCACCCTATGTACAAGAATATAACTACTATAATACTGCTCCCTATGTACAAGAATATAACTACTATAATACTGCACCCTATGTACAAGAATATAACTACTATAATACTGCCCCCTATGTACAAGAATATAACTACTATAATACTGCCCCTATGTATAAGAATATAACTACTATAATACTCCTCCTATATACAAGAATATAACTACTATAATACTGCTCCTATGTACAAGAATATAACTACTATAATACTGCCCCCTATGTACAAGAATATAACTACTATAATACTGCTCCTATCTACAGGAATATAACTACTATAATACTGCCCCCTATATACAGTAACATTACTACTATATCTCTCGTTCCCCGCTTATATCGCACTCTTCGGGGTCCGGTGATCCCCCGCTCTGACATTATACTGGATGGTCTCTTTGTGCACCCCTCTGACGTCTCCCCTTTCGTCTCTTTCGTCAGCCATCTTGGAGAAGCCTCTGGAGAAGAAATCTGGTCGGAACTTCGGTCCTCCGGGAACCAAGAAACTGATCTACTTCATCGATGATATGAACATGCCGGAGGTGGACACGTACGGGACCGTACAGCCACACACACTGATCCGGCAGCACATGGACTACGGCCACTGGTACAGAGCTGAACTCCACCTACTCACAGCTGATGGGGTGTAACAGTGTATTAGTGTGGTCAGTGGTCCTGAGCTCTGCATCCAATGCTGCACATCCCTGCACTGATACACTGTAATAAACCCCCAACAGCAGTGGCAGTAGATGGTAATGTTCTCTGTTATCCGAGCTGAACCTTTTGGCTTCTGTTGCAGGTACGACCGCACCAAGCTGACCATGAAGGAGATAATGAACGTCCAGTACGTGTCCTGCATGAACCCCACCTCCGGCAGCTTCACCATCAACCCCCGGCTGCAGGTCTGAACGGCACAGAAAGAGGACGGGACCCCAGAACTGGACCCCTATACACATTCCAACAGCATAGGAAGGAGACCGACAGCATAGAAATGAGACTGGACCCCAATACACATACCGACGGCACAGGGAAGGGACGGGACCCCAGGACTGGACCCCAATACACATACTGACGGCACAGGAAGGGGATGGGACCCCAGAACTGGATCCCTGTACACATACCGACAGCATAGGAAGGAAACCGACAGCATAGGAAGGAGACTGGACCCCAATACACATACCGACGGCTCAGGGAAGGGACGGGACCCCAGGACTGGACCCCAATACACATACCGATGGCACAGGAAGGGGTTGGGACCCCAGAACTGGACCCCTATACACATACCAACAGCATAGGAAGGAGACCGACAGCATAGGAAGGAGTCTGGACCCAAATACACATACCGACGGCACAGGGAAGGGACGGGACCCCAGAACTGGACCCCTATACACATACCAACAGCATAGGAAGGAGACTGGACCCAAATACACATACCGACGGCACAGGGAAGGGACGGAACCCCAGGACTGGACCCCAATACACATACCGATGGCACAGGGAAGGGACGGGACCCCAGGACTGGACCCCAATACACATACCGACGGCACAGGAAGGGGATGGGACCCCAGAACTGGACCCCTATACACATACTGACGGCACAGGGAGGGGATGGGACCCCAGGACCAGACCCCTGTACAGATACTGACAGCACAAAAAGGAGACGGGACCCCAGGACCGGATCCCTATAATAATAATAATTTTATTTCTATAGCACTGACATACTCCGCAGCACTTTACATTTTAGAGGGAGGAGATGTAAGGTGGTGCTGAACCATGGAAATGTCGTGTAGGGTGGTAGACTGAGACGAGGGAGGAGATGTAGGGTGGGGCTGAACCATGGAGAGGACGGGAAGGGTAGTAGGCTGAGAAGAAGGAGATGTAGGGTGGTGCTGAGCCATGGAGTGCTTTGTGGGTGAGGTTAATAAGTTTATATTGAACTCTGTAGTGGATGGGTAACCAGTGCTATGACTGGCACAAGGTAGAGGCATCGGTGTAACAGTTGGTGAGGAATATGATCATGGCTGCAGCATTCAGGACAGATTGGAGAGGGGAGAGTTTGGTACTGACAGCAAAGGGAGGGGACCCTAGGACCGGACCCCTATACACATACTGACAGCACAGGGAGGGGACGGTACCCAAGACCGGACCCTTATACACATACCGACAGTACAGGGAGGGGGTGGGACCCTAGGACCGGACCCCTATACACAAACCGACAGCACATGGAGGGGACGGGACTCCAGGACCAGAACCCTACACACATACCGTGTCTGAGCAATGCCACCATACTGTACTACTGCCCATCACCAAGAAGCGACACCTAGGGAACACACGTTTCCCACAGGATTAGATACACAGCTCAGCAGTCAGTATCACACAGGAGAGGATTAGATACACAGCTCAGCAGTCAGTATCACACAGGATAGGATTAGATACACAGCTCAGCAGTCAGTATCACACAGAAGAGGATTAGATACACGTCTCGGCAGTCAGTATCACACAGGAGAGGATTAGATACATGTCTCAGCAGTCAGTATCACACAGGGGAGGATTAGATACACCTCCTTGTATACCATGTCCTCTGTCTCCCCGTGCAGAGACATTTCAGCGTGTTCGCCCTCTCCTTCCCGGGCACGGACGCTCTCTCCACCATCTATAGCACCATCCTGACGCAGCACCTGAAGATGGGCAACTTCCCTGCTGCTCTGCAGAAAACCACTCCACAGCTGATCAGCCTGGCGCTGTCTCTCCACCAGAAGGTCACCTCCACCTTTTTGCCCACAGCCATTAAGTTCCACTACATCTTCAACCTGCGGGACCTGTCCAACATATTCCAGGTGGGTCGGCAGATCACTGTGTGACCAGGGATGTACGGCAACCCCCACTCACCTCTCCTGACCGCTCACAGCTGGTGGTTTGCTACCGTTGTAGCCAATCTGTACAACGAGGAGCACAACAAACATGCTCATCCATGAGACCTAGCTTCCTGTCCCACTTTGCAGGAGTCGTGGGACACTACTCTTGAAGAATGCGAAGAGGTGGTCGGTTGGATAGCAGATAATGCTTCCAGTATGTTTCCCAGCACCACCCAGTCTTCCATATGGTCCAGTCTCACTAGCCAAGAGTCTGGACCACATAATCCTCACCCTGATCCTCCTTCTTCCCACCGTAGCGAGTCCCAGGAGACAAGTGATCCCACACTCAGACTCTCCGAGGAGATCTTTACATTTCCATTTATTGATTCTGGCCTCTCACCCTGCCCATTACAAGAGGGACGTGAGGTGCTCATGTGTAGTGATCAAATGTTTCAGCAGCCATGGTCAGTAGAAGACGACTGTGGAGAACGGCAATTAGTGCCTCAAGAGGTGGATGATGATGAGACAGTTACCAACAAGTGATATTGTTAAGTCAACAAGTCAGGAGGACCAGGGAGCGGAAATGAAAGACGAGGTGGTGGATGCCTGTAACTCAGGATCAGTAATGTAATGTATGTACACAGAGACTGCACCAGCAGAATAGTGAGTACAGCTCTGTCAGCGGAGCCTCCTGCATACATTATTCCGCCTGTGTCTCCTCCTCTCAGGCGCTGATTATTACTGTCAGTGAGCAGTCAGTCGGCATTACTGTATCATAAGTATGTGATGATCTGCTGTCAGTGAGGTCCCGGCCCCTCTGGACATCCGCCGCTCTCCCCCAGCAGGATCGCATACAGCGGCTGAAGAGTGACATCATATGATTATTACAGACTCTTCAGCTCCTCGTAGAACCTTTCACATTGACCTTCTCCTAATAACCCAACGTGTTGGTGAAATCTGCTGCAAAAGTCATGTTTTATTAACAGCGTAAAATACTGTAATAATATAATGTCGCCTTTCCCAGGAGCAGAGTCGGGGAACGGCCGAGGTTTCACCTTGTACATTCGTTTCCTTTTTCTTTTAATTTTTTTTTTTTTTTATCACTGATATCCTGCAATGTATATGGTGAGATTTCTAATGTTCTGTCCTGTATGTCTTGGGTTCATAGGGGGACTAAGATGGCAACAAGGGGGACAAGGCAGCTGCTTAATTAACCCATTGGCATTCTGCGATTGGGGCACATGAGAAAAATAGCAGCGTCCTCAGACAATAAGAGTTTTGACAACTTCCCTTTAACATGGGAATATCTTCACAATGATATTGTTCTTGTTTCAGGGTGTCTTGTTCTCCACCCCAGACTGCCTGAAAACCCCCCAGGACTTAGTGAAGCTTTATCTGCACGAGTCTAACCGCGTTTACCGTGACAAAATGGTGGAAGAGAAGGACTTTGAGGTGTTCGATAAGATACAGACCGACATGGTGAAGAAGTTCTTTGATGTGAGTGGAGCTTTCTTCTGTGCCGTGTGTTTGTTTTTTTTCTTCTATGACCTGATTGCTCCTCTTCCCTTGTTGCCCCCTAGGACATCGATGAAACCCTGGAGGCAGCCAGGTCCATGAACATGTTTTGCCATTTTGCCAATGGCGTCGGAGAGCCTAAATACATGCCGGTCCAGTCATGGCCGACGCTGAACAAAATCCTGGTGGACACTCTGGACAACCACAACGAGGTCAATGCGGCCATGAACCTGGTGCTGTTCGAGGACGCCATGAGTCACGTGTAAGTACAAAGCACCAGGAATGACCGGGATTAAAGGGAAGCCACACGTTAATTGGTTGGTGTTTAGTCTGATGGGTTTTGTAGACATAGTTAACTCGCCCCTTCCTGATGTGTGACGTATATGTATGTCACACATCGACAGTATGCTGCGGGTTACTTGTGGTGTCAGCTAGTTTACAAACTAATAAAGCATTCTTATATACAGATATAGATAGAATAGATATATAGAATAGATAGATAAAAAAATAAATAGGATAGATACCCTGTAGCTATTTAATGTCGCAAGCCCCCTACATATAATAAACTAGCACCCTTTAGTGCCTTTCATACGGCACTGAAAGGTGTTTAACCTATTTTAATAACCAGCTAAGGGAAAGCATATTTGTGAACTGGTCTTATTAGTCTGGGAAGGGGCCAATATCCATGGAGCTTCCCAGCTTATTAATATCAGCTCACAGCTGTCTGCTTAGTCTTTACTGGTTATTAAAAAGGGAGGACCCCACAAAAAATGATGTGGGGTTTCTCATATTTTTAATAACCATTAAAGGCTAAGCAGACAGTTGCAGGCTTATATTGATAGGCTGGGCATGGCCATGGATATTGGCCCCTTCTCAGACTAATAAGAGCTTCCATTATATGCACAAGTCTGGCTCTTTCTGATTGTCCTGGAGCTGTGGCAATCGGGGTAAAGGTTTTGAGGTTGATACCAGCTGTGTAATGACGGCTAACATCAAGCCCAGGGGTTAGTAATGGAGAGGCGTCTGTCAGACACCCCCATGACTAAAGTCAAAAGAATTGGAAAGAGCTATTAATCCACGTGCCCCTAACTCATATATCCATTTTAATAAAAACAAGGGGGGGAGGAAGGTACACAAGAGATATTCTTTCAAGCTTTACTGACTATTACAGAGCTCTATACAACATAGCGGGTCATTATAAAGATTTACCGATCCTGTCACTACGCAGCAAAATCAAAGCATATCTACAGTACAACAGAACAAAATACCCACAGTTTCAGAAGATGAACTGTTGGATCTAGAGAAAGATTTCACACTGGAGGAAGTTTCTGAAACCATAAATGATCTAAGGGAAAAGCCCTGGACCATCTGGTCAGCTGGCTTTTATAAGCAGTTAGCAACACTGCTGGGTCCGTTATTTCCTCCTATACATCACCTCCGTAACAAAGAGTTTACCAAACATTATCTCGGAATTGCATAAGTTTGGCATTTTAAGCAATTTTAAAATGAATTCCCACAAATCCGAGATAGTAAACATATCACTACAACCACGTCTATTATTTCCAAGCAATTCCTCTACATCTACCCGACTCCTTCTTCTCTCACCTCAAAAAAGCGATTGCTCTATTTGTCTGGTCTCATAATCGAGCACGCATTTCATATTTTTTATTAAGCAGACCTAAGCAAATTCGAGGTATCGGCCTTCCAGACTTTGCATTGTATAGCCATGCTTTATTGGGAACATGTATTCTAGACTTATTCCATAACCAAAACAAGAAGAAGTGGGTTGACCTTGAAAACGACGTTGTTGGGATGCTTAAAGGAAATAGGCACATACGTCCATATTTGGTGGCCTTGCCCACCCATAAAGAAATTATGGTTGGCAATTTTTGAACTTCACAACAGATTATCTCTCTTGCAGATCCGACCTACAGCGGAGTTAGCTTTATTATCCTTAAGTGATATATCGATATCCAAGTTTAAGAGGGGTCATTTTCTCACTGCCACAAGGAATTTGATTCCTCAATTTTGGAAGCAAGAGAAAATTGCCTTCATGTTCTGGATTTGTCGCGGAACTTACGACACTTACAGAATGGAACAAATGATAGGTCAAGTTACGGATGATTCTGATAAGATTTTTAGCACCTGGGCTCCATGGATTGCTTTTAGGGAAACTCCAGATCTAGATTCTTGGCTGTCTGGATCTTAACTCATACCCACGTATAATGTGTGTGCCTTCATAACATGGTCAAAATGCATCTGGTTTGCTCCGTCCAAATAGAATTAATCATCTAGGTCTTCATCCCACCATCCTCCTGCTGGTTGGGAGGCTTGGGTCTGCTCGGTGGAGAGATCTAAGTTCCATATTCCTATTACACCTCCTCTTTCTCCTACTTTTCCTCTCTATTCTATTCACTACATATTTAATCAACTAGATTTACACTAAAGTCAAAAGAAATAAACACAGACACACAGAAAAATCCTTTCATTGTACAAAACACTCCCCGACAATTACCTATTGATTGTCATAAAAAAATATTCCACAGGGTCCACCGTAATGCATATGGAGGTCCCACGACGATCCCTGTCTTCTTCATCCAGTCTATGGAGCCCCATTCAGAGATTTCAGCTCCATAGACTGGAACAGCTGCCATTCCTGGGTCTCACGCTGCACAGCTCGAGAACCCGGCTACTGTGACGAGCGGTGACATCAGTAAGGTTATCGCAGTTCACAGCCTCAGAACTATGGTAACCTTACCGACATCATCGCTCGTCACAGCATGAGAACTTACTGCAGGTCCTCACGCAGCGAGCAGTGCCAATATAAACTACTGCTTGGCACACACAACAATAAGACGGCCCTCACACCACTCTTTCGATGGAAAAATTTAAAAATTATGAGTCCCAGAAAAATTTTCAGCATTTTACATCACTTGGATTTTTTGAGTTATCTATCCAATACAAGGTGTCTGCGGCTCTTCTGCTGTTGTGAAACTACAAGTCCCAGCATTCTCTGCCATCTATCAGTTGCCGGTTGCTTTTGGCGGCTGTTAATGTCAGGCCAATTAACAGGCTGCTCACTCAGCTCAGCTCGTTATGTCTCCGGTGATGTGCGACAAGTTTTATGATTTTCTTTTGTTCTTTTTCGATTAAAGCTGCAGAATCAACCGCATCCTGGAGTCCCCAAGGGGAAATGCTCTGCTAGTCGGGGTCGGAGGGAGCGGAAAGCAGAGTCTGACCAGACTGGCAGCTTACATCAGCTCCTTGGAGGTCTTCCAAATCACTCTGAGGAAAGGCTACGGCATCCCGGATCTCAAGGTGAAGTGATCAGCAGATGATGGGGGTTATGAACTTCCTAACCCCCAAAGACACATGAACCCTCAGCTCAGCCAAGAGTTGATGAATTCTCTTTGGGGAAAGCGGAGTAAGCTGATGGCAGACTCATCTGCCTGCAAAAAAAAAAAAAAAAAAAAGGATGGAGCAAATAAGGTCAAGTCACCCAGTCAGGAGGCCTTCTTATATATAACCTGGTTGGCTGATCTTGCCAAAAATTGTGGGTACGGCTGACTTTAATGTGTAAATTGTCCTCCTGGCCTATATGACATCAATATACCAAGAATCCAGACATAGCTCTACTAGTGTCTCCAAAGAGCTGATAACCCCCTTAATTTACACAAATGGTAGTCTATATATATAGTCTAGGAATGTCTCTGGTAGTGACACCTGTAGTTTGGGAATATCTCTGGTAGTTACACCATTACTCTGGGAATACCTCTGGTAGTGACACCTGTAGCCTGGGAATATCTCTTATAGTTATACCTGTTGTCTGGGAATACCTCTGGTATTGACACCTGTAGTCTGGAAATACCTCTGGTAGTAACACTTGTAGTCCGGGAATACCTCTGGTATTGACACCTGTAGTCTGGGAATACCATTGGTAGTGACACATGTAGTCTCGGAATACCCCTGGTAGTGACACCATTAGTCTTGGAATAACCCTGGTAGTTACACCAGTAGTCTGGGAATACCTCTTATATTGACACCAGTATTCTTGGAATACCTCTGGTAGTGATAATTGTAGTCTGGGAACACCTCTGGTATTGACACCTGTAGTCTGGGAACACCTCTGGTATTGACACCTGTAGTCTAGACATACCTCTGGTAGTGACACCAGTATTCTTGGAATACCTCTGGTAGTTACACCAGTAGTCTGGGAATACCTCTAAGGTCTCATACTCACTTGCGCGAGACTCAGATGAGTCTCGCACGGCAATACCTGGCACTGCACCTGGCACAGAGGAGCGGAGCGTGCGGCTGCATGTATTCCTATGCGGCCGCACTCTCCGATCTGAGTGCCGGCAGCAGCGCCGGGTATTGCCGTGCGAGACTCATCCGAGTCTTGCACAAGTGAGTATGAGAACATATAGTGACACCAGTATTCTTGGAATACCTCTTGTAGTGACACCTGAAGTCTTGGAATACTCCTGGTAATGACACCCGTAGACTTGTAATACCTCTGGTAGTGATACCAGTAGTCTTGGAATACCTCTGGTAGTGACACCAGTATTCTGGGAATACCTCTAGTAGTGATATCAGTATTCTGAGAATACCTCTGGTAGTGACACCAGTAGTCTGCGGATACCTCTGGTAGTGACACCTGTAGTCTGGGAACACCTCTGGTAATGACACCAGTAGTCTTGGAATACCTCTGGTAGTGGCACCAGTAATCTTGGAATACCTCTGGTAGTGGCACCAGCAGTCTGGGAATACCTCTAGTAGTGACATCAGTATTTTGGGAATACCTCTGGTAGTGACACCAGTATTCTGGGAATTCCTCTTGTAGTGACACCAGTAGTCTTCGAATACCTCTGGTAGTGACACCAGTATTCTTGGAATACCTCTGGTGGTGACACCAGTAGCTTTGGAATACCTCTGGTAGTGACACCAGTATTCTAAGAATACCTCTGGTAGTGACACCAGTAGTCTGCGGATACCTCTGGTAGTGACACCTGTAGTCTGGGAACACCTCTGGTAATGACACCAGTAGTCTTGGAATACCTCTGGTAGTGGCACCAGTAATCTTGGAATACCTCTGGTAGTGGCACCAGCAGTCTGGGAATACCTCTGGTAGTGACACCTGTAGTCTAGGAAAACCTATGGTAGTGACACCAGTATTCTGGGAATACCACTGGTAGTGACACCAGTAGTCTGAGAATACCTCTGGTAGTGACACCTGTAGTTTGGGAACACCTCTGGTAATGACACCAGTAGTCTTGGAATACCTCTGGTAGTGACACCAGTAGTCTTGGAATACCTCTGGTAGTGACACCAGTAGTCTTGGAATACCTCTGGTAGTGACAACAGTAGTATGCGAATACCTCTGGTAGTGGCACCAGCAGTCTGGGAATACCTCTGGTAGTGACACCTGTAGTCTAGGAACACCTATGGTAGTGACACCAGTATTCTGGGAATACCACTGGTAGTGACACCAGTAGTCTGAGAATACCTCTGGTAGTGACACCTGTAGTCTGGGAACACCTCTGGTAATGACACCAGTAGTCTTGGAATACCTCTGGTAGTGACAACAGTAGTATGCGAATACCTCTGGTAGTGGCACCAGCAGTCTGGGAATACCTCTGGTAGTGACACCTGTAGTCTAGGAACACCTATGGTAGTGACACCAGTATTCTGGGAATACCTCTTATAGTACATGTGTACAACATGTATCAATGGTCTATCGTGAAAATATGCTCTTTTTTGTATCTTTAGGCTGATCTGGCGAACCAGTACATTAAAGCCGGAGTGAAGAACGTGGGGACAGTTTTCCTCATGACGGATGCTCAGGTGGCCGATGAGAAGTTCCTTGTTCTAGTCAACGACTTACTGGCATCTGGTGAGCTTGTTTCCTCAATCTGAAATGTCTATTACCAATTCATCTACGTGTTGTGAAAAAGGGCACGCTTGGGTGAACCCATATTTATGGGAGAGCTGGGACGGGACAGCAAACACTCCTCTATGAACAGCACTTAATGGTTTTCTCCTCATAGCCCTTTCTCGCCCGCCCAACATGTACTAGAGAAGATGTCCTTTTCTCACCAGGTGAGATCCCTGACCTGTTCCCAGATGACGAGGTGGAAAACATCATCGGAAGCGTCAGGAATGAAGTGAAGAGTCAAGGCTTGCTGGACACGAGAGAAAACTGCTGGAAATTCTTCATCGACCGAGTCCGGAGACAGCTGAAAGTGAGTCCTGGGGCTACTGAGCAGAGGGCAGTTCTGACCAGGGAGGATCTGAAGATCGGCGTTACTGCGAAGTCTGTTGGCCTCTCTTTTCCTTGCGCCATCTCTGTTCATAATGAAGGAGAGAGACAGATGACGGCTGAAACATGCCTCATCTCCCCCCACCCCGCTGAAATGTGGTTTCCCATCAATAGATTTTCAGAAGACGCATCTCAAACAGAACAACAATCTCTCAACAAAGGCTGAAACAATCAGGAGCCCATTCAGACACCACAAACAACCATAATTATTGTAGAAAGGAATCCGCCGCCTCTGTTCACAAGAACCATTGTGAATAAAGAATGTCCTCAAATATTGTGTAGGGAATCCTGAGACACAGCGTTATATGCCGAGCCCCAAATAATGGAGATGAACTTCTCAACCAGTCATCCGAAGGCAGACCCCATAGATGGCAAATGTGTGAGCTCCGACTAATGATAACCGCAGGGTTATCCAAAAAGACTTATTCTTATATTTTCATTCTTTCCCATTTTTTCTATAGCTCTGCAATCCAAAGACCGTTCAAGAGTATAACTACTATAACACTGCCCCTATATATTCAAGAATATAACTACTATAATACTGCCCCTATGTACAAGAATATAACTACTATAATACTGTCCCTATGTACAAGAATATAACTACTATAATACTGCTCCCTATGTACAAGAATATAACTACTAGAATACTGCCCCTATGTACAAGAATATAACTACTATAATACTGCCCCTATATATTCAAGAATATAACTACTAGAATACTGCTCCTATGTACAAGAATATAACTACTATAATACTGTCCCTATGTACAAGAATATAACTACTATAATACTGCTCCCTATGTACAAGAATATAACTACTATAATACTGCCCCTATGTACAAGAATATAACTACTATAATACTGCCCCAATATATTCAAGAATATAACTACTATAATACTGCCCCTATGTACAAGAATATAACTACTATAATACTGTCCCTATGTACAAGAATATAACTACTATAATACTGCTCCTATGTACAAGAATATAACTACTATAATACTGCCCCTATGTACAAGAATATAACTACTATAATACTGCTCCTATGTACAGAATATAACTACTATAATACTGCCCCCTATGTACAAGAATATAACTACTATAATACTGCCCATATGTACAAGAATATAACTACTATAATACTGCTCCTATGTACAAGAATATAACTACTATAATACTGCTCCTATGTACAAGAATATAACTACTATAATACTGCTCCTATGTACAAGAATATATTACTATAATACTGCCCCCTATGTACAAGAATATAACTACTATAATACTGCCCCTATGTACAAGACTATAACTACTATAATACTGCTCCTATGTACAAGAATATAACTACTATAATACTGCCCCTATGTACAAGAATATAACTACTATAATACTGCCTCCTATGTACAAGAATATAACTACTATAATACTGCCCCTATGTACAAGAATATAACTACTATAATACTGCTCCTATGTACAAGAATATATTACTATAATACTGCCCCCTATGTACAAGAATATAACTACTATAATACTGCCCCTATGTACAAGACTATAACTACTATAATACTGCTCCTATGTACAAGAATATAACTACTATAATACTGCTCCTATGAACAAGAAAATATTACTATAATACTGCCCCCTATGTACAAGAATATAACTACTATAATACTTCCCCTATGTACAGGAATATAACTACTATAATACTGCCCCTACGTACAAGAATATAACTACTATAATACTGCCCCTATGTACAGGAATATAACTACTATAATACTGCTCCTATATACAAGAATATAACTACTATAATACTGCCCCTACGTACAAGAATATAACTACTATAATACTGCTCCCATGTACAAGAATATAACTACAATAATACTGCC
This sequence comes from Ranitomeya variabilis, assembly GCF_051348905.1. NCBI lineage: Eukaryota > Metazoa > Chordata > Amphibia > Anura > Dendrobatidae > Ranitomeya > Ranitomeya variabilis. Next base: position 748,222,051 of record NC_135235.1, on the reverse strand, counting down.
CCTATGTACAAGAATATAACTACTATAATACTGCTCCTATATACAAGAATATAACTGTTATAATACTGCCCCCTATGTACAAGAATATAACTACTATAATACTGCTCCTATATACAAGAATATAACTACTATAATACTGCCCCTATGTACAAGAATATAACTACTATAATACTGCTCCTATGTACAAGAATATAACTACTATAATACTGCTCCTATGTACAAGAATATAGCTACTATAATACTGACCCTATGTACAAGAATATAACTACTATAATACTGCCCCTATGTACAAGAATATAACTGCTATAATTCTGCTCCTGTGTACAAGAATATAACTACTATAATACTGCCCCTATGTACAGGAATATAACTACTATTATACTGCCCCTATGTACAAGAATATAACTACTATAATGCTGCCCCTATGTACAAGAATATAACTACTATAATACTGCTCCTGTGTACAAGAATATAACTACTATAATACTGCTCCTATGTACAACAATATAACTACTATAATACTGCTCCTGTGTACAGGAATATAACTACTATTATACTGCCCCTATGTACAAGAATATAACTACTATAATGCTGCCCCTATGTACAAGAATATAACTACTATAATACTGCTCCTGTGTACAGGAATATAACTACTATTATACTGCCCCTATGTACAAGAATATAACTACTATAATACTGCCCCTATGTACAAGAATATAACTACTATAATACTGTTCCTGTGTACAAGAATATAACTACTATAATACTGCCCCTATGTACAGGAATATAACTACTATAATACTGCCCCTATCTACAAGAATATAACTACTATAATGCTGTCCCTATGTACAAGAATATAACTACTATAATACTGCTCCTATGTACAAGAATATAACTACTATAATACTGCTCCTATGTACAAGAATATAACTACTATAATACTGCCCCTATGTACAAGAATATAACTACTATAATACTGCTCCTATGTACAAGAATATAACTACTATAATACTGCTCCTATGTACAAGAATATAGCTACTATAATACTGACCCTATGTACAAGAATATAACTACTATAATACTGCCCCTATGTACAAGAATATAACTACTATAATTCTGCTCCTGTGTACAAGAATATAACTACTATAATACTGCCCCTATGTACAGGAATATAACTACTATTATACTGCCCCTATGTACAAGAATATAACTACTATAATGCTGCCCCTATGTACAAGAATATAACTACTATAATACTGCTCCTGTGTACAAGAATATAACTACTATAATACTGCTCCTATGTACAGGAATATAACTACTATAATACTGCCCCTATGTACAAGAATATAACTACTATAATACTGCCCCTATGTACAAGAATATAACTACTATAATACTGTTCCTGTGTACAAGAATATAACTACTATAATACTGCCCCTATGTACAGGAATATAACTACTATAATACTGCCCCTATCTACAAGAATATAACTACTATAATGCTGTCCCTATGTACAAGAATATAACTACTATAATACTGCTCCTATGTACAGGAATATAACTACTATAATACTGCCCCTATGTACAAGAATATAACTACTATAATGCTGCCCCTATGTACAAAAATATAACTACTATAATACTGCTCCTATGTACAAGAATATAACTACTATAACACTGCTCCTATGTACAGGAATATAACTACTATAATACTGCCCCTATGTACACGAATATAACTACTATAATGCTGCCCCTATGTACAAGAATATAACTACTATAATACTGCTCCTATGTACAAGAATATAACTACTATAATACTGCTCCTATGTACAGGAATACAACTACTATAATACTGCCCTCTATGTACAAGAATGTAACTGCCATAATACTGATCCTATGTACAAGAATATAACTACTACAATACTGCCTCTATGTACAAGAATATAACTACTATAATACTGATCCTATGTACAAGAATATAACTACTATAATACTGCTCCTATGTACAAGAATATAACTACTATAATACTGCTCCTATGTACAGGAATACAACTACTATAATACTGCCCTCTATGTACAAGAATGTAACTGCTATAATACTGCCCCTATGTACAAGAATATAACTACTATAATACTGCTCCTATGTACAAGAATATAACTACTATAATACTGCACCTATGCACAAGAATATAACTACTATAATACTGCCCCTATGTACAAGAATATAACTACTATAATACTGCCCCTATGTACAAGAATATAACTACTATAATACTGCTCCTATGTACAGGAATACAACTACTATAATACTGCCCCTATGTACAAGAATATAACTACTATAATACTGCCCCTATGTACAAGAATATAACTACTATAATACCGCTCCTATGTACAAGAATATAACTACTATAATACTGCCCCTATGTACAAGAATATAACTACTGTAATACTGCTCCCTATGTACAAGAATATAACTACTATAATACTGCTCCTATGTACAAGAATATAACTACTATAATACTGCCCCCTATGTACAAGAATATAACTACTATAATACTCCTCCTATGTACAAGAATATAACTACTATAATACTGCCCCTATGTACAAGAATATAACTACTATAATACTGCCCCTATGTACAAGAATATAACTACTATAATACTGCCCCTATATACAAGAATATAACTACTATAATACCGCTCCTATGTACAAGAATATAACTACTATAATACTGCCCCCTATGTACAAGAATATAACTACTATAATACTGCCCCTATGTACAAGAATATAACTACTATAATGCTGCTCCTTTGTACAGGAATATAACTTTTATCATACTGCTCCCTATAGATAGTCGTTATGGTAATATCTTTGCGTATAGTCCTCTCATATATGAGGAATATTTCCCATTTCTTGTACTCACCCGTTTCCCTTCCTCCCTTGTAGGTTGCTCTCTGTTTCTCTCCGGTTGGTAATAAGTTACGGGTTCGGAGTAGAAAATTTCCTGCTGTGGTAAACTGCACCGCCATTAACTGGTTCCATGAGTGGCCACAGGAGGCGCTGGAGTCCGTCAGCTTGCGCTTCCTCCAAGAAACTGAGAACATTGAGGTGAGGTTCCAGTCCCTCCTGCAGCTTTTTTGTGATTGGCACAGGTGGTATTTTTTACTGCATTTCTGTTTTTATTTACTCCTCCTCAGGCTCCTGTGAAGGACTCCATCAGTAAGTTCATGGCGTACGTGCACACCAGTGTGAACGAGATGTCCAAATCTTACCTGGGCAACGAGCGGCGCTACAATTACACCACCCCCAAGTCTTTCCTGGAGCAGATCAAGCTCTACCAGAACCTACTGAGCAAGAAGCGCAAGGAGCTCGCTGCCAAGATGGAGCGTCTGGAGAACGGCTTGGAGAAGCTGAACAGTACCTCTGCGCAGGTATGACCCAGCACTGTACACGGCATGACATCTGGCCAGGATTAGACTGGCCTACCGGAGAACCGGAGAATCCTCTGGTGGGCCTTGGCTTCTCCTTCATGAGAGTTTATAGTGCACACCTTGCATCTGCTATGGGCTCTTGAGTGGGGGAGAATGGTGGGCCCTCAGAATCAAACCCTCGGTGGGCCCAGTGTTCTTCAGTCTGACACTGCATCTGACCATATGAGTACGAGTAATATATTCTGAACCTATATAATCCCCCGAGCCTCTGTGCTGCCAACGTCTCCTCTCAGTAATTGCTCCAACAACGCCGTACCGCCGTAAGGTTAATCCCATATGACTCTCTACCCTTTTAATCTCAGACTCCTACATGATATCAGACCGCCTCGCCGCCGCCGCAGCCGGCCATGACGCACCTCACGCCTCATATCTCCACAACCAGCAGTTCAATTCCTAAGTTCTCTCCGTAGGCTTAAAAGATTGTTTCCCCAGCAATTGTGAGAATTGCAGCACATTCTGCTTACACCCGCGCTTTATCTCACCAACAAAAAATGAGGTCTTATCAGCAACCATTAAATAGTCATTATCGCTTCCACAAACTTTAAATATATCATAGCACTATGGAATAATGTAAGAAAATATACCTCAGCAGGGAAATATGTGTCTTTCTCCATTCATGAGCCACTTCTCATCTCACTGCTTTCATCATTCGCGCTGAAAAAAACTACTTCATTTGGTCCTACTTAAGTCAAGATAGACTGCAAGCTCACTGAGAAATCAGATTATAGCTGCTTACTGACGTTTATGTATCGGGGAGGGGAAGGAGCAGGTAAAGTGAGACCCCTGCTTTCCAACAAGTGTTTTATCTCAACCTAGTGCTGGAATCTCAGTTACACTGATCAGTACAGCTGTATAGTGTCCTACATACTGCTATTTTATAGAAAGAAAACCCCTTACCTGCTCACTACAGCTCTTTAATGTACTCTATGCTGCAGATTCTATCTACAAATAAGTGTTTTATCTCACTCTAGAGCTGGATTCACATGTACACTGCTCATTGCTGTTGTATAATGTCCCTATACCTATGGTTTCTTGTAAGCATTTTATCTCTACCCTGTGCTGGATTCACAGCCACCCTTCTGACTACTGCTGTATAATGTCCTCCTTGCTGCGTCAATCTAGCAGGTGTTTTATTGTAGTCCAGTACAGGATACAAATCGACTCTGCTCAGTATTTCCATATGATGTCCTTCATGCTGCTTTCTAGTAGGTGTTTTATTTCATCCCAGAATAGGATTCACTGCTACACTGCTCAGTACAGCTGTACAATGTTTTTCATGCTGCTTAATTATGGCAAGTGTTTTATCTCACCCCAGAGCTGGATTCACATCTACACTGCACTCTGTTGTTGTATAATATATTCTATACTGATGCTTTCTAATAAGCATTTTATCCCACTAAGTGCTGGATTCACAGTTACACTACTTAGCAGGCTCAGATTGGCTCACAGAGGCAATATCGCTATATCCTGGCGGGCTCCTGTGCAGGAAGAGTAATTAAACCTCACTATATGAACAGTAGTTTGCACAATAAACTTGGTTCACCATGTACAGACAGTGGCAGCATCTAATCATTTATTTACCAAATTTAGTTCATTATTGTATAGAAGCAGAAATAAATTCATGAATGAGGTTAATATAATATTTACATATAGTAAAACAGTGAATGTCATGGGGTCCTACTCCGGTATCATGCAATCAACAGAGTGAGAGATGAGTGAACAGTCCCAAGAACCTTTATTACATGCAAACAGAAAGGTTCATAAAACAATCTTCAATGCAGAGGATGAAGTAGTCGAGGAACATGGATACAGTCCAGGAACACGGATACAGTCCAGGAACACGGATACAGTCCAGGAACACGGATACAGTCCAGGAACACGGATACAGTCCAGTAACTGGAAAAATGCAATGGGAGATGAGAGTCACAATCCTCCACTTAGAGACTGATATGGCTCCAGATACTTCTCCATATAGGCTCCTCGAGCCATATTTTCCAGGGTAATCCGAGTTTCTCCAAGTCTCTCTGGTGTGCTGGCCTTAGCATCAGCATCCCACAAGGACCTATTTTACTATTCTTTATGTCCTCCTCAGCCTCCCTCCTTATATCCAGGGTTAGGCAGAGAGGTTGAAAGGCCCCCCAGACCTGGGAACCATGCCTCAGAGATCAAGGCACTATAGGGGCGGATTTGGAGAGCAGAGGGGTCATGAATGTAAGCAATGTCAGCAAGGGTTCATCAAGAGGCATGGGCACATTCAGACTGAAGATGGTAACTAAGCTAATTAAATTTTTGGACCTTTTGTAAGCTAATTAAGATTCTAGAAAAGACGGGGAATACACAGAATGATACAGAGCAACAAGACAACACTCCTAAAATCAGTACAAATATGAACATACACAATGGTACCCCAAACACCATATCACAACATCACAGTGGTTCTCCAAAGTCAGTGTTACTGGTGGGCCCCTGTCAGCCCATTCCAACAAAGCTGTTCAGTACTTTGCTTTAATGTCCTCCATGTTGTTTTTGTTTCTTAATAAATGTTTAATCTCTCTCCAAAGCTGGATTCCCAGCTACGCAGCTCATTATTGCGATATAATGTCCTCAATTAAGCTGCTGCTGTGTTCTAGTAGACATTTAATTTCACACTAGTGCTAAAATCACAGCTACACTGCTCAATACAGTTGTTACTACCCTCTTTGCTATAACCTTTTAGTGTTTTATCTTGGCTTAGAGCTGGATTCACAGTTACACTGCTCAGTACTGCTGTATAATAAACTCCATGCTGCTGCTTCTGAACATGTGCTGAACGTGTGCTGTATATGGGAGACATCATAGCAGCTACTGTTAACCCAGTAGCTCAGAGACAACTGAAAAATACATTTAAAGCTGCGTGGGTCCCAAGTCGGGAATACATGTGTCAACGGGGTCCGAGTTACCTATGAAATTATACCAATGTCTCCCATGACAGGTGGACGATCTGAAAGCCAAACTCGCAGCACAAGAGGTGGAGCTGAAACAGAAGAATGAGGATGCAGATAAACTGATCCAGGTTGTTGGGGTAGAGACCGAGAAGGTGGGAAAAGAGAAAGCCATGGCTGATGAAGAGGAAAAGAAGGTGGCCGTCATAGCAGAGGAGGTCGGGAAGAAGCAGAGGGACTGCGAGACGGATTTGGCTAAAGCTGAACCGGCTTTAGTGGCAGCTCAGGAAGCCCTGAACACCCTCAACAAGGTATGGCCAAATGTCCTTAGCATGGGGGGCTGCGTCTGTGTCCCCAGTGGTCTCTCTGATTCTGCACTAATCTACTTATTTGTCTTGACAGAACAATCTGACAGAGTTGAAGTCTTTCGGTTCCCCACCTTCCGCTGTCACCAATGTCACGGCAGCTGTCATGGTCCTCACCGCCCCTGGTGGCAGAGTCCCAAAGGACAGGAGCTGGAAAGCCGCCAGAGTGGTCATGGGCAAAGTCGACGGCTTCTTGGACTGCCTAATAAACTTTAATAAGGAAAATATACATGAAAACTGCATAAAAGCCATTCAGCCTTACCTGAAAGACACAGAATTCAACCCAGAATTCATTGCCTCCAAGTCCCTCGCCGCTGCTGGACTCTGCTCCTGGGTTATAAACATTGTCAAGTTCTACGAGGTTTTCTGTGAGGTGGAGCCCAAACGCCAAGCTCTGGACAAAGCAAATGCCGAATTGGCAGCCGCGGAGGAGAAACTGTCCACCATCAAAGCCAAAATTGCAGTAAGTTCTATAGAAATGTATTCTTGTAGTACTGCCCCTATGTACAAGAATATAACTTCTATAATACTGCCCCTATGTACAAGAATATCACTACTAAAATACTGCTTCTATGTACAGGAATATAACTACTATAATACTGCTCCTATGTACAAGAATATAACTACTATAATACTGCCCCCTATGTACAAGAATATAACTACTATAATACTGCCCCTATGTACAAGAATATAACTACTATAATACTGCCCCTATGTACAAGAATATAACTACTATAATACTGCTCCTATGTACAAGAATATAACTACTATAATACTGCTCCTATGTACAAGAATATAACTACTATAATACTGCCCCTATGTACAAGAATATAACTACTATAATACTGCCCCTATGTACAGGAATATAACTACTGTAATACTGCCCCTATGTACAAGAATATAACTACTATAATACTGCCCCCTATGTACAAGAATATAACTACTATAATACTGCCCCTATGTACAAGAATATAACTACTATAATACTGCTCCTATGTACAAGAATATAACTACTATAATACTGCCCACTATGTACAAGAATATCACTACTATAATACTGCTTCTATGTACAAGAATATAACTACTATAATACTGCTCCTATGTGCAAGAATATAACTACTATAATACTTCCTTCTATGTACAAGAATATAACTACTATAATACTGCCCCTATGTACAAGAATATAACTACTATAATACTGCTCTATGTGCAAGAATATAACTACTATAATACTGCCCCTATGTACAAGAATATAACTGCTATAATACTGCCCCCTATGTACAAGAATATAACTACTATAATACAGCCCCTATGTACAGGAATATAACTACTATAATACTGCTCCTATGTACAAGAATATAACTACTATAATACTGCCCCCTATGTACAAGAATATAACTACTATAATACTGCTCCTATGTACAAGAATATAACTACTATAATACTGCCCCTATGTACAAGAATATAACTACTATAATACTTCCTTCTATGTACAAGAATATAACTACTATAATACTGCCCCTATGTACAAGAATATAACTACTATAATACAGCCCCTATGTACAGGAATATAACTACTATAATACTGCTCCTATGCACAAGAATATAACTACTATAATACTGCTCCTATGTACAAGAATATAACTAATACTGCCCCTATGTACAAGAATATAACTACTATAATACTGCCTCTATGTGCAAGAATATAACTACTATAATACTGCCCCCATATACAAGAATATAACTACTATAATACTGCCTCCTATGTGCATGAATATAACTACTATAATACTGCCCCTATGTACAAGAATATAACTACTATAATACTGCCCCCATATACAAGAATATAACTACTATAATACTGCCCCCTATGTACAAGAATAAAACTTAATATAATACTGCTTCTATGTACAAGAATATAACTACTATAATACTGCTCCTATGTACAAGAATATAACTACTATAATACTGCTCCTATGTACAAGAATATAACTACTATAATACTGCTCCTATGTACAGGAATATAACTACTATAATACTGCTCCTATGTACAGGAATATAACTGCTATCATACAGCTTTGAGCCTGGTCCACATGTTACAGACTTTTCTTATTTTCAGCTCCTGAATGAGAATCTTGCCAAGCTGACTGCAAAATTTGAGAAGGCGACTGCAGACAAACTGAAGTGTCAGCAGGAAGCGGACTCCACGGCTCTCACCATCTCTCTCGCTAACCGGCTGGTAAGTGTCATGTGCCATCATTGTAGCTCTGTCTCCTGTGTGCAGTCACAGAGATGAGAGATAACTCTGATCTCAGTAGTTTCCCAGAAATATTGGAGTGCATTGTATCCGACATCCAGTGACTATATTTCTTCTAATTGAAATTTAAAAAAAAATATTTTTAAAACATATAAAAAAAATCACAAAACGCAATAGTAAAAAACAACAAAACCTAGTCATTGACATAAAAATATAAACAATTAAAATAATCCTCAGATTTGCTTTTGCCGGATATGTAAAGGTTTGCAGGATCAGTGCTTTTCTCTAAAACTAACCCTATTTCTAACCCTAAGCTTAACCCTAGCCCGATCCCTGAGACCAAGTCAATACTTAGCTCTAAGGCTAGCTGTAAGCTTAAGCCTAGCCCTCAGCTTAACCAGTCCGTAGCTCTTAGCGAAACCTTAACTCTAAGGCTACTTTCACACTAGCGTCGTGCACTGCACGTCGCAATGCGTCGTTGTGGATAAAAAACGTATCCTGCAAAGTTGCCTGCAGGATGCGTTTTTTCTCCATAGACTTTTATTAGCGATGCATTGCGACGCAGTGCCACACGTCGCAACCGTCGTGCGACGGTTGCGTCGTGTTTTGGCGCACCGCCGCCACAAAAAAAGTTACATGTAACTTTTTTTGTGCGTTTAGACCGCCATTTTCGACTGTGCATGCGCGGCCGAAACTCCGCCCCCTCCTCCCCGGACCTTGCAATGGGGCAGCGGAAGCGTCCTAAGACTGCTTCCGCTGCCCACGTCGGGCATTTTTTGCACAGTATGCGTCGGTACGTCGGCCCGACGCAGCGCGACGGCCCCGTACGGACGCTAGTGTGAAAGCAGCCTAAGTCTAACCTTAGCTCTAATCCTAATCAAATCCCTAGCCTATATAGTAGCCCTAAATCTAAACTTAGCTCTAGCTCTAATCCTAACCCAATCCATAGTATTAAAACTAACCCTAGTGTTAACCCTAAGACTAAGCCTAGTATTAAGACTAGACCAGTCCCTAGCCCTGAGGCTAACCCTAAGTCTGATCCTAGCTCTGATTTTAACACTAAGGGTGCAGACAGACGTCGGTATTACACGAGCGAGGATCACGTGACAAACGTCGGACTGACTGTCAGCTCTCCTGACCTGAGCGTGACAGCATGTACTTCTATGCAGCTGTCAAGCTCCAGTCATGAGAGCCAACGGTCAGTCCGAGGATTGCAATCTGATCCTCGCACAAGTAATTCGTCCATATGTGTTCATCCTAACTTTAAGATTTACCCTAGCCCTAAGCTTAACCCAGTCCCTAGCCCTACGCCTAACCCTTAGTGAAATCCTAGTTTTAAGCTTAATCCAATCCCTAGCCTAAAAAGTAGCCCTAGCCCTAACCTTAGGCCTACCTCTATCCCAATTTTAGCCTTTAGGCTAACCCAAGCTCTAAGTTTAATTCTAATTCTAAGATTAACCCTACATTTAAGCTTTTCTCAATCCTTAGCCCTAAACCTAACCTTTGGCAAAACTCTAGCTTCAAGCCTATCCTTAGCTTTAAACCTAACTCAATCCCTAGCCTAAAGAGTATCCCTAAACTTGACCTTAGGCCTAACCCATGTCCTAGCCTAACTCTAACTCAACACAAGCACTTGGACTAATCCAAAGCCTAACCCTACACTAAGCTTATCTTTAGACCTACGTTTAACCATTATTGTGATTAGGGTTAGAAAAAGTATAAAATGTAAGATCAGCTCTCAGTAATGAATGCAGACTTGCACTTTATTGAATATTGTCTTCACTCTTTAGCTGCTCGTCTTCTGTCATCTCTGTGGCTTTTATGCAGAGTGTAGCAGGCGAGAGGAGTTTGTCATTGACTGATACGCTCTGTATAGTCAGTGACCCAGATGTAGACAGATTGTAGATGCTGCCCATGTCACAGTAAGAGGCGGCATGGAGTAGGACTGTGAGGACAAAGTATTGCTCCCCTATAAACTGTTTGTCATCTGCCCTGGCCCTTCTGTGCTCCATGACAGCTGCCATAGTGAGGTCTGACCAGAACTGTAGGATGTGATAGTGCACCTCACATAGGGGGCAGCCGCATATCTCCACACTAATTCGGTGACCCCGATGTAGGTGGGAGGACTCGCCTCAGAGAACATCAGGTGGGCCGAAGCCGTCAGGAATTTCAAGCTCCAAGAGAGCACCCTCTGTGGGGACGTCCTGGTCATCACCGCTTTCGTCTCCTACCTTGGCTACTTCACCAAGAAATACCGACAGGACCTCATGGATAAGACCTGGAAACCGTACCTGGGGCAGCTGAAGGTGAGCCCACATCCTTCCCAGATAAGAAGTACTCCAGTCACACCCAGAGCTGCGTATATCATACAGATACCTTAGATACAGTACATGATACAGCTCCGTCTATTATACGGATACCATAGATACAGTACATAATACAGCTGGGTCTATTATACAGATACCATAAATACACAAATAGAGCATATGATACAGCTGCATCTATTATATGGATACCATAGATACATTGATACAGTACATGATACAGCTCCGTCTATTATACGGATACCATAGATACATAGATACAGTACATGATACAGCTGCGTCTATTATACGGATACCATAGATACATAGATACAGTACATGATACAGCTGCGTCTATTATACGGATACCATAGATACATAGATACAGTACATGATACAGCTGCGTCTATTATACGGATACCATAGATACATACATACAGTACATGATACAGCTGCATCTGTTATACTGATACACTACATGATACAGCTGCGTCTATTATACAGATACCATAGATACATACATACAGTACATGATACAGCTGCGTCTATTATACAGATACACTACATGATACAGCTGTGTCTATTATACAGATACCATAGATACATAGATACAGTACATGATACAGCTGCGTCTATTATACGAATACCATAGATACATAGATACACTACATGATACAGCTGCGTCTATTATACAGATATCATGGATACACAAATACAGCACATGATACAGCTGCGTCTATTATACAGATACCATAGATACATAGATATTGTACATGATACAGCTGTGTCTGTTATACAGCTACCATAGATACAGTGCATGACACAGCTGGGTCTATTATACGGATACCATAGATACATTGATACAGTACATGATACAGCTGTGTCTGTTATAGAGATACCATAGATACAGTACATGATACAGCTGGGTCTATTATACAGATACCATAAATACAGCCCATGATACAGCTGCGTCTATTACATAGATACCATAGATGCAGTACATGATACAGCTGCATCTATTATACCGATACCATAGATACATAGATACAGTACATGATACAGCTGTGTCTGTTATAGAGATACCATAGATACAGTACATGATACAGCTGGGTCTATTATACAGATACCATAAATACAGCCCATGATATAGCTGCATCTATTACATAGATACCATAGATGCAGTACATGATACAGCTGCATCTATTATACGGATACCATAGATACATAGATACAGTACATGATACAGCCGTGTCTGTTATACAGATACCATAGATACAGTACATGATACAGCTGGGTCTATTATACAGATACCATAAATACAGCCCATGATACAGCTGCGTCTATTACAGAGATGCCATAGATGCAGTACATGATACAGCTGCGTCTATTGTATAGATATCTCTGGACCAGATATCACCTCCCTACTAACCAGAATCCCTCAATGTCTATCCGCTATTTCATCCTTCTTCTTCGTTAGATTTCTAAAACTTAACATGGACAAAACAGAATTCATCATCTTTCCCCCATCTCACGCGACCCCCCAACGAACCTATCCATTACAGTAAACGCCTGACCCTCTCCCCAGTCCCACAAGCTCGCTGCCTTGAGGTAATCCTTGACACTGATCTCTCCTTCAAACCGCATATCCAAGCCCTTTCCACTTCCTGCCACCTTCAACTCAAAAATATTTCACGGATCCGTACATTCCTAAACCAAGAATCTGCAAAAACCCTAGCCCATGCCCTTATCATCTCCCGCCTCGACTACTGTAACCTCCTGCCTGCTCTGTGGCCTCCCCTCTAACACGCTCGCACCCCTCCAATCTATTCTAAACTCAGCTGCCAGACTAATCCACCTGTCCCCCCGCTATTCCCCGGCCTCTCCCCTCTGTCAATTCCTTCACTGGCTCTCCATTACCAGGAGACACCAATACAAAAGCCTAACCATGACATACAAAGCCATCCACAACCTGTCTCCTCCATACATCTGTGACCTCGTCTCCCGGTACTTACCTGCATGCAACCTCCGATCCTCACAAGATCTCATTCTCTACTCCCCTATTATCTCCTCTTCCCACAATCGTATACAAGATTTCTCTCGCGCATCACCCCTACTCTGGAACCCTCTACCCCAACACATCAGACTCTCGCCTACCATCGAAACCTTCATAAAGAACCTGAAGACCCACCTCTTCCGGCAAGCCTACAACCTGCAGTAACCGCCTATCCACCAAACCGCTGCATGACCAGCTCTACCCTCGCCTACTGTATCCTCACCCATCCCTTGTAGATTGTCAGCCATCGCGGGCAGGGTCCTCTCTACTCCTGTACCAGTGACTTGTATTGTTTACGATTACTGTACTTGTTTTTATTATGTATACCCCTCCTCACATGTAAAGCGCCATGGAATAAATGGCGCTATAATAATAAATACTAATAATATCATAGATACATAGATACAGTACATGATACAGCTGCCAATATTATACACATACCATAGATACAAAGATATAGTACATGATACAGCTGCGTCTATTACACATATACTCATAGATACATAGATACAGTACATGATACAGCTGCGTCTATTATTCAATTACCTTAAATACAGTACATGATAAAGCTGTGTCTATTATACAGATACCATAGATACATAGATACAGTACATGACACGGCGTGAGCAGGGCGGCGGGGAGATGTCAGCTCCTACAGACTGAATGCAGACAGGAAGCATTATAAATGCTGCTCACGGTGTGACAGAAATATAAGTAGGAGGTGATTGCCTGCACCTTTAAGATTGGGACAGTGACTTTTCTTTTGGGATACATGTTAATAGTCAGATTATATACAGGGAAGATGAATTTAGAGGATCGGCCCGGGGATAGTGGAGGAGTCAGCGGGGGGCCGTGCTGGGACTATGCTGTAAGAAGAATTTAGAGGACCGGCTCGGGGATAGCGGAGGAGTCAGCGGGGGGGGCCGTGCTGGGACTATGCTGTTTGTGCAGCAGATCAGCGGTGGCGAGGCACGGGGGTCTCGGCGTTATTTACTGATTATGTATGAGAGGAATGAGACAGAACGGAGGAGGGCACATCCATAAGGGTCTCACAGCCGGGGTCATCAGCCGCGTGTCTGTCAGAAAAATACCCGCCACACTGCCCAGGGAAGCAGGACGCACTCGCCATCCTGTGTGCATCACTGCCCTCCATATCATCGGCACAGAGCTATCCTGAAATACTCTGTGCTGCTGGGGACTCTGCTTCTTCTCTTATGTATCTCTGGCACAAACTGTCACCGTCTGTAGCTGCTCTCCAGCTTTGTCCGCTGCACATGCGAGCCTCTCGCTGCCCCTCATTACCTCTTCTCTGTCTCCAGGTCCCCATCCCAGTGACCGAGTCTCTGGACCCCCTGACCATGCTGACTGATGACGCCGACATCGCAGCCTGGCAGAATGAAGGACTTCCTGCCGACCGCATGTCAACGGAGAACGCAACCATCCTCACCAGCTGTGAGAGATGGCCGCTCATGGTGGACCCCCAGCTACAGGGGATCAAGTGGATCAAGAACAAGTATGGAGAAGAGCTGCGAGTGGTCAGGATCGGACAGAGAGGGTTCGTATCCGAGTGGTGGAAGCGCGCCCACTATAGTGCCAGGCAGGCCACACTGACATCTGCCGACTCTCTGCAGGTACCTGGACACCCTGGAGCAAGCGCTGGCTGGCGGGGACGTGGTGCTGATCGAGAACCTAGAGGAGAGCGTGGATCCAGTGCTGGGACCCCTGCTGGGAAGAGAAACCATCAAGAAAGGAAGGTAAATCCAAAAAGTGAAGGCACAGCTGGGGTCCAGCGTCATGTATTCTCACAGATGACCCCACAATTAAAGGGATAATCCAGTACGTAAAAAGCGATCACCCATCCCCTGGGCAGGTGAAGAGGCAGAGCTTAGGGTTCAGCCTGGGGTAAGGTTGCAGATCACCTCCGTTGTACCCCCTGAATGGGTAACAGATGTTTACAATTGCAGAGGTGCACTTTAATTACAGAAGCTTTATGCAACTCCAAGGGCAACTCGGAGGAGGACTGTGCAATCCTGAATGAGCCATCACCATCACTGATGGGTTTCTCATCTTCAGCAGCGCAGCCAGTGATGATCTGACTATGCAGAGCGCAGCAGTCAGATCATCACCAACTGCTGCTCTCTGTGCACTAAACATTTACTGAGCTTGGCCCCTGCAGAGCGCAGCAGAGGAACTGGCATCGTCACTGGATTCTCTGCTCTGTGCAGTGATAGTGAATGTGCAGAGCGCAGCAGTCAGATCATCATCGGATGCTGCACTCTGCACACTGAACACTTACTGAGCTTGGCCCCTGCAGAGCGCAGCAGAGGAACTGACATTGCCTTTGGCCTCTCTGCTCTGTACGGTGATGGTGAATGTGCAGAGCGCAGCAGTTAGATCATCACCGACTGCTGCACTCTGTACACTGAACACTTACTGAGCTTGGCCCCTGCAAAACGCAGCAAAGGAACTGACGTTGCCTTTGGCCTCTCTGCTCTGTATGTTGATGGTGAATGTGCAGAGTGCAGCAGTCAGATCATCATCGGCTGCTGCGCTCTGCACACTTATTGAGCTTGGCCCCTGCAGAGCGCAGCAGAGGAACTGACGTCGTCACTGGCCTCTCTGCTCTGTATGGTGATGGTGAATGTGCAGAGCGCAGCAGTTAGATCATCACCGACTGCTGCACTCTGTACACTGAACACTTACTGAGCTTGGCCCCTGCAGAGCGCAGCAGAGGAACTGACATTGCCTTTGGCCTCTCTGCTCTGTATGGTGATGGTGAATGTGCAGAGCGCAGCAGTCAGATCATCATCGGCTGCTGCACACTGAACACTTACTGAGCTTGGCCCCTGCAAAGCGCAGCAAAGGAACTGACGTTGCCTTTGGCCTCTCTGCTCTGTATGTTGATGGTGAATGTGCAGAGTGCAGCAGTCAGATCATCATCGGCTGCTGCACTCTGCATACTTACTGAGCTTGGTCCCTGCAGAGCGCAGCAGAGGAACTGATGTCATCACTGGCCTCTCCACCAGTGATGATTTACCTGCTGCTCTCTGCACACTGAAGGTAGCAGTAGTCGGGAGTTGTCTTTCCATGTGAGTGGACCTGATGCGGCCGCCACCTCTGCCATTGTGCTATCTACACTACTAGACAGATGATTGTCACTCACATAGACACATGACCACCTGCTCCACCCAAAGAGCTGACGCCTTGCAGACCGATCGGGGGACCCCACCAATACTGAGGAGGGGGCTGTGAGATACACGTTGGAATGCACTGATGGCCGCGCATGTGCAGGGGACGGAGTACAGCCACTCCATGCTGACCACAGGGCATCTCAAATCATCAGTCGGACCTCCACCGGTCCATAAGTTATGTCCTGACCCCGTAGGATCGCCCCTCAGCGGTGCTTCGGGAGTGCTTATTAGGAGTGTGAGGTTCCCATTAAGACGCCAGTTAGTACAGTCGACAGGCGCATCTGGGGAGTCCTCAGGTTTTAAGTGACATTACCGACACCCGTGCAGGATGCCAGAGAACTGTTGTCAGGTGCCTGGCAGCAGAGTAGACGACGATGTCAGGCGATGGGAGACAGAGGTGACTCACAGACTCCCGTACGGCACACCGGACACAGTAACATGACGGGCTTCCTACGTATCTACAAGATCACTGCTTGTCAGCGAATGTGAATACGTCCGGACGATGTGCTGAGATCAGGCGTTCAGATGATGGATGGAAGCATAGGAAGCAGAGATATTGAAAATGGCGAGAATTAAAAGTCAACGTGGCCACATCATGGACGATTTGTACTTATTAATGATATTTTACTATGTTTTTTGGAGGAGAGGAGGCACCGTCAGTCTGACGAAAATGGCGCAATGTACAGCGCAATCCTACCCCAGCACTCATGGCTCCCCGTAGTGCATCCACTTGTGAACTCAGCTGACCTCCACTTGTTCTCCGTCTCTCAGGTGCATTAAGATTGGTGACAAGGAGTGCGAGTACAGCCCCAACTTCCGCTTGATCCTGCACACGAAACTTGCCAACCCGCATTACCAGCCCGAGATGCAGGCGCAGTGCACTCTCATCAACTTCACAGTCACCCGAGATGGCCTGGAGGACCAGCTGCTGGCGGCTGTAGTGAGCATGGAGCGGCCAGACCTGGAGGAGCTGAAGGTAATGGCGAGGGCTGGAAGGTGGCAACGTCAGCCGAACTCCAAGTGTAGCATCAATGATAATGTGTCATAAGACGGGCGGGAAAATGTATTACCTGTGTCCTCCCAGAGAGCGAAAGTTTCATACAGATTCTCTGCAGCCGCTTTTCCTTTGGGTACTGTCAGCAATCTCCTCCCTGCAGCCGCTCCTCCTTTTGGTACTGTCAGCAATTTCCTCCCTGCAGCCGCTCTTCCTTTGGGTACTGTCAGCAATCTCCTCCCTGCAGTAGCTCCTCCTTTGGGTACTGTCAGCAATCTCCTCTCTGCAGCCGCTCTTCCTTTGGGTACTGTCAGCAGTTTCCTCCCTGCAGTCGCTCCTCCTTTGGGTACTGTCAGCAATCTCCTCCCTGCAGTCTCTCCTCCTTTGGGTACTGTCAGCAATCTCCTCCCTGCAGTCGCTCTTCCTTTGGGTTCAGTCAGCAATCTCCTCCCTGCAGTCGCTCTTCCTTTGGGTACTGTCAGCAATCTCCTCCCTGCAGCCGCTCTTCCTTTGGGTACTGTCAGCAATCTCCTCCCTGCAGCCGCTCTTCCTTTGGGTACGGTCAGCAATCTCCTCCCTGCAGTCGCTCTTCCTTTGGGTACTGTCAGCAATCTCCTCCCTGCAGTCGCTCCTCCTTTGGGTACTGTCAGCAATCTCCTCCCTGCAGCCGCTCTTCCTTTGGGTTCAGTCAGCAATCTCCTCCCTGCAGTCGCTCCTCCTTTGGGTACTGTCAGCAATCTCCTCCCAGCAGTCGCTCCTCCTTTGGGTACTGTCAGCAATCTCCTCCCTGCAGCTGCACTTCCTTTGGGTACTGTCAGCAATCTCCTCCCTGCAGCCGCTCTTCCTTTGGGTTCAGTCAGCAATCTCCTCCCTGCAGTCGCTCCTCCTTTGGGTACTGTCAGCAATCTCCTCCCAGCAGTCGCTCCTCCTTTGGGTACTGTCAGCAATCTCCTCCCTGCAGCTGCACTCCCTTTGGGTACGGTCAGCAATCTCCTCCCTGCAGTCGCTCTTCCTTTGGGTACTGTCAGCAATCTCCTCCCTGCAGTCGCTCCTCCTTTGGGTACTGTCAGCAATCTCCTCCCTGCAGTCGCTCTTCCTTTGGGTACTGTCAGCAATCTCCTCCCTGCAGTCGCTCTTCCTTTGGGTACTGTCAGCAATCTCCTCCCTGCAGTCGCTCTTCCTTTGGGTACTGTCAGTAATCTCCTCCCTGCAGTCGCTCTTCCTTTGGATACTGTCAGTAATCTCCTCTGTCATGATTCTCAATGGCGAGAGAACATAGCCCAGCATATATGAGAACTAGCTCTTGGAAGATGGAAACTATACTGACCATGAACTAAACCTGCCGCACAACTAGAAGTGGCCGGGTAGCATGCCTACGTTTTTTATCCCTAGATGCCCAGCGCCAGCCGGAGAACTACCTAATCCTAGCAGAGGAAAAGACAGTCCTGGCTCACCTCTAGAGAAATTTTCCCAAAAGGCAGACAGAGGCCCCCACATATATTGGCGGTGATTTTAGATGAAATGACAAACGTAGTATGAAAATAGGTTTAGCAAAATCGAGGTCCGCTTACTAGATAGCATGAAGACAGAAAGGGCACTTTCATGGTCAGCAGAAAACCCTCTCAAAACACCATCCAGAAATTACTTTAAGACTCTAGCATTAACTCATAACACCAGAGTGGCAATTTCCGCTCACAAGAGCTTTCCAGACACAGTAACGAAATAGCAGCTGTGAACAGGAACAAAATGCAAAAACACACAAGGACAAAAGTCCAACTTAGCTAGGAGTTGTCTAGTAGCAGGAACATGCACAGAAGGCTTCTGATTACATTGTTGACCGGCATGAAACTGACAGAGGAGCAAGGTTATATAGCGACTCCCACATCCTGATAGGAGCAGGTGAACAGAGGGGATGATGCACACAAGTACAATTCCACAAGTGGCCACCGGGGGAGCCCAGAATCCAATTTCACAACAGTACCCCCCCCTCAAGGAGGGGGCACCGAACCCTCACCAGAACCACCAGGGCGATCAGGATGAGCCCTATGAAAGGCACGGACAAGATCGGAGGCATGAACATCAGAGGCAGTGACCCAAGAATTATCCTCCTGACCGTATCCCTTCCATTTAACCAGATACTGGAGTTTCCGTCTGGAAACACGAGAGTCTAAGATCTTTTCCACAACGTACTCCAACTCACCCTCAACCAACACCGGAGCAGGAGGCTCAACGGAAGGCACAGCCGGTACCTCATACCTGCGCAACAATGACCGATGAAAAACATTATGAATCGAAAAGGATGCAGGGAGGTCCAAACGGAAGGACACAGGGTTAAGAATCTCCAATATCTTGTACGGGCCGATGAACCGAGGCTTAAACTTAGGAGAAGAAACCCTCATAGGGACAAAACGAGAAGACAACCACACCAAGTCCCCAACACAAAGCCGAGGACCAACACGACGACGGCGGTTGGCAAAAAGCTGAGTCTTCTCCTGGGACAACTTCAAATTGTCCACCACCTGCCCCCAAATCTGATGCAACCTCTCCACCACAGCATCCACTCCAGGACAATCCGAAGATTCCACTTGACCGGAGGAAAATCGAGGATGAAACCCCGAATTACAGAAAAACGGGGACACCAAGGTGGCAGAGCTGGCCCGATTATTGAGGGCGAACTCCGCCAAAGGCAAAAAAGCAACCCAATCATCCTGATCCGCAGACACAAAACACCTCAAATATGTCTCCAAGGTCTGATTAGTCCGCTCGGTCTGGCCATTAGTCTGAGGATGGAAAGCAGACGAAAAAGACAAATCTATGCCCATCCTAGCACAGAATGCCCGCCAAAATCTAGACACGAATTGGGTCCCTCTGTCAGAAACGATATTCTCCGGAATACCATGCAAACGAACAACATTTTGAAAAAACAGAGGAACCAACTCGGAAGAAGAAGGCAACTTAGGCAAGGGAACCAGATGGACCATCTTAGAGAAACGGTCACACACCACCCAGATGACAGACATCTTCTGAGAAACAGGCAGATCCGAAATAAAATCCATCGAGATGTGCGTCCAAGGCCTCTTCGGGATAGGCAAGGGTAACAACAATCCACTAGCCCGAGAACAACAAGGCTTGGCCCGAACACAAACGTCACAAGACTGCACAAAGCCTCGCACATCTCGTGACAGGGAAGGCCACCAGAAGGACCTTGCCACCAAATCCCTGGTACCAAAGATTCCAGGATGACCTGCCAACGCAGAAGAATGAACCTCAGAGATGATTCTACTGGTCCAATCATCAGGAACAAACAGTCTACCAGGTGGGCAACGATCAGGTCTATCCGCCTGAAACTCCTGCAAGGCCCGCCGCAGGTCTGGAGAAACGGCAGACAATATCACTCCATCTTTAAGGATACCTGTGGGCTCAGAATTACCAGGGGAGTCAGGCTCAAAACTCCTAGAAAGGGCATCCGCCTTAACATTCTTAGAAACCGGTAGGTAAGACACCACAAAATTAAACCGAGAGAAAAACAACGACCAGCGCGCCTGTCTAGGATTCAGGCGCCTGGCAGACTCAAGGTAAATTAAATTTTTGTGGTCAGTCAATACCACCACCTGATGTCTGGCCCCCTCAAGCCAGTGACGCCACTCCTCAAAAGCCCACTTCATGGCCAAAAGCTCCCGATTCCCAATATCATAATTCCGCTCGGCGGGCGAAAATTTACGGGAAAAAAAGGCACAAGGTCTCATCACGGAGCAGTCGGAACTTCTCTGCGACAACACTGCCCCAGCTCCGATCTCAGAAGCGTCGACCTCAACCTGAAAAGGAAGAGCAACATCAGGCTGACGCAACACTGGGGCGGAAGAAAAGCGGCGCTTGAGCTCCCGAAAGGCCTCCACAGCATCAGGGGACCAATCAGCAACATCAGCACCCTTCTTAGTCAAATCAGTCAATGGTTTTACAACATCAGAAAAACCAGCAATAAATCGACGATAAAAGTTAGCAAAGCCCAAAAATTTCTGAAGACTCTTAAGAGAAGAGGGTTGCGTCCAATCACCAATAGCCTGAACCTTGACAGGATCCATCTCGATGGAAGAGGGGGAAAAAATGTATCCCAAGAAGGAAATCTTTTGAACCCCAAAAACACACTTAGAACCCTTCACACACAAGGAATTAGACCGCAAAACCTGAAAAACCCTCCTGACCAGCTGGACATGAGAGTCCCAGTCATCCGAAAAAATCAGAATATCATCCAGATACACAATCATAAATTTATCCAAATAATCGCGGAAAATGTCATGCATAAAGGACTGGAAGACTGAAGGGGCATTTGAAAGACCAAAAGGCATCACCAAATACTCAAAATGGCCCTCGGGCGTATTAAATGCGGTTTTCCACTCATCCCCCTGCTTGATTCGCACCAAATTATACGCCCCACGGAGATCAATCTTAGAGAACCACTTGGCCCCCTTTATACGAGCAAACAAATCAGTAAGCAGTGGTAACGGATATTGATATTTAACCGTGATTTTATTCAAAAGTCGATAATCAATACACGGCCTCAAAGAGCCGTCTTTCTTAGACACAAAGAAAAAACCGGCTCCTAAGGGAGATGACGAAGGACGAATATGTCCCTTTTCCAAGGACTCCTTTATATATTCTCGCATAGCCGCGTGTTCAGGCACAGACAGATTAAATAAACGACCCTTAGGGTATTTACTACCCGGGATCAAGTCTATGGCACAATCGCACTCCCGGTGCGGAGGTAGTGAACCAACCTTGGGTTCTTCAAAAACGTCACGAAAGTCAGACAAGAATTCAGGAATCTCAGAGGGAATAGATGATGAAATGGAAACCAAAGGTACGTCCCCATGAGTTCCTTTACATCCCCAGCTTAACACAGACATAGCTCTCCAGTTGAGGACTGGGTTATGAGATTGCAGCCATGGCAATCCCAGCACCAAAACATCATGTAGATTATACAGTACCAGAAAGCGAATAACCTCCTGGTGATCCGGATTAACACGCATAGTCACTTGTGTCCAGTATTGTGGTTTATTACTAGCCAATGGGGTGGAGTCAATCCCTTTCAGAGGTATCGAAGCCTCCAATGGCTCCAAATCATACCCACAGCGTTTGGCAAAGGACCAATCCATAAGACTCAAAGCAGCGCCAGAGTCGACATAGGCGTCCGCGGTAATAGATGACAAAGAACAAATCAGGGTCACAGATAGAATAAACTTAGACTGTAAAGTGCTAATTGAAACAGACTTGTCAGGCTTCTTAGTACGCTTAAAGCATGCTGATATAACATGAGTTGAATCACCACAATAGAAGCACAACCCATTTTTTCGTCTAAAATTCTGCCGCTCGCTTCTGGACAGAATTCTATCACATTGCATATTTTCTGGCGTTTTCTCAGTAGACACCGCCAAATGGTGCACAGGTTTGCGCTCCCGCAGACGCCTATCGATCTGAATAGCCATCGTCATGGACTCATTCAGACTCGCAGGCACAGGGAACCCCACCATAACATCCTTAATGGCATCAGAGAGACCTTCTCTGAAAATCGCCGCCAGGGCGCACTCATTCCACTGAGTAAGCACAGACCATTTGCGGAATTTTTGGCAGTATATTTCAGCTTCATCTTGCCCCTGAGACAAGGACATCAAGGCCTTTTCCGCCTGAAGCTCTAAATGAGGTTCCTCATAAAGCAACCCCAAGGCCAGAAAAAACGCATCCACATTGAGCAACGCAGGATCCCCTGGTGCCAATGCAAAAGCCCAGTCCTGAGGGTCGCCCCGGAGCAAGGAAATTACAATCCTGACCTGCTGTGCAGGGTCTCCGGCAGAGCGAGACTTCAGGGACAAAAACAATTTGCAATTATTTTTAAAATTTTGAAAGTGAGATCTATTCCCTGAGAAGAATTCAGGCAAAGGAATTCTAGGCTCAGACATAGGTGCATGAACAACAAAATCTTGCAAATTTTGTACCTTTGTGGTGAGATTATTCAAACCTGTAGCTACACTCTGAAGATCCATTTGAAACAGGTGAACACAGAGCCATTCAAGGATTAGAAGGAGAGAAAGAGAGGAAGGCTGCAGCATAGGCAAACTAGCAAGTGATTCAATTAAGAGCACACTCAGAACTAGAGGGAAAAAAAATAAAAAATAAAAATTGTAGCAGACTTCTTTTTTCTCTCCTTTCTCAGCCAGTAATTTAACCCTTTTTCGGGCCGGTCAAACTGTCATGATTCTCAATGGCGAGAGAACATAGCCCAGCATACATGAGAACTAGCTCTTGGAAGATGGAAACTATACTGACCATGAACTAAACCTGCCGCACAACTAGAAGTGGCCGGGTAGCATGCCTACGTTTTTTATCCCTAGATGCCCAGCGCCAGCCGGAGAACTACCTAATCCTAGCAGAGGAAAAGACAGTCCTGGCTCACCTCTAGAGAAATTTTCCCAAAAGGCAGACAGAGGCCCCCACATATATTGGCGGTGATTTTAGATGAAATGACAAACGTAGTATGAAAATAGGTTTAGCAAAATCGAGGTCCGCTTACTAGATAGCATGAAGACAGAAAGGGCACTTTCATGGTCAGCAGAAAACCCTCTCAAAACACCATCCAGAAATTACTTTAAGACTCTAGCATTAACTCATAACACCAGAGTGGCAATTTCCGCTCACAAGAGCTTTCCAGACACAGTAACGAAACAGCAGCTGTGAACAGGAACAAAATGCAAAAACACACAAGGACAAAAGTCCAACTTAGCTAGGAGTTGTCTAGTAGCAGGAACATGCACAGAAGGCTTCTGATTACATTGTTGACCGGCATGAAACTGACAGAGGAGCAAGGTTATATAGCGACTTCCACATCCTGATAGGAGCAGGTGAACAGAGGGGATGATGCACACAAGTACAATTCCACAAGTGGCCACCGGGGGAGCCCAGAATCCAATTTCACAACACTCCTCCCTGCAGTCGCTCTTCCTTTGGGTACTGTCAGCAATCTCCTCCCTGCAGCCCCTCATCCTTTGGGTACTGTCAGCAATCTCCTCCCTGCAGTCGCTCCTCCTTTGGGTACTGTCAGCAATCTCCTCTCTGCAGCCGTTCTTCCTTTGGGTACTGTCAGCAATCTCCTCCCTGCAGTCGCTCTTCCTTTGGGTACTGTCAGCAATCTCCTCCCTGCAGTCGCTCTTCCTTTGGGTTCAGTCAGCAATCTCCTCCCTGCAGTCGCTCTTCCTTTGGGTACTGTCAATAATCCCCTCCCTGCAGCCGCTTCTCCTTTGGGTGCTGTCACCAATCTCCTCCCTGCAGTCGCTCTTCCTTTGGGTACTGTCAGCAATCTCCTCTCTGCAGCCGTTCTTCCTTTGGGTACTGTCAGCAATCTCCTCCCTGCAGCCGCTCTTCCTTTGGGTACTGTCAGCAATCTCCTCCCTGCAGCCGCTCTTCCTTTGGGTACTGTCAGCAATCTCCTCCCTGCAGTCGCTTTTCCTTTGGGTACTGTCAGCAATCTCCTCCCTGCAGTCGCTCTTCCTTTGTGTACTGTCAGCAGTTTCCTCCCTGCAGTCGCTCCTCCTTTGGGTACTGTCAGCAATCTCATCCCTGCAGTTGCTCCTCCTTTGGGTACTGTCAGCAATCTCCTCCCTGCAGCCGCTCTTCCTTTGGGTTCAGTCAGCAATCTCCTCCCTGCAGTCGCTCCTCCTTTGGGTACTGTCAGCAATCTCCTCCCTGCAGTCGCTCCTCCTTTGTGTACTGTCAGCAGTTTCCTCCCTGCAGCCGCTCTTCCTTTGGGTTCAGTCAGCAATCTCCTCCCTGCAGTCGCTTTTCCTTTGGGTACTGTCAGCAATCTCCTCCCTGCAGCCGCTCTTCCTTTGGGTTCAGTCAGCAATCTCCTCCCTGCAGTCGCTCCTCCTTTGGGTACTGTCAGCAATCTCCTCCCAGCAGTCGCTCCTCCTTTGGGTACTGTCAGCAATCTCCTCCCTGCAGCTGCACTTCCTTTGGGTACGGTCAGCAATCTCCTCCCTGCAGTCGCTCTTCCTTTGGGTACTATCAGCAGTTTCCTCCCTGCAGTCGCTCCTCCTTTGGGTACTGTCAGCAATCTCCTCCCTGCAGCTGCACTTCCTTTGGGTACTGTCAGCAATCTCCTCCCTGCAGCTGCACTTCCTTTGGGTACGGTCAGCAATCTCCTCCCTGCAGTCGCTCTTCCTTTGGGTACTGTCAGCAATCTCCTCCCTGCAGTCGCTCTTCCTTTGGGTACTGTCAGCAATCTCCTACCTGCAGTCGCTCTTCCTTTGGGTACTGTCAGCAATCTCCTCCCTGCAGTCGCTCTTCCTTTGGGTACTGTCAGCAATCTCCTCCCTGCAGTCGCTCTTCCTTTGGGTACTGTCAGCAATCTCCTCCCTGCAGCCGTTCTTCCTTTGGGTACTGTCAGCAATCTCCTCCCTGCAGTCGCTCCTCCTTTGGGTACTGTCAGTAATCTCCTCCCTGCAGTCGCTCTTCCTTTGGGTACTGTCAGCAATCTCCTCCCTGCAGCCGCTCTTCCTTTGGGTACGGTCAGCAATCTCCTCCCTGCAGTCGCTCTTCCTTTGGGTACTGTCAGCAATCTCCTCCCTGCAGCCGCTCTTCCTTTGGGTACTGTCAGCAATCTTCTCCCTGCAGTCGCTTCTCCTTTGGGTACTGTCAGCAATGTCCTCCCTGCAGTCGCTCTTCCTTTGGGTACTGTCAGCAATGTCCTCCCTGCAGTCGCTCTTCCTTTGGGTACTGTCAGCAATCTCCTCCCTGCAGTCGCTCCTCCTTTGGGTACTGTCAGCAATCTCCTCCCTGCAGTCGCTTCTCCTTTGGGTACTGTCAGCAATCTCCTCCCTGCAGTTGCTCCTCCTTTGGGTACTGTCAGCAATCTCCTCCCTGCAGTCGCTCTTTCTTTGGGTACTGTCAGCAATCTCCTCCCTGCAGCCGCTCTTCCTTTGGGTACGGTCAGCAATCTCCTCCCTGCAGTCGCTCTTCCTTTGGGTACTGTCAGCAATCTCCTCCCTGCAGCCGCTCTTCCTTTGGGTACTGTCAGCAATCTTCTCCCTGCAGTCGCTTCTCCTTTGGGTACTGTCAGCAATGTCCTCCCTGCAGTCGCTCTTCCTTTGGGTACTGTCAGCAATCTCCTCCCTGCAGTCGCTCTTCCTTTGGGTACTGTCAGCAATCTCCTCCCTGCAGTCGCTCTTCCTTTGGGTACTGTCAGCAATCTCCTCCCTGCAGTCGCTTCTCCTTTGGGTACTGTCAGCAATCTCCTCCCTGCAGTTGCTCCTCCTTTGGGTACTGTCAGCAATCTCCTCCCTGCAGTCGCTCTTTCTTTGGGTACTGTCAGCAATCTCCTCCCTGCAGCCGCTCTTCCTTTGGGTACGGTCAGCAATCTCCTCCCTGTAGTCGCTCTTCCTTTGGGTACTGTCAGCAATCTCCTCCCTGCAGCCGCTCTTCCTTTGGGTACTGTCAGCAATCTCCTCCCTGCAGTCGCTTCTCCTTTGGGTACTGTCAGCAATCTCCTCCCTGCAGTCGCTCTTCATTGGGTACAGTCAGCAATCTCGTTTGTAGTAATGGAGGGGCCAGGATAGCACAGATTCGTGCGTCGGAGCGCCATCTATGGGGCTGATACATCTTTCTGCCCAGTAAAAATATGTGATGTGACATTTCCCTTTAAAATATTTGGACTTTGGAAAATAAATGTTGCTGCCTCGTTGTGAGATAGACGGATAATTCCATGCGCGAGGAAAGTCTCTTATCTGCAGTAATCAGGAGGGAAGATGAATCGGAACATTTCTCACTTTTCAATACAAACACATCCTGGAAGATGCGGCCGCAATCAGAGATGCTCAGATTAAGACGGGCGTCCGCGGCGGGGACAGGCGCTCCTTAAGGCGCCTGATCACTATCGCAATTCTTTGTTCATCTTCCTCTCAGAAGTTTCTGGAAGCAGAGCTGGGACTTGTGGTACTGACTGGGGTGCGGAGGATGGTAATATATATGTATATGTGTGTGTGTATATGTATATATATATATATATATATATATATATATATATATATATATATATATATATATATTAGATAGATAGATAGAGATATATATATCCACTGTATGTATATATATATATATATATATATATATATATATATATATATATATATACATACAGTGGATATATATATATATATATATATATATATATATATATATATAATCATGTGACAAAAACGGTCTGGTCACATGATATTTATGTCACTGCAACATCTTAAGGGGATGCTGTCCTCAGGCAGGTGACTTTTTTTTAACAAAGAAACAGAAATGATAAAAACATTGTAGTTTTCCTATTTGACCACTAGATGTCAGCATTGTACAGTCTTGAATGGTGGAGCAAAAAGATCTTGCTTTTCAGCTTGCTGTAAAGATTAAATGTCAACTAATTTCTCTCTGATCTCATGGAAAAATGGCGGCTGTTTTGCTGTTGGAGCAGGAATTTTATGACTCATGCATCTCCATGATTGGTCTGGAGCTATTTTGTTGGCTAATATTCCCCACTGTTATCGAAGTGAGAGCAGAATTATAAATACCATGTGAGAATCTGGGTCTTTAAATGGTATTTGTAATACTGCAGCACCTTAAAGGGATGTGGTCATCAGAAAAGAGACTGATATACCAGATCTTTTTATTATTTGGCCAAAGAATAAAAAGAAAACAAAAAATGATAAAACATTGTAGTATTGATATTTGACCACTAGATGTCAGCATAGTACACTCCTTAATACTAAAGCTAGAACATCTCACTTTTCTGCTTGCTGAAAATACCAAATATCATTTACTTTGGAGGAATAACTGCAGATTTACTGCTGGAGCCTAGACAGGCAGGTAGTCAGGTGGATTCACGGATGGATCATATCCGGATCTTGACGCGGTCCTGATTCATGTGACTTTCTTTTCTTGTTCCAGTCCAATCTGACCAAACAGCAGAACGGGTTCAAGATCACCCTGAAGACCCTGGAGGACAACCTGCTGTCCCGCCTGTCGTCCGCCTCTGGAAACTTCCTCGGGGACGTGGAACTGGTGGAGAACCTGGAGATCACCAAGAAGACGGCGGCCGAAATCGAAGAGAAGGCAAGTGATAGGCGAGACAACTGCTTAAAGAGCAATTCCCAAACACGTTATTAGGGGAGCGTCTCTCCGCAAACGCCAGATGTAGAAGACTTCGGTGAATTGTTTGTATTTTTTTTATCTCCAGGTTCAAGAAGCCAAAGTGACGGAAGTGAAACTGAACGAAGCCCGGGAGCACTATCGCCCCGCCGCCGCCCGCGCCTCACTGCTCTACTTCATCATGAACGACCTGAACAAGATCCATCCCATGTACCAGTTCTCCCTGAAGGTCAGAGCCCCCCACAGGCAGTCATCACACAAAAGACCCATTTACTTATTGCGGTATTCCTTTATTTAGTCAATGAGAAAAAAATGAATAAAACAATGAAGTTTTCATATGTAACCACTAGATGTCAGCAAAGTACACTCATGACTGCTAAAGCAAGAACATATCGCTTTTCTGCTTGCTGTGAAGACTAATTATCAGTCTGGTTTCAGTTGGTAGTATGCGGATAGTTACTTTTGAAAAAAAGGCTTCCGATTTAGTGCTGGAGCCTAGATAGGCAGGTAATCCACGATTGATTCCTCCAATGATGGAGCCCTTCCTGGTTTGATGCATGCATAGGTGACTCCTGCGCTATAACATGGGCTTTGTGTCCTTCCCAGGCTTTCAGCGTGGTTTTCCAGCAGGCCGTGCAGAAGGCTCCGACAGACGAGGTGCTGAAGCAGCGGGTGACCAACCTGATCGACAGCATCACCTTCTCTGTGTTCCAGTACACCACCAGGGGGCTGTTCGAGTGCGACAAGCTGACATACACGGCACAACTTGCCTTCCAGGTACCTCCGGGTCCAACACTCCGTCACCGACCGTCTTATCATCCGGAATGCAGCAAACAGGAACATCTCGTCTTCTCTCCTGCAGATCCTGCTAATGAATAAAGAGATAAACTCCGCAGAGTTAGACTTTCTCCTGAGATACCCGGCTCAGCCTGGCCTCAGCAGCCCCGTGGACTTCCTCTCCAACCAGTCCTGGGGTGGCATCAAGGTGGGTGCAACACTAATGCGGGGGGCCCTGATGTACTGTACATACATACACAGGATGTCCCCCGCTGTACATACATACCGACACAGGACATCCCCCGCTGTACATACATACCGACACAGGACGTCCCCCGCTGTACATACATACCGACACAGGACGTCCCCCGCTGTACATACCGACACAGGATGTCCCCCGCTGTACATACATACCGACACAGGACGCCCCCGCTGTACATACCAACACAGGACGTCCCCCGCTGTACATACCGACACAGGACGTCCCCCGCTGTACATACATACCGACACAGGACGTCCCCCGCTGTACATACCGACACAGGATGTCCCCCGCTGTACATACATACTGACACAGGACGTCCCCTGCTGTACATACATACCGACACAGGACGTCCTCCTCTGTACATACATACCGACACAGGATGTCCCCCGCTGTACATACATACCGACACAGGACGTCCCCCGCTGTACATACATACCGACACAGGACGTCCCCCACTGTACATACATACCGACACAGGATGTCCCCCGCTGTACATACATACCGACACAGGAAGTCCCCCGCTGTACATACATACCGACACAGGACGTCCCCTGCTGTACATACATACCAACACAGGACGTCCACCGCTGTACATACATACAGACACAGGACGTCCCCCGCTGTACATACATACCGACACAGGACGTCCCCCGCTGTACATACATACCGACACAGAACGTCCCCCGCTGTACATACATACCGACACAGGACGTCCTCCTCTGTACATACATACCGACACAGGACGTCCTCCTCTGTACATACATACTGACACAGGATGTCCCCCGCTGTACATACATACCGACACAGGATGTCCCCCGCTGTACATACATACCGACACAGGACGTCCTCCTCTGTACATACATACTGACACAGGATGTCCCCCGCTGTACATACATACCGACACAGGATGTCCCCCGCTGTACATACATACCGACACAGGACGTCCCCCACTGTACATACATACCGACACAGGACGTCCCCCACTGTACATACATACCGACACAGGACGTCCCCCGCTGTACATACATACCGACACAGGACGTCACCCGCTGTACATACATACCGACACAGGACGTCCCCCGCTGTTCATACATACCGACACAGGATGTCCCCCGCTGTACATACATACCGACACAGGACGTCCCCCGCTGTACATACATACAGACACAGGACGTTTCCCGCTGTACATACATACCGACACAGGACGTCTCCGATGTACATACATACCGACACAGGACGTCCCCTGCTGTACATACATACCGACACAGGATGTCCCCCGCTGTACATACCGACACAGGACGTCCCCTGCTGTACATACATACCAACACAGGACGTCCCCTGCTGTACATACATACCAACACAGGATGTCCCCCGCTGTACATACATACTGACACAGGATGTCCCCCGCTGTACATACATACCGAGACAGGATGTCCCCCGCTGTACATACAAACCGACACAGGACGTCCTCCTCTGTACATACATACCGACACAGGATGTCCCCCACTGTACATACATACCGACACAGGACGTCCCCCGCTGTACAGACATACAGACACAGGACGTCCCCCGCTGTACATACATTACCGACACAGGACGTCCTCCTCTGTACATACATACTGACACAGGATGTCCCCCGCTGTACATACATACCGACACAGGACGTCCCCCACTGTACATACATACCGACACAGGACGTCCCCCGCTGTACATACATACAGACACAGGACGTCCCCCGCTGTACATACATACCGACACAGGACGTCCCCGATGTACATACATACCAACACAGAACGTCCCCCGCTGTACATACATACCGACACAGGACGTCCCCTGCTGTACATACATACCGACACAGGATGTCCCCCGCTGTACATACATACCGACACAGGATGTCCCCCGCTGTACATACATACTGACACAGGACGTCCCCGATGTACATACATACCGACACAGGACGTCCCCGATGTACATACATACCGACACAGGACGTCCCCCACTGTACATACATACCGACACAGGACGTCCCCCGCTGTACATACATACAGACACAGGACGTCCCCCGCTGTACATACATACCGACACAGGACGTCCCCGATGTACATACATACCAACACAGAACGTCCCCCGCTGTACATACATACCGACACAGGACGTCCCCCGCTGTACATACATACCGACACAGGATGTCCCCCGCTGTACATACATACCGACACAGGACGTCCCCCGCTGTACATACATACCGACACAGGACGTCCCCGATGTACATACCTACCGACACAGGACGTCCCCCGCTGTACATACATATCGACACAGGATGTCCCCCGCTGTACATACATACCGACACAGGATGTCCCCCGCTGTACATACCGACACAGGACGTCCCCTGCTGTACATACATACCAACACAGGACGTCCCCCGCTGTACATACATACTGACACAGGATGTCCCCCGCTGTACATACATTCCGAGACAGGATGTCCCCCGCTGTACATACAAACCGACACAGGACGTCCTCCTCTGTACATACATACCGACACAGGATGTCCCCCACTGTACATACATACCGACACAGGACGTCCCCCGCTGTACAGACATACAGACACAGGACGTCCCCCGCTGTACATACATTACCGACACAGGACGTCCTCCTCTGTACATACATACCGACACAGGATGTCCCCCGCTGTACATACATACCGACACAGGACGTCCCCCACTGTACATACATACCGACACAGGACGTCCCCCGCTGTACATACATACAGACACAGGACGTCCCCCGCTGTACATACATACCGACACAGGACGTCCCCTGCTGTACATACATACCGACACAGGATGTCCCCCGCTGTACATACATACCGACACAGGATGTCCCCCGCTGTACATACATACCGACACAGGACGTCCCCCGCTGTACATACATACCGACACAGGACGTCCCCGATGTACATACATACCGACACAGGACGTCCCCCGCTGTACATACATATCGACACAGGATGTCCCCCGCTGTACATACATACCGACACAGGATGTCCCCCGCTGTACATACCGACACAGGACGTCCCCTGCTGTACATACATACCAACACAGGACGTCCCCCGCTGTACATACATACTGACACAGGATGTCCCCCGCTGTACATACATACCGAGACAGGATGTCCCCCGCTGTACATACAAACCGACACAGGACGTCCTCCTCTGTACATACATACCGACACAGGATGTCCCCCACTGTACATACATACCGACACAGGACGTCCCCCGCTGTACAGACATACAGACACAGGACGTCCCCCGCTGTACATACATTACCGACACAGGACGTCCCCGATGTACATACATACCAACACAGAACGTCCCCCGCTGTACATACATACCGACACAGGACGTCCCCCGCTGTACATACATACCGACACAGGACGTCCCCCGCTGTACATACATACCGACACAGGACGTCCCCCGCTGTACATACATACCGACACAGGACGTCCCCCGCTGTACATACATACCGACACAGGACGTCCCCCGCTGTACATACATACCGACACAGGACGTCCCCCGCTGTACATACATACCGACACAGGATGTCCCCCGCTGTACATACATACCGACACAGGATGTCCCCCGCTGTACATACATACCGACACAGGACGTCCCCCGCTGTACATACATACCGACACAGGACGTCCCCCGCTGTACATACATACAGACACAGGACGTCCCCCACTGTACATACATACCGACACAGGACGTCCCCGATGTACATACATACCAACACAGAACGTCCCCCGCTGTACATACATACCGACACAGGACGTCCCCCGCTGTACATACATACCGACACAGGATGTCCCCCGCTGTACATACATACCGACACAGGACGTCCCCCGCTGTACATACATACCGACACAGGACGTCCCCCGCTGTACATACATACCGACACAGGACGTCCCCCGCTGTACATACATACCGACACAGGACGTCCCCGATGTACATACATACCGACACAGGACGTCCCCCGCTGTACATACATATCGACACAGGATGTCCCCCCGCTGTACATACATACCGACACAGGATGTCCCCTGCTGTACATACATACCGACACAGGATGTCCCCTGCTGTACATACATACACAGGATGTCCCCCGCTGTACATACATACCGACACAGGATGTCCCCTGCTGTACATACATACACAGGATGTCCCCCCGCTGTACATACATACCGACACAGGATGTCCCCTGCTGTACATACATACACAGGATGTCCCCCGCTGTACATACCGACACAGGATCTATCCCCGTAAAACAAATCTGGAGTAGGAATTCTAGGCTCTAAGGCCGGAGTCTGAACAACATAATCTTGAATACTCTGTACTCTTGCAGCAAGCTGATCCACACGAGAAAACAACCCCTGAACATCCATGCCCGCATCCAAATCCTGAATCACCCAGAGATTAAGAGGAAGGAAAAAGACAAAACAGACTAAAGAAAAAAAAAATGGCTCAGAACTCTTTTTCTTTTCCTTCTTTTGAGATGCATTCAGCTCATTTTTGGCCAGTTGTACTGTTATGGACTGGTGATTTAGGAGCGACATGCGACTAGCTCTGAGCAGGTGGTAACTATACCGACCGCAGTTCCTGATCTTAACACAGACACTAGCAGTAGCCGTGGGATGTTCCTGTCACTCCCTGGACACCTCGTCACAGCCGGAGATCTAGCTACCCCTAAAGGTAGAAGCAGGAAAGCTATCTTGCCTCAGAGAAAATCCCCAAAGGATAGGACAGCCCCCCACAAATAATGACTGTGAGAGGAGAAGGAAATGACATACGTAGTATGAAACAAGATTTAGCAAAGGAGGCCACTACTAGCTAGAAAGAATTAGTACAGGACAGAACACTGTGCGGTCAGTAATAAAAACTAGAAAAAGTCCACCGCAGAGAAATGCAAAAATCTCCACACCTGGCTAAAGGTGTGGAGGACAAACTCTGCTGCCCAGAGCTTCCAGCTTAGCTGACTAGATACATACTGATAAGCTGGACAAATGAGCAAAACATAGAAAGTGCTTAGCAACAAAGTCCACAACAAGTGAACTGCAAAAAGACAAGCAAGGACTTAGCTTTGCTGAAATGGTCAGAGTATCAGGGAAATCCTCAGAGAGCCATGACTCCAAGCTCAACAATTGACAACTGACATTGAATTAGGGAAAAGGCCAGACTAATATAGCAGAGCCAGAAAGACGATCAGTGAAAACAGCTGCTGATGCTAAATCCAAGAAGCAGCCATACCACTCAAAACCACAGGAGGGAGCCCAATAGCAGAACTCACAAAAATGCTACTTATAACCACCGGAGGGAGCCCAAGAGCGGAATTCACAACAGTCCCCCGCTGTACATACATACCGACACAGGACGTCCCCCGCTGTACATACATACTGACACAGGACGTCCCCCGCTGTACATACATACACAGGACGTCCCCCGCTGTACATACATACCGACACAGGACGTCCCCCGCTGTACATACAGACACAGGACGTCCCCCGCTGTACATACATACCGACACAGGACGTCCCCCGCTGTACATACATACCGACACAGGACGTCCCCCGCTGTACATACATATCGACACAGGACGTCCCCCGCTGTACATACATACCGACACAGGACGTCCCCCGCTGTACATACATGCCGACACAGGACGTCCCCCGCTGTACATACATACCGACACAGGACGTCCCCCGCTGTACATACATACCGACACAGGACGTCCCCCGCTGTACGTACATACATACCGACACAGGATGTCCCCTGCTGTACATACATACCGACACAGGACGTCCCCTGCTGTACATACATACCGACACAGGATGTCCCCCGCTGTACATACATACTGACACAGGACGTCCCCTGCTGTACATACATACCGACACAGGACATCCCCCGCTGTACATACATACCGACACAGGACGTCCCCCGCTGTACATACATACAGACACAGGATGTCCCCCGCTGTACATACCAACACAGGACGTCCCCTGCTGTACATACATACCGACACAGGACGTCCCCCGCTGTACATACATACCGACACAGGACGTCCCCCGCTGTACAGACATACCGACACAGGACGTCCCCCGCTGTACATACATACTGACACAGGATGTCCCCCGCTGTACATACATACCGACACAGGACGTCCCCTGCTGTACATACATACCGACACAGGATGTCCCCCGCTGTACATACTAACAAAGGACGTCCCCCGCTGTACATACTTACAAAGGACGTCCACCGCTGTACATACTAACAAAGGATGTCCCCCACTGTACATACATACCGACACAGGACGTCCCCGCTGTACATACATACCGACACAGGACGTCCCCTGCTGTACATACATACCGACACAGGACGTCCTCCTCTGTACATACATACCGACACAGGACGTCCCCTGCTGTACATACATACCAACACAGGACGTCCCCCGCTGTACATACATACCGACACATGATGTCCCCCGCTGTACATACATACCGACACAGGACGTCACCCGCTGTACATACATACTGACACAGGACATCCCCCGCTGTACATACTAACAAAGGACGTCCTGTTGTGAAATTGGATTTTGGGCTCCCCCGGTGGCCACTGGTGGAATTGAACTGGTGTGCATCATCCCCTCTGTTCACCTGTTTCCATCAGGATGTGGGAGTCGCTATTTAACCTTGCTCCTCTGTCACTTCCATGCCGGTCAACATTGTAATCAGAAGCCTTTCTGTGCATGTTCCTGCTGCTAGACTACTCCCAGCTAAGTTGGACTTTAGTCCTCGTTTGTTTTTGCATTTTGTTCCAGTTCACAGCTGTAGTTTCGTTTCTGTGTCTGGAAAGCTCTTGTGATCTGAAATTGCCACTCTGATGTTATGAGTTAATACTAGAGTCTTAAAGTAATTTCAGGATGGTATTTTGATAGGGTTTTCAGCTGACCATGAAAGTGCCCTTTCTGTCTTCCTGCTATCTAGTAAGCGGACCTCAATTTTGCTAAACCTATTTTCATACTACGTTGGTCATTTCATCTAAAATCACCGCCAATATATGTGGGGGCCTCTGTCTGCCTATCGGGGAAATTTCTCTAGAGGTGAGCCAGGACTATATTTTCCTCTGCCAGGATTAGTTAGTCCTCCGGCCGGCGCTGGGCGTCTAGGGATAAAAAACGTAGGCAACGCTACCCGGCTACTGTTAGTTGTGCGGCAGGTTTAGTTCATGGTCAGTTTAGTTTCCATCCTTCCAAGAGCTAGTACTTATGTTTGCTGGGCTATGTTCTCTTGCCATTGAGAACCATAACAGTTTGACCGGCCAAAAAGGGTTAAATTAATTGACAGAGAAAGGAGAGAAAAGAGAAGTCTGCTGAAGATTTTTTTTTTTTTTTTTTTCCCTTCCCTTCAGTTCTGAGTGTGCTTGTAATTGAATCTCTTGCAAGTCTGCCTATATTGCAGCCTTTCTCTCTCTCTCTCTCTCCTTCTAATCCTGGAATGGCTCTGTGTTCACCTGTTTAAAATGGATATTCAGAGTTTAGCTGCAGGTTTGAATAATCTCACCACGAAAGTTCAAAATTTACAAGATTTTGTTGTTCATGTTCCTATATCTGAACCTAGAATTCCTTTGCCTGAATTTTTCTCGGGGAATAGATCTTGCTTTCAAAATTTCAAAAATAATTGCAAGTTGTTTTTGTCCCTGAAATCTCGCTCTGCTGGAGATCCTGCTCAGCAGGTCAGGATTGTGATTTCCTTGCTCCGGGGCGACCCTCAGGATTGGGCTTTTGCATTGGCTCCAGGGGATCCTGCGTTGCTCAATGTGGATGCGTTTTTTCTGGCCTTGGGGTTGCTTTATGAGGAACCTCAGTTAGAGCTTCAGGCGGAAAAGGCCTTGATGTCCCTATCTCAGGGGCAAGACGAAGCTGAAATATACTGCCAGAAATTCCGTAAATGGGCTGTGCTTACTCAGTGGAATGAGTGCGCCCTGGCGGCGAATTTCAGAGAGGGTCTCTCTGATGCCATTAAGGATGTTATGGTGGGGTTCCCTGTGCCTGCGGGTCTGAATGAGTCCATGACAATGGCTATCCAGATCGATAGGCGTCTGCGGGAGCGCAAACCTGTGCACCATTTGGCGGTGTCTACTGAGAAGACGCCAGAGAATATGCAATGTGATAGAATTCTGTCCAGAAGTGAACGGCAGAATTTAAGACGAAAAAATGGGTTGTGCTTCTATTGCGGTGATTCAACTCATGTTATATCAGCATGCTCTAAGCGTACTAAGAAGCTTGATAAGTCTGTTTCAATTGGCACTTTACAGTCTAAGTTTATTCTATCTGTGACCCTGATTTGTTCTTTATCATCTATTACCGCGGATGCCTATGTCGACTCTGGCGCCGCTTTGAGTCTTATGGATTGGTCCTTTGCCAAACGCTGTGGGTATGATTTGGAGCCTCTTGAAACTCCTATACCCCTGAAGGGGATTGACTCCACCCCATTGGCTAGTAATAAACCACAATACTGGACACAAGTAACTATGCGGATTAATCCGGATCATCAGGAGATTATTCGCTTTCTTGTGCTGTATAACCTACATGATGTGTTGGTGCTTGGATTGCCATGGCTGCAATCTCATAACCCAGTCCTTGACTGGAAAGCTATGTCTGTGTTAAGCTGGGGATGTAAGGGGACGCATGGGGATGTACCTGTGGTTTCCATTTCATCATCTATTCCCTCTGAGATTCCTGAATTCTTGACTGAATATCGTGACGTTTTTGAAGAACCTAAGCTTGGTTCATTACCTCCGCACCGGGAGTGCGATTGTGCCATAGATTTGATTCCGGGTAGTAAATACCCTAAGGGTCGTTTATTTAATCTGTCTGTGCCTGAACATGCTGCTATGCGAGAATATATAAAGGAGTCCTTGGAAAAGGGACATATTCGTCCTTCGTCATCTCCCTTAGGAGCCGGTTTTTTCTTTGTGGCTAAGAAAGATGGCTCTTTAAGACCGTGTATTGATTATCGGCTTTTGAATAAAATCACGGTTAAATATCAATATCCGTTGCCACTGCTGACTGATTTGTTTGCTCGCATAAAGGGGGCCAAGTGGTTCTCTAAGATAGATCTCCGTGGGGCGTATAATTTGGTGCGAATTAAGCAGGGGGATGAGTGGAAGACCGCATTTAATACGCCCGAGGGCCACTTTGAGTATTTGGTGATGCCTTTTGGTCTTTCAAATGCCCCTTCAGTCTTTCAGTCCTTTATGCATGACATTTTCCGTGATTATTTGGATAAATTTATGATTGTGTATCTGGATGATATTTTGATTTTTTCGGATGACTGGGACTCTCATGTCCAGCAGGTCAGGAGGGTTTTTCAGGTTTTGCGGTCTAATTCCTTGTGTGTGAAGGGTTCTAAGTGCGTTTTTGGGGTACAAAAGATTTCCTTTTTGGGATATATTTTTTCCCCCTCTTCCATCGAGATGGATCCTGTCAAGGTTCAGGCTATTTGTGATTGGACGCAACCCTCTTCTCTTAAGAGTCTTCAGAAATTTTTGGGCTTTGCTAACTTTTATCGTCGATTTATTGCTGGTTTTTCTGATGTTGTTAAACCATTGACTGATTTGACTAAGAAGGGGGCTGATGTTGCTGATTGGTCCCCTGCTGCTGTGGAGGCCTTTCGGGAGCTTAAGCGCCGCTTTTCTTCCGCCCCTGTGTTGCGTCAGCCTGATGTTGCTCTTCCTTTTCAGGTTGAGGTCGACGCTTCTGAAATCGGAGCTGGGGCAGTTTTGTCGCAGAGAAGTTCCGATTGTTCCGTGATGAGACCTTGTGCCTTTTTCTCGCGTAAATTTTCGCCCGCCGAGCGGAATTATGATGTTGGGAATCGGGAGCTTTTGGCCATGAAGTGGGCTTTTGAGGAGTGGCGTCATTGGCTTGAGGGGGCTAGACATCAGGTGGTGGTATTGACTGACCACAAAAATCTAATTTATCTTGAGTCCGCCAGACGCCTGAATCCTAGACAGGCGCGCTGGTCGTTGTTTTTCTCTCGGTTTAATTTTGTGGTGTCCTACCTGCCGGGTTCTAAGAATGTTAAGGCGGATGCCCTTTCTAGGAGTTTTGAGCCTGACTCCCCTGGTAACTCTGAACCTACAGGTATCCTTAAGGATGGAGTGATATTGTCTGCCGTTTCTCCAGACCTGCAGCGGGCCTTGCAGGAGTTTCAGGCGGATAGACCTGATCGTTGCCCACCTGGTAGACTGTTTGTTCCTGATGATTGGACCAGTAAAGTCATTTCTGAGGTTCATTCTTCTGCGTTGACAGGTCATCCTGGAATCTTTGGTACCAGGGATTTGGTGGCAAGGTCCTTCTGGTGGCCTTCCCTGTCTCGAGATGTGCGAGGCTTTGTGCAGTCTTGTGACGTTTGTGCTCGGGCCAAGCCTTGTTGTTCTCGGGCTAGTGGATTGTTGTTGCCCTTGCCTATCCCGAAGAGGCCCTGGACGCACATCTCTATGGATTTTATTTCGGATCTTCCTGTTTCTCAGAAGATGTCTGTCATCTGGGTGGTGTGTGACCGTTTCTCTAAGATGGTCCATTTGGTTCCCCTGCCTAAGTTGCCTTCTTCTTCCGAGTTGGTTCCTCTGTTTTTTCAAAATGTGGTCCGTTTGCATGGTATTCCGGAGAATATCGTTTCTGACAGAGGAACCCAATTCGTGTCTAGATTTTGGCGAGCATTCTGTGCTAGGATGGGCATAGATTTGTCTTTCTCGTCTGCTTTCCATCCTCAGACTAATGGCCAGACCGAGCGGACGAATCAGACCTTGGAGACATATTTGAGGTGTTTTGTGTCTGCAGATCAGGATGATTGGGTTGCTTTTTTGCCTTTAGCGGAGTTTGCCCTCAATAATCGGGCCAGCTCTGCCACCTTGGTGTCTCCTTTTTTCTGTAATTCGGGGTTTCATCCTCGATTTTCTTCTGGTCAGGTGGAATCTTCGGATTGTCCTGGGGTGGATGCTGTGGTGGAGAGGTTGCATCAGATTTGGGGGCAGGTAGTGGACAATTTGAAGTTGTCCCAGGAGAAGACTCAGCTTTTTGCCAACCGCCGGCGTCGGGTTGGTCCTCGGCTTTGTGTTGGGGACTTGGTGTGGTTGTCTTCTCGTTTTGTCCCTATGAGGGTTTCTTCTCCTAAGTTTAAGCCTCGGTTCATCGGCCCGTACAAGATATTGGAGATTCTTAACCCTGTGTCCTTCCGTTTGGACCTCCCTGCATCTTTTTCTATTCATAATGTTTTTCATCGGTCATTGTTGCGCAGGTATGAGGTACCGGTTGTGCCTTCCGTTGAGCCTCCTGCTCCGGTGTTGGTTGAGGGCGAGTTGGAGTACGTTGTGGAAAAAATCTTGGACTCCCGTGTTTCCAGATGGAAACTCCAGTATCTGGTCAAATGGAAGGGATACGGTCAGGAGGATAATTCTTGGGTTACTGCCTCTGATGTTCATGCCTCCGATCTGGTCCGTGCCTTTCATAGGGCTCATCCTGATCACCCTGGTGGTTCTGGTGAGGGTT
Organism: Ranitomeya variabilis; assembly: GCF_051348905.1. Classification (NCBI taxonomy): domain Eukaryota; kingdom Metazoa; phylum Chordata; class Amphibia; order Anura; family Dendrobatidae; genus Ranitomeya; species Ranitomeya variabilis. Next base: position 748,180,658 of record NC_135235.1, on the reverse strand, counting down.
CGGTGCCCCCTCCTTGAGGGGGGGGTACTGTTGTGAAATTGGATTTTGGGCTCCCCCGGTGGCCACTGGTGGAATTGAACTGGTGTGCATCATCCCCTCTGTTCACCTGTTTCCATCAGGATGTGGGAGTCGCTATTTAACCTTGCTCCTCTGTCACTTCCATGCCGGTCAACATTGTAATCAGAAGCCTTTCTGTGCATGTTCCTGCTGCTAGACTACTCCCAGCTAAGTTGGACTTTAGTCCTCGTTTGTTTTTGCATTTTGTTCCAGTTCACAGCTGTAGTTTCGTTTCTGTGTCTGGAAAGCTCTTGTGATCTGAAATTGCCACTCTGATGTTATGAGTTAATACTAGAGTCTTAAAGTAATTTCAGGATGGTATTTTGATAGGGTTTTCAGCTGACCATGAAAGTGCCCTTTCTGTCTTCCTGCTATCTAGTAAGCGGACCTCAATTTTGCTAAACCTATTTTCATACTACGTTGGTCATTTCATCTAAAATCACCGCCAATATATGTGGGGGCCTCTGTCTGCCTATCGGGGAAATTTCTCTAGAGGTGAGCCAGGACTATATTTTCCTCTGCCAGGATTAGTTAGTCCTCCGGCCGGCGCTGGGCGTCTAGGGATAAAAAACGTAGGCAACGCTACCCGGCTACTGTTAGTTGTGCGGCAGGTTTAGTTCATGGTCAGTTTAGTTTCCATCCTTCCAAGAGCTAGTACTTATGTTTGCTGGGCTATGTTCTCTTGCCATTGAGAACCATAACAACGTCCCCCACTGTACATACATACCAACACAGGACGTCCCCCGCTGTACATACTAACAAAGGACGTCCCCCGCTGTACATACTTACAAAGGACGTCCCCCACTGTACATACATACCGACACAGGACGTCCTCCTCTGTACATACATACGACACAGGATGTCCCCTGCTGTACATACATATCGACACAGGACGTCCCCTGCTGTACATACATACCGACACAGGACGTCCCCCGCTGTACATACATACCGACACAGGACGTCACCCGCTGTACATACATACTGACACAGGACGTCCCCCGCTGTACATACTAACAAAGGACGTCCCCCACTGTACATACATACCGACACAGGACGTCCCCCGCTGTACATACTAACAAAGGACGTCCCCCGCTGTACATACTTACAAAGGACGTCCCCACTGTACATACATACCGACACAGGACGTCCCCCGCTGTACATACTAACAAAGGACGTCCCCCACTGTACATACATACCGACACAGGACGTCCTCCGCTGTACATACTAACAATGGACGTCCCCCGCTGTACATACATACCGACACAGGACGTCCCCCGCTGTACATACTAACAAAGGATGTCCCCCGCTGTACATACATACCGACACAGGACGTCCCCCGCTGTACATACTAACAAAGGACGTCCCCCACTGTACATACATACCGACACAGGACGTCCTCCTCTGTACATACATACGACACAGGACGTCCCCTGCTGTACATACATACCGACACAGGACGTCCCCCGCTGTACATACCAACAAAGGACGTCCCCCGCTGTACATACATACCGAAACAGGACGTCCCCCGCTGTACATACTAACAAAGGACGTCCCCCGCTGTACATACATACCAACACAGGACGTCCCCCGCTGTACATACATACCGACACAGGATGTCCCCCGCTGTACATACATACCGACACAGGACGTCACCCGCTGTACATACATACTGACACAGGACGTCCCCCGCTGTACATACTAACAAAGGACATCCCCCACTGTACATACATACCGACACAGGATGTCCCCCGCTGTACATACATACCGACACAGGACGTCCTCCTCTGTACATACATACGACACAGGACGTCCCCTGCTGTACATACATACCGACACAGGACGTCCCCCGCTGTACATACATACCGACACAGGATGTCCCCCGCTGTACATACATACTGACACAGGACGTCCCCCGCTGTACATACTAACAAAGGACGTCCCCCACTGTACATACATACCGACACAGGACGTCCCCCGCTGTACATACTAACAAAGGACGTCCCCCGCTGTACATACTTACAAAGGACGTCCCCCACTGTACATACATACCGACACAGGACGTCCTCCTCTGTACATACATACGACACAGGACGTCCCCTGCTGTACATACATTCCGACACAGGACGTCCCCCGCTGTACATACTAACAAAGGACGTCCCCCGCTGTACATACATACCGACACAGGACGTCACCCGCTGTACATACTAACAAAGGACGTCCCCCGCTGTACATACATACGACACAGGACGTCCCCCGCTGTACATACTAACAAAGGACGTCCCCCGCTGTACAGATATACGACACAGGACGTCCCCTGCTGTACATACATACCGACACGGGACGTCCTCATCTGTACATACATACGACACAGGACGTCCCCTGCTGTACATACATTCCGACACAGGACGTCCCCCGCTGTACATACTAACAAAGGACGCCCCCCGCTGTGCATACATACCGACACAGGACGTCCCCCGCTGTACATACTAACAAAGGACGTCCCCCGCTGTACATACTAACAAAGGACGTCCCCCGCTGTACATACATACCGACACAGGACGTCCCCCGCTGTACATACTAACAAAGGACGTCCCCTGCTGTACATACATACGACACAGGACGTCCCCCGCTGTACATACTAACAAAGGACGTCCCCCGCTGTACATACTGACATAGGTTGTCCCCCGCTGTACAGGGGCGCTATAGAGTGGTCTGTACAATTCGCCTTGAGCCAGTCGGGAACTGTAAAGGAAATAATGGAGTAGAGAGTGAAATGTCAGTCCATATGTGTAATCCGGAGGTCAGTGTCTTGGAGGGTCGCGCTCTCTCGTCTCCTCTGCCCCTCAGGAGTAATTATGCATGGTGCCCGTCCAGTGCTGTCTCACAGCTGCAGCGCCCGCTCCTGTACAGTGCCCCCTCACATCTGCAGTCTAATGGGGGCCACAGACGCAGGTGCATAGTCGAGTGTTGCCCAAACTGCAGCATCGGCTCCTTGTGTCCTCTGCACTGTCATGTATCAGGAGGCCCAGGATGAGTACGACCTCCTCACCATCCTCTGCTTGCTGTAGGCTCTGTCAACCATGGACGAGTTCAGGAACCTGGATCGAGACATAGAAGGTTCAGCAAAGCGTTGGAAGAAGTTTGTAGAGTCTGAATGTCCGGAGAAGGAAAAGTTCCCCCAAGAATGGAAGAACAAGAGCGCCCTGCAGAGGCTCTGCATGATGAGGGCGCTGCGCCCTGACCGGATGACCTACGCCGTCAGGTGAGGACTGCCGCTCACATTGTATTGGGCGCTACAGGTAGTTATGTTGTACACATCTGCAGTCCTCCGTTCACATGAAGGAACGGATTCTCCTCTCTGCAGAGGTGCCACTGGGGTTCAGCCCAGGGGGGGCGAAACATCTGAGGGACCCTCTAACCGGTAATCCTGATTAAAATTATGGTAGCGTCCTAAGATATAGGGGAACGTTAGCCGATGACCGCGCTGCTCCTGAAAATGAATCTCTATACAAAGGCCGACACTGATAATACCGCCGTATGGTGACATATAGTGGTAGATCTCTGTCCTGCAGCACAGATATACAGTGGGCACAGAAAGTAGTCAGACCCCTTTAAATTTTTCACTCTGTTTCATTGCAGCCATTTGGTAAATTCTATAACGTTCATTTGTTTCTCATTAATGTACACTCTGCACCCCATCTTGACTGAAAAACAACAGAAATGTAGAAATTTGTGCAAATTTATTAAAAAAGAAAAACTGAAATATCACATGGTCATAAGTATTCAGCCCCTTGGCTCAGTATTGAGTAGAAGCCCCTTTTGAGCTAGTACAGCCATGAGTCTTCTTGGGAATGATGCAACAAGTGTTTCACACCTGGATTTGGGGATCCTCTGCCATTCTTCCTTGCAGATCCTCTCCAGTTCCGTCAGGTTGGATGGTGAACATTGGTGGACGCAATTTTCAGGTCTCTCCAGAGATGCTCACTTGGGTTTAGGTCAGGGCTCTGGCTGGGCCAGTCAAGAATGGGCACAGAGTTGTTCTGAAGCCGCTTCTTTGTTATTTTAACTGTGTGCTTAGGGTCATTGTCTTGTTGGAAGGTGAACCTTCGGCCAAGTCTGAGGTCCTAGCACTCTGGAAGAGGTTTTCATCCAGGATATCTCTGTATTTAGCCACATTCATGTTTCCTTCAATGGCAACCAGTCGTTCTGTCCCTGCAGCTGAAAAACACCCCATAGCATAATGCTGCCACCACCATGTTTCACTGTAGGGATTGTATTGGGCAGGTGATGAGCAGTGCCTGGTTTTCTCCACACATACCGCTTAGAATTATCACCATAAAGGTCTTTGTTCATCTCATCAGACCAGAGAATCTTATTTCTCATAGTCTGGGAGTCCTTCATGTGTTTGTTTTTTTTTAGCAAACTCTATGTGGCTTTCATATGTGTTGCACTGAGGAGAGGCTTCCGTCGGTCCACTCTGCCATAAAGGCCCGACTGGTAGAGGGCTGCAGTGATAGGAGAAAGTTCCACAAAGTCAACTATCTCCCTACTGCATCTGTAGAGCTCAGCCACAGTGATCTTGGGATTCTTCTTTACCTCTCTCACCAAGGCACTTCTCCCACGATTGCTCAGTTTGGCTGGACGGCCAGGTCTAGGAAGACTTCTGGTGTTCTCAAACGTCTTCCATTTAAGGATTATGGAGGCCACTGTGCTCTTAGGAACCTTGAATACTGCAGAAATTCTGTTGTAACCTTGGCCAGATCTGTGCCTTGCCACAATTCTGTCTCTGAGCTCCTTGGCCAGTTCCTTTGACCTCATGATTCTCATTTGGTCTGACATGCACTGTGAGCTGTGAGATCTTATATAGACAGGTGTGCGCCTTTCCAAATCAAGTCCTATCAGTTTAATTACACACAGCTGGACTCCAATGAAGGAGCAGAACCATCTCAAGGAGGATCACAAGGAAATGGACAGCATGTGACTTAAATATGAGTGTCTGAGCAAAGGGTCTGACGACTTATGACCATGTGATATCTCAGGTTTTTTTAATTAAAATTGAAAAAATTAAGGAAGGAATGTAAGGAAGTCTGTCCAAAGTGGAGTGTAACTTACAGCAGCAGTGCAGATCTCAGGCTCCTGCATGGCGTCCTCCCCAACGCGCGTTTCGGCACACTGCCTTCGTCAGGGGCCCTTGCTTGTAATTTTTAGAGGGTTAACAGGCGGTCCTCTCTTGTAATATTTAGAGGGTAAATGGGCAGTCCTCACTCATAATTTTTCCAGGTGTATGATGCCCGCCTTCATAATTTTTTACAGGATGTGTATGAGGCTTATCTGTACAATTCTCTTACATATATGTATACCCCCAGGGGTGAATGTTTTTCAGCCCTAGTCTTTAGTGCATAGGCTTTACCAGTCTAGGAGTCCCACTACCTAACAATTGTAACAGTGTGTATGATCCCTCCTTTATGCCTAATACAGGGTGTATCGGAGTCCCTCTTCCTTCTGATTTTTGGCAGTTCTTGCATTGTTAACATAAGCTTTGTGAGTCAGAGTCCCTCCTTCATAAATTACACAGGATTTGTCTGAGACACACCACAGGCTCAGATAAGGGAGTAAAATATTAAAATTACATTTACCGTGACTACCACTGGGTGTAGTTTTATTTCCCCCTCTACTTTGTCATCTACTGTAATCATAGGTGATGGGGAAATATGGTGAGAGATGGCCCGGCTATTAAGGGGTGGAGGAGGCAGGTTTTTTTCTCTTTTTAATCGTGCCTTATACACAAGTCATTATACTAAATGTTTCCTAACCTTTTTTCCTGTAAAATCCAATTTATCTTCGATTTTGTATGTTTTATTGTCAGCTCTCACACTGTGAGAGCTAATGTGGAGCCATTATACAGTGTGAGAGCTAATGTGGGGGCCATTATACATTGTGAGAGCTAATGTGGAGCCATTATACAATGTATAATGGCCCCCACATTAGCTTTCACACTGTATAATGGCCCCACATTATCTCTCACACTGTATAATGGTCCCCACATTAGCTCTCACACTGTATAATGGCTCCCACGTTAGCTCTCACAATGTATAATGGCCCATTAGCTCACAATGCATAATGGCCCCCACATTAGCTCACACACTGTATAATGGCCCCCACATTAGCTCACACACTGTATAATGGCCCCCACATTAGCTCACACACTGTATAATGGCCCCCACATTAGCTCACACACTGTAAAATGGCCCCCACGTTAGCTCTCACAATGTATAATGGCCCCCACATTAGCTCTCACAATGTATAATGGCCCCCCCATTAGCTCTCACAATGTATAATGGCCCCCACATTAGCTCACACACTGTATAATGGCCCCCACATTAGCTCACACTGTATAATGGCCCCCACATTAGCTCACACACTGTATAATGGCCCCCACATTAGCTCACATACTGTATAATGGCCCGCACATTAGCTCACACAATGTATAATGTCCCCCACATTAGCTCTCACACTGTATAATGGCCCCCACATTAGCTCTTACAATGTATAATGGCCCGCACATTAGCTCACACAATGTATAATGTCCCCCACATTAGCTCTTACACTGTATAATGGCCCCCACATTAGCTCTCACAATGTATAATGGCCCCCACATTAGCTCACACACTGTATAATGGCCCCCACATTAGCTCTCACAATGTATAATTATAATGGCCCCCACATTAGCTCTCACAATGTATAATGGCCCCCACATTACCTCACACACTGTATAATGGCCCCACATTAGCTCTCACACTGTATAATGGCCCCTCATTAGCACCTATCCTGTATAATGGCCCCAAATTAGCTCCCACACTGTATAATGGGCCCCACATTAGCACCTATCCTGTATAATGGCACCACATTAGCTTCCACACTGTACCATTGCCCCACATTAGCTCCAACACTGCATAATGGCCCCCTCATTAGCTCTCACACTTAATAATGGCCCCCACATTAGCTCTCACACTGTATAATGGCCCCCATTAGCTCTCACACTGTATAATGGCCCCATATTACCTCCCACCCTGTTTAATGGTCCCACATTAGCTCCCACCTGTTTAATGGCCCCCACATTAGCTCCCACCCTGTTTAATGGCCCCCACATTAGCTCATACACTGTATAATGGACCCACATTAGCTCTCACACTGTATAATGGCCCCACATTAGCTCCCACCCTGTATGATGGACCCCACATTAGCTCTCACACTGTATAATGGCTCCACATTAGCTCTCACACTGTATAATGGCCCCCACATGAGCT